>NC_133327.1:192441688-193041688 GCF_042186555.1 Aquarana catesbeiana
CCGCTTATATACATTTTTGGTAATCTGCGTTTATATTCCCATGTCCTGCAAACTGAAAATTGACTGACCGCTTATATACATTTTTGATAAATCTGTTTGTCACCGCTGTCTCAACTCCATCTGTAGCCATGCTCACATTATTTCAATGTTTATTTAGCCATTAAGTCTTACCTAAATTATGGGTTTCCTTATCTTTACAATTTTGGCCTTTTAGTCCCCTTGCAGTTTGATTGTGGTGTGAAAGTTATGCCCTGCTTGCTGTGTTCCTATTATCCCCTCCTAATTGATTAATTGCCAGATTCCATCCACACCCAACACAGTATATAACAAGGCCTTCTTTACGGGGGAGCACATACAGGGGGCTGCACATACAGGGGGTTCTTCCAAAGAAGTGGGGTTCTGAAAATAAGTGACACTTCTGCTCTTGCAGCATTCATCTGAACATTTTCTTCTCTCTTCACAGGTAATCTGCGTTTATATTCCCATGTCCTGCAAACTGAAAATTGACTGACCACTTATATACATTTTTGATAAATCTGTTTGTCACCGCTGTCTCAACTCCATCTGTAGCCATGCTCACATTATTTCAATGTTTATTTAGCCATTAAGTCTTACCTAAATTATGGGTTTCCTTATCTTTACAATTTTGGCCTTTTAGTCCCCTTGCAGTTTGATTGTGGTGTGAAAGTTATGCCCTGCTTGCTGTGTTCCTAATATCCCCTCCTAATTGATTAATTGCCAGATTCCATCCACACCCAACACAGTATATAACAAGGCCTTCTTTACGGGGGAGCACATAAAGGGGGCTGCACATACAGGGGGTTCTTCCAAAGAAGTGGGGTTCTGAAAATAAGTGACACTTCTGCTCTTGCAGCATTCATCTGAACATTTTCTTCTCTCTTCACAGGTAATCTGCGTTTATATTCCCATGTCCTGCAAACTGAAAATTGACTGACCGCTTATATACATTTTTGATAAATCTGTTTGTCACCGCTGTCTCAACTCCATCTGTAGCCATGCTCACATTATTTCAATGTTTATTTAGCCATTAAGTCTTACCTAAATTATGGGTTTCCTTATCTTTACAATTTTGGCCTTTTAGTCCCCTTGCAGTTTGATTGTGGTGTGAAAGTTATGCCCTGCTTGCTGTGTTCCTAATATCCCCTCCTAATTGATTAATTGCCAGATTCCATCCACACCCAACACAGTATATAACAAGGCCTTCTTTACGGGGGAGCACATAAAGGGGGCTGCACATACAGGGGGTTCTTCCAAAGAAGTGGGGTTCTGAAAATAAGTGACATTTCTGCTCTTGCACTTCAGCGATTTGCACAAAGCTAACCATAGCAGATTGCAGGTGATCTCATTTTCATATTATCTCACCTTCTCTGAAACATGCTCTCTTTACCTCTCCTCCTCTTCACAATTGCAGCCTCTCTCCTCAAGCTCTCTTTTCTACATCCCTCTGCTCCACCACACAATCTGTACATATCACCCTCACTTCTCCCCTCCCCCTACTACTGCATTTATCACCTCTTTCTAACTCTAAGCCCACTTGCTAACATACCCCCCAGGATACTAAAGCATGTCCCCTCATACAAATCATATTCTCATATTACCTCCCTCACTCTTCTGCTTCTCCTAATCGCTGGAGATATTTCCCCAAACCCTGGGCCTCCCTTATTTAACTGTGCCCAACACACCCATCACCATCACCCTACACCCTCTGGCAGTAGTCGCAATCTACACAATTTAGTCTCCATTCCTCTTCTTCCCAACGCCAGCCTCCCTCTCTCCTGTGCCCTCTGGAACGCCCGCTCTGTCTGAAACAAACTCACTGCTGTTCATGACCTCTTTGTCACTAATTCCTTTAATCTACTTGCTCTCACCGAAACCTGGCTCCACGAATATGACACCCCTTCTCCTGCTTCCCTCTCCCAGGGTGGCCTTCACTGGACTCACTCCCCTAGGCCTAATGGACGCAAGGGAGGTGGAGTGGGATTCCTCCTATCCCCCGAGAGCACCTTCCAGGTTATTCACCCTCCTCCCTCTTTTTCCCTCTCATCATTCGAAGCCCACTGTATACGTCTATTCTCTCCTACTTCCCTAAGAATTGCTGTGATCTACCGCCCCCCTGGACCATTATCGACTTTCCTTGATGAGTTTTCTGCCTGGCTACCCTACTTTCTCTCTTCGGATATTCCCACAATCCTTCTCGGTGATTTCAACATCCCTGCTAATACAAACACTCCCGCTACTTCTAAACTTCTTAGTCTAACCTCTTCATTTGACCTGAAGCAATGGGTACAGGCTTCTACTCACTCTGATGGCAACACCCTTGACCTTGTATTCTCCTACCTATGCACTCCATGCAACTTCTCAAACAATCCTTTTCCTCTCTCGGACCACCACATTATTAGTTTCTCTCTCCCCCTGTCTTCCACCACCTTTCCCTCCAATCGCCTAACCACCACCCGTAGAAACTTTCGCAACTTCAACTCCTGTCTCCTCTATTCTGCTACTGACCACCTCTATGACAAAATCTCTCCCATGTCCTGCCCCAACCAAGCCATGTCCATCTACAATAAATCTCTGTCCTCCACCCTGGATAAGCTCGCTCCCCTCACTACACGCAGAATCAGGCCTCGACCCCTACAACCCTGGCAAACAGATGACACTAAAATTCTCAAAAAACGTAGTCGCGCTCTTGAGCGTCTGTGGCACAAGACTAAGTCTCTCAAAGACTTCAACCAATACAAATCTGCCCTCCAAATATACTATTCTTTCCTCCACACTGCCAAGCAAACCTATTTTACAACTCTTATTAACACTTTCTCATCCAATCCCCGTAAACTCTTCTCTACCTTCAACTCTCTACTTTGTCCTCCACCGCCTCCACCCACTGACTTACTCACTGCCCAGGAAATCGCTAATCACTTCAAAAACAAGATTGATACAATCCGTGATGAAATCTCTATTCTACAGGTATCTCCCCCAGCTAAGACTCCATGTCAACAGATACAACTGACACTCCCCCTATTCAAATCTACTACTACAGATGAAGTTGCTAAACTCCTTTCTATCGCCCACCTAACCACCTGTCCCCTGGACCCTATTCCCTCTCAAATGCTACGGTCACCCTCTGACCCCATCCTACACTCTCTAACCCACATCTTCAATCTCTCCCTCACCTCTGGCATCTTCCCCGATGCTCTAAAACATGCACTGGTCACCCCCATACTCAAAAAGCCGTCCTTGGACCCTACCAATCTTAACAACCTACGCCCAATCTCCTTGCTCCCCTTTTCCTCTAAACTCCTTGAACGCCTGGTTTACAACCAACTGAGTGACCACCTCATTAAAAACAACCTTCTTGATCCCCTTCAATCTGGATTTCGCCCTCAACACTCCACAGAAACTGCTCTTTTAAAACTCACAAATGACCTACTAACTGCAAAAACCAATGGACACTATTCTGTACTCCTACTTCTGGATCTTTCAGCTGCCTTTGACACGGTTGACCACCCCCTCCTCCTCAAAAAACTTTACTCCCTCGGTCTCCGTGACTGTGCTCTTCAGTGGCTCTCATCCTACCTATCCCAACGCACCTTCAGTGTCACTTACAATTCTACTTCCTCCACTCCTCTTCCCTTCTCTGTCGGGGTCCCCCAAGGTTCTGTTCTTGGACCTCTTTTATTTTCAATCTACACCTCTTCCCTGGGTCAGCTGATAGCTTCTCACGGCTTTCAATATCATTTCTATGCTGATGACACACAAATCTATCTCTCCACCCCTCAACTCACTCCATCACGCATCACTAACTTACTAACCGACATATCTGTATGGATGTCACACCACTTCCTCAAACTCAACTTGTCCAAAACCGAGCTTATAATATTTCCTCCCCCACGTTCCTCTTTCCCCGACTTCTCTGTCAAGAGCAATGGCAAAACCATCCACCCGTCCCCACATGTCAGGGTACTAGGTGTTATCCTGGATTCTGAACTCTCCTTTCAGCCCCACATCCAATCACTTTCCAAAGCTTGCCGCCTCAACCTCCGCAACATCTCTAAACTACGTCCCTTTCTAACCAATGAAACCACAAAGCTCCTGATTCACTCCCTGGTTATCTCTCGCCTTGACTACTGCAACTCACTCCTCATTGGCTTACCTTTAAATAGACTATCCCCCCTTCAGTCCATCATGAATGCTGCTGCCAGACTCATCCACCTTACAAACCGCTCAGTGTCTGCTACCCCTCTCTGCCAATCCCTCCATTGGCTACCACTCGCCCAACAAATTAAATTCAAAATACTAACAATAAGTTACAAAGCCATCCACAACTCTGCCCCCAGCTACATCACTAACCTAGTCTCAAAATACCAACCTAATCGCCATCTCCGTTCCTCCCAAGACCTCCTGCTCTCTAGCTCCCTCATCACCTCCTCCCATATCCGCCTCCAGGACTTCTCCGGAGCCTCGCCCATCCTCTGGAATTCCCTACCCCAATCTGTCAGACTGTCTCCAACTTTATCCACTTTTAGGCGATCCCTGAAAACTTTCCTCTTCAGAGAAGCCTATCCTGCCTCCATCTAACAACTGCACTATTTTCTCCATTAGCTCATCCCCCACAGCTATTACCCTTTTGTATCACTTGACCCTCCCTCCTAGATTGTAAGCTCTAACGAGCAGGGCCCTCTGATTCCTCCTGTATTGAATTGTATTGTACTTGTACTGTCTGCCCTAATGTTGTAAAGCGCTGCGTAAACTGTCGGCGCTATATAAATCCTGTATAATAATAATAATAATAATGCCGCACTTATGGGCACTGATAGGTGACACTGATATGTGGCATTGATGAGCACTGATAGGCGGCACTGATGGGCACTAATAGGCGGCACTGGTGGGCACTAATAGGCTGCACTGGTGGGCACTGGTAGGCGGCACGGATAGGTGGTACTGATGGGCATTGATGGGTGGCACTGATGGGTGACACTGATGGGCATTACTGATGGGCATTGATTGACAGCAGTGATGGGCAGCACTGATAGGTGGCACTGATTGCCAGCACTGACTGGCATCACTAATGGGCACTGATTGTGGCACTTGTGGGCAGTGGTGGGCACTGATTGCTGCCACTGGTGGGCACTGATAGCTGGCATTGGTGGGCAATGGTGGGCACTGATTGGTGACACTGTATTGCACTATTGTAATTAGAGCACTGATGATCAGTGCCCTGATTATATTCCTAGATGTCCCCCTGTGAGGAGATGCCACTGATCGTCTCTCCTCACACTCTGTCAGTGTGAGACGAGGAGAGCCGATTACCGGTGTCTTGCCGTGAAAGTTCCCCCGGCGGATAAGGACCCCCCGGTACTGCGCAAGCGCTGTGCTTGCTCAGTACAAACTACTATGGTGATGCCAAAAATTGCCGAACATAAACAGCTGTGAGTGAACTCTACACCGCGCATGCGCAATTGACATGACATTCTAGCAAACTATGCTGCACGCTCCCGATACTGGTGCTACTCTGCAAGGGGTGGGTCTATTATTACTGTTAGATTGTCTAAGCAAGGGGTGGGTCTATTATTACGGTCTATTATTACTGTTAGATCTGTAAGCATCCGCCCCTTACATGATATAACAGTAATAATAGACCTGCTCCTTGCAGAGTAGCACGAGCATTGGAAGCGTGTGGCATCGTCTGCTACAATGTCATCTTAATTCCACGTTGTCCGCCCTGAGTCATGCAAAGTTCTTCTCGAATCTTGACCTTGCCAGTGGGTATTGGCAGGTACCAATGGCCAAGAAGGACAATGCGAAGATGGCCTTCATCCTACCTATGGCACTCTATGAGTTTAAACGGATGCCGTTTGGCCTGTCCAATGCCCCAGGAACATTCCAGCGTTTGATGGAGCACTGTCTAGGGGGTTCTCAACTTCAAGTTGGTATTGATCTACCTGGATGACATAGTAGTGTTTGGGGCCTCTTTTGAAGATCAAATAAATATATGTGAAAATATTGCGCTGTCAAGAACAAATGTGTGTAAGCAGCTAGCACATACAAGTGATCTAATCCTGTGGGCAAACTTAAATAAAGAAAAGTGCAGCGCTAACAAGTAAATACATGATAAATAGCGTTAATACATATCTTACAATGAATGATATAGATCAGTACATAAAATCCATAGGTATGTGAAGTTATATGATGAACTTTCTAAATCATAAAAATTGTGTCCGTGATGCAAAAGATGTTTTGTGACACACTTATAATTGGTGTTATAAATAAATTAGTCAATGAAAAGTAAGGTCCTAAGAGGTGTATAACACCAGAAAATGAAGTGTTGATAGTGTTATATCACATTACTTCACATACCTATGGATTTTATGTACTGATCTATATCATTCATTGTAAGATATGCATTAATGCTATTTATCATGTATTTACTTGTTAGCGCTGCACTTTTCTTTATTTAAGTTTGCCTCTTTTGAAGATCACCTCCAGAAGCTGTGACAGGTCCTAGGACGGGTGCGAGACCATGGGCTCAAGATCAAGCCCAAGAAGTGCCGACTGTTTAAACAGCAGATCGAGTATTTGGGACATGTGGTCACCCAGGAGGGGGTAAAGCCAGCCCCCAGCAAAGTGGAAGCCATCCAGAACTGGCCCCAACCGCATACACTACGAGAGGTGTGAGCATTTGTGGGATTGGCCAGCTACTACAGGAGGTTTATACCCAAATTTGCTCATTTGGTGGGCCCATTAAATGAGTTAACAAGAGGTACTGTGGGGGACCCAAAGAATCGTCCCATCGAGTGGGGACCCCGGCAACAAGAGGCCTTCGAAGCAGTGTAGTGGGCGTTGACCAGTGCCCCGATTCTGGCTTATGCATGGTTTGACACCCCATTCCTGCTGTACACTGATGTAAGCCTACATGGCTTGAGGGCCGTGTTATCACAAGTTCAAGATGGACGTGAAAGAGTCATTGCCTATGGCAGCCGGTCTCTGAGGGAGTCGGAGCGCAACCCTGACAACTATAGCTCCTTTAAATTGGAACTACTGGCACTGGTGTGGGCCATAACCGAAAGGTTCGCGGAGTACCTGACAGGTGCAGAGGTGACCGTGATGATGGACAACAACCCATTAGCGCATCTGGAGAATGCCAAGCTTGGTGCGCTGGAGCAGAGGTGGTTGGCTCGACTTTCTAAGTACCAATACCGCATCAAGTTTTGGTCAGGAAGGGAGAACGGCAACGCCGATGCACTCTCCCGAGTCCCTGTTGGGTTGTCTAATCGGAATGCCGATGAGGAGCTAGTGGACACTGAAACTCCTGACCTTGGTCGAGTACCCATGTTCCAGGACGTGGCACATTCAAGTGGGGCGGCGTCTGGAATGCCCATGTTGTTAGGCAAGACATTGGCTGGTTTGGAGGGAGTCCAGAATGGCTGCCCAGACCTTTGGAAAGTGAGAGAATGGGTCCAGACTAAGATCTGGCCTCGGCCAGAGGAGCAGGCCCATCTGACTCCAGAGGGCCAAAAGTTGTTGAGGCTGACTGTTACCCAGGGCCTCCTGTGTTGGACCATATACTTACAGTCAGAGCTGCAGTACTGGCATCAGATTGTCATCCCCATGTCATGGGGACCGGAGGCTCATGAAAGGGGAGCCCATTTCGGGAGTGAGAAAACGTTTAAGTGGCTCCAACGACTGGTATACTGTCCCGATCTGGCAGACATGGTGGCTGAGGCATGTCTTAAGTGTTGACTCTGTGGGTTGAGCAAGAGTACTGAACAGCGGGTTCCTGTTCAGGCCATCCGGACCTCAGCACCCCTAGAGCTTCTTATGATTGATTATGTACAGACTGGGTACTCTACCTCGGGACACTCGTACTGTCTAGTCATGACAGATCATTTCACTAAGTATGCGGTGGCTGTACCCACCAGAGACCAGACGGCAGATGCGGTCTGTAAACACTATATACAGGTGTTCGGGAGTACTCGGAGGATACATTCGGACCGGGTGGCATGTTTTCAGGGTACTCTGATGAATGAGTTGTATCAACTGTATGGCATCGAAGGTTCCCGCACCACCCCCAGGGAAACGGGGCGTGCGAGCGGTTCAACTGCACCTTTCTCCAGATGCTGCGGACTCTGGAAGACAACTAAAAGGCTCGGTGGCCCGAGTACCTACCTGAACTGATGTGGGCCTATAACAACAGGGTACCTAGTACCACCCGTTACTCCCCACATATGCTCATGTTTGGGAGAGCCGGGCGGGAGATTGAAGATCTCCACATGCCCGATCCGATGGAGCCATCACCAAGAAATACCACTGTATGGGTGCAAGAGCATCGCCGCTGGCTGAGAGCAATCCACAAGGTTGTGAGGGAGCGCCTGGGACAAGTGGTACACCCTAACCCAAGACCAGTGCAGAGGGATGGGTAGCCCAGGGTGATCGAGTGATGGTCAAAGCTAACTGGCTGTCTGAAAAGTTAGATGGGTGGTGGGAGGCGGTCCCTTACACGGAGAAAAGGAGGGTAGACCCTGCCATCCCGGTCTATAAGGTAGAGCCAATAGGGACTGGAGGGCCTTCACGAAACTCAACATGTTGAGACATTGTAATTTTGATGAGCCTGTGTGCGTGGAAGAGATGCCTCCTTCTGCTCAGGGTTCAGAGCAAATACCCTTGGAAGAGGAGGAGGAATGGTGGGTTGTCCCTGCCCCGGTACCCACAGAGGCTCTAGCCGTGACAAGTTTGCCACCCAGGGAAAGTGTTGAGCAGTCAGCAGCCCCTCCCCCATTAGATGTGTCTGACGTCCCCAGTGCTTCTGAAACTATCCCTCTTCAAAGGTCAACCAGGCCCAATTCTGGTGTGCCCCCACAGCGCTATGTACAGAATGAATTTGTATGGGGAGGGTTGCCGAGGACGACAACCTCTAGTGGGGTGGCATGTAAGATGGGAAGCAGCTCTCATTGTCTGAACACTGTTTGTTTAAAATTAAATATTTAACTGTCATTCTGCTGTTTGGCCACTGTTTTTCTTGACACAGCTAACAGGCAGTTTGGACAGAAATTCATGAGAGAGAGAGAGAGAGAGAGCAAGAGAGAGAAGAGCCAGCAGGCAGACGTTTTGAGAAGAAGCTGGTTCTGAGGACTGTGTGCAGAGAATCCTACAGCATCCAGGTGTGGGAGCAGACTTCATTGACCAGAACTGCAGCTGAGTGAAGCTACTTGTGTCCAAGATCCTGATCCTGTCCAGAGGAATGAGGAATTGCTTGCAGGAACACGGATGAGAGCTGAAGAATAAAACAACATACACTGCGGGACCGCATACTTGTTG
The DNA here is from genome assembly GCF_042186555.1 of Aquarana catesbeiana. Taxonomy (NCBI): domain Eukaryota; kingdom Metazoa; phylum Chordata; class Amphibia; order Anura; family Ranidae; genus Aquarana; species Aquarana catesbeiana. The sequence goes on from NC_133327.1 coordinate 192,451,022, forward strand.
GAGAGACATTTTGTTTCGGTCAGAGTCACCAGCGAAAGCAGAGCAGACCCGGGTCGGTAAGATCGTGCACGGACCTCATTACTGTGTTGGCGCCTAGGGACTGAGACCAGGCCTGTAGGTAGTTAGTAGGGTCTCTGTTTGTGTCAGGCCAAAATTGTTGCTACTGTTCATTAACCGGACTCCATAACCTAAAGTGGCATGTCACAATTGGAGAGCTGATGAACTTTCTACAAACTCAAGGCAGACTGGCGTTGTGCTCAAGAGGAATACACAGAGGCATGATATGACACCAGTTAAGGGAGGAGGGGAATACGGTAGAGCTTTGTAAGTTTGTAAACTGTTGTGCTGCACCGCAGGCTAGCCTGCATCGCACACCCATACAGTTATTCTTGTGTTGTTCTTAGGGTATTAACAGGTAAGGTGTGGTGGTTTAGTCGTGCCCACCAGTAGGCAAATTACTTGTCTTTCTCCTGTATCCTACGGAGGGCGCCGCGCTGTGCAGCACAAGGGTATCAGCCTTCTGGCTGCATGTCTGTAAATTTATTGTATGTTCCCAGAATTGGCGGTTGGGTTCTTTACCATGTTTAAGTAAAATTCAGTTTTGACAAGAGCTGGTGGTGGAGTTGTTTTCCTCGTTCGTGACTTCGCTGTATCCTGGAGAGCCCTGGTACACGTTCTACATGACCACAAAGCATGACCATTTAGGAAGAAATCCTCGATTCAGTGGTATATCTCCTTCACGTATCCCATTCCAATCAAACAATCATGTGTAGAGGAAGCTGAATCCCAATCCAATATGCAGGTATAAACATAGGTATCTTCTCTCCACTTCATAACTTGCATCAAGTATGTCTGTGAAATAGCTCCACCACAAAGAGCCACAGAAGGCAGGATATAGTGTAATACCACTTACATTTTATTGCTCAAAAGAGCACTTACATAGTCCAGCATAGGATCGCAAACAATCCGCTCAAGGGGAAGCAGAAGCCGGTCCGAGGCCGCTATAAAGCTTGCGGTGTACACGTGGATCTCAGCTGTTCAAACTAAAGTAAAGGGCTCCTATGGTTGTAAGTGTCAGGCCTCGCTTCTATGCATTTCACGCTAGAGCACACGTCATCAGGAAGTGGGTTTGATGCCATTTTTGCGAAGCCTAAATACCAGCAAAATGGCCATGATTGGTCAGGATAGGTTTCAATGCTTTCCATAAGCAGAAAACGATAAAAAAAAATTGGAATTAGCAAAAAAACAAATAAAAAGAGGATTCTGCTTATCCTTAGGGTATATACAATCACTTAAAATTAGCGTATCACAAATACTTTTTAATACATATAAAAACAATAATACCAAAAACCGCTCCCAGCTGAATCCAGCCTTAGCAACTAATCCTAGCTTGTAAATATACAGACAATCTTATTGAATATAAACATGAGAGGAAGAGGGGTATCACTAATACCATACTCACATTAATTAATATTATAAAAAAAAAATAAAATAGCAAAATTAGAAAAGAATATTAAGAAACATTATAACACAGGTATTGTGTATCCACTAATCACCCTCTAGTGGGAAAGTATGGTATCACAATCCATGTAACCACAGCAGATAAAAAAAGAAAAAGAAAAACAGAAGTGTTTAAGCCCGGGTTCACACTACAACGGGCTGCGGATCGCACAGGAGCGCTGTGCGTCCCTGTTCCCCATTTTAGGGACGAATCAGGGCCGATTCTATGCCTGAATTTGGCCCTGAAATGGAGCCAAAGATGCACAGCGTTTTTGTGCAGTGCGCTCCGCAGCTGCCCCGGAGATATGTGAACCGGCTCCATAGGGAGCCAGTCACATTCTCCTGGTATGTGAATTAGATGTGCAGAAACGCACATCTAATTTGCATAGGTGTGAACCCGGGCTGAAGGAAGTAACGGAAAAGAATATCAGATAGATAAATTCATATCTTGCAACACAAGATATGTTGTTTATCTTCTCACATGCCCATGTGGTTTGATTTACGTGGATAGAACCACTAGGTGTCTATACAAGAGGATAAACGAGCATGTTAAGAACATTAAAAATGGCTTTAGAAAACACAGTGTCTTTGTTAAAATTGTATGGGATTGATAAGGTTTTGACCCATTGGAGAGGGGGAGATCTGAGAATGCAGGTTTCACAGGCCGAAAGGTGGATTTTTGAGTGCCATGTTCTTTCCATTTGGTTATGATAGATTTGATGGTGCTCTTAGGGATCATCAAAGATTTGGATATTTTTTTATAACCTAACCCTGACTTGTACTTCTCAATAACATTGTCCCTTATTTGTTTGGAGAGTTCCTTGGTCTTCATGGCAGTGTTTGGTTAGTGGTGCTTCTTGCTTAGGTGTTGCAGCCTCTGGGGCCTTTCAAAAAGGTGTGTATATGTAATGACAGATCATGTGACACTTAGATTGCACACAGGTGGACATCATTTCACTAATTATGTGACTTCTGAAGGTAAATGGTTGCACCAGAGCTTTTTATGGGCTTCATAACAACATGCCAATTATCATTTTTTTATTTCTGCAAAATAGTTTTATGTATATATTTTTCTAATTTTACTTCACCAACTTAGACTATTGTGTTCTGATCCATCACATATAATTCAGATAAAAAAACATTGAACTAAAGGCTGTAATGTAACAAAATAGGTGAAAAGCCAAGGGGGTTAATACTTTTGCAAGGCACTGTATGCTCATCCATAGCTGCAGGCATCATTCAGATATCCCCGCATAAAGTCAAGGACGTCGTATGACGGCCGGCGGGCGGGAAGTGGTTAAAACGCATTTTTTTTTTAACACAAAGTTGTCCATTTATACAATATCTCTAACACATAGCATGTACATACCAAAAATTACACCCCAAAATAGATTCTCCTACTCCTCCTGAGTACGGCGATACCACATGTGTGAGACTTCCACAGCCTGGCCACATACAGAGACCGAGTACAGCCGAGTATGGCTGAGCATGGCCAAGTATAGCTGAGCATGGCCGAGCATAGCTGGCTATGGCTGGGTATGGCTGGGTATGGCAGAGTATGGCTGGGTATCACCGAGTATTGCAGAGCATGGCTGAGCATGGCCGAGCATGGCTGGCTATGGCTGGGTATGGCAGAGTATGGCTGGGTATCACCGAGTATTGCAGAGTATGGCTGGGTATTGCAGAGTATAGCTGGGTTTCACCGAGTATTGCAGAGTATGGCTGGGTATGGCAGAGTATGGCTGGGTATGGCAGAGTATGGCTGGGTATGGCAGAGTATGGCTGGGTATGGCAGAGTATTGCAGGGTATTGCAGGGTATTGCAGAGTATTGCAGGGTATTGCAGGGTATTGCAGGGTATTGCAGGTTATTGCTGAGTATTGCAGGGTATTGCAGAGTATTGCAGAGTATTGAGGGGTATTGCAGAGTATTGCAGGGTATTGCAGGGTATTGCGGGGTATTGCAGGGTATTGCGGGGTATTGCAGAGTATTGCAGGGTATTGCAGAGTATTGCAGGGTATTTTGGGGTATTGCGGGGTATTGCATAATATTACAGAGTATTGCGGGGTATTGCAGAGTATTGCAGGGTATTGCAGAGTATTGCAGAGTATTGCAGAGTATTGCAGGGTATTGCAGAGTATTGCGGGGTATTGCGGGGTATTGCAGAGTATTGCAGGGTATTGCAGGGTATTGCAGGGTATTTCAGAGTATTGCGGGGTATTGCAGAGCATTGTGGGGTATTGCAGAGCATTGCAGAGCATTGCAGAGTATTGCAGAGTAGTGCAGGGTATTGCAGAGTATTGCAGGATATTGCTGAGCATGGAGGGATGGCTGAGCATGGATGGGTAGATCCATGGATGTGACAGCAATTGTCACAGAGCAGCGCTGTGGGCACTACACATCCAGCCCACAGCGCTGCTGCCATCCCATCCCTCCCCCTCTGTTCCGATCGGTACAGAGAGGGGAGGGAGGAACCAGCGTCATGACATGACGCCGGTCTGTTTACATGTGATCGCAGACAAGCAAAGAAAGTGTTTCCACCGCTCAGGCTGACACTGACCCAGGTGTAAGAAGAAGTTTCAGAGCAGAAGAGCTCCAGGTGCTGGCTGAATGCTAGGCAAAGCAGGCTTGAATGGAGGAGAAGATTTGGATGCCGCACACTGGATGTAGTCAAAAAATTTCACTTTATTGAAAAAATGGGATCATCAAAACAACAAGACTGTCATGCAGAAAGTACAGGTAAGCTGACGCGTTTCGCACTCAGGACTGAGTGCTTACTCATAGCTCCGTCATTTGATGAAATGCTGAAATGCTGAAAAGTCGGCGGGGCATTGCACAACCCAAACGGCATGACTAAGTATTCAAAATGTCCGAATCTTGTTCTGAGCGCTGTTTTCTATTCGTCCCCCTCTCGGATACGGATGAGATTATAAGCCCCACGGAGGTCAAGTTTGGTGAAGATGTGTGCTGTATGGAACCTTTGAAAGAGTTCGGGAATGAGCGGGAGCGGGTAGCGGTTTTTAAGGGTAATCTTGTTTTATTCGAAGAAAATGACGGCACCGGCAGGGGAGGAGGAAGGACGGATAAATCCCTTTTCAAGCTTTTCGTGGATATATTGCCTCGAGGTCTCAAGCTCAGTCTCGGAAAGGGGGAATATACGACCAAAGGGAATAGCAGCTCCTGGCAGTAACTCAATGGGACAGTCGTAGGGACGGTGTGGAGGTAGAGTGTCTGCTTTTTTCTCATCAAAGACGTCAAGAAATTCCAGATAAGCTGCTGGTATATTAGGATCCGGACTGGGTGTGGGTTGTACAGTCAGGCAACTGGAAAAGTCCTTGGATTCAGGGGCCAAACAATGTTGCCGGCAATAGGAAGATGTAAAGAGTACCTCCTTCTTGGACCAATCAATCCGAGGATTGTGCGCTTGTAGCCATGGAATTCCCAGGATGACCGGGAAAATAGGGGAGCTTAGGACATCGAATCTAAGAAACTCCCGATGACCTGAATTGGTAATGGTAAGGATTGGTACTGTTTCTTGGGTGACATAACCAGAGCTTGGCATGGAGCCATCAGCCAGATGGACTGTCAGTCTCTGTTTCTTGTAAATCAGTGGAAAGGCAAGATTCTTAGCTAAGGCCAAGTCCAAAAAACAACTACACACCCCGGAATCCAGTATTGCCTGGAAGTGAACTTCTTCGCCTGCCACCAGCAGTGTGACAGAGAGTGAGAAATGAGCTGAGGAAGACTTGGCTACTTGAAGGTGGACTGGAGTATGGAGGGTTGGTTTTCTTGGTCTTGTGGAGCAGCTGCTTATGAAATGTCCTGATTCACCGCAATAGAACCAAAGGTTCGCCTGTCGGTGATGAAGTCTCACCTCTGTGGTTAACGCTGGATGGACCATGCCAAATTGTATGGGAGCCGATGCAGACTGGACTTGAGGCAGTGTCTGAGTAGGACAGGAGGCTTGATCGGGTTCAGCCTGACTTTCCCGTAAACGTCTGTCGAGCTGAATAGTTAGCTGGATGAGACCTTCTAGTGTTGAGGGAACCTGTAATCTGGCTAGCTCATCTTTGAGGGCCTCAGAGAACCCCATCCAATACTGGTATTTTAATGCCGCCTCATTCCAACCAGAGTCTATGGACCATGTGCAGAATTCTACTGTATAGTCTTCCGCAGGGCGCTGACCCTGACAAAGGAAATATAGAGTTGCTTCGGCAGTAGCTACCCGCAGGGGATCATCATATAACGTGCCATGTTTTCGAAGCACTGGTCCACAGTGTTAATGACAGGGCTGCTTTGTTCCAATAGGCCATGGGCCCAGGTCTGCGGTTCACCGCGTAGTAATGAAATGGTAAAACCTACTTTGACTGCTTCAGTGGAAAAAGTCTTTGATTGCAAGGCAAAGTACAAGTAACAGAAATTCTTAAAGGACCTGAATTTCCTTCGATCGCCATGAAAACGTTCTGGCGCAGGGACTCGTGGTTCCGGAGGGGCCATAAACCCAGTAGCTGCCGCTGGAGGCGGGCCTTGACCTGAGGGAATGGGTGACTCTGGTAGGTGCTGCAGACGTTCCTTCAACTGGAGGTATTCCTGCTGAAGCTTCTGGATGACTGGGGTAAGAGCCGTGATCTGCTGAAGAACAGCCTCCATCGGGGAGTCACCTCCGTCGGCCTCTGACATGACTGGATTATACTGTCAGGGTCTTGGTAGGAGGCTGAGATGCCAGGAGGGCTCCCCTTGCGGCCGAGTGCAGTACAACCCTGAAGATGACACAGGGATGCGGTGCCCACAGAAGCACGGGTTGCCTGGTAGTAGAAGCTGGTGCCAGGAGCTTGGTAGAGCAAAGTCACTGGAGGCAATGTGCTTAGAGGTCCAGAGAAGAGGACCAATGGAAGTCCAGTAGCAAATCAGAAGCCAGGCCAGGGGTCAAATACAGTAAGACAGTCCAAGACAGCTCACCGGTGCATTCTTTCTTTTTAAGGATGTTCCAAACAGTTGATTTGGCCACACCTAATGTTTTTACTATCTCTCTGATGGGTTTTTTTGTTTTTTCAGCCTATAATGGCTTGCTTCACTGATAGTGACAGCTCTTTGGATCTCATATTGAGAGTTGACAGCAACAGATTTCAAATGCAAATAGCACACTTGAAATGAACTCTGGACCTTTTATCTGCTCCTTGTAAATGGGATAATGAGGGAATAACACACACCTGGCCATGGAACAGCTGAGCAGCCAATTGTCCCATTACTTTTGGTCCCTTAAAAAGTGGGAGGCACATATACAAACTGTTGTAATTCCTACACCGTTCACCTGATTTGGATGTAAATACCCTCAAATTAAAGCTGCAAGTCTGCAGTTAAAGCACATCTTGTTCATTTAATTTCAAATCCATTGTGGTGGAGTATAGCGCCAAAAAGATTAGAATTGTGTTGTTGTCCCAATATTTATGGACCTGACTGTATGTGAATAGGTATCCGGTACATTGTACCCCTACATATTCACCAAAAAAAGTGTCAAAATGGTAAAAATTACAGTAGACAATTAGCCCTTTATTAAAAAAAAAAAAGTCCTGCGATGTCCATTCATCCTCGATCACAGCGTGCTGAGAAAAAAAAACTGAAAAACTCCGCCTCCATGGGAGGCTCCTGCTGACTGCAGGCTTTCTGCATTGACAGCTCTCCTCTGATGTTACGTGACTTCACATGATGTCAGAAGGAGGTGGGGTCACCCGTTTAAGTCACCGTAAATGTTAGTATATTTTATACTAAACAATGTGTGGCTTCTTATTTCAATGCTCAATACCAGTGTATTTGTTACATTGGTGTAGTTACAGTGACAATGTGCTCTAAAATGTGGCAAACTTAGGCAATTTTAGGGCCTCAAAAGAAATTAAAGGAGTTGAAAAGGCCGAATATTTTTAACATTAATGCAAGGTACGTTTGCACTATTCTAGAAAATGGCCAAAATTAATGCCATTTGAGAACATAGGAGACAGATAAGAAACACAAACAGTAGTTCAAATGAAATAGGAGTTTGGTATCAAATCAAAGATTTATTCCTGATCAGCAACAGTTTGCTGCAAAGCCACTGCCCCTCTATCCACAAAGTAGTCCATATATTATTGCGGGGCATCTCGGGCAGTTTGGGAGGGCAACCCAGCACGGCCACTTTCATCACACCAGGATCAGCTGGGCCTGACACTGAAAAGTCAACCTCACTTTGCAGTGAGGCAAGGTAGCTGCTTGCATTCCTCCGTAAGTAATTGTGGAGTATGCAGCAGCTCAATACCACATGGTTGGTCTTGTATTCGGCCAGGTTAATTGATGTTAGAAACAGCTTGAAACGACTGGAGAGTATGCCAAAGGCTTTTTACACAACCCTCCTGGCACAAGAAAGCCTGTCATTGTAGATTCTCTGCTCTGGGGTGAGGTTCCTTATAGGAAAAGGCTGCATAAGATGTTCCCCCAGAGCAAAGGCTTCTTCTGCCACAAAGACAAAATTAAGGCCCTCAACATTGTCCTCAGGATGTGGCAAATGTAAGGTGCCATTCTGGAGCCGACGGTAGAATTCAGTCTGCATAATCACTCTTCCATCAGAGTTGTGGCCGTTCTTTCCAACATCCAGGTACAGGAACATGTAGTTGGCAGACACTACCGTTAGCATGCTGCAAAAGCCCTTATAGTTGAAATAATAGGAGCCCGAGTTGGGTGGTGGGACAATACGGACATGCTTCCCATCAATCACCCCACCACAATTGGGAAAATCCCACTGATGGTGGAACTGGGCTGCAGCAGCCTGCCATTGCTGTGGGTTGGAAGGAAACTGTGGAGTCAAACAATAAAAAAATTATTACTACTTTTGCACATAAAATTGCACGCAGATTTGACACAAACATTCTTGGCCAACATAAGTATAACATTTATTTAAATGAGTATTTAAAGACAAAAGTATAAGGTCAACTTATCAGATTCCTCACCACCTCTGGTGGCCCATTCTAAAAATGTTATGGTGGGGGGTAAGGGTAGATGTTTTGGACAGGTAACCCTCTCCACTTCCATGAGAGCTGAATGCATAAATAATGTGTGATACTTTGGCCAGCCCACTGGACAGGTAAGAAGTGTCATCATTCAAAAATATGGATACACACTGTCCAAATTGAAGCACATTTTTACATTCAAAAATTACTGATCAAGATAATAGGAGACAAAAACTTTCAACAGTACCATTTGAAGGTATTCAGGCAGGCCCTTGCACTACATGCTTTGGTGAATGCATCCAGAAATGTGACCACAAAAGAGGTATAGTGTGTATGAGTTTTGCAAAGTCAGCAAATAGAGTATTGGCATCGGTTGACTTAGCATTTGGGGGGGAGGGTTCCAAATGAGTTTGTGCCCCCAAAAAATTGCCTCTTGCACTCTGTCTTTTAGGAAGGGGTGGGTTCCCTTCAGTCCACCTGCCCTCACCTATCCATCAGAATGCATGTGCTTCCACTGTGGAGTCACTCATCAGTCAGTATTAGGAATTATAGGCTCTGTAGTTTACGCATGTAATTGCAAATGTGTGCAGACTAAACCCCTGTTTTTAACACATACTGTAATGCCCCGTACACACGGTCGGATTTTCCGATGGAAAATGTCCGATCAGAGCGTGTTGTCAGACATTCCGACCGTGTGTAGGCTCCATCGGACTTTTTCCATCGGATTTTCCGACTCACAAAGTTTGAGAGCAGGCTATAACATTTTCCGACAACAAAATCCAATTGCGTCAATTCCGACCGTGTGTGGCCAGTTCCGACGCACGAAGTGCCACGCATGCTCAGAAGAAATTCCGAGATTGAACAGCTCGGTCTGGTAAAATTAGCGTTCGGAATGGATACAGCACTTTCGTCACGCTGCAATGTTTTCAATAGTTTAATACAGAGCACTCTCTTCTTCTTTATAATGTGAGAAGAATGAAGTAGTTTTGCTGCTCATATTCACACAGACTTCTCACAAACTTCTTTCTTTATTATTTATTGTGATTCCCTCAATATATTTAGATTTGTCACATCTGACCAAATTTTTTTTTGGTTGTTTTTAAATATTATTTTTTTTATTCAAGGCTGTTTTTGTCTTTTTTTGTGGTTTGTATTTTTTTCAAGGCTGTTTTTTTTGTTGGGGGGGTTTGTATTTTTTTTAAGGCTGTGTTTTTATTGTTGTTTTTTGGTGTTTTACTACATAATATTTTTGTGTGTGTTTTGTGTGTCAAGTTACCACAACACCATTGATATCTTGTATTATTGAATCTCAAGGATATTGCTTGGTGTTGGTGTCTCTTGTTAATTTCACATTGTATTTTGAAATGTACCTGAATCCTCACAAACAAACTGTCCTTTTTGAAGGAAAACACACATAGGCGAGTATAATTGAAAACAAAAATCCTTTATTAAGGGCTCAGAACCAAACAAAGAGGGAGGCAACGCTGGAGAAACAGCTGGAATTAGCAAAGCCTTTGACCCCCAGGGCAGACATCAATTCTTTTCCAGCAAAATTGGTGGCCTGAGGAGTCCATATATAAGGGAGTTCAGTCTGGTCCAGAAGTCCTAGAGATCCAGATGACATGTATTGTCCCCAGGCTGTGGTACTACAAGAGGCTGCATATTTTGCCAGACCAGACTGAACCCAGGGCCATCACTCTCTGGGCTTCCTTCCACACTTCCTTCCACGCTGTGGCTCTGGTGTTGGAGATGTGGCAGGAGGAGGAGTAGGACCTGGAGGAGGAGGAGTAGGACCTGGAGGAGGAGGAGTAGGACCTGGAGGAGGAGGAGGAGGAGGAGGAGGAGGAGGAGGACTATATATGAGGTCACAAATGTGGGTAGCACATGTTATTTCACCCTTCAACCCATTATTGAGAGCTTCCAAAATTAGGAACTCACACAGGAGTCGTTGGCCCTCCTCCATCTGCATCATTTTGCAGGCAGTTTTGCCAGCAAAGTCCTCAGGGTTCTCAGGGCCTCTGCAGCCTTCCAAAAGAGGCCTATGGCAGCCTCCTCCAGGTTACTCCTCTTCCTGGCACTTTGTCTTTGAAGGTGGAGGGGAGGGACCCGGCGATCAAAGGATCAGCTCAGGAAGCGGTGGTCAGACCTTAACCCTTTCATGACTAAGCCTATTTTTGAAATTTGGTGTTTACAAGTTAAAATCCGTATTTTTTGCTAGAAAATGACTTAGAACCCCCAAACATTATATATATTTTTTTAGCAGAGAATCTAGAGAATAAAATGGCGATTGTTGCAATATTTTTTATCACACGGTATTTGTGCAGCGGTGTTTTAAACGCAAATTTTTGGAAAAGTGACACTTTCATGTATTTTAAAAAATCCAAACAGTAAAGTTACCCCAATTTTTTTGTATAATGTGAAAGATGATGTTACGCCGAGTAAATAGATACCAAACATGTCACCCTTTATAATTGCACGCACTCGTGGAATGGCGACGAACTACAGTACCTTTGAATTTCCATAGGCGACGATTTAAAATTTTTTTACGGTTACCAGGTTTGAGCTACAGAGGAGGTCTAGGGCTAGAATTATTGCTCTCGCTCTGAGGATCGCGGCGATACCTCACATGTGTGGTTTGAACACCGTTTACATATGCGGGCGCGACTTCCATATGCGTTTTCTTCGCTGCGCGAGCTCGCGGGGACAGGGGCACTTTAAAAAATTTTTTTTTTTTTTTATTTAATTTATTTATTTTTGTACTTTATAAATTGTGTTTAAATTTTTTTTTTTTTTTTTTTTACTTTTATTGCTGTCACAAGCAATGTAAACATCCCTTGTGACAGTAATATGTGGTGACAGGTACTCTTTATGGAGGGATGGGGGGTCTAAAAGACCCCCCATCCCTCCTTTACACTTCAAAGTATTCAGATCGCCGAAAACGGCGATTCTGAATACTGTGTACTTTTTTAAATTCGGCGCCATTGGCAGCCGAGTAAACGGGAAGTGACGTCATGACGTCGCTTCCGCATTTACAAGAAGAAGGCTGGAACGAAGCCGCTCGCAGCTTCGTTCCAGTCCGCCCCCAGCCGCCGAAGGCAGCCGAACGGACACCGGGCCTCCCGATCGCACGGGAGGCCCGGTAACAGCGGCGGGAGGCGGCGGGAGGGGGGGGATGTCCCCTCCCGCTCCTCCGGTATAACAACCGAGCGGCTTTTAGCCGCATCGGTTGTTATACTCGGGTAGCCGATCGCCCGCTGAAAACAACGGTACCGGGATGATGCCTGCAGCTGCGGGCATCATCCCGGTATAACCCCGGAAAGCCGAGTACGCATATATGCGTTCGGTCGGCGGGAAGGGGTTTAAGAGAGCATGAGCAGTACAGAAAGATCCGGAGAGTGCTGCAAAAAAGTAAGTAGTTTTGCTGTGTTCTGATTCTCTTTATGTTTATTACGTTTGTGCTGCTCCATGTGCTTTTCTTAACTGTTATCCAGTTTAAAATGTCAACTTTCATGTTCATGGGCACATTATTCGTTCGTATCAAACATTGTTCGTTCGGCCTAGAAAGCACCATTATTTTAGCCATATGCATTTCCTCACATTCTTTAGGGCCTACTTGTCTGAAACTAATTTGGTTGTGTAGATGGGTTTGTTACTAGAATGAAATGCAAACTAGATTCTGTGTAAGGAGAGGACACTCAGCAGCAGTTTTCACATCTGGACACTGGAGCACTAGTGTGGGACACAAGAACACACTTTTTATTAGGGGCCCACACAGGTGCTCCAGTGTATACTATAGAGGTGTCTCCATCTGTGAAGCTTGTACAAGACAGGTAAAGTATTCAAGCTTGACAAAGGACAAGACAAATGCAACATCTTTGAACTCTGCCAAAACAGAAAATTGTACCCCACTTCCAAGCAATGTTTCATATTCAAATTTCTGCCATCAAATATCTGTGTGCTAAGTATACCTATTTTTTTGTACATAGGGGATAAAAGACTCGGAGGACACCCCTCATCCGAGGAGATCACAGACCCCACACCTCTGGAAGAAGGGGAAATCCACCGAAGACCAGCAGAGCAGGAGGAGGAAGACGTGGTGGAAATTGGCACCACAAAAGGTGAGTGTCTGTGACCACAGGCTCAGGTAAGAGATGGATGCCGCCATATTTATAATACATGGTGTGTTCTTGTTTCTATCTTTTTAGGTGATCGTGATGTTGTGGATCCAGATCCATTCACCTCGGAAAGTGCCCAGATCCTGATTGGGGAGATCATGGGGTGTAATAGGGACTTGGAAAACATCCTGAAAAACATCAATGATGTTCAGCAAAAAATGAAGAACATCATTGATGTTTTAGGGAGAGTTTAAAACCCCTCGAAATCCCTTGGGTTTTTGTTGTGGTAAAACTAATTTTCATTTTTGTGTAAATTTTTAGCAAAGCCAAATTTGGAAGAGGCACACAGTGTGTCAACATGTGCTATCTGCCATCACGGGAAATCAATGGACGCGTTTTGGGGGTGCAACCCCTTCCTCAATAATAAAGTAGCTGTGAGGAAGGGGTTGCACCCCCAAAACTCGTCCCTTGATCCCCCATGATGGCAGGTAGCACATGTTGACATTCAGAAATTTATGTGCATCTTCCAAATTTGGCTTTTCCTGGGGTGACTTCACCCCATCTGAACGCAATATCAAACACAGTTTGTAAATACTCATTTCTGATATTGCCTTCAAGTTCTAACAAATGTGAACTTTGTAAGTTCAAAATTTGTGTCTCTTGTTGGTTTTAAACATGCCTGTTTGATCTTGATGGCTCCCCTACCCGCAAAGAATTCAAGGTATCTTAGCCGGACATCATGGGCACTCAGGAAAGGCAAGCCAGGACGGCCACTTTCAAGCGCCGTCAGGGTTGGTTCATTTGTAATTGCAGCCTCAGGCCCAACTGAGCCAGCATAGTTGGCAGAATCTTTCTGTAAAAAGTTGTGTAGAACACAGCACGCCAGGATAATATGATTCAGTTTATACTCCGCCATATGTATGGGTGTAAGAAATAGGTGGAACCGGCTGGCCATGATTCCAAACGTGTTCTCCACCACTCTTCTGGCCAGCTGGTAATTAAAAACCCTCTGGTCCGGGGTGAGGGTCCTCATCGGGAATGGCCGCATAAGATGGTCCCCCAGTGCAAAGGCTTCATCCGCAACGAAGACGAATGGGAGTCCTTCCACATTGTCTTCTGGAGGTGGCAAGTCCAAGCTTACTCCACCATCGGACATCCGGCCATTCTTCCCCACGTCCACATTCCTTAAATTCATAAGTAGCCGACACCACCGCCAACATCACAATACTATTGAACCCCTTATAATTATAATAATACGACCCCATGTTTCCCATCAATTGCCTCTCCGCAGTTAGGAAAGTCCCACCGCTGGGCAAAGTGGGAGGCCACAGTCTGCCATTACTGTGGCGTGGAAGGAAACTGTGGAGTAAAATAAAAAAAAAAAATAGTCTTTGTGCACATAAACAAGGAAAGCAGATTAGTCACAAACATTGTTGGCCAACATCAAGATACCATTTATTAGAGGTAATTTTTAAACACCAAAGTATAAAGTACACCTATCAGATTCCCCCCCCCCCCTCTCATGGGCCATTTCTAACATTATAGGGGGGAACTCTTAGACAGGTAACCCTCTCCACTTCATTGAGAGATGAATGCCTAAATAATGGGTATTACTTTGAACAGCCCCTCCTTAGTTACACTATTGGCAGCCCACTGGACAGGTAAGAAGTGTCATAATACAAAGATATAAATACATACTGTACACATTTGAGCACATTTGGACATTCTGCTATTACCTATCAAGATAATAATAGGATCCAAAAACTTTAAACAGTACCATTTGAAAGTATACAGGCAGGCGCTTGCACTACATGCTTTGGGAAATTCATCCATACATCTGACCACTAAAGAGATGGGTATAGTGTGTATGGGTTTGGCAAAGTCAGCAGATAGATGATTGAGGATAGATAGAGAATTGGTATCAGCTGACTTAGCAGTTAGGGGGAGGGAGGGTTCCAAATGATTTGGGGACACCCAAAAAAAGCTTCTGGCACTCTGCCTGAATTTAAAGCACAAATCACATTTCAAAACATTTTAGGGGTGTTTGGGGTAAAGCACTACTATGGAGCTGATAAAATACATAAAAAACCTCCCCCCTCCCCCCCTTCCCTTCCCCCCCTGTATTTTTTCCCCTCTCACCCTCTTCCTGTTTCCCTTCTTTCCCATCCTCACAACCCCCCCCCCAAACCCCCCCTCCCCTCCCTTTCTCTCCGCCGTGATATATTTATTTACCCATAAATCCCTCATACATGGTTCCTATATTTATGCTGTGTAGGTCCATATCCCTCCAACCCAATACACATATATTCACAGAATATCTTTATACAGATAGATAAAATTAGGTGCACATTAAAACTCAAGCCCAGAGCAAGTATTTCCCACATGAAGATTATGGATTTTGAGGTGGCTTTATAGACAAACAGAAATGTCTAAAAATGATGTATGTTGAAAATTTATCCTTTGTATTGTAAGATTCTTTGTTTGTTGCTAAGTTCAGACAGCGTGAGTGATGTGGGCGCCACCTAGTGGTGGGTTCTTGGCTTCCATGCGGCCGCCCAGCGTCTTACCAGCATCGCTGATGTGGTGCTTACATCAGCTGGGAATTTGTTATTTGCCGGCTGGTGTAGTTTGGGGTGGCGTGCGCTGCGTTCCATACTGGATGCGCACCGCAAACGCTCGGCCGGTCTGGGTGACGTCACGTCGGCGTAGCCGATTGGTTGACTACGGATGGGACATGCACACAAATAGGACAGCGTCCTATTATGGTGTGCATCTCGCTCCAGCTTCAGGAAGACATCAGACGTCGGAAGCCTCTTTCCCTATCAGACCCAGGTACTTTTACTGCCATCCAAGTGCTAGATACAAGAAATTTGCCACCACTATATTGATCTACTGCAGGCCTAGCTAATTTATAGCTGACCCTTTCCCCTGTCCCTTCTTGTATTCTAGGTGAAAGTAATACCAACCTAACTATCTATTAAGATACTGTGCCTGCTGGCACCTGTGTTAAATACACATGACTACCTGAGTTTCCTTGTGGGACCATGTACATATAAAACTGAGTAGCAATCTTAAACACCCTTAAAATCAGTATTGGTGAGTGTTTTGTATAATGGCCATGGCCACTTCACCAATATTTTATATATACAGATCATTATTTATTCATTATTTTCTAAGTCAGTTGTTTTCTTTTTAGAAATAGGTCTGTATAGGAGATAGTACCAATCCATATCCATCTCGACGTGTATGCCGGTTCTCCGGTCCTTCCTGACCTGTGGGCTACTTTTTCATGTTTTTAGATACGTTCAAGATGTGAGTACTTTCTGTGTATATAATATTTTCTTGGTTCCCATCTCCTTTCTTTTTTCTCCCTTTTTCTTTTTTCCTCTTTCCCTCCCCCCCCCCTTCCCCTTTTTTTCCCCCACTTCTTTCCCCTCGTCTTCCCTATTTCCTTCCCTTCCTCCCTTTTCTTCCCCCCCCTTTCCCCCTCCCCCCTTCCCCTTTCTCCTGGTGTTCTTCCCCCCTCTCCTCACCTTTCTTCTCCTTCCCCCCCCTTTTTTCTTCCTCTCCATATTGTTTTTTCTTCTCTCCTTCCCTCCTCGTTTCCTCTTTCTCCCCTTCTGCTCCTGGATATTGGGGATCTGAGAATGTATAGAATTATAACATACCCTATGAAGCTTCTTTATCTTGTCACATCTCCTAATTATTATTATTCGGTGTCATCGCAGATGCCGGTTTTTTATATATTAATCATGTATTTGTTATGTTATGTATTTTGATAGCCACAATATATACTGTCTCGCTCTTGAAGAAGCGTGAAGACACGCGAAACATGTCGAGCATCGAATATCCACATGACATGAATTAATCGTTTGCGGACTTGCTATCTAGCCATCTCCTCGGACTGACTGTTACTTGGGATGTTGATCCAGATGTCCGAAGAATTATGTACTTAGATGGTGTTGTATAGCTACCGCTCTAATATATATATACATGAATTGTGGTTTTTAATCAAATTTTGTTGTTATGTATTTTTCTAATTGAATAAAATAATCTTTTTTATAGAATGTCTTTGTAGTTGTGCCTAAAAAGTCCAAAAGTCCCCCCTGCTTGTTTTTTGATAAAATACATTGTTAAGTGACTATATGAGGTGAATATAGGGCCAGGAGAGCATGCTGGGAAGGTAAGTGAAGGCAAATATGTATGAATGACAACAAAAATAATTACAAAAATATCAAGCATGCATGAGGACAAAGGGGACATTCACAGCATATTACAATCATGGTAACTAGGGAATGAGGAAAGAAATAAAATATATTATCAAACATTAAGTACAATAAAATGTGATATTAAAGGATAAAAATCTTACCTTATTATACTCCTTCTGCAGGACCTGGATGATGGCAGAACAGGTCTCTGGATAATGATCCCCAGAGCCTGGGGGGAGATGCCTGTCGAGAACTTCAAGTCCTGCAGACTTCTCCCCGTCACCAAGTACCGCAGGGTGGCGACTCTGCACTCCTGCATATCAACATCAACAAGTCCCCTTTGATATGTGTAATTAGATTAACATATACCACCTGAACACCTACATTCCTAATCTGTATTCTTGCATATTAACATGAACAAGTCCCCTTTGATATACTAGTACCCTGGGAGGGAGTTTCTGCTAGGTCAATATTGTACTGTATGTGTACATATATATAATAATATAATGTCCCACATAAATCGGTGAACATATTACAACATATTACAACAGCGACGAGCCTCTGCTCCGGAGTGATGGCTTGCCTCATGCAGGTATCCTGCCTGCTAATATAGGGGGTCAGCAAAGCCAACAAACGGTGAAATACGGGGTCCATCATCCGGAGAAAGTTCCTGAAATCATCAGGATTATTCTCACGGATCTCATGGAACAAAGGCATATGACAGAACTGGTCACGCTGGAGCAACCAATTCTTGGTCCATGAACTCCTCCCCACCCTGTTCATGGACTGGACTTGTGTCAAGGTCAGGACCCCAACACCAAGCCCCCGCAAGGCACGAACTCTACGAGGAGTACGTATACGCAACATGGCTAGAAAACGGTCGACTGCTCAGAACGAGGTAACAGAACGCACTGAAGAACAGCAAGGCCTGTGAAGAGCGACCTGAAAAATAGTAAAGAACGAGCAAGAACAGAATGACAAGAGTCACGCGTCACTTGCTGCACGCACTGAAGAGCAGATACCAACCCACACGCACAAACTGAACAGCAGAAAACGATCTGAAAACCATGAGTCTGAAAAAGCGCGAATCGTCTCTCACCAAACTTTTACTAACACGAGATTAGCAAAAGGAGCCCAAAGGGTACCACGCTTGGTTCCAAACTGGCCTTTTCTAGTCTCGTCGTACGTGGTGTACGTCACCGCGTTCTTGGCGAAAGGAAATTCTGACAACTTTGTGCGACCGTGTGTACGCAAAACAAGTTTGAGCCAACATCCGTCTGAAAAAATCCATGGATTTTGTTGTTGGAATGTCCGATCAATGTCCAATCGTGTGTACGGGTTGATTCGGTTGTCCCCAGGCTGGTCGGTAAGTAAGCTTGGAATTTTTCCTTGGATTTATCCTTGGCCTTGTTTATAAATTATTTAACTTCTGCAGAACATCACAGTCTTATAACAAGCAATATTACTTCATCACCTGACTTGGACCTCAGTTTATTTTTGCGCAAATTGACCCATTCTATGGTATGCACCTACAGTATTGTGCAAATGGGTTGAGCACATTTATCAAACCACTTCAAGACTAATGCTCCATTCACACCTGAGTGTAGCAATTTACTGGCGGTTTTTAGGCGTTTTTTTTCAAGAGTTTTTGCAGCTTTTTACAATCATTTTTAAAGCATTTTAGAAGTGTATTACAATCGTTTTACAGCTTCGGCTGTTTTTGTTTAACCAATAGAAAGCACTAGGGGGAGGAGAGCTGCTGTTTGCTCAGAAAATGAGGGACAAAACACTTGTAAAATGCTCAAGTCAGGCATTTCTATGGAAGTCATGAAGCAATTTATATCCCATTCAGCATTTAACTCCTTTGAGTTATAGAATTGCAGCTCCATGTTTCCCTGTGGGATATTTCATTAGTGAAATTATTCCTATACCAGTAGGGTACAAATTTATCAATTCCAACTATTTTTAAACTGAATGGGTCTTTGACCATATAAGGACCGAAAGGATTTGCCCCTTTAAAGACCAGGCCATTTTTTGCGATACAGCACTGCGTTGCTTTAACTGCGCGGTTGTGCGATGCTGTACCCAAAAAATGACCGCAAATTTTCAAAAAAAAAAAGAACCCAATATTTTTTACTTTTTGCTATAATAAATATTTAAACAAATAAATAAAAATGTAAAAAAAACTAAATTTCTTTATCAGTTTAGGCCAATATGTATTCTACTACATATTTTTGATAAAAAAAATAGCAATAAGCGTATATAGATTGGTTTGCGCAAAAGCTATAAAATAGGGAATAGATTTATAGCATTTTTATTATTAGTATTATTTTTTTACTAGTAATGGCGATGATCAGCGATTTTTAGTGGGACTGCGACATTGAGGCGGACTTTTTTGGGACCAGTGACATTTATACAGCGATCAGTGCTATAAAAATGCACTGAATACTGTATAAATTACACTTGCAGGGAAGGGGATAACACTAGGGGGCGATCAAGGGGTTAAATGTGTTTCCTGGGAGTAGGAATGAGCTTCGAGTTCGAGTCGAACCCATGTTCGACCGTTCGTCGAAATTCGAACGTTATGGGCAGTTCTCGCCAAATTCGAGTGGCGCGTCACTGCCCATAATTCACTGCAGCATCGCAGTGCATTGCTGGCTGATGATTAGCCAAGCATGCAATATGACCTGCATGCTTGGCCAATCACAGCGCCATCTGTACAGAGAGCCGTAATTGGCCAAAGCCACGGTGGCTTTGGCCAATTATGGCTCAGGGGATTTAGTACACGTCCCACACTATATAAGGCAGCCTTGTGTAGTGTGTTGCGGCGGCGGCGGAGAGATAGACAGAGAGACAGTGTCATTTGATTTAAGTTAGATAGAGTAGGCAGGCGAATCAGTTAGCTGCACTTACAGTGTATTGTGTATATATATGCATCCTAGGTTTTGTGTGTGTGTATATATATATATATTATATATATATATATATATATATATATATATATATATAGATTATACAGTTTAGCTAGATCTGTTATTCTCTTCCTACTGACAGGCAGGCAGGTGTTTTTACAGTATTTACAGCTACCTGAAGAAAATTGCTGGTGCTCTTCTGATCCTATTAGTCCTATTAGCTACAGTATTTACAGTTAAACCCCTTTCACACCGAGGGCGTTTTGCAGGCGCTATAGCGTTAAAAATAGCACCTGCAAATTGCCCTCAAACAGCTGCTCCATTGTTTCCGGTGTGAAAGCCTGAGGGCTTTCACACCGGAGCGGTGCGCTGGCAGGACATCAGGAAAAGTCCTGCCAGCAGCTTCTTTGGAGCGGTGAAGGAGCAGTGTGTTTACCGCTCCTCCACCGCTGCTACCCATTGAAATCAATGGGGCAGCGCTGGGATACCGCCGGCAAAACGCCGTTATTGCGGCGCATTGCGAGCACTTTTAACCCTTTCTCGGCTGCTAGCAGGGGGTAAAAGTGCCCCGCTAGCGGCTGAAATGTGCCGCAAATCCGATGGTAAAACGCCACTAAAAATATTGCCGTTTTACCGCCGACGCTATAGGCGGCTCGGTGTGAAAGGGATCTTAGTGTAGTGCATCCTCTGTACAGTGTGCACCTAAAGCTACCTGAAGAAAATTGGTGGTGTTCTTCTGATCCTATTACCCTGTTTCCCCGAAAATAAGACCTAGCGTGATTGTCAATGATGGCTGCAATACCAAGTCCTTGTAGGTCTTATTTTCAGGGTAGGGCTTATTTTCGGGGAAACAGGGTAGGGTTTATTTGGGGGTTAGGGCTTATATTACAACCATCACCGACAATCACGCTAGGTCTTATTTTTGGGGAAACAGGGTAGTCTTGCAGGCAGCTACAGTATTTACAGTTAGTGTAGTGCATCCTTTGCACAGTGTGCACCTAAAGCTACCTGAAGAAAATTGTTGGTGTTCTTCTGATCCTATTAGTACCGCAGGCAGCTGCAGTATTTACAGTTAGCATACTGTGTCCTCTGCACAGTGTGCACCTAAAGCTACCTGAAGAAAATTGCTGTTGTTCTTCTGATCCTATTAGTACCACAGGCAGCTGCAGTATTTACAGTTAGTGTAGTCCGTCCTCTGCACAGTGTGCACCTAAAGCTACCTGAAGAAAATTGGTGGTGTTCTTCTGATCCTATTAGTACCGCAGGCAGCTGCTGTATTTACAGTTTGTGTAGTGCGTCCTCTGCACAGTGTGCACCTTAAGCTACCTGAAGAAAATTGGTGGTGTTCTTCTGATACTATTAGTACCGCAGGCAGCTGCAGTATTTACAGTTAGTGTAGTGCGTCCTCTGCACAGTGTGCACCTAAAGCCACCTGAAGAAAATTGTGGGTGTTCTTCTGATCCTATTAGTACCGCAGGCAGCTGCAGTATTTACAGTTAGCATACTGTGTCCTCTGCACAGCGTGCACCTAAAGCTACCTGAAGAAAATTGGTGGTGTTCTTCTGATCCTATTAGTACCGCAGGCAGCTGCAGTATTTACAGTTAGTGTAGTCTGTCCTCTGCACAGTGTGCACCTAAAGCTACCTGAAGAAAATTGGTGGTGTTCTTCTGATCCTATTAGTACCACAGGCAGCTGCCATATTTACAGTTCGTGTAGTGCATCCTCTGCACAGTGTGCACCTTAAGCTACTTGAAGAAAATTGGTGGTGTTCTTCTGATCCTATTAGTACCGCAGGCAGCTGCAGTATTTACAGTTAGTGTAGTGCGTCCTCTGGACAGTGTGCACCTAAAGCCACCTGAAGAAAATTGGTGGTGTTCCTCTGATCCTATTAATACCGCAGGCAGCTGCAGTATTTACAGTTAGTGTAGTGCGTCCTCTGCACAGTGTGCACCTAAAAGCTACCTGAAGAAAATTGGTAGTGTTCTTCTGATCCTATTAGTACCACAGGCAGCTGCAGTATTTACAGTTAGTGTACTGCGTCCTTTGCACAGTGTGCACCTAAAGCTACCTGAAGACAATTGCTGTTGTTCTGATCCTATTAATACCACAGGCAGGCAGCTCCTCTGCACAGTGTGCACCTAAAGCTACCTGAAGAAAATTGGTGGTGTTCTGATCCTATTAGTACCGCAGGCAGCTGCAGTATTTACAGTTAGTGTACTGCGTCCTTTGCACAGTGTGCACCTAAAGCTACCTGAAGACAATTGCTGTTGTTCTGATCCTATTAATACCACAGGCAGGCAGCTCCTCTGCACAGTGTGCACCTAAAGCTACCTGAAGAAAATTGGTGGTGTTCTGATCCTATTAGTACCGCAGGCAGCTGCAGTATTTACAGTTAGTGTAGTGTGCCCTCTGCACAGTGTGCACCTAAAGCTACCTGAAGAAAATTGGTGGTGTTCTTCTGATCCTATTAGTACCGCAGGCAGCTGCAGTATTTACAGTAATGCACTGTACACACGGTCGGACATTGATCGGACATTCCGACAACAAAATCCATAGATTTTTTCCGAAGGATGTTGGCTCAAACTTGTCTTGCATACACACGGTCACATAAAGTTGTCGGAAAATCCGAACGTTCTGAACGCGGTGACGTAAAACACGTACGTCGGGACTATAAACAGGGCAGTAGCCAATAGCTTTCGTCTCTTAATTTATTCTGAGCATGCGTGGCACTTTGTGTGTTGGATTTGTGTACACACTATCGGAATTTCCAACAACGGATTTTGTTGTCGGAAAATTTTATAGCAAGCTCTCAAACTTTGTGTGTCGTAAATTCCTATGGAAAATGTGTGATGGAGCCTACACACGGTCAGGATTTCTGACAACAAGGTCCTATCACACATTTTCCATCGGAAAATCCTATCGTGTGTACAGGGCATTAGTGTACTGTGTCCTCTGCACAGTGTGCACCTAAAGCTACCTGAAGAAAATTGCTGTTGTTCTGATCCTATTAATACCACAGGCAGGCAGCTACAGTATTTACAGTTAGTATACTGTGTCCTCTGCACAGTGTGCACCTAAAGCTACCTGAAGAAAGTTGGTGGTGTTCTTCTGATAATATTAGTACTGCAGGCAGCTGCAGTATTTACAGTTAGTGTACTGCGTCCTCTGCACAGTGTGCACCTAAAAGCTACCTGAAGAAAATTGGTAGTATTCTTCTGATCCTATTAGTACCGCAGGCAGCTGCAGTATTTACAGTTAGTGTACTGCGTCCTCTGCACAGTGTGCACCTAAAGCTACCTGAAGACAATTGCTGTTGTTCTGATCCTATTAATACCACAGGCAGGCAGCTCCTCTGCACAGTGTGCACCTAAAGCTACCTGAAGAAAATTGGTGGTGTTCTTCTGATCCTATTAGTACCGCAGGCAGCTGCAGTATTTACAGTTAGTGTACTGTGCCCTCTGCACAGTGTGCACCTAAAGCTACCTGAAGAAAATTGGTGGTGTTCTTCTGATCCTATTAGTACCACAGGCAGGCAGCTTCAGTATTTACAGTTAGTGTACTGCGTCCTCTGCACAGTGTGCACCTAAAGCTACCTGAAGACATTTGCTGTTGTTCTGATCCTATTAATACCACAGGCAGGCAGCTACAGTATTTACAGTTAGTGTACTGTGTCCTTTGCACAGTGTGCACCTAAAGCTACCTGAAGAAAATTGGTGGTTTTCTCATACTAATAATACTACAGGCAGGCAGTTGATTCTGCTAGCTGCAGTATCAGTATATATATACATCCCAGCTTTGTGCAGCTACATCTCACTGCAGGCCATTAGTATGTCTGGAAGGCCAACAAGGAGAGGCAGACAGTCGCAAGCCAATAAAAGAGGGCAAGCAGGCTTTGTGTCTAGAGGCAACAGTGCTGGTCGTGGAGACGGTGCATCCTCATCAGCGCATGGTCGTGGGATACGCTTGTCCTTTTTTTGGCAGCTGGCCCTGTTGAGCAGCAACATGTGGAAGACTTGCTAGAGTGGATGACCAAGCCGTCCTCATCCTCTCTCACCCAGTCTCAGGGTATTTTGTCAAGGCAAAGCAGCTGCCAACGCGGCCTCTTCCCTCAGCTCAGTGGCATCAGTCACTCCTTCCCTAGCCCCACCATGTCCTCCTGAGGAGTCCCCCAAACTGTTTGACCACAGTGTTGGGTACATGCTCCAGGAGGATGCCCAGCATTTTGAAGGCTCCGATGATGTTACCCAGCTAGAGGAAGGCAGTAACATGAGCCCAGAGAGAGGGGGTGCCCAAGAAGGACAGCAATCTGGCAGTCATGTTCCCCCAGCTGCAGCATACTGCCAGCTTTGCTCCAGTGATGAGGAGGGAGGGGATGATGAGTTCACTGACTCCACGTGGGTGCCTGATAGGAGAGCGGAGGAGGAGAAGGCACATCTCCAATGAGGCAGTATGCCCTCCAGGGGCCAGCTTTAGGGCAGCACACCGACTGCATCACACTGCAGAGCTCCGCATGTGCAGGGCGCTGCTGTCTCTGCACGTTATTCCAAAAGTTCTTTGGTGTGGGCCTTTTTTGAGACGAGTGCATCAGATCCCACCACTGCTATTTGCAACATATGTCTCAAGTGTATCTCGTGTGGCCAAAACATCACCCGCTTGGGCACCACATGCTTGACCAGACATATGTCGACCTGCCATGCAGTTCATGGCAAGCGTACCTAAAAGAACCACACCAAAGAACAAAGTGGACCTTTCTCCTCTCCTTGCTCCTCATCAGCTGGGATCTCCAACCCCACTATACCTTTAGTCCTCTCTGAAACCTGCACTGAGAGGAATGAAGGTGTAGAATTAGGTGTGTCACAGCCAAGTACTTGTGGGCAATCTGCTATCGGTACACCGACATCAGATTGTACCAGGCAAATTTCCCTGCCCCAGCTGCTGCACCACCGAAAGAAATTCGCTCCCAGCCATCCACATGCCCAGCAGTTGAATGCTAGCTTGGCTAAATTGCTAGCACTTCAACTGTTGCCTTTTCAGTTGGTAGATTCTGCCCCCTTCTGTGAGTTTGTGGAATGTGCGGTTCCTCAGTGGCAGGTTCCCAAACGCCACTTTTTCTCACTGAAGGTGATTCCGGCTTTCTACCGGCATGTGGAAGGCAATGTCTTGGCCTCACTGGACAGGGAGGTCAGCGGTAAGGTGCATATTTTCCGCTGACTTATGTGCTTGGGGGACAGGAGCCACACTGGGGCAGAGATTCTGTCAGCTTTGCAGGGGCAGGTTCAAAGGTGGTTGACGCCATGCCAGCTTAAGGCAGGAATGGTGGTTTGCGACAATGGCACCAACCTCCTCTCCGCCCTCCCTCAGGGACAACTGACCCATGTGCCCTGTTTGGCTCACGTCCTTAACTTGGTGGTGCAGCGGTTCTTGGGCAGGTACCCTGGCTTACAGGATGTCCTGAGGCAGGCCAGCAGACAGGACAGCAGACTGGATGGATCAGGCAGACAGGTACCTCTGTTATTCAAGTGACAGCTACAGATGGTGATGACCCTACATATGGAAACAGTGCCAGAGTTGTTTACAGTATTCTCCAAGGACAACCCTATTTCTCTGTTGACCCCAAAACAGGCAAGCATTATTATTGAAATTCTTCACCCAAGTTATCTCCCTCCTGCAAGCCATCTAAATACCTACCACTACCACCATCAGACTATACATCAAATGCTCCCACTGCATATTTGATTTTAGATGTCTATGGAGCCCTTTCAACCCAGAGTGAGTGGAGATCGCATCTGACATACCTTGCAGAGCCCAATGAGTGGCTACCAAGCGTGATTTGACATAGCTAGCTACTGTGTCACACGCTTTGAGGTGAGCGCAATCACTTTGGGGGGTTACCAGAATACACCAAGGTTGTTTGCAACACTCGAATTCATTGCACTGGATGTTTTGGATTTTGCTGGACACAGATGCACATTTGATTTGGACATTTTATGGACACTATAGTTTGGAGATCACTAAGCGCAGATTATAGTGACTGCGTTTAAGACGCACTGAGCACTTTCATGCTATTTGATTTTTTTTTTTTTTTTTTTTTTGCATGCTGCACTACATGCGAGATATTGCATGTTGTCTAATACATCATTGGATTAAGTTTGC
Source organism: Aquarana catesbeiana (assembly GCF_042186555.1). Lineage (NCBI taxonomy): Eukaryota > Metazoa > Chordata > Amphibia > Anura > Ranidae > Aquarana > Aquarana catesbeiana. The sequence goes on from NC_133327.1 coordinate 192,476,887, forward strand.
TTTGGCGTTATTGTATATGCACATTGCACTTTGATTGTTTTGATATGTATGCACAATGTAGAAGTTAATGCGCACACTATACATAGGAAGTTCTTATGTGGAAAATTGTATTTATTTGTCATTTATTTTATTTATTAGTGATCTTTGACACCAGTTATAACAGATTATCAAGCGCAGCGCAAACATCTGTTTTCTACACTTTTTGCACGATTATGAATGCGTGAACTGCGTTTGCTGCTAGATATATTTACATATATATATATATATATATATATATATATATATATATATATATATACATATATTTTTCTATATATTTTATTTTCTGAGCTTCACGTTTTATGCACATTGAGCATTGGATTATTGTGGCTCGCAAGATTTTTTCCTTAGCTTGTAAGAACATTTTTGGTTCTGGGCACCGCCACCACTGGCCAAGGCCCAATTTTTCAGCCCCTGTTTAACAGGGGCGTATAATTACAATTTTTGATGCAATACTTTGCAGCAGGGCTCATTCCTGCGCTCCAACTATAGTATCTGTGAGGGATTGCAGAGTTGTGGCAATTTTTCTGCCCCTGTTTAACAGGGGCATGTAATTAAAATTTTTGATGCAATACTTTGAAGCAGGGCTCATTCCTGCGCTCCAACTAGAGTATCTGTGAGGGGTTGCAGTGTTGTGGCACCAGCACCAGTGCCCAAGGCCCAATTTTTCGGCCCCTGTTTAACAGGGGCGTGTAATTACAATTTTTGATGCAATACTTTGCAGCAGGGCTCATTCCTGCGCTCCAACTAGAGTATCTGTGAGAAGTTGCAGTGTTGTGGCACCAGCACCAGTGCCCAAGGCTTACATTTTCAGCCCCTGTTTAACAGGGGCGTATAATTATAATTTTTGATGCAATACTTTGCAGCAGGGCTCATTCCTGCGCTCCATCTATAGCATCTGTGAGGGGTTGCAGTGTTGTGGCACCAGTGCCTAAGGCCCAATTTTTTTGCCCCTGTTCAACAGGTGCATGTAATTACAATTTTTGATATAATATTTCACAGCAGGGCCCGTTCCAGCGCCCACCAAGAGTAACTGTGAGGTCTTACAGCGTTGTGGCACCAGCACCACCAAAGGCCCAGTTTTTCTACCACTGTTCAACAATGGCATGTAATTACAGTGTTGTGGCAACACCAACACCCAAGGCCCCAATTTCTGCAGAGTATATAGGGAAGGCCCCTACTTTCAAACATCCAACTTACAAACGACTCCTACTTACAAACGGAAGGAGACAACAGGAAGTGAGATGAAATCTATCCCTAGGAAGGGAAATTCTCTCCTGTAAGAGTTAATATGGGAAAAACGTGTCTATTCTTCACTGATGCTTTATCACCAATCCTTGTTTCTCTAAAAACCCCAATTTTTCAAAAAACATTTGTCGTTGGGACAGAAAGTGAGGTGTAATTTTCTGAAGAAGTGCACAGATAGCAAAACAAATGTTACAGGGGTGATAACCCTTCCCTATGTTTTCCAAAAAGCTTAAAAATAGATTTTTTGGCTGGAGCTACACTTTAAAAATGTACCAGTTCAAAATTACAAACAGATTCTACTTAACAACAAACCTACAGTCCGTCTTGTTTGCACCGCCTGTATACTGCTGTTCAGAGTATATAGGGTCTGGGGGCCCCACGCCTTTCCTTTATTTAATTTGGGTGTGGGGTTCCCCTTAATATCCATACAAGACCCAAAGGGCCTGGTAATGGACTGGGGGGGTACCCATGGCGTTTGTCTCCTGATTTTCATCCATATTGCCGGGACCCAACATTACATTAAAGCTGCAAGTTTTAAATTACTTTTATTCCTTTAAAAATGTCATTTTGTGCAGGGACTGTTCTAAGCACGGGAAACACGCGCCACTTTACAGGCATACTATAGACACCCCCCAGGTACGATATTTAAAGGAATATTTCACTTTTTTTTTCACTTTAAGCATCATTAAAATCACTGCTCCCAAAAAAACATCCATTTTTGAAACTTTTTTTGCATTGATACATGTCCCCTGGGGCAAGACCCGGGTCCACAAACCCTTTTTAGGACAATAACTTGCATATTAGCCTTTAAAATTAGCACTTTTGATTCCGAACGTTCGAGTCCCATAGACTTTAATGGGGTTCTAAAGTTTGCGCAAAATTTCGGTCCGTTTGCAGGTTCTGGTGCCATCCGAACTGGGGGGTGTTCGGCTCATCCCTACCTGGTGTTTCCAGCTGTGGGGGGAGTAAAGACTGACTGGAAGTCCTGGAGATCACTGTTCCTGATCACTAGGAACAGACGATCACTCTGTACTCCCCTGACAGAATGGGGATCTGTTTGTTTACATTGACAGATCCCTGTTCTGGCTCTCTGTGGAGCGATCGCAGGTAGCCGGAGGACATCGCGGGCCCGGGCCACGTGCCGTGGGGGTGCCCACTGTATCTATTGCACGAAGCAACGTACAACTATGGCGATTCCCACAACATAGCCAACCTGCCACAGTATAATGACGGCGGCTGATCGGCAAGTGGTTAAAATGACAGCAGGCATAGTGTCTAGACAGCCTGTGACCACAAAATCCTTTACAGATGTTGGCCACATATTTACCAATTCTCACCTGCAGTGCCCTTGTGGTGTGACCTACATATTTCAACCCACAAGGGTACTGCAGGAGGTAAAACACTCCCCAAATTGAACAAGTTATGAACGATTTAATATTATACCTTCATTTAGTTACTTCTGAAATAAATATTTTAATTCCAACACTATTTCTACTGACACACCTACAGACTGGACATCTCTTACAGTAATAAAAACCCATCATCCCCCCCAAAGAGACTTATACATTTCGGTGGATCTAGTATATTAGGGGCAACCATATAGCTCGGAGTGGGAGCCTATCTAAAGATGACAGAATGATTTTTCTGTAAAACTGGACCTAAAATGTTATCACTCTTCAGTATGTTCCATAGCTTAGCCAAAAAAAATACATATTCATTTGGAGAATCAGTACAGATTTTATTCTCTTTTGAATATACTGACGATTCGATGAGTTGGGGCATCTAGTAAATTTTAGTGTAGCCTATATAAGTGGAGAAGTCTAATGCCCCGTACACATGATCTGACTTTCCGCCAACAAAACCGTGCATTTTTGTTCAAAGGTTGTTGGCTCAAACTTGTCTTGCATAAACATGGTCCCACAAATGTTGGCCAACAATTATGAACATGGGAACGTGTTAACATACAAGATGTACAACGAGCTGAGAAAAGGGAAGATCAATAGCAAGTGCGGCTCCTTCTGCTTGATTCCGAGCATGCGTGAACTTTTGTGCGACGGACTTGTGTACACACGATCTGACTTTCCAACAACAAAGTTTAGTTGGTGGAAAATTTGAGTACCTGTTAGCCAACATTTGTTGGTGGAAAGTCCGACAGCAAATGTTTGATGGAGCATATACGGTCGGACTTTCTGACAACAAGCTCACATCCAACATTTCCCGTTGGAAAATCCGATCATGTGTACGCGGCATTAGTCTGACACTGTTTCTATGCCCCTTGAAGACATCCTCTGCGAAGAAACGCATAAGACAGAGCTAGTGGTGGCATCATCATGGCCATCTTTACATGCTTGTTTTCGATTTCATTAAGTGAGTATCTCTTTGGCTTTAATAAAACATTTCCTTAAGATTATACACTATGGAGCTCTTTTACTGGACATTTACCTGAATCAATAGTTGTAAGCATGCCACTGGAAGAGTGAACTGGGTGAGCGGTCTGGGTGGCCTGTTGAGGCTTGATGTTTGAGTGCTGTTAGCCCTCCTTGACTTAGGAGTCAGAACTTCTGGTAAGAAACCTATGATACTTGATGGCGGTGATGCACTGGATTGATTTCACAAGAAATAATACACACAGATTTATTTTGCACAAGTTTTGTTGGTTTTGAGCACATATGCTTCACTAAATTTAAAAGGGACAATGCAACATTCTTTATCTATATTTCTGGTCGGATATTTAATATGTTAAATATCATATGATTGCTGCTGTTCAATTTTCTATCTGGATTTGATTTAAAGTCAACACTAAGCGCAAGTTTTCAGATATTTATTTTTCATGAGCAGGACACATGGTCACAGACTCTCTCTCTTGTACTTCCTCCTTCTGAGGTTTTCAAGCCACAGGAAATGCATTCATAATATATCAGCAGCCCAGACATTTACAAATACAGACAGTAGAGTGCCGCAGATCCCTTCACCAGTTTCCAGCAACATAGGCCAGTTATGTCATATACTTAGTTACATTGGTACAAGCTCAGGGATGTCATTTGGTGATTTAAAACTGGCATGTCAATTAAGGGTTAAATCAGGGATTATATGCTTTGTGGGTCTTGTTTGTAGGCTGTGAGGGGATGGTGGTGGGGGGCTGTCAACCAGGCTGCATATGGGTTCCCATGTTTTCCAGCGGCACCCCTGTTGAACTGTACCAGTGTGGTTGGATATGATACCTGGTGATGATTATGCCACTGATCGGTGGCTACTAACCACAATAAGCGAGTCCTGATAATTTTGGATAGATGCAATGCTTATTGATACATTGTTTCGATACACATGTAGTACTCTGGTGTTTAGGCAGGGTTGCTAATAAATTTAGTTTGTCAGGTATTAATCATCCTGGCTGATTGCTAGAAGATCCGCTGATTCCTTTCTAACTCTGGATTGCTGTACCTTTTCTCTTCTGTCACTGAGTGGCGCTTGCTTGTGGCATTAGATTGACAAGAGTGTAGCAAGGTCAGACTATGGATGGATGGGGTATCTCAGCCAATTGGCAGGGGTTTCATTGGTCTCTTGGCCTGCTGGGAGAGCCTATTTATTTGGGTGGAGTCAGGTGATCGGGGTTCTGTGCCACCTGGAAGGTTGTCTGGGTGGACGTATGTTATGTTGCCTCGGGCTGCTAGGCCGGAAGCCTGAGACCTAGCACAGGACACTGTTGTGGCATGCATGGACTCTCTAATGCCAAGAACCTTTGAAAGGACTCTAGGATTCATGGCATTAAGGAGATAGACCATTACTAGTTGGTAACCTTCCTTGAACCACGTTACAAGAGGAGGTTGAGTTTATCCTGTCCTTGCAGACAGAGCAGAGAATGAAACATTTGGAGGATACGCTACAGAAAAAGTGGTGTCACACTCTTCCAGAGCCTGATAGGATAACATCTCATGAACAAGGTGTCTCTGAGATTCCTGTCATGGAAGAGAGAAACAACGGTGGGGGTGGCTGCCTGAGCGATGCTATTGAAAAAAAAATTACAGTTCGCAGTACCCAGGGCTGTCTGCTCCCAGCGGTTACATTAAATGGTTTTCAATTAGCTGAGAGCAAGTGCAGTTGTGGAGATCTTCAGAATGAATGAGCCCCTTGACCATTTAGTCATGAGGATAGTCCACTGGCTACACCCTGTCCAGTATACAATTGAGCTGCTGGCAGTGTGCCCTCTGAATGCATTCAGTCCTGGGGGGGGCTATGTGACAGACAAAAGAGAATCAACACTTAGCCACTCTTAGCATTTTCTTCTACCTACCGCGCCCATCTCTTGCCACCGTCGGAAACTTTAATACAGCATCCTAATTGTTTCATAGTTGCAAATGCTGTGAATTTTGTTTAGAACAGTCCATCTTGTGCTCTGCAGGATTTTATCTGTGGGTGCTATCATGTTTGGGCACCACCAGTACCCAAAACCCTTTTTTTTTTTTTGCAGCTGTATGACAGTTGCATGTACAGTGAATGTTTAAGGTATGGTCTATCCTGTGTTCTGCAAGAGTTTTCTGTGAGGTTACAACATTTGGCCAATACCAACATCCAAAGCCCAAATTTTTTTCATGGCTGCATGGTGGTATCACAAAATGTACAATTTTTGACTATGGTCGCTCCCCTCCTCTGCAAGAATATTTGTATTGGGTTACAGTGCTGTTCCAAACTGTTCCATTTTTAAATAGCTGTTCTTTTAAACTGTTCTTTTAAAATAGCTCTTGATTTTATTTTTCTGCCTACTCTCTCCCTCTGGAATAGTGGAATGGCAAAAAGTCTGCATAAAATGTTTACAATTGTTTGAGTCTATGGTCTGAGGAAAAAAAGACTTGTTTGTCTCAGATACACTTTACAATAATTTTCCGATGTAATGCCTCTTGCAACACTCAAATAAGGCCCATTACTACTACACAAAAAAAAATCTATTGTTTTTGCAAAAGTTAACCAAACAAAAAAAAATGACACTGTCTGTGCTACATGCCAGATAAAAGGAAGACCACCAAAAGTGTGACTAAAAAGTTTTTGGAGCAAATGATGATTAACGAGTATCTAAATATGGTTCCAAGTGTTTGGTAAGAACTGATGCAAAGTTTTCTGCAGTTCTCCCTGATTACACCATGCACAAGGAAATGCACTGGAATTGAGCAAAAGACAAAAAAAACCCCAAAAAACAGGGAAGCGCACACCTTGCGCAATAAATCTTTAAAGTGATTGTAAGGGTTTTTTTTTTTTTATATAAGAAACATGTCATACTTACCTCCACTGCGCAGCTTGTTTTGCACAGAGTGGTCCCGAACCTCCTCTTCTGGGGTCCCCCGGCGGCTCTCACGGCTCCTCCCCACATCAGATAACCCCCCCTAGGAGAAGCGCTCTCCCAGGGTGTTACCTTGCGGGCGTGCTCCCGAGTCCAGCATTCGCGTCCATAGCCGGCAAATGTATTACTCGCCCCGCCCCCACCCACTGGCGCCCGCATCATTGGATTTGATTGACATCAGCGCGAGCTAATGGCTGCGCTGCTATCAATCTATCCAATCAAGAGCCGAGAACCCCTGGCAGAGGGACAGCGTGTCCCCGCCAGGACAAGTTCCAAGGCCCAGGTAAGTAAAACGGGGGGGGCTGGGGGGCTGGTGACTGTCAACTGTTTTTTCAACTTAATGCATAGGATGCAGGGGGAAAAAACACAAGGGTTTACAATCCCTTTAATGATCAAAATATTAAAATCAACAATGGTTGCACTCACATATTTCATAGACTACACTACAAGCACCTTGAATGCAGCCCCATATTGCTGAAGTTGTAGAACCGCTCACATCATGGCCAGTGATTATACGGCATGAAGTTTTAATCTCTCACAGCAGGCTGACAGGCTGAAGGGAGGCAAACAATTCTGATTCACACCTGGCTCAGCACTGACATTTACAATGGTAAAAAAAATGTTTCAAATTGCCATCAAATTACATTTCCCTCCAAGGCTTTTATTTTTAAAAAGAAAAATGGTACACAGACCCCACAGGTCCCCCTAAAATGCATAGCAGACCCCTAAGGGTCTACTCTCTATTGGTCTGGTTTAATTGGCAATACATTTCAGAAAAGGTAACTCCCTAGACTGTCCATTGAGCTAGAATGAGTGACTGTGGCTGTATGCCCTGCCTCTGCTGCACTACTTTGGGAAAGGAACCTGTGAAAAATCAGCAGCCCTTGTGGGGGTGAGCGCTACATATGGTCTAAAAAATTGGTAATGATTGCATGACAAATTTTTCTTGTTACAAAGACTTATTGAATTAATCTTTTAACACTGATAGCTTTGTTTTGTCAACTGTGCCAATGACTAGAGAAAAGTCACAAAGGATATTGTATTCATGAATAAATAAAGAAGCTGTGTGTCAAACTTACATTGGCCCAAATATTTCCACATAACTTGTTGTTTAAAATAGCCCTATTGTGAATGTACGTGTTTGCCAGGACCAATATCTCAGTGAGCTATTTCACCACTTTGAGATTTGTTGTTTACAAGTTAAAAACATTTTTTTTTTGCTAGAAAATTACTTAGAAAAAAAATGCATAATGTTTAGGGGTTCTCACACCCTAGAGAATAAAATGGTGGTCATTGCAATACTTTCTGTCACACCGTATTTGCGCAGCGGTCTTACAAGCACACTTTTTTTTTGGAAAAAAAATACACTTTTTTGAATTACAAAATAAGACAACAGTAAAGTTAGCACAATTATTTTTATACTGTGAAAGATAATATTACGCCGAGTAAATTGATACCCAACATGTCACGCTTCAAAATTGCACCCGCTTGTGGAATGGTGACAAACTTTTACCCTTAAAAATCTCCATAGGCGATGTTTAAAAAAATGTTACAGGTTGCATGTTTTAAGTTACAGAGGTCTAGGGCTATTGCTCTCGCTCTACCGATCGCGGTGATACCTCATGTGTGGTTTGAACACGATTTTCATATGCGGGCACAGCTCACGTATGCGTTTGCTTCTGCACGCGAGCTCGGCGGGACGGGGCGCGTTTAACTTTTTTTTTTCTTATTTATTTTACCTTTTTATTTTTACACTGTTCTTTAAAAAAAAAAGTGTCACTTTTATTCCTATTACAAGGAATCTAAACATCCCTTGTAATAGGAAAAAAAAGCATGACAGGACCTCTTAAATATGAAATCTGGGGTCAAAAAGACCTCAGATCTCCTATTTACACTAAAATGCAATAAAAAAATAAAAATACAATTTTGTCATTACATTTTTTTTTTTTTTAAATGGCCTTTTAAGAGCTATGGGCGGAAGTGACGTTTTGACATCGCTTCCGCCCTGCAATGGTATGGAGATGGGTGGCCATCTTCCCCTCACTCGTCTCCATACCCAGAAAGGAAGACGATCCGATTGCCTCCGCCACCGCCGTCGGCTCTGGTAAGCGGCGGAGGGCACCGGAGCATGGCGGGGGGGCCTCTCCCACTGCCGCTAAAAGTGATCTTGTGGAAAATCTGCCACAGAGACCACCATTATCGGAAACCGGACCACCAGCCGAAGAAGAAGATACTAGGGTTATGGCAGCTAGCTGCTGCCATAACGATATACCTTTTCAAAGTTAGGATAATGGCGTGCAGCAGTCCGGAAGTGGTTAAAAAATAACACAGAACAATACACTCTTCTCACTCGAATCTAGAAAGCTTTTCAACTAGAGCTACCAGTACTAGTTTTTCTGCCAAGAGGTTTTGAAACAAAATGAATGTACTTTTATTTCATTCTTTTATCATTATTTTTTTTTAAACTTGATTCAAGATTTTATTACAGATCATGTGGTAGTAAAATTTCCATGAGTCAACTGGGACAGTAGTGTAATTGATCTTAACATGAAGTATGTCAAATAAATGAAAGGTAGGAGAGTTGCCAATTATCAGTCAGTACACAACTATGGATCAGTGCCAAAGAAGAGAAGCAATGCAGGTCATTTTTACACAGAATTTTCCAGCTAATTACTTTGTCCTCGCTTGCTCACAAGCCTTGATTGGCAAGAAGAAATTAATATTTAAGTTTAAAATCCTAAAGCCCTGGTGTAAATTCTAAGCCCACCAACCCCTTCCCCCACCCTAGCCAGGAAGTGCTGAAAGTTGTTGTTTAGTAGTCCGTTAAAATGTATTAGCAATCATATCATAATAACTATAATACTAATGTAGCGCCACTCCTGAAGAAGTCACTTGTTCATTTTGGGCTCTCTGTTCAGTGCTTCTACTCCAAGAACAACCTCAGCCCCTCTGACACACCTGGTTGAAATCTCAGCAAGAACTCAGGTATAAATACCTTTACCTGGCTGTGAGCTGCTATCTGAAAAATAGACACACCATTTAGACAGAAATACACTTCATCTATTGGTATAAGTTTAGTATAAATGGCATTAGAACATAAATTAGCACACAGCAGATGAATTTGAACACAGTCTGCTGGACAGAGTAGTAACTATGCCAAAGTGACTAAGATCAGGTTCTATACCTCTAACTGAAATCAATGCGGAGATTAGCAAATCAGCAACAATGTAAACAAATTTTAAATGGCGTGTGAGTGATACTGTAAGAGTTCAGTTAAATCCAAACGCGCGTTGGTGCACATGTGCGGGCATGCTAGCGTGTGCACAAGAAGAAATGTACATATGCACATGCGCGAATGGCCCATTTAAGCTGAACGATGACATGAACACATTGCTGAGTGGTCTTCCAGCTTGTTCCTATTTATCTGTGCCCTGATCCGTTTTCTACCTACCTGTGTGTGACCCGGCTTGACCTCGACCCTCCTCTGGATTCTGGATTCGGCCTGCCTACTAGGGATGAGCTTCGAGTTCGAGTCGAACTCATGTTCGACTCGAACATTGGCTGTTCGCAAGTTCACCGAACAGCGAACAATTTGGGGTGTTCGCGGCAAATTCGAATGCCGCGGAACACCCTTTAAAAGTCTATGGGAGAAATCAAAAGTGCTAATTTTAAAGGCTAATATGCAAGTTATTGTCATAAAAAGTGTTTGGGGACCTGGGTCCTGCCCCAGGGGACATGGATCAATGCAAAAAAAAGTTTTAAAAACGGCCGTTTTTTCAGGAGCAGTGATTTTAATAATACTTAAAGTCAATCAATAAAAGTGTAATATCCCTTTAAATTTCGTACCTGGGTGGTGTGTATAGTGTGCCTGTAAAGGGGCGCATGTTTCCTGTGTTTAGAACAGTCTGACAGCAAAATGACATTTTGAAGGAAAAAACTCATTTAAAACTACCCGCGGCTATTGCATTGCCGACAATACACATAGAAGTTCATTGATAAAAACGGCATGGGAATTCCCCAAAGGGGAACCCCGAACCAAAATTAAAAAAAAAAAATGACGTGGGGGTCCCCCTAAATTCCATACCAGGCCCTTCAGGTCTGGTATGGATATTAAGGGGAACCCCGGCCAAAATTAAAAAAAAAAAATGACGTGGGGTTCCCCCTAAATTCCATACCAGACCCTTCAGGTCTGGTATGGATTTTAAGGGGAACCCCGCGCCAAAAAAAAAAAAAAAAACGGCGTGGGGTCCCCCCAAAAATCCATACCAGACCCTTATCCGAGCACGCAACCTGGCAGGCCGCAGGAAAAGAGGGGGGGACAAGAGTGCGGCCCCCCCTCCCTCCTGAACCGTACCAGGCCACATGCCCTCAACATTGGGAGGGTGCTTTGGGGTAGCCCCCCAAAACACCTTGTCCCCATGTTGATGAGGACAAGGGCCTCATCCCCACAACCCTGGCCGGTGGTTGTGGGGGTCTGCGGGCGGGGGGCTTATCGGAATCTGGAAGCCCCCTTTAACAAGGTGACCCCCAGATCCCGGCCCCCCCCCTGTGTGAAATGGTAAGGGGGTACATAAGTACCCCTACCATTTCACGAAAAAAGTGTCAAAAATGTTAAAAATGACAAGAGACAGTTTTTGACAATTCCTTTATTTAAATGCTTCTTCTTTCTTCTATCTTGCTTCATCTTCTGGTTCTTCTGGCTCTTCTGGTTCTTCTGGTTCTTCCTCCGGCGTTCTCGTCCAGCATCTCCTCCGCGGCGTCTTCTGTCTTCTTCTCCTCGGGCCGCTCCGCACCCATGGCATGGGGGGGAGGCTCCCGCTCTTCTCTTCTTCTCTTCTTCTTTTCTTCTTTTCTTCTCTTCTTCTCTTCTTCTTCATTTTCTTCTCCGGGCCGCTCCGCAATCCATGCTGACATGGAGGGAGGCTCCCGCTGTGTGACGAAGCTCCTCGTCTGACAGTTCTTAAATAACGGGGGGGGGCGGGGCCAACCCGGTGACCCCGCCCCCCTCTGACGCACGGTGACTTGACGGGACTTCCCTGTGGCATTCCCCGTGACGTCACAGGGAAGTCCCGTCAAGTCACCGTGCGTCAGAGGGGGGCGGGGTCACCGGGTGGCCCCGCCCCCCCCGTTATTTAAGAACTGTCAGACGAGGAGCGCCGTCACACAGCGGGAGCCTCCCTCCATGTCAGCATGGATTGCGGAGCGGCCCGGAGAAAAAAATAAAGAAGAAGAGAAGAAGAGAAGAAAAGAAGAAAAGAAGAAAAGAAGAAGAGAAGAAGAGAAGAGCGGGAGCCTCCCCCCCATGCCATGGGTGCGGAGCGGCCCGAGGAGAAGAAGACAGAAGACGCCGCGGAGGAGATGCTGGACGAGAACGCCGGAGGAAGAACCAGAAGAACCAGAAGAGCCAGAAGAACCAGAAGATGAAGCAAGATAGAAGAAAGAAGAAGCATTTAAATAAAGGAATTGTCAAAAACTGTCTCTTGTCATTTTTAACATTTTTGACACTTTTTTCGTGAAATGGTAGGGGTACTTATGTACCCCCTTACCATTTCACACAGGGGGGGGGCCGGGATCTGGGGGTCACCTTGTTAAAGGGGGCTTCCAGATTCCGATAAGCCCCCCGCCCGCAGACCCCCACAACCACCGGCCAGGGTTGTGGGGATGAGGCCCTTGTCCTCATCAACATGGGGACAAGGTGTTTTGGGGGGCTACCCCAAAGCACCCTCCCAATGTTGAGGGCATGTGGCCTGGTACGGTTCAGGAGGGAGGGGGGGCCGCACTCTTGTCCCCCCCTCTTTTCCTGCGGCCTGCCAGGTTGCGTGCTCGGATAAGGGTCTGGTATGGATTTTTGGGGGGACCCCACGCCGTTTTTTTTTTTTTTTTTGGCGCGGGGTTCCCCTTAAAATCCATACCAGACCTGAAGGGTCTGGTATGGAATTTAGGGGGAACCCCACGTCATTTTTTTTTTTAAATTTTGGCCGGGGTTCCCCTTAATATCCATACCAGACCTGAAGGGCCTGGTATGGAATTTAGGGGGACCCCCACGTCATTTTTTTTTTTTAAGTTTGGTTCGGGGTTCCCCTTTGGGGAATTCCCATGCCGTTTTTATCAATGAACTTCTATGTGTATTGTCGGCAATGCAATAGCCGCGAGTAGTTTTAAATGAGTTTTTTCCTTCAAAATGTCATTTTGCTGTCAGACTGTTCTAAACACAGGAAACATGCGCCCCTTTACAGGCACACTATAGACACCCCCCAGGTACGAAATTTAAAGGGATATTACACTTTTATTGTTTGACTTTAAGCATTATTAAAATCACTGCTCCTGAAAAAACGGCCGTTTTTAAAACTTTTTTTTGCATCGATCCATGTCCCCTGGGGCAGGACCCAGGTCCCCAAACACTTTTTATGACAATAACTTGCATATAAGCCTTGAAAATTAGCACTTTTGATTATTCATGTTCGTGTCCCATAGACTTTAACGGTGTTCGCATGTTCGAACGAACTTTTTTCCTGTTCGCATGTTCTGGTGCGAACCGAACAGGGGGGTGTTCGGCTCATCCCTACTGCCTACCCGTGACCTCGGCCTGTGCTTTGACCCTGCACGTGTTCTTGTACCTCGTTACCCGACTGTGTACCGACTCCAGCTTGTATCCCGATCCTGCTCTTGTCAAACGTTCCTGTACCTGCATTGCCCAGCTGTTGATGACCCCTTGGCTTGTATTCCGGTTACGCTCCTGCCTACTGATCCAGCGTCACAGAGTTCCAGTTCCGGGTGCCTGTCTGAATATCCACAGCCATCAGTTTCCTGTCAAGCCTCATCTGGTGCCGCCTGCTATACCAGCCCTCGTGCCACACTATGTCCTACACTCCCTGTTATCTCCATCAGGGATGTTAGGAGGTGCAAGAGAAGCCCCCTCTACAGCCCCTTTTTGGAATGCAAATTCCAAAAAGAAAATACAATTCTTGGGACTTTCGACCTCAATTTCCACCTCAGGCATCTCTATGGACCCTCAGAAGGTCAAATCTATCCTCGAATGACCCACTCCAACAGACAGGAACAGCATGCAAAGATTTATAGGGTTTGCCAACGTCAAGTTTATTAAGAATTTCTCTGCTATCATCTTTCCTGTCACCCAGCTAATAAAGAGAATATTTGTTTTCAGTGGACACCCGCAGCACAAGCTGCATTTGACCAGTTAAAAACTCTATTTACCATAGCACCTATCCTGCAACATCCAGACCCTGCATCACCATACATCCTTGAGATGAAAGCCTCAAAAAATAGGTGCCATCCTGTCACAGCGTCAGGGTCTCTTTTACATTCCATTCCATTTTTAGGAAATTCAGCCCAGGAGAAAGGAATTATGATGTGGGAGACCGAAAGCTGTTGGCTACAAAGACGGCCCTATCAGAATGACGTTACTTGTTAGAAGGGGCAGCTCACCCTATTTTGATCTTTACTGATCACAAGAATCTAGAGTACCTCAGGACAGCCAAATTATTGAGACCTCGTCAAGCCAGGCGGGCACTATTTTTCTCTCGCTTTACCTTTCATATAACTTACAGACCAGGTTCCAAAATGGGCTCTCACGTATGTACCCAGAGGATAAAGAACATCACCCAGCAGACAATCCTGCCAGCCCAGTTTTTTGCTACTACAAGCAGATCTTATTACTCAGCTCAAGCAGGCATTCATGAAGGATGTTCCACCGCTAGAGATGGGCGAACGGTTCGGCCCGAGCATAAGTTCAGGCCCAACTTTGGTTGTTCGGATGTTCTGCGAACACTGAACAATATGCGGTGTTTGGGGCAAATTTGAAAGCTGCCGGAACACCGTTAAAGTCTATGGGACATTAACATGAAAAATCAAAAGTGTTCATTTTAAAGGCTTATATCCAAGTTATTGTCATAAAAAAGTGTTTCGGGGCCTGGGTCCTGCAAGAGGGGACATGTATCAATGAAAAACATTTTTTTTTAAAAAGGCTGCTTTTTTGGGAGCAGTGATTTTTTTAATGCTTAAAGTGAAACAATAAAAAATAAATATTCCTTTAAATATCGTGCCTGGGGGGTGTCTATAGTATGCCTGTAAAGTGGTGCATTTTTCCTGTGTTTAGAGCAGTACCATAGCAAAATGACATTTCTAATGGAAAAATTGTCATTCAAAACTGATTGCGGCTGTAATGAATTGTCAGGTCTCGGGAATATAGATAACTCATTGAAAAAAAGAGCATGGGGTCCCCCCAGTCCATTACCAGGCCCTTTGGGTCTGGTAAGAATATTAAGGGGAACCCCGAACCAAAATTTTTAAAAAATTGCATGGGGGTCCCCCTAAAATCCATACCAGGCCCTTCGTATCTGATATGGAAATTAAGGGGAACCCTGCGCCAAATTTAAAAAATAAATGGTGTAGGGGTCCCCCCCAAAATCCATACCAGACCCTTCAGGTCTGGTATGGATTTTAAGGGGAACCCTGCATCAAAACAAAAAAAAATACCATAGGGGTCCCCTTCAAAAACCATACCAGACTCTTATCCGAGCACGCAACCTGGCAGGCCGCAGGAAAAGAGTGGGGACCAGAGAGCACCCCCCCTCCTGAACTGTACCAGGCCACATGCCCTCAACATGGGGAGGGTGCTTTGGGGTAGCCCCACAAAGCACCTTGTCCCCATGTTGATGGGGACAAGGGCCTCATCCCCACAACCCTTGCCCAGTGGTTTTGGGAGTCTGCGGGTGAGGACTTATTGGAATCTGGAAGCCCCCTTTAACAAGAGGACCCCCAGATCCCAGCCTCCCCCCTGTGTGAAATGGTAACGGGGTACAAGTACCCCTACCATTTCACAAAAAAAGTGTCAAAATGTTAAAAACGACAAGTTCTTCATTAAAAAAAAAAATGTCCCACGATGTCCATACATCTTCTTCTTTACTCCGCAACGGACCGAAAAAGAAAAAAAAAAGCCAAGACCGATCCGCCTCAATGGGAGGCTCCCACCATGTGATGCTTTAGCACTTTTGACAGTTCTTATATAACTTATATGTAAATGTGAAAGTGTAGCCCTATAAAACCTGAATAAACTGAAAATATAGAAACCAGTGTCAAAAACCTGATATAAAGGTTATAAATAGAGATGACAAGCCATAAAATAAGAATTTCAGTGAGAAAATTCACAATACAAAGATTTTTATAGATGTGGTATGATCATATCCTGTGCAAAATATACACTACAATATACATGTGTATACTGGTGAAACAATAATAATTAGAGGGGAAATCACCACAGTGAATAAGAATGCCAAAATACCCAACTAGAAATGAATAATGATTATAGACAGCAGTCCAGGCATATGTTGGTAAAAACCAATATATATTAAAGTCCAAAGATATAAAGAAAAACCACGGAGGTCTGGACAGATGTTTGAGACCAACAGCGTTTCAGGAAAGGCTAGAATGGTGAAGAGGCTGCCACTAAGGGTCTTAGGAGGCTTACCAGATGTTGTTGACTTGGTGAGGCTTATGCCACCCAAGTCACAAAGGCTTTGAGACCAGCTGGTTAAAAGGGTACATCTCCTTGGACAGCCACGATGGATCCTAGGTCAGGACGGCAACTTGGTACCCACGATTGCCCGCAGTGGCATAAGGATAATGTTCCAATAGGGGGCCACAAACGGGTGTTCACATAGCATGCAAAAATGAATGAGAAACTCGCATAGCGTAATAACGTAAAAACTAATTTATTTAAAAAGGTATAAAAAACAGACTCATATGTTTAAAAATCATCAAGAGCCTATAAAAGCAAGTATCAGTAATTGTAATGGATCCACCCGACGCGTTTCTGCTAAAAAGCCGTCATCTGGGGTGCGGACCCCCTACACATCACCGCTTATAAAGAGCTGGGATATCGAATTTGAATAGAAAAGTGTAAATATATAAGAGAAATGACAGGCCGCAAGAGAACGGAGCCAAGCCTCCTTCTTACACTGTATCGTGACGTCACTCTGCTCTGACGTAGCGGCATCACGATGTACCGCAAGGGGTAAACCAAACCTCGTTATGAGGATGGTCATGTGACGCGATGTAGGAATGGTCATGTGACACGATCATTTGTGGCGTGATTACGCCACAAGCGACGCAGGTCACGTCTAAATTGACTGCCAAGTCTCCATATGTATAAACATAGACCGGAGGGAACACCCATTGGCTCGCATCACTACAATACAAAACAGGGGGATCGAACGAGCCGCAAATAAAAAGACCTTACAAACATGACAATTAAGTCATGTAAACATAAAAAATAAGTATTTTATAAATAAAATTATCAATATAGGACAAGGAGGTTGAAAAATATAAAAATTATTATTATATGTAACAGATCCAAACGGTGTGTGACATAACCTCAGTTGGACCAATGGTCATGGGTAATACACAGCTATATGGCAACTCCCAATAAGGGTCATTAGTTACATAAATGTTTACAAATAATTGGAAATAATAAATACTAAAACAATCTTCCACAATAGCAAAGTTGACTCCATCTAGGTATTATGATAAATTATAAAAATTTTGTAGAAAATTAGGCATAGTGAAAAAGACGAAAAATGATGAAAAGTTGAATAGAAAACTAAAAACAAAAAAAGGGAAAAAAAGAAAAAAGGATTCATTCCTACTATGCTTGATTGATAAATTAATTAATACCCCACTTCACATTCATTCCTTGTGGAAAATGGGTTTGTAATTCGTATATCCAGAAAGTTTCCATACCGCTACTTGCCTTTACATGCTCTTGATGATCTTTAAACATGTGGGTCTGTTTTTTATACTCTTTTAAATAAATTAGCTTTATATTATCACGCTATGCAAGTTTCTCATTCATTTTCGCATGTTATGTGAACACCCGTTTGTGGCCCCCTATTGGAACATTATCCTTATGCCGCCGCGGGCGATCGTGGGTGCCAAGTTGTGAAAGAAAGTATAAATATCTATAATTCTAGATATTATCATTTCTCATTCTCAGGGGCGTTTCTGGATGTATAGCAATGTCTTTGTGTTATATGTTATATAAATATCAGTGTCCTCTCTCCTAGAGGGTAGGGTGTATAGGAGATATGTTTCTGTACTTTGTCCAAGGCCGCATTTCCAACTTACTTTTAGGAATTCGTTTCTTAGTAGAAATTGAAGAATCCTTCGTTCATACGATGCTTCCAGAAAGGTTGTTTATTTGTTCAGAAAGACAAGCAAAGACCAGACTTACATCGATAACATGTGGCATGGTGATGGTCTCAGAAGGAGGAGGAGGAGGAGACATCTTGATGTTACATTCTTCAAAGTGTTGGGTTACCGCTCTCTCTTCAACCCTACTCCATTCCTATTCTACCATGAATCTGATCCATTCTTATACTGTTTCAAAATGTTATGTCAGCATATCCTAGTAACACCCATATTTGCATATATACTTTAAATGGCTATAGTCTAAAGATAAGCAACATTACTCCACCCATTGTCCTGACATAGCAACTCAAAATAGAAATATCTACCCAGCTAAACCACTCCTCTGTCCTCTGTCCTCCATCCTGTTAACCTTCAGAAACCATCACAAATTACATATAACATTTATGTGTTTCATATATTTTTTCAGAAACTTTTATCACCTAAAATAATAATGAACTTAAAATCTTCTAACAATTCCCCCTCAATGCACTATAATCAACAGATATAATAAGTGCATTCATCTTAAATAATAAATGTCTCTGATCCACATTTTCAATACAAACAATACAATAAACATTAATACATTAAAATAAACATTAATACAATACAATATACAGTAATACAATTTAGTGTGTCAGATATTGTACATAAACATTTTCCAAAATGAAAAATATTTAACTATTTCATTCCATTGAGAAAATTTTAAATTATTATATTAATTAATTTTAATTAATTCTCCATCTAAATCATGTAATATTAAAGATTTTCTTCCTTCAACTTCATAAATTAATTTAACTTCCTGTGAAAACTCTTATGACTTTAACCATATAATTTGACTATTTTAATATAAAGATGAAATACATATCTTTGAAAAATCAAATTATATCGCTTTGTAATATAAATTATTAATCAATAAATAAAATTTCTTCCATTCCTGGAAATTTCAATAACCAAATAACTTCTACAATGTAAGTTTTTATACATTATCCTTGACACAGAACAATTATAAACATAATAAATAATCTACTCGTCTGTAGATACATAAAAAACATAAAACTTTCCCATTATTTGATTGTCATGTTTTATATATTCTATCCATCTTTCTATTTATTTTTCTAATTATTTATCTATCTAATCATGTTCTTTAAATTTAGAAACGAAAGACATATCTATAAAAGAAAATGAAAACAAATATCAAATTCTTATTAAATATGTTTTCCTTAGAAATTTTCATTATTTAATATAAACCATTCTAGACTGATAATCCTTTCTGTGTTTACCCATTTTATTCTTATTTTTACCAATTATTTTTATTTATTTTATTACCAATTCTTTAGAAACAAAAAATTATAATTCCAATGTACCTTAAAAATAACCAAATATTCTTTCCAATTGATATCTCAGTTGACATCTCTGTTGGCATCCCTGGTACCTTCAGATCTATAATTCTTAACCATAACTTTAGCTACTGGAATAAATTACTAAACATACTCATTAGAAGTAGAAATCTCATTCAAGACATCATTTCTATTTACATTTAGCAAAGGCCTAGCCATGTTTTGTGAACAAACTTCTGAAATACCTGCACCTGTTGTTCGCTAAGTTTGCAACCACACTTCTTTCTGTACAACAGATTATATAAATAACTAAGTATGCTAATCTCAAAAGACATCCTGTCATTAACTCGAAAAGTTAACAAACCTAATGTTTAAAAAAATAATAAAGTTTTTAAACTAAGACTATAACAGGTAAATAAGTCACCCAATCTTTACCTTATTCTTGAATAATCTTACCCTATTTAGACTTTATAATACTATTCATACGTTCTACAATACCTGAGTATTTAAGATGATAAGAAACAAAAACTTTACTAAATACCTAAAATTGCATACATATGCTGCAAAATTTTAAATCATAATCTGATTCCATGGTTTGAAATCCAACCCCAATGGAATATGACATAAGTTCACAACAACTTAGCTTTTGTTAAAAATATTATTTTTTCTAGAATAACCTCAATTAATTTATCAAAAAGAAACATTAACTAAAAAAAACAAATCCTAATATCCTCCTTTAGTAGGTGGAAAAAACTAATATAATCAATCTATATAGATTTGCCAAATTCCTCAATACTTTGTAGTATCAGGTTACTCTTTCCTATTGGATTGTTCTATAAACAAATAAAACAATATTCAGAAGTTTGATGACAAAGTGTTCTAAAATGAGTAGTTCAGAATTTCTTTCATTAGCTTAAACAAAAAAAAAAATCAATCAATCAGTCAGTCAGTCAGGTACCTGGATATGCAAAAAGTAAAAATTTCATTTAAAAATAACTCTATCCATTATTGTTGAAATCAATTATTTTTTACCATACATATTATCTTCATCAGTCTGTACTGATTCTAAGACAAAATGTCAGTCCCCCTCTTTATCCTGTGACTAATATTAAATCTTGCAAAAGAATAATCTTACCAGATTATTGTATTTTTTCCTTTACACTGACAATTTAGGTTGGGCTTTCCCAAATATTATATTTCTGAAAGAAATTTGATCATATTGAAATTTCTTTTCAGAACCAACCATCCCTCTCATACAGTATGATTGAATGAACCACACATGCCTGTCACTCTGACTGCTAAACACATGGCAGTCTTAAGATCAGCTTTTAATGCAGACACTTACAGAAAGTTTAATATTGTCATTCCATTGTGCCAATATATTTAGCGCTATTTATACAAACACAGGAAATTCTTTCCCAATAAATGTCCACTAAAAGTCGAAAAAGTGACTTTTTCATGATTAACTTACACAATTGTGGCTCTATCCCTCATATTGCATCTATATAATCCTCATGTATTTTTAAATACCACTACAACTGATCTTTTTAACATCCATTTGCCACTAGACAAAGCTGTGTGTTGACACCTCCTGTTTTCCTTGTAATAACACCTTTAGTGTAACATAAGATGCTTTTCAAAACAAATGGTGCAAAACCCACAATGTCTCAGATCTGTAACATTGGACAATGCTCTCCTAACACATTTTTTTTATAAATACCAATGAAATTGTCTCATCATCCACATACACTTGAATATAAAATGGCTGAGAGAGATCTCTATATTAATCAAAAAATACTAAATAAATAAGGGCTTTCTTTAGATCTTCAAATTATTGTATATAAGTTATAATTAGTTATTATTAAAAAATATTTGCCCTACAGTAAGCCTATATAATTCATTAAAATTCACTCAGACAAATTCTTTGTCTGCAAAAATCTCAATGAACTCTTAAGAAAAGTTATTAAGGCTTCAAAAAATCTTATTTTTAAAAACAATTACTTTAGTAAGTAATAATACCTTTTAAAAATGTATTTTTTCTCATCCATGAACCCTCTTCCAGTTATTTGGAAGACTTTGATCCACAGAAGTGAAAACTGTCATGGCATGATGACTAGTCTGTGTAACCTGATCTGCATTTCTCTGTTGGTAATAGGCTCCTCGTATGTCACAAACTCTTCAGAGAATGATCTGTTACAGTCAATCTTAGCTATCATGCTTTGTATACAACACACTGTACAATTCGGTAACAATCTAGTTTTTCGTTTTTAAAATGTTTAACCTTTTTACCACTTTTTAAACATATTTTGTTTGTACATCTGCCAAAAATCATGTACACTACGTTATATGACTTTCCTGATTATAGTAATGACAAAAAAATTGTTTAGAGGACAATCTCGTGAAACTCACAGATTGGGTCCTGCCCAAAAACTGCGATTGGCCATATCCCCGAGAAAACTCCTCCCTCAATCAAAGTCCTTACTTTTACCAGAAATACTCATTTACAAAGACTTTTAATAATTGTTATTTTTACAATTTTTTAGATTTAACAAAACTTTCATATTTTAATATTTTCTCTGGGTATTCTTAAGTAAATTAGAACAATCTACTACTTTTAATTTAATAACCAAATCTAAGTTTGGAATTTTTGTAAAAATAGTTCAATCCTTAACTTATTATTTCCTACAACCAAATCTATAGGATTTTTGTAAGACACTAAACACCATGTTATTTTCCATAATCTCAATTTCATACAGTTCTTTCCACAATCTTAATCCATATTTTTTCTCTGAAAACTTTTTTCTGCCCCCTATATATATGTTTTAAAATGACCACGTGTAATAACACACATTTTCTGTTTTTCAGGGCTAAAATATTCATAAACATTTACATGCAGCATTAAACTTAGTTTCCTTGTTAAATAACTTCTTTACACTCTGGAATTAATTAATTACCTTACTACTGCATGTATTCCTGATGGTACAGGAAAATACTTCTGAACCTTGAGATGTTAACCATCCCATGTTACCATTTTATATAAACAAACACACTCACCCCTTGTTTAGTATGATAGTCCTTGTGTGCACTTAAAAAAAACAAGAGATGAATAATGTCCTTTAAATTTGTTGTTCGTTGCCTTTTCTTTCGTTTGTTGCTTTTTCTTTCTTTTGTTGCGTTTTCTTTCTTTCGTTGCTTCTTCTTTCCTTTGTTGCCTTTTCTTGGAAGAATCATTTTCTTGTAGCTTTTTGCCTTGTTCCTTGTATTGTGTGCTGTAGTGTGCTTTAGTGTGCTTCAGTGTACTTGCCTGTTGATTTTTCTTTGCCTGTTTCTTGGACTTTCCATCTTCAAACATCAAAATCCGACTTTCATCTTCGCTTACCAAATAGTACATACATCTGCCTGTTGTACCTCAATGGTAGCTTTTCCAAATAACGTGAAGTCTCAGTTCTTAGGAACTAACCTTGGCAGAAATCTTCACGTACGTAACGTTACGTTTTCACAAAGTCTTGGATTTCCAACCATAGCTTGAAGCATACCGTCCAAATGGCCTTGTCAATCAACTTCATAGGCTGGGTCTTCCTTTTTTTTTTTTTTTTCTTCAAAGTTACAAACTTTGGCTAGAGGTGAGAAAACAGACACAGAAAAACTCACCCTCGACTTTACTGAACTGTTGTCCACATCTGACGCAAACGCCTCCTTCTAGGTTCTTTGATCGTTTTTTCCCGAGACTTGATCAATCACAAAATTGTGTTCGTTTCCCCCCTTTGTCAAGGAGTGGGAAAAAATTGACCATTTTAGCTTGCTCGCCATTGAAAGAAAGTATAAATATCTATAATTCTAGATATTATCATTTCTCATTCTCAGGGGCGTTTCTGGATGTATAGCAATGTCTTTGTGTTATATGTTATATAAATATCAGTGTCCTCTCTCCTAGAGGGTAGGGTGTATAGGAGATATGTTTCTGTACTTTGTCCAAGGCCGCATTTCCAACTTACTTTTAGGAATTCGTTTCTTAGTAGAAATTGAAGAATCCTTCGTTCATACGATGCTTCCAGAAAGGTTGTTTATTTGTTCAGAAAGACAAGCAAAGACCAAACTTACATCGATAACATGTGGCATGGTGATGGTCTCAGAAGGAGGAGGAGGAGGAGACATCTTGATGTTACATTCTTCAAAGTGTTGGGTTACCGCTCTCTCTTCAACCCTACTCCATTCCTATTCTACCATGAATCTGATCCATTCTTATACTGTTTCAAAATGTTATGTCAGCATATCCTAGTAACACCCATATTTGCATATATACTTTAAATGGCTATAGTCTAAAGATAAGCAACATTACTCCACCCATTGTCCTGACATAGCAACTCAAAATAGAAATATCTACCCAGCTAAACCACTCCTCTGTCCTCTGTCCTCCATCCTGTTAACCTTCAGAAACCATCACAAATTACATATAACATTTATGTGTTTCATATATTTTTTCAGAAACTTTTATCACCTAAAATAATAATGAACTTAAAATCTTCTAACAATTCCCCCTCAATGCACTATAATCAACAGATATAATAAGTGCATTCATCTTAAATAATAAATGTCTCTGATCCACATTTTCAATACAAACAATACAATAAACATTAATACATTAAAATAAACATTAATACAATACAATATACAGTAATACAATTTAGTGTGTCAGATATTGTACATAAACATTTTCCAAAATGAAAAATATTTAACTATTTCATTCCATTGAGAAAATTTTAAATTATTATATTAATTAATTTTAATTAATTCTCCATCTAAATCATGTAATATTAAAGATTTTCTTCCTTCAACTTCATAAATTAATTTAACTTCCTGTGAAAACTCTTATGACTTTAACCATATAATTTGACTATTTTAATATAAAGATGAAATACATATCTTTGAAAAATCAAATTATATCGCTTTGTAATATAAATTATTAATCAATAAATAAAATTTCTTCCATTCCTGGAAATTTCAATAACCAAATAACTTCTACAATGTAAGTTTTTATACATTATCCTTGACACAGAACAATTATAAACATAATAAATAATCTACTCGTCTGTAGATACATAAAAAACATAAAACTTTCCCATTATTTGATTGTCATGTTTTATATATTCTATCCATCTTTCTATTTATTTTTCTAATTATTTATCTATCTAATCATGTTAGACAAGTTGCCATCCTGACCTAGGATCCATCGTGGCTGTCCAAGGAGATGTACCCTTTTAACCAACTGGTCTCAAAGCCTTTGTGACTTGGGTGGCATAAGCCTCCTCAAGCCAACAACATCTGGTAAGCCTCCTAAGACCCTTAGTGGTGGCCTCTTCATCATTCTAGCCTTTCCTGAAACGCTGTCGGTCTCAAACAC
Organism: Aquarana catesbeiana; assembly: GCF_042186555.1. Taxonomy (NCBI): domain Eukaryota; kingdom Metazoa; phylum Chordata; class Amphibia; order Anura; family Ranidae; genus Aquarana; species Aquarana catesbeiana. The sequence goes on from NC_133327.1 coordinate 192,501,449, forward strand.
ATGTCCAGACCTCCGTGGTTTTTCTTTATATCTTTGGACTTTAATATATATTGTTTTTTACCAACATATGCCTGGACTGCTGCCTATAATCATTATTCATTTCTAGTTGGGTATTTTGGCATTCTTATTCACTTTGGTGATTTCCCCTCTAATTACTATTGTTTCACCAGTATGCACATGTATATTGTATAGTATATTTTGCACACGATATGATCATACCATATCTATTTATAACTATTATATCAGGCTTTTGACACTGGTTTCTATATTTTCAGTTTATTCAGGTTTTATAGCGCTACATTTTCACATTTATTGCTTGGGTCTATAGCTGTGTTGGCTGCTGTTTTACCTACACCATACAAAGCGCTGTATCACTTCTTTTTATAAAACTTATATAACATTTGAGGGCATGTGGCCTGGTACGGTTCAGGAGGGGGGGGGGCGTTCTCTTGTCCCCCCTCTTTTCCTGTGGCCTGCCAGGTTGCGTGCTCAGATAAGGGTCTGGTATGGATTTGGGGGGGACCCCTATGCCATTTTTAAAAAAATTTTGGCCAGGATTGCCCTTAAAATACATACCAGACCTGGAGGGTCTGGTATGGATTTTGGCGGGGACCCCAACGCCATTTAAAAAAAAAAATTGGCTCAGGGTTCCCCTTAATTTCCATATCAGACCTGAAGGGCCTGCTATGGATTTTAGGGGACCCCCACGCAATTTTTTTTTAATTTTGGTTCGGGGTTCCCCCTAATATTCATACCAGACCCAAAGGGCTGGTAATGGACTGGGGGGATCCCATGCTCTTTTTTTCAATGAGTTTTATCTATATTGCCGAGACCCGACGATTCATTACAGCCACGATCAGTTTTAGGTTAAACTTTTTTTCCTTTAGAAATGTCATTTTGCTGTGGTACTGTTCTAAACACGGGAAAACTGTGCCACTTTACAGGCATACTATAGACACCCTCCAGGCACGATATTTAAAGGAATATTTAATTTTTATTGTTTCACTTTAAGCATTAAAAAAATCACTGCTCCCAAAAAACGTCTGTTTTTTAAAAAAAATTTGCATTGATACATGTCCCCTGGGGCAGGACCCGGGTCCCTAAACACTTTTTATGACAATAACTTGCATATAAGCCTTTAAAATGAGCACTTTTGATTATTCATGTTCGTGTCCCATAGAATTTAACGGTGCTCGTGTGTTATGCCGAATTTTTTGTCTGTTCGGTATGTTCTGGTGCAAACCGAACCGGGGGGTGTTCGGCTCATCCCTATCTACCACCAGGTGTTTGTTTCCAGAAACAAGAGGGGCTATTTCTGCATAATTTAAAAGGTGTTTGTACCCCCAAGTCTATGTTCCAAAATCCTTAGCCTGTGTCATGACCATCCCTTGGCAGGGCATTTTGGGGCAGATAAAACAATGGAACTTGTGCAACGCTCCTTTTGGTGGCTTGGTTTAAGGTCTGACTGCCGAGATTATGTTGGAACCTGTGGAATCTGCATTCGAAGTAAGAGTGACAAAACCAAATCTTTGGGTTTGCTAAAACCTTTACCCATCCCCAAGAGGCCTTGGGAAATGATCAGTATGGACTTCATTGTTGAACTCCCTCCATCCGAAAAATTCACTACCATCTTTGTGATTGTTGACAGGTTAACTAAAATGGCCCAATTCATCCCTATGTTGGGGACGCGCTCAGCAATAGAAACTGCTTGTACCTTCATCAAAGAAGTCAGGCTCCATAAGGTACCCAGCAGCATCACCTCAAATCGAGAAGTACAATTTATATCTAGGTCCTGGAGGGATCTTTGTTTTTCTTCAGCCTATCATCCACAAACAAATTGCAGAACGAACAACCAGACTCTAGAGCAGGGGTAGGCAGCCTGGGGCCCTCCAGCTGTTGCAGAACTACAAGTCCCATAGGTGTGCACAGCCTATTGCATTAGGGTGTGCACCCCAAAGCTCAAACACATGTGCATGTGTATACAGTATATACTGCCGGTGTCAGTAGAGCAGTGAAGGAAGTCAGTGGGGCAGAGTTTGGTGTCAGTGGGGCAGGTGATGGTGTCAGTAGTTTTTACTATTTTATTTTTTATTATTTTTTACAATTAAAAAATTTTTTTTATTATTATTTACAATTTTAGTTTTTTAGTTTGTTTTTACAATTTTTTTAGGAGCCCTATTAGGGGGCTTTGGTGAAAATTGCGGGTCTAAACAGGGGGCATCTGCAGCACATAAGGTGATTAGGGTGTGCCCAGGCACACCTGGCACACCCTGTGCGCACACCTATGACAAGTCCCATCATGTCTCTGGGAGTAACTGTAACTGCTAGCCTTGCAAATGCCTCATGGGAAATGTAGTTCCACAACAGCTGGAGGACCCAGGTTGCCTACCCCTGCTCTAGAGCAATACCTCTGGTGCTTTTCATCTTTTGCTCAAGATGACTGGGCATCACTCCTACCCCTGGCAGAATTTGCATATACTGATGTGGTTCATTCGGTCACAGGACAGGCCCCATATTTTGCAAATTATGGGTACTTTCCAGTCTTTTTACCCAATGTCATGCCTAAATCCTCACAGTCCAGGAGAGGGTGAAATTCCTGCAGTCAGACAACAAGGTGTTGCAAGATGCCATTTCCAAAGCACAGCAAAAAAAAAAAAATTGACAGAAATAGGAGAGGAGACCTAAAAAAAAAAAAAAAAATCAAACTAGGAGACAAGGTTTGACTATCTACTACCAATCTAAAATTGTCGTGCCCATCCAAGAAACTGGGACCTAGATATATTGGTCCATTTTCTGTTAAAAGGCTAATCAATCCAACGGCTTACAAACTTTCACCCACAAGGCTAGACCCATTCCCTGGTCATGAGTCAGGTCCACCAGCACCTGCAATAGTCGATGGCAACGAGGAATTTGAAGTCAAGACACTTGTGGATTGTATAAAAATAAGAGACACTATCCAGTACTTATTTAAATGGAAAGGCTACGGTCCAGAAGAAAACTAATGGGAACCAGAAACCAATCTTCATGTCAAGAGACTGAAACAGGCATTTTTTGGGGCCCATCCTGAAAGGATGTTACAAATGGGCATCCGGAGGTTGCCCATTGGGGGTGGGGGGCAATGTAAGAGAAGTCCAGTTGAAGTCCAGTTGAATCCGCTTTCACATGTTCGCATGTGTACACAAATGTACATATGCGCATGTGTAAACACGCACATGCATGTACTGGCACCAAACAGCCCATTTAGGCTGAACGATGACATCAACACATTGCTGAGTGGTCTTTCAGCTTGTTCTTGTTTACCTGTGCCCTGATCCGTTTTCTGCCTACCTGTGTTTGACCTGGCTTGACCTCGACCCTCCTCTGGATTCCCGCCTGCCCACCTGTGACCTCGGCCTGTGCTTTGACCCTGCTCCTGTCTCGTGCTCTTGTACCTCGCTGTCTCACTGTCTACAGACTCCAGCTTGTATCCTGATCCTGCTCTTGTTTCAAGTTCCTGTACCTGCATTTCCTGGTTGTTGATGACCCCTTGGTTTGTGTTCCGGGTACGCTTCTGCCTACTGATCCAGTGTCATGGAGTTCAAGTTACGGGTGCCTGTCTGGTGATCCACGGCCATTGGTTTCCTTTCAAGCCTCAGCTGGTGCCGCCTGTTATACTGACCCTCGTGCCACTTTGTGTTCTACACTCCCTGTCAGCTCTACCAGGGGTGTTAGACAGGAGGTGCAAGAGAAGCTCCCTCAACAGCTCAAGCCCAGTAACCATTGGGGTAATTTAAGGTAGTCAAGAAGGCCTGCAGGCAGTGCTATAACTATAAAGTAGCTGGTTAGGTAGCTCCTTATGAATCAGTCCCTGGTGGTGCTAGCAAGTAACGGCTGCCAGGTCCTCTCACCAGACCCAGCAATACAGCAGCAATGATCCCTCTAGTTGGACGTCAACTCACTCTAGGTTGCCTGGGCGAATCCGATCTGTAGTGCAGCACAGTCTGTATTCTGGCAGGGGCTCAGTCTCTCTGCACACCAGTCACAGCTCTGTACTCTGGTATTTGGCACAGTAAGAGCTCTTTCACACTGAAAGCGCCCAGGCGTCGGTGGTAAAGCACCGCTACTTTTAGCAGGGCTTTACTGTCATTTTAACGGCGCTATTCGGCCGCTAGTGGGGCGGTTTTAACCCCCACTAGCGGGCGAAAAAGTGTTAAAAACGCAGCTGCAGTGGCGCTTTGCCAGCGAGTCGGCGGCGCTGCCCATTGATTTCAATGCGCAGGGGGGCTTTAGTAGCCGTGTATTCTCCACTCCTACAGTGCTGCAAAGAAGCTGCTTGCAGGACTTTTTGTGAGGCCCTGCCAGCGCATCGCCCCAATGTGAAAGCACTCGGGCTTTCACACTGGTATTGCAGCTGAGGCTTTTTTCAGGCGCTTTACAGGTGCCATTTTTAGCGCTAAAGCGCCTGAAAAACGCCTCCAGTGTGAAAGGGGTCTAAAGGTGTTCCAGCAGCTCTGTTACTGGTGCTGTTAGTCTGCAACAGTGCTTGTGCTCTCCAGTTCTGCACTGGTCTGAATCTTGTTGAATTTTTTCCCAGGGAACTCCCACGGTTTTCTCCTCTTTTTTGCAGGGCTAACCAAGAGCTGTAGTTCAGAGCCCACTATTTCCTATACGTAGCATGGTCTCTGGGATCTACATGTCCCATCGCCCTCTTTTCTTCTGTTTTGATTGGTCCCTTGAACATGGTGGGCGGGGATTACACAGAGCAGAGAAGAAGGCGCTTCTTAGACCCCTTTCGCACCGAGGAGCTTTCATGCTAAAAAAAGCGCCTGAAAAGCTCTTCAAAAGCACTCAGTGTTTCTACTGGCAATGTAGAAGCACCTCAGTGTGACAGGGGCCTTATGCTTGTTTGGAGCGCTAAAAAAAGCACCTCAAAAATGCCCCTCTCCATTGAAATGAATGGGAAGCACCTGAAAATCGCACGAAAAGCGCTTCAAAAGCGTCGCAAAATGGTTCTTTTGAGTCCCGTCACCTTAAGGCCACTTTTACACTGAGGCTCTTTACAGGCATTTTAGCACTAAAAATAGTGCCTGCAAAACGCCTCTCCTGTCACTCCAGTGTGAGAGCCCAAGTCCTTTCACACTGAAGCGATGCGCTTGCAGGATGGGGAAAAAAGTCCTGCAAACAGCATCTTTGGGGCGGTGCGGGAGCGTTGTATTTAACACTTCTAAACCGCCCCTGCCATTGAAATCAATGGCCAGCACTGTTGAAGCGCCTGTAAAGCGCTTCAGCAGCGGCACTTTTAACACTTTTTCGGCTGCTAGCGGGGGTTAAACGCGCTCTGCTAGCGGCCGAAAAGCGCTGCTAAAACTAGCGCCACTTTACCGCTGACGCTGACAGCGGCCTCATTGTGAAAGTGCCCTAAAAAAAGCACACTGCAAAAGCACCTCAAAAGTGCCCGACATTTTATGGGCAGTTTTTCTTCCTTCAAATACATTTAGTGAAGGGTTGTTGGATTCCTTTTAGACCATCACACAAGGACCTGTCTGTTATACATTTTCATGTCATTTGATAACCAAATGAGGAAATAAAAGCAACCTGTAATCCTGTCATTTAAATAATACATCAGCATCCCAATAATATTTACTTTCTCAGAAGATGATATTCAGTATTATATTCAACAAGGTTATACTTCTTTCTTTTTTTGAGAATTTAAAGCTCATCTCTGGGCAAATGTGATTCCTCCCTCACTTTTTACCCACCCACCCAGCTTCCTTCCATTCACATTTTTTTAAACATCCCTCTTTTGTTTTTTTCTAATGCCGCGTACACACGACTGGTTTTGCCATCTGCAGGGGCGTTGCTAGGTGGCAAAAAGACCAGGGGCTTCAGCCCGAAGTCCAAGGCCGGCACGGGGGGGGGGCCTCTAGTGGCGCTGGGTTTTTTTGGTTGGGCGGAGGGGTTGTGTGGTTGTGTGGCGGGGGATATTATTATACAGGATTTATATAGCGCCGACAGTTTACGCAGCGCTTTACAACAACATTAGGGCAGACAGTACAAGTACAATACAATTCAATACAGGAGGAATCAGAGGGCCCTGCTCGTTAGAGCTTACAATCTAGGAGGGAGGGTCAAGTTATACAAAAGGGATATGCTGACTTGCTGGTTGCTGCCTGGCTTACCAGTGCCCATCAATGCTGACCACTAAACTGACCTACCTACCTGACATACACTGACCTATCTGACACACACACTGACCTACCTGACATACACTGACATACATACACTGACCTACCTAACATACACTGACCTACCTGACCCACACTGACCTACCTGACCCACATACACTGACGTACACTGACCTACCTGACATGCGCTGACCCATCTGACATACACTGACCTACGTACACTGACCTACCTGACATGCACTGACCTACCTGGCATACACTGACCTACCTGACATACACTGACCTACATACACTGACCTACCTGACATTCACTGACCTACATACACTGACCTACCTGATACACACTGACCTACCTGACATACACTGACCTACCTGACACACACTGACCTACCTGACCTACACTGACCTACCTGACCCACACTGACCCACCTGACATACACTGACCTACCTGACCCACACTGATCTACATACACTGACCTACCTAATACAAACTGACCTACCTGACCCACACTGACCTACCTGACCCACACTGACCTACCTGACATACACTGACCTACACTGACCTACCTGACCCACACTGACCTACCTGACCCACAATGACCTACCTGACATACACTGACTGACCTACCTGACCCACACTGACCTACCTGACATACACTGACCTACCTGACCCACACTGACCTACATACACTGACCCACACACACTGACCAACCTGACCCACACACACTGACCAACCTGACCCACACCGATCTAGCTGACCCACACTGACCTACATACACTGACCTACCTGATATACATACACTGACCTGGTACTTGACATACACACACTGACTGACCTACCTGACCAGAAGGAGACAGACTTCATGTGTCCAGGTCCTGCAGCAGCAGCTCAGCCATGGTGCTGGTGTGTGAGGCAGCCAGAGGAGAGGAGGAAAGCCGCCCGCCCGAGCGCCGATCGATGTCGCACGGCGGCCAAATTGTAATTCGTGCCTTCTTCCTCTTCCAGTCACAGCGCGCTGGGAGAGGATTGATAGGTGGAGTGCAGGCTCTGGGAGGCACTGGGGATGCTGCTCAGGGTGGCGGTGTCTTCTCTCCCTCCTGGGCTCTTCCCGGCTGCCCAGGTATCCCCATCCCTGCTGCTTTGCACTCCACGGTGCCACCGGAGGGACGCTCCAGTCCAGAAGTCCCATGAGCAGGGCTGGCCCAAGACATTGTGCTGACTGGGACCAGGAATAAAATGCTGCCCCCCCCCTCCTCCACAAAAAAAAAAAAACAGCACGCCCACCAAAAGGCCCACACATCCATTATTTTATATCATGACAATTAAAACTAAAATTAAATTTATCAGGAAAACAGATATTCATGCAACAGTGGTGGTGGGGTTCAGTCAGAGGCAGGGGTGGTGGTGGTGGTGGGTTTAGACACAGGCAGGGGTGGCAGAGGGTTAGACACATGCAGGGGTGGTGAGGGGGTTAGACACAGGCAGGGGTGGTGAGGGGGTTAGACACAGGCAGGGGTGGTGAAGGAGGTTAGACACAGGCAGGGGTGGTGAGGGGGGTTAGACACAGGCAGGGATGGTGAGGGGGTTAGACACAGGCAGGGGTGGTGAGGGGGGTTAGACACAGGATGGGGTGGTGAGGGGGGTTAGACACAGGAAGGGGTGGCAGACGGTTAGACACAGGCAGGGGTGGTGAGGGGGTTAGACACAGGCAGGGTGGTGAAGGGGGTTAGACACAGGAAGAGGTGGCAGAGGGTTAGACACAGGCAGGGGTGGTGAGGGGGGTTAGACACAGGCAGGGGTGGTGAGGGGGTTAGACACAGGCAGGGGTGGTGAGGGGGGTTAGACACAGGAAGGGGTGGCAGAGGGTTAGACACAGGCAGGGGTGGTGAGGGGGGTTAGACACAGGCAGGGGTGGTGAGGGGGGTTAGACACAGGCAGGGGAGGTGAGGGGGGTTAGACACAGGCAGGGGAGGTGAGGGGGTTTAGACACAGGCAGGGGTGGTGAGGGGGTTAGACACAGGCAGTCCAGGATGGTTAGAGACGATTCGCGCTTTTCAGACTTGTGCTTTTTCAGATCGTTTAACTGCTGTTCAGTTTGTGCTTGTGGGTTTGTATCTGGTTTTCAGTGCGTGTAGTCAGTTCGTATCTGTTTTTTCAGTGCATTCTTGTCCGCTCATTGCTGATTTTCAGCTCGCTCTTCACAGGCCATGCTGTTCTTCAGTGTGTTCTGTTAAGTTCGTTCTGACCAGCCGACCGCTTTGAAGCCATGTTGCGGGTACGTACTTGTCGTAGAGTTCGTGCTGTGCAGGGGCTTAGTGTTGGGGTTCTAGTTTTGACACAAGCCCAGTCCATGAACAGGGTGGGGAGGAGTTCATGGACCAAGAATTGGTTACTCCACCGTGACCAATTCTCTCATATGCCTTTGCTTCATGAGATCCGTGAGAATAATCCTGACGATTTCAGGAACTTTCTCAGGATGACGGACCCGTTTTTCACCGTTTCTTGGCTTTGCTGACCCCTTATATTAGCAGGCAGGACACCTGCATGAGGCAAGCCATCACTTTGGAGCAGAGGCTAGTCGCCACGTTGCGTTACTTGGTGACTGGGATAAGCCTGCAGGACCTCAAGTTCTCGACAGGCATCTCCCCCCAGGCTCTGGGGATTATTATCCCAGAGACATGTTCTGCCATTATTCAGGTCCTACAGAAGGACTATATATAAAGGACTATACTATCACATTCTATGTATTTAATGTTTGCTAATGTTTTGTATTTCTTTCATCATTCCCTAATTAACATGATTGTAATATGCTGTGAATGTCCCCTTTGTCCCCATGCATGCTGGAAGCTTTTAATGCTCCTTTTTGTCCTTCATGCATATTTGCCTTCAATAACCACCCCAGCATGCTATCCTGGGCCCATACACACCTAGCTTAGTCACTTAACAATGCATTTTGTCAGCTCCATTGTAGTGCTTTACCCTAAACACCACCCAAAATGTGTCCAAATGTTACGTGTTTCCTTAAATTAATTTAGAAGCCCCCCCTAAAATGTGTCCAAATGTTATGTGTGTCCTTAAATCAATTTAGAAGCCCCCCCGTAAAATTTAATCAATGGGCCATCAGAGGGGAGGAGGAATCTGATAAGTGGGCCTTATATTTTTGTCTTTAAATACTCCTTAAAATAAATGTTATACTGATGTTGGGCAAGAATGTTTTTTGTGTAATCTGCTTGCAATGGCATGTGCAAAAGTACTTATATTTTTTTTCCTGTTTGACTCCACAGTTTCCTTCAACGTCACAGGAATGGTAGACTGTGGCCTCCCATTTTGCCAACCGTTGGGACTTTCACAACTGTGGAGGGGCTATAGATGGGAAGCACGTTCACATCATGCCACCACCCCATTCGGAGTCTTATAAGGGGTTTAATAGTGTGGTGTTAATGACGGTGGTTTCGGCACAATATGAATTCCTGTATGTGGATGTGGGGAAGAATGGCCGGAAGTAGGATGGAGGAGTCTTCGGCCAAGCGGAGTTTTCCTACCGTCTCCAGACTGGTGGCCTGGCATTGCCCCCTGATGCGGATAACGTGGAAGGACTCCCCTTTGTCTTTATTGCAGATGAAGCCTTCGGTCTGGGCGAGCACCTGATGAGGCCATTCCTCTAAAGAACCCTCACCCTGGAGAGGAGGGTTCTTAACTACCGGCTGGCCAGAGCGAGAAGAGTTGTTGAGAATGCCTTCAGGATAATGGCCAGCCGGTTCCGCCTGTTTCTGACAGCAATCCATATGGCGGACTACAAACTCAATCATATCATCCTATCATGCTGCATACTGCACAATTATTTAAGAAAAAAATTCCACTAATTATATAGCCTCAGTTGGGCCTGAGGCCGGACTTATTACCGAGAATCCTCTGATGGGAGTGGATACTGGCCGTACTGGCTTGGCCCCCCAAAGTGCCCGCGAAGTTCGGGAGAAATATGTAAATTAGTTTATGGGTAGGGGGGCCATTGCTATGCCAGACAATGTGTAAAACTTTTTAGAACAAAACCAAAACTAAATCTGTTAAAATCTCAAATTTTCTTTATTGCTTGTGTTTGTTTTTGGCTGTATCCTAGGTTCTCCTAGTGCAATTGTAGTGCCAAGTGGATTTTCCTTTAGTAAATAAGGACCATTGTCACTGTAAACACAAAATTACTAAAAAAACGGGTATTGAGCATTGAAAGAAGAAGCCACACATTGTTGATTCTCAAATTTTTTACTGTGTGCACATTCACACATGTGCGTTATAAAATTTTTGTTGACAACAATATTTTTTTTTTTGGTTTTTGTCAAAATTTTTATATTTTTGTTCTAAATAGGCATGTTTAATAACATAACATACAAAACTCTGGAACTTACAAAGTTCAACGTAGAAAAACAGAAGGCAATATCAGACATTTTAGTGTCCAAAGTGTCTTGATATTGCCTTCATCATATGGGGTGATGTTACCCCTGTAAAAGCCACATTTTGAAGATGCGCACAAATTGGGATTCAAAATGGGTATTTCCCTTATGATCCCATGCCTAATGTCAACATGTGCTATCTCCCATCATGGGGGATCAATGGACGTGTTTTGGGAGTGCAACCCCTTCCTCTCACCTACTTCATTTGGGAGGAAGAGGTTGCACCCACAAAATGCATACATTGATCTCCCCTGATGGCAGATAGCACATGTTGACACACTGTTTGCATCTTCAAAATTTGGCTTTTACTAATTACAAAAAATTAGTTTTTTTAAAACAATTCTAAAAATGGTGGCATTTTGAAGATTTTTGAAATTCTCCCCAACACATCAATCATGTTCTTCATTTGTTGCTCCATAAAATTTAGTTATTTCTGATGATGTCAATTTCACAATTCCATGTCATGATGTCCTGGATGAGCCTTTGGGCACTGTCACTTGTGAAATGTTCAGCTTGCTCTTCCACAACCAGCAAATCACCTTAAAAAGTTAGGAAAAACATGTATTATAAATATGCAGGCATACATATATTACCTGAAGCTGGGGTGTCAGACACTCACCTGTTGTGGTGACAAGTTCGCCAAGTTCCTCCACCTCTCCTTCCTCCAGATCCTCAGGGTGTGGTGTTTTTTGGAGTTCCCCTTCTTTGTCAGGTGGGGGATTCCTGGTGTCCTCTGTTGAGTGGTGTCCTCCGAGTCTTCGTTCCCCTATGAGAAGGAAACAAAAGGTATACTTTAGCACACATATATTTAGGAATGACCAAATGTATTTAACCTGTATCTGCCCAAAACATCGTATTTAATGAGCGAACAATGTTTACTACGAACAATGTTTACTACGAACGATTACTGTGCCCAATAGCCTGAAACCTGCCATTTTAAAAAGTCCTACAGTAAAGAAAATCACATGGCGCAGCATGCAAGTAATAATAATAATAAAAACACATGAAAAGTACTTACTTTTTCAAAACACTTTCTTGATTCTTCTATACTGATCCAGCTCCCTCAGTTTCAGGTCTGGCCAGGGTTTCCTCAATTGCTCCTTGTATCGTCATACCCCAAAATTCTTCTACAGACTCTTTACAACTTTAGTCATGATCTTGGCCTTTCTCACATTAGGGTTTAGGTACGGTCCATACTTCCCATCATAAGACAAATGAGGGGTATTCCTGCGCTATCGTAATAATGGGGACAGGGAGATCGGGAATAGAGAGTAATGATATTTCTGCGATGTGGAAAAGCAGCTACCACCGGGTAGGGTACAGCCTGCCCCTCGCTATGGTAAAATCAATAAAAATGTGGTGTTGCGCTAATCCTTTACTATAAAAAATTAAACTTAAATGTAGTAACACAGTAGTGGTGGGTGTCTCTAAAGTGCAGATCTATTGCAGTCGGCCATCACAACCATGCTTGTGTGTGACTCTGCAATAACGTGAAGATATAAACCTCTATCCGAGAGTACCTAAAACTATAAATATATATATCATAAAAAACATATAAATAAGCTGGAGAGAATAATCAACTACACATTAAACAAATGTATATACACATACAAGTAAGTGTGATAAGTGCTCATCAAAGTGATAATTAAATCCTTATGGAAAGATAATAATAAATCATACAATCTACTGAAGAAATATAAATAAAGAAAAAATAAGATCAAAAATATAGCAGTCTGCATCCCTCATCCCTTTGATAAAGTCACGTGGTGTGACGCAACGCGTCAGGGTAGGAGGAGCCAGGTGCCGATGCTTCTCGGGGACGGCCGTACCCGGAAGCCTCATTCTCTCTGCTGCATTTTTGCTGACAGTTTCGGTTTTTAATGTAAGTCACTACGTTTTTATAATAAACTTGTATTGGAAGTATTTCACTATGGAAGCATCTCCTTCTTCATTATCATTCTGGGGTCGGTGGGAGCGCTGGTGACTAGTTAGAGAGTCTGACCCACGTACACCCTTTGGAAGAGGGGGACGGCTGTTGGAGCATCATCCCTTACAGAGAAATATTAACTATCTGCCTGACTTGGCCCATTGGGGGCCGCTGATTGAGGTGAGAGGCTGGGGGAAACACCTGTGTGCTGCACCAGTTTTGCAAGTGGATGAATCCAGCACAAAGTCACGCTACTGGCATGTTAATATTAACCATCTGTATGGACATTACGAATCACATTGCATGAAGCATTATATTTTTGGACTTGATCACAGTTTATTGTCACAGTTTTTTTTTTTTTTTTTTTTTTTAAGAAATATTTTTAGGGGGGAGAGGTGTTTTATTTTGGGAGTCTATTTCAGAGTCGTAATTTTATATATATGCACGGCTCTGCACCAATGTCACTTTTTTGCACTTGATCACTTTTTATATATGTGATATAGAGTTGCACTTTTATATTTATTATTGCATTACAGTTGCTTTGGTATCATCCATCCATCAGCAATATTTATTTTGTGTAGTAAATTTTGGTTTTATTTATTAAGCTGAGGAATATCATGCACATTGTATGACACACTTTGAGGAACCATTATTTATTTTTCATCATTTTGACTGTGTTTTAAAAGCACCTTTGGTCACAGTTTTCACATAGTCTGATTGAGGAACACTATATTTATATATTGTTAATTTTGTTATATTTATTAGTATTTAACATCTTTGTTGATTTGGCTGCCCCCTAATGGGAGAAGTGAGTATTGTCCATCAAGGAAGTTTTTGAGTATTGTGTATTAAGGAAGCATTGAGATTACCTTATTGAGATTTATATTGAGCGGTAAACCTAGACTAGCGCCACATAATTTTGACTGTTATTACGCTACTTATTAGGGTGGGTGAGGCCACCTCTTATGTTGGCAGCTTCTCTAATCTTTGTCCCGGTGCCCTTGATTCTGTGAGAACTTGGTTGTGCGCACTAGTTCTGTATTACTTTAATTTGCCACATTTAAAAACATAATACTGGGCGGAGATCCGACGAGCGGCGAGCTCGTAATGCAAATACAAACATAGAGTGCCTTTCCCGTCCCTACGCGTGACGTCACACGTAGGGACGGGAAAGGCAAGTCACGTGGGTCGTGACGTCACGCGTAGGGACGGGAAATGCACTCTATGTTTGTATTTGCATTACGAGCTCGCCGCTCGTCAGATCTCCGCCCAGTATTATGTTTTTAAATGTGAGTACTTGAATACTTTAATAAAAATTGAATTGTTATCAGACAATATCATACTATTGTGGATCTTCCTTTCTGGTTTATCTCGGTGACCCCGGGACACTACTTGGAGGGACGCACGTCCTTAAAGGAGACAAGCCAGGATAGGAGTGTACTACCACCGCCCCCACTGTTTGCTGACTTCATGGTATTAACAACTAAAGGCTGCCATCCCTTTAAAGTGGCTAAATGCGAGTACCCCATTACCTTAAGGTAAGGGGCCACTGCCCACCAGTGTGTGCCGTGCTGCATGAAGAGAGATTTATCACCTTTGTCACGTCTATTTTGCACTGAGTGGATCACATGCTCCGGACTTTGTATAGAATATTTTTAGTGTAACACTATTTTTTTGCACAATTAGGAGAGGACTGTATATCACTGGACTTGTTATAAGAGCACGATTCACGCTATATATATGCACCTGGCTATGTGTTGAGAGATACCAGGTGCACACTTGTCTAGTCAGCAGACTGCTATATTTTTGATCTTATTTTTTCTTTATTTATATTTCTTCAGTAGATTGTATGATTTATTATCTTTCCATAAGGATTTAATTATCACTTTGATGAGCACTTATCACACTTACTTGTATGTGTATATACATTTGTTTAATGTATAGTTGATTATTCTCTCCAGCTTATTTATATGTTTTTTATGATATATATATTTATAGTTTTAGGTACTCTCGGATAGAGGCTTATATCTTCACGTTATTGCAGAGTCACACACTAGCATGGTTGTGATGGCCGACTGCAATAGATCTGCACTTTAGAGACACCCACCACTACTGTGCTACTACATTTAGGTTTCATTTTTTATAGTAAAGGATTAGCGCAACACCACATTTTTATTGATACTTCCCATCATAGTCGGTCATCCTTAAGATGTCCACCATCTCTACAAAGGACATATTTGAGGCCTTAAATCTCCTCCGGGATCGTGACGTTTCTGGCTCTGGGCTTTTCTCCTCGTTACTGGAATTACTAATAACAGACACCTGCTCTATCTCCGCCATGTCACTCCTACTGCACGCCGAAGAGAAGGGGCGGCGAATAAACTATAAAGAACATCAGGGAAGGGCAGCGCATGAGCAGTGTATATAAAGTACACGCGTGTGTTGTACGTACGTTCGGTGTGCTGAGGCAGGAGGACGAATGTGTTCTAACGAAGGTAAAAATTTGTAACTTTGGAACATCAGTGGCCTATACTGCTTAAAGATTGAGGCCTATATTGGGATAAGATTAGGATATAAAAATAATATACCTGACTCCAGCTGGGCTCTGGATTAGTGTGTTTGTCTTTTGTATTGTCTTTTACTAAAAAAATGAATGAGTTTAAGGACCAAGAATTTATGTCCAGTTTCATTGACAAGTACAGGAATCTGTGGGAGGTCAAACACAGATTATATTACAATAAACAAGTAAGGAAGGCAACGCTGGAGAGACTTCTGGAATTTGTGAAGACTTGGGTCCCCAATGCAAACATTGAGTTCTTGGACAAGAAAATTGGGATCTTGGGTAACATGTATAGGAAGGAGCACAATAAGCTCAAGGTTTCCCTGAGATCAGAAGCATCAGCAGATGATGTGTATGTCCCCAAGCTGTGGTACTTCAACAAACTGCCTTTTCTGGACGACCAGACTGAAGCCAGGGAATCACTTTCTACCCTTCCATGCAGCCTTTCCCTCCACCCTTCCCTCAACCCCAACAGAGGCTGACGAGGAACAACCTGGGCCTTCCATCCTGGAAGAATTGTATGCACCCAGCTGGAGTCAGGTATATTATTTTTATACATATTTATTTTCCTAATATTAATGATGTTAACTAGATGTGATCATTGATTACAAATTAATGATTTTCACAAAAAAATGATGTATACATATCAATAGACAGTAGTGGCCAAAAAAGTTTGTGACCAGCTTGAAAAATGCTGGGGTCAGAATAATAGTCGTTTATATTTAAACTAACACTATGACCCTTTTTTATACACAGGATGAGCTCAGCCAGGAGAAGGGTCTGGAAAGTGGCAGACAGGGGGAGGCCATGCCCAGTGACAGCTAGGAGGTGGCTGGGCCCAGTGTCAGCCAGGAGGTGGGCAGGCCCAGTGTCAGCCAAGAGGTGGCTGGCCCCAGTAGGAGCCTCACCCAATCCCAGGTGCCTCCCCTCCGCCTTACCACCAAAAGGCCCAGGAAGGGGACAATGACGGAGGAGGCAGCACTGGGCCACATTAGAGAAGCCATCGATGTCCTCAGGAGCTCCCCCAACGCTGAAGAGGCCAATAACTGCTATCTAGCCACCAGGTTGCTACAATTAGAGGAGGGTCAACGCTTCCTCTGTGAGGGAATTATTGTTGAGGCCCTTCAGAAGGGGTTGAGGGGCCAGCTGACAGAGAACAGCCATATATCTGAGCTCGCCCATCCTCCTCCTCCTCCTGCCACAAGTCCAACACCAGAGCCACAGCCTACAGGGAAGGGTGCAGGAAAGCGTAGAGTGAAGGTTGCAGCAAAGAGAAGAAAGTGATTGGCTGGGTTCAGTCTGGTCTGACAGAAGACGCAGGCTGGTGTAGTACCACAGCCTGGGGACAAATATGTCATCTGCTGCTGGTCCTGATTTCTGGGATTCCTGGACCAGATTGGGCTCCCATATATATATGGACTTCTCAAGATCCCAATTTTTTTTTTCCACAAACTTGATGTGTGCCCTGGGGGGCCAAAAGGCTTCACAAATTCCAAAAGTTTCTCCAGCGTTGCCTTCCTCTTTATTTTGTTACCCAGAATAAATGGATATTTTATTTTCATAAAATACTTGCCTATGTGTTTTTCTTCAAATAGGACAGTTTGTTTGTGAGTAGGCAGTTACATTTCAAAAAGACAATGTCACATTAACAAGGGACACCAACACCAACCAGCCTCCTTGAGGTTCAAACAAAAAAAAGATAATAATGTTATTGTGGTAACTTGACACACACACACACACACAAAAATATGGAGATCACTAGAAAATAATTTATAAATAATCCAAAAAAAGATCTTGATGAATTAAAAAATAACAAAAGATGACTATAAAAAATAATTGGAAACATTATTATGGAGATCTGGCTTTTAAAAAAGACAATATTATTAATGAGATCAGGAGAAATAATCCAGAAATCAGTTTGTGAGAACTTTGTGTGAATATGAGCAGCAAAACAACTTCAGTCTTCAACATTACAAAGAAGAAAAGAATGCGCTGCATTAAAAGATCACAGAATTTGCAGCATGAGGAATGTGCTAGCTACAATACGAACGCTAGTTTTACCACACCAAAGGCTTCCGTCTCGTACTTGCTTCAGAGCATGCGTCGTTTTTGAACAGCATACAGACTAGTGGTTTTCCCGATAGGAACTGGTTCCGTTGGAAATATTTAGAACATGTTCCATTTCTAGGTCTGTCAGAATTTTCGAAAAAAAAAGTCCGATGAGGCATACACACGATCGGAATAGACAATGAAAAGCTTCCGTCTGACTTTTTCTGTCGGACATTCTGCTCATGTGTACGCGGCATTACCCTTTTGCTACCAAAGCCGTTTTGCGTTTTTTGCACATTAAAAAAAATCACTTTAGCCCTGAAGATGACAAATCACCCCAGAATTATACATTTTCTGAAAGGAGTTATACAAATATATATTTTAAATCAAATCTGTATTTCATTTTTGGCAATAAAATGGTGTGGGCAGATTTCTGCCAATTATAGGCTGTCTCACACCCCTGCAGCCTTTAATGTAATATAATATATAATATATCCCGTCCCCATTGTGTTTAGCTGGTTAGTGGGCATAGAGGAGGGAGAGAGTGGGCTGTCATTTACCACTGTATATACACTCACATGTGTGACTCTATAGTCACAAGGGCTGCTCAGATGTGATAGGGAGGATATACTCAGTATAGAAACCCACTGAAAACTGAGCATGTGCAGAGCTGCCACCACAGCTACCAAATCCCCAGTTAAATTGGGGACATGGACAGAAAGTGGCGATAGAGAGCAGCAGGATTAACCAGGTTTTTTGCAGAATACAGAAAACGATCCAGCATGCACTGGTCGGTGACATTACAAGGTGGGTAGTGCCAGGTGCCACGCCCCTTACCGGTTTGCCTTAGTTGACAGTAGAGCTCCCACCCCCCTTTTCGGGTCTGGTGGTGGTATCAGCGTCATGAATGCTGATTGATCTACATCGGGGGACACAGTTTTTTTATTTGTAATAAAGGAAATGTCAAAAACTGTCTCCCCCTGCCCCAAAGCACCCACCACCCGTGTTGAGAGCATGTGGGCTGATATGGTTCAGGTGGGGGGGAGCACTCGCTCATCCCCCCCCTCCCACTTTTCCTAGGACCCCCACGCCGTTTTTTTTTTTTTACTGCTGCCAATGAGATTTCTTTATTCACCCATCAGCAGGGAAGCCCATTGACAGCTGATGACTCATCTGTTGTTAAGGACACCACGGCCGGCTTCCCGGCCTGCTCCTTTTCCAGCTATTCACTGTGCCCTGATTGAGCAAAGCTGCACAGTGCATTGCAGGGCGAACACCCGCCGAATGCCCTGCAAATTAGGGTGAACAGGCGATGTTCGGCCAAACTTTTGCTCAGTCCGAACCATTCGCCCACCTTTAAACAGGACACCCTATCTCTGCTGTGCCTGCCCCCACCCCTCCAACTTTCACACACTGCTGTGAAAGGGCTTGCTATAATGGCGGCAGATTTATTTATATTGCAAACAGCAGCTCTAGATCCTGGCTGCTTGAACCTAGGGGAGAGCAGCCTGCGGCCATAACAAGTGAGTGCCCCCCTCCTCTCTCTGCCTCTCACCCCTTCTCTGATCTCCATCTCTCTCTCACCCCCCCCAGCCCCTCTCTTGCCCCTCCTCTCTCTCACTCTCTCCCCCTCACCCTCTTCTCTCTCAAACCCCCCGGACTAACTGGGATGCCATTAAAGTTCATGTGCATGTAAAGGCAAGCATAGCTCCCAACTGTCCCTGATTTTGAGGGACTGTCCCTGATTTGGAACAAAGTCCCTCTGTTCATTTTCCTCCTCATTTGTCCCTCATTTTGATCTGATCTACAGTATCTCACAAAAGTGAATACGCCCCTCACATTTTTGTAAATATTTTATTCTATGTTTTCACGTGACAACACTGAAGAAATTACACTTTGCAACAATGTAAAATAGTAAGTGCACAACTTGTATAACAGTGTAAATTTGCTGTCCTCTCAAAATAACTCAACACAGCCATAATAATGGCTAATACTGAAACAGAGCATGATCCCCTCCCTTCGGAGAATGGGCCGCGGGGCAGTATTCCAACATAACGACCCCAAACACACCTCTAAGATGACCACTGCCTTGCTAAGGAAGCTGAGGGTAAAGGTGGTGGACTGGCCAAGCATGTCTCCAGACCTAAACCCTATTGAGCATCTGTGGGGCATCCTCAAACGGAAGGTGGAGGAGTGCAAGGTCTGTAATGTCCACCAGCTCCGTGATGTTGTCATGGAAGAGAGGAAGAGGACTCCAGTGGCAACCTGTGAAGCTCTGGTGAACTCCATGCCCAAAGGGTTAAGGCAGTGCTGGAAGATAATGGTGGCCACACAAAATATCGACACTTTGGGCCCAATTTGGACATTTTCATTTTCACTTTTCACAGCATTACTGCAGAGTTTGAAGGGGTGGGGTGTTGGCCTGTAGGTGCTGAGACCATACGCTGCACGCTACATCAAATTGGTCTGCATGGCTTGGTCATTGAGCAGCCAAATCTTCTGGGGCTGAAGAGGTTAAACAGTTCTTACAGACAGTAATACTAAATACATTATCCTTGCCAGTAAAAATCTCCCCATCCTCTTAAGAATAGTTTACAGGAAATTTCAGTTATTCATGTGAAAAAGGGAAGAAACTGAAAAACAAAATTCATTCTTTCTCATGGGGAAATAATAATTAATTATATTAAATTTGCCTAAGTAACTAACCTAACCTAACTTCAGCTGTGGGAACAAGTCCAAACCTTACCATTGTAGTTGAGAAGCCCTGTGTTTTACAGGGATAAACATCAATTTACAGTGCTGTCTAATAATGAATTGTCAGATACATACAGTATGTAGCCATTTTCCCTCCTCTATGTCATGTGACTCGTTAGTGTTACAAGGCCTCGTCATGGTTGACCAAAGTTTGCGTGCACATGCTCAGTGTCATATTCAGAGGTTGTCTTTGGGAAATAGACGTATGAGTGCTGCCAGCATTGCTGCAGAGTTTGAAGGGGTGGGGGGTTGGCCTGTGGGTGCTGAGACCATACGCCGCACGCTACATCAAATTGGTCTGCATGGCTGTCGTTTCAGAAGGAAGCCTCTTCTAAAGATGATACACAAGAAAGCCCGCAAACAGTTTGCTAAAGACAAGCAGATTAAGGACATGGATTACTGGAACCATGTCCTGTGGTCTGATGAGACCAAGAAAAACTTATTTGGTTCAAATGGTGTCAAGCGTGTGTGGGGGTAACCAGGTGAGGAATACGAAGACAAGTGTGTCTTGCCTACAGTCAAGTATGGTGGTGGGAGTGTCATGGTCTGGGGCTGCATGAGTGCTGCCGGCACTGGGGAGCTACAGATCATTGAGGGAACCATGAATGCTAACATGTACTGTGACATATTGAAAGCCAAGCATGATCCATTTTCATTGGAGACTGGGCCACAGGGCAATATTCCAACAAAACGACTCCAAACACACCTCCAAGATGACCACTGCCTTGCTAAAGAAGCTGAGGGTAAAGGTGATGGACTAGCCAAGCATGTCTCCAGACCTAAACCCTATTGAGCATCTGTGGGGCATCCTCAAACGGAAGGTGGAGGAGTGCAAGGTCTGTAATGTCCACCAGCTCCGTGATGTTGTCATGGAAGAGAGGAAGAGGACTCCAGTGGCAACCTGTGAAGCACTGGTGAACTCCATGCCCAATGGGTTAAGGCAGTGCTGGAAGATAATGGTGGCCACACAAAATATTGACACTTTGGGCCCAACTTGGACATTTTCACTTAGGGGTGTACCAGTGTTGCCAACCCCCCGAAGTGAAATTTACTGGCAGAACGCCAAAATTTACAAACGACACCAATTTTTTTACTGGCAAAAAATCATGGAATTTTCTGACAGATCCACATTCTTTACTGCCACTGCAAAAAAGTACCTAAAATTACTGTTTTTAGTGCTAAACAGTGTAAATATCAATATTTGAACTATAAACACATAGCTACTGCTATTAGCAATGTGTTTAAGTTAAACAAAAGTAAAAAAATATATTTCTCAATTTACATGAAGGTCAGAATATTATAACCCAGCCAGCACAGAGTTCTTTCTTACATCAGAGTCTGCAGGATGGTGACCAGTGGCCACCTTCCGCAGAGTGAATACACTAAGGTAAGGGGGGATTACTAATATAGGGGGGAACCCTTATATCAGTGCCCCCTTACATTATTGTATTCACTCCCACCTTACATCAGTGACCCCCCTCCAGTGACTCCCCTCAGACTGGCCTGGCAGCGCTGTCACTGACCTCCTCTCAGGTGCACCATTCACGGCTCCAGCTTGGCGGCTCTGGTTTTATTCTATAGTCTCCTCTCCACAGTCCACGCATGTCTGTCTCTTCCTGTAACCCCCATCCCGGTGGTGCTCTCACTCTTGACTCCTTTCTAGGATCCCCTCAGAGACTGCAGACATGATAAAAGACAAGAGATGGTCAGAGGCTGTGGACATACTACAGGAGGTGGACAAAGGCTGCGGACATACTACAGGAGGTGGACAGAGGCTGCGGACATACTACAGGAGGTGGACAGAGGCTTCGGACATACTACAGGAGGTGGACAGAGGCTGTGGTCATACTATAGGAGGTGGACAGAGACTGTGGGAATACTACAGGAGGTGGACAGAGGCTGCAGGCATACTACAGGAGGTGGACAGAGGCTGCGGGCATACTACAGGAGGTGGACCATGGACAGAGGCTGCGGGCATACTACAAGAGGTGGACAGAGGCTGCGCATGCCGCCCGCAGCCGCTACTTTGCATTTAAAAATGGCGCCAGGCGGCGTCATTGCGTTACTCCATATGCGCCGCCCGGCCGAGCGTGTACGAGCTTTCCTGAGCCCGGCCAGCTTCAGAACGGCGCATGCGCAGTTAAATGGTCGGCTTGCGGCCATCTTTTTTATGGGGCACCGTTGCCCGTAATGGACATTTACGGGCATCCCGAAATTGGGCTTTAATTTATGGGCTACCCGTTAATTTTACTGGGGTTGGCAACACTGGAGTATACTCACTTTTGTTGCCAGAGGTTTAGACATTAATGGCTGTGCGTTGAGTTATTTTGTGGGGACAGCAAATTTACACTGTTATATAAGCTATACACTCACTACTTTACATTGTAGCAAAGTGTAATTTCTTCAGTGTTGTCACATGAAAAGATATAATAAAATATTTACAAAAATGTGAAGGCTCTACTCGCTTTTGTGAGATACTGTACATAGTTGTGTATAAAATGCACTTTTTATCTTTCAAAAATTGTTTCCCAGTGCTAAACCTTTTATCCACTTTCCAAATTGCTGCATCTGTAAATGTCAAAAGCCAATATAAAGGAATAGTAGTGGTAAAAATAAAAAGCACTTGTGGCTTTACCTAATCATTTGTATACTTCTCCTTTTAAGCGGGCGTGGCAAGTGGTGTGTCCTCTGCCTACAAACTTTTGCTAATAGGTGTCCCTCATTTCCATCTCAAAAAGTTGGGAGGTATGGACAAGTGTCCCAATACTTTTGGCAATATAGTGTATTATGTAGTCCTTCGTTGAATTGTACAAAAATAGCTCACTTGACCTGGAAATGTTTACAGGTCACAAAAACTGAATTTCTGATCACCAGGGATCTGTATCATCGGAAATGCTTACCCTGCATGGAATCTGGCAGAAAAATCCACGCATTGTAACATATGCTTTTTTTCTTGCAACACAAAATATTCAGAAATAAAATATATATACTCAAATTAGAGGAACTTAACCACTTCCAGACCAGGTTGGCTCGGCTGAGCAAATCGATGTTACCTTACGTCGCTTCGCCTTTTGGCCACTAGGGGCGCGCAGCATGTGACAGAGCGAGAACCAGGATCTGTATGTGTAAACACACAAATCCCAGTTCTTTCAGGGGAGTAGAGACAGATTGTGTGTTCATACCTAAGGAACCTAGTTAACCCCTTGATCGCCCCTTGTCAATGGTCCCAAAAATGTGTCAAAAGTGTCCAATTTGTCCGCCACAATATCGCAGTCCCGATAAAAAAAAAAAAAATTGCAGATCGCCGCAATTACTTGTAAAAAAAAATATAATAATAAAAATGCCATAAATCTATCCCTTATTTTGCAGACGCTATAACTTTTGCACAAACCAATCAATATACGCTTATTGCGATTTTTTTTTTTGCCAAAAATATGTAGAAGAATACATATCGGCCTAAAGTGAGGAAACATTTTTTTTTTTTTTTTTTTTTAAATGTGGGATATTTAAAAAAATAAAAAGATATTGTGTTTTCTTTCAAAATTGTCGCTCTTTTGTTTATAGCGCAAAAAAATAAAAAACACAGAGGTTAAATACCTCCAAAAGAAAGCTCTATTTATGAGAAAAAAAGACATCAATTTTGTTTGGGTACAGCGTTGCATGACCGCACAATTGTCAGTTAACGCAAAAAATGGCTTGGTCATTGAGCAGCCAAATCTTCTGGGGCTGAAGAGGTTAAACAGTTCTTACAGACAGTAATACTAAATACATTATCCTTGCCAGTAAAAATCTCCCCATCCTCTTAAGAATAGTTTACAGGAAATTTCAGTTATTCATGTGAAAAAGGGAAGAAACTGAAAAACAAAATTCATTCTTTCTCATGGGGAAATAATAATTAATTATATCAAATTTGCCTAAGTAACTAACCTAACCTAACTTCAGCTGTGGGAACAAGTCCAAACCTTACCATTGTAGTTGAGAAGCCCTGTGTTTTACAGGGATAAACATCAATTTACAGTGCTGTCTAATAATGAATTGTCAGATACATACAGTATGTAGCCATTTTCCCTCCTCTATGTCATGTGACTCGTTAGTGTTACAAGGCCTCGTCATGGTTGACCAAAGGTTGCGTGCACATGCTCAGTGTCATATTCAGAGGTTGTCTTTGGGAAATAGACGTATGAGTGCTGCCAGCATTACTGTAGAGTTTGAAGGGGTGGGGGGTTGGCCTGTGGGTGCTGAGACCATACGCCGCACGCTACATCAAATTGGTCTGCATGGCTGTCGTTTCAGAAGGAAGCCTCTTCTAAAGATGATGCACAAGAAAGCCCGCAAACAGTTTGCTAAAGACAAGCAGATTAAGGACATGGATTACTGGAACCATGTCCTGTGGTCTGATGAGACCAAGATAAACTTATTTGGTTCAAATGGTGTCAAGCGTGTGTGGGGGTAACCAGGTGAGGAATACGAAGACAAGTGTGTCTTGCCTACAGTCAAGTATGGTGGTGGGAGTGTCATGGTCTGGGGCTGCATGAGTGCTGCCGGCACTGGGGAGCTACAGTTCATTGAGGGAACCATGAATGCTAACATGTACTGTAACATATTGAAAGCCAAGCATGATCCATTTCCATTGGAGACTGGGCCACAGGGCAATATTCCAACAAAACGACTCCAAACACACCTCCAAGATGACCACTGCCTTGCTAAAGAAGCTGAGGGTAAAGGTGATGGACTAGCCAAGCATGTCTCCAGACCTAAACCCTATTGAGCATCTGTGGGGCATCCTGAAACGGAAGGTGAAGGAGCACAAGATCTCTAACATCCACCAGCTTCGTGATGTCGTCATGGAGGAGTGAAAGAGGACTCCAGTGGCAACCTGTGAAGCTCTGGTGAACTCCATGTCCAAGAGGGTTAAAGAAATGTTGGAAAATAATGGTGGCCACACAAAATATTGACACTTTGGGCCCAATTTGGACATTTTCACTTAGGGGTGTACTCACTTTTGTTGCCAGCGGTTTAGACATGAGTGGCTGTGTGTTGAGTTATTTTGAGGGGACAGCACATTTACACTGTTATACCAGCTGTACACTCACTACTTTACATTGTAATCCAAAACAACAAGCTAATATCCGCGCTATCCAATGGTATTCTAAGCAGGCAGCATAATTAGTTTGATCAGCAAAAATAAAACCACAGCACTAAAATTAAAAATCCAAGGGGGAAGAGTAGATAAACCCGTCACCAGCTTCAGTATGTGTAGAAAGGCACACCGCACCACGTGCAAATTCAATCTGTTTACCAGATAGCTAAAACAAGCAGGCATATAGTGGATGAACCACAACAACAGCTCCATTCCTCAGCTTTAGATCAAACTTAGATCAAAATTCAAACTAGGGTTGCGGTTAATCATCAGATCTTTACATACTGTCACAACTTCTTAGGACTCTCACATAGGATGTATGTCAATCACCCAAAACGGTCAGCAGTGCCCAATGAAGAAAAAATGTTGCCAATAGTGAAGCCCGTAATGTTATATATAAAAATGTATTGTAGTAACTTACATTTCAGTACAGGAACAAATGCATCATAAAATCGAACGGCCGCGGCTCTCAGCGTGCTAGTGTCAGCCCGCCTCAGAAAAGGTCTGATGATTAACCGCAACCCTGATTTGAAATTCGATCTAAAGCTGAGGAATGGGGCTGTTATGATGGTTCATCCACTACATGCCTGCTTGTTTTAGCTATCTGGTAAGCAGATTGAATTTCCACGTGGTGCGGTGTGCCTTTCTACACATAATGAAGCTGGTGATGGGTTTATCTACTCTTCCCCTTGGATTTTTAATTTTAGCGCTGCATGTGGACTTTTATATACTTTACATTGTAGCAAAGTGTCATTTCTTCAGTGTTGGCACATGAAAAAATATAATAAAATATTTACAAAAATGTGAGGGGTGCACTTACTTTTGTGAGATCCTGTATGTGTATACCTGGAAACTTTTGAAAATTACAATTGCTGAGAATGGGGTGGGGGCAGGAGCAATCACAGCAAATGGCGGGTGTGGCAAAATTGCATTAACAGTGGGAGGGGCTTAAAATGTGAGTCTTGGTACAAAGTGCAGGGGGCATAAGTATGTAATGTTCAGAGTGCAGGGGTCCAAGGTGGGTGCCATACACAATCCAATGATCAGGCTGTGTAATGTACAGATTGTGGGGGGCAGTAGTGGATAACTTACATAGTGCAGGGGTTAGGTGTATGTGCATATATATATATATATATATATATATATATATATATTTTATATATATTATTATTATTATTATACAGTATTTATATAGCGCCAACAGTTTACGTAGCGCTTTACAACTTGAGGGTAGACAGTGCAAATACAATACAATTTGATACAGTAGGAATCAGAGGGCCCTGCTCCTTAGAGCTTACAATCTAGGAGGGGAGGTCAAGAGATACAAGAGGTAATAACTATGGGTGATGTGCTGATTGAGAAGATAAATGTACAGTTGTTAGGTGGGGGCCAGATAGGCTTCTCTGAAGAGATGAGTTTTCAGGGATCGTCTGAAAGTGGATAAAGCAGGAGAAAATCGGACGGATTGGGGTAGAGCATTCCAGAGGATGGGGAGGCTCTGGAGAAGTCCTGAAGGCGAGCATGGGACGAGGTGACAAGGGAGTTTGAGAGCAGGAGGTCTTGGGAGGAGCGAAGAGAACGATTAGGTTGGTATTTTGTGACTAGGTTAGAGATGTAGCTGGGGGCCAGGTTGTGGATGGCTTTGTAAGTTATAGTTAGTATCTTGAATTTAATTCGGTGACTGAGCGGCAGCCAATGGAGGGATTGGCAGAGGGGTGTGGCAGACGCTGAGCGGTTTGTGTGGTGGATGAGCCTGGCAGCAGCGTTCATGATGGACTGAAGTGGGGATAGCCTATTTAGAGGTAAACCAATGAGAAGGGAGTTGCAGTAGTCGAGGCGGGAGATGACCAGGGAGTGGATTAGAAGCTTTGTGGTGTCATTGGTTAGGAAGGGGCGTATCTTGGAGATGTTGCGAAGACTGAGGCGGCAAGCTTTGGATAGTGATAGAATGTGGGGTCGAAAGGGTAGTTCAGAGTCCAGGATTACACCTAGGACCTTGGCGTGGGGAGATGGGTTGATAGTTGAGCCGTTGATCTTGACAGGGAAATCAGGGGAAGTGGCACCTGAGGGAGGAAATATCATGAGCTCGGTTTTGGATAGGTTGAGTTTGAGAAAGTGATGTGACATCCAGGCTGATATGTCTGCTAGTAAGTTGGTAATGCGCGAGGAGACAGATGGAGAGAGCTGGGGGGTGGAGAGATAGATTTGGGTGTCATCAGCGTAGAGATGATATTTAAAGCCGTGGGAGGCAATCAACTGACCCAAGGAGGTGGTGTAGATTGAGAAAAGGAGAGGTCCAAGAACAGAACCTTGGGGGACCCCAACGGAAAAAGGAAGAGGAGAGGAGGAAGTAGAGTTGTAAGTGACACTGAAGGAGCGGTGGGATAAGTAGGATGAGAACCAGCGAAGAGTACAGTCACGGAGACCAAAGGAGTGGAGTTTTTTGAGGAGGAGGGGGTGGTCTACTGTGTCAAAGGCAGCAGAGAGATCCAGGAGAAGTAGTACAGAATAGTGTCCATTGGCTTTAGCCATTAGTAGGTCATTTGAGAGTTTAAGGAGAGCAGTTTCTGTGGAGTGTTGAGGGCGAAAACCGGACTGAAGGGGATCAAGAAGTTTATTCATGGTCAGATGGTCGCTTAGTCGGTTGTAGACCAGTCTTTCAAGAAGTTTGGAGGAGAAGGAGAGTAAGGAGATGGGATGTAAGTTGTTGAGATTGGTGGGATCCAGTGAGGGCTTTTTTAGAATGGGGGGGACTAGTGCATGTTTTAGAGAGTTTGGGAAGATGCCACAAGAGAGGGAGAGGTTGAAAATGTGAGTTAGAGAGCGTAGAATCGAGTCAGAGGGTGAGCGTAGCATTTGCGAGGGAACAGGATCCAGGGGGCAAGTGGTTAGATGAGTGCTAGATAAAAGTTTAGCAACCTCAGTAATAGTAGCAGGGTTGAATGAGGGAAGTAATGATTGTGTCTGTGGACATAGGGTGTTGCATGGGGAGGTTTTTGCGCATTGGTGATCTCCTCATGAATTGTATCAATCTTAGTTTTGAAGTGATTGGCAATCTCCTGGGCAGTGAGTGAGTTGGTGGGTGGAGGCAGTGGAGGACAGAGTAGAGTGTTGAAGGTAGAGAAGAGTTGACATGGACTGGATGAGAAGGTGTTAATGAGTGTGATAAAGTAGGTCTGTTTGGCAGTGTGAAGGCAGGAGTAGTATTTTAGGAGGGCAGATTTATATTGTGTGAAGTCTTCCTGGGTCTTAGTCTTATGCCACAGGCGCTCAAGAGCGCGGCTACGTTTTCTGAGACTTCTGGTGTCATCTGTTTGCCAGGTTTGTAGCAGTCGGGGCCTAATTCTGCGTGTAGTGAGGGGGGCAAGCTTGTCTAGGGAGGAAGACAGTGAGCTGTTGTAGATGAAAGTAGCTAGGTGGGGGCAGGACAGAGGTGAGATTTTGTCATAGAGGTGATCAGTAGCAGAGTAGAGAAGAGAAGGGTTGAGGTGGCGAAGGTTTCTACGTGTAATTGTTAGGCGGTTGGAGGGAGAAGAGGTGGAAGACAAGGACAGAGCAAAACTAATAAGGTGGTGATCAGGGAGTGGGAGTGGATTGTTGGAAAGGTTGCACGGAGTGCACAGATAGGAGAAGGCAAGGTCAAGGGTGTTGCCGTTGGAGTGGGTAGGAGCCTGTATCCATAGCTTCAGGTCAAGCGATGAGGTTAGACTGAGAAGTTTAGAAGTAATAGTAGTGTTAGTGTTGACAGGAATGTTGAAGTTCCCAAGAATTATTATGGAGATTTCAGAAGAGAGAAAGTAGGGTAGCCAGGCAGAGAAGTCATCAAGAAAGGCTGATACTGGTCCAGGGGGCCGGTAGATGACAGCAATTCTTAGAGAAATGGGAGAGAAAAGACGAATGCAATGTGCCTCAAAAGAGGAGAGTGTCAGAGAGGGAGGTGGGTGAAGAACCTGATAGGTGCTGCATGGGGCTAGAAGGATTCCCACTCCACCTCCCTTCCGTCCACTTGGTCTGGGGGAGTGAGTCCAGAGAAGGCCCCCATGGGAGAGGGAAGCAGGAGAAATAGTATCCGATTCATGAAGCCAGGTTTCAGTAATGGCAAGTAGGTTAAATGAAATTTGTGATAAAGAGGTCGTGAAGGGCGGTGAGTTTGTTGCAGACAGAACGTGCATTCCACAGGGCACAGGAAAAGGGGGGGCTGGTTTTGGAAAGAGGAATAGAGACCAAGTTCTGTGGGTTACGGCTCCTGCCAGAGGGTGTAGGGGGATGGGAGCGTTGGGCAAAGACAGATGATGGTGGCCCAGGGTTTGGGGATATGTCACCAGAGATTAGGAGAAGCAGGAGGGTGAGGGAGGTAATGTGGGACTGTGATTTATGTGAAGGGGCATGTCTCAGAGTACTGGAGGTTTTATCAGTGTATGGATGTAGAATGAGGGAGAGTTGGTAGGAGCAGTAGTAGGGAGAAGACAGAAGGCAGGGTGATATGTATAAGCAGGCGGGTGGAGAGGGGGGGTGAAGGTAAGAGAGTTTGAGGAGAGAGGAGAGGAGTGTCAGAAGCAGTGGTAGAGAGTGCATGTTACAGAGCGGAAGGAGAGCCTATTAGAGAGACAGGGTCACCTGCAGTCTGTTAGGTGCTTTCCAGTGCAGATTGCTGTATTTGTTTGCTTCGTGCAATCGCTGAAGTGCAGAGATTGAAGTGCATATCACTTGTAGAAAGAATTACTTAGAGATAGAAGCCCCTGCAATGTGCACCCCGAGCAATGTGCTCACCCCTTAAGGATGCTCAAATATATACTGTTATAAAGGTGGGGTTGGAGTTCGTTAATTAATCATGAGTGACTATAAGAATGCCTAACAATCAATCATATATACACACACACATATACATAGACATACATGCACACTGTATATACCCCTGTGGTGGTCTCCTAGGCCAGCGGTCAGGTGTGTGTAATGTACAGACTGTGGGTGTCAGTAGTGGGTAACATACATATTGCAGGGGTCAGGTGAATGTAATGTACACAGTGTAGGAGCAGAAGTCACCCTCTGCACCATCCCTATTGTTGAGCATCCTGATGTTTGAGCAGGGTTGCTCCTAAATTTACCTGCCAGGTATAGCTACCATGGCTAATTGTTTAAGATCAATTGATTTCACTCAGTCTGTAATTGCTGCACTTCTCTCTTTTGCTGCTAGGTGGCCGGGCACTTGGTGGCATTAGATAAGACAAGGACACTGCAAGGTCAGGTTATGGGTATATGGGGTGTCTTGGCCAATGGGCAGGGCTTTTCATAAATCCCTTGGCCTGCTGGGAGAACCTATATATTTGGGTGGAGTCAGGTGAGCAGTGTTCTGTGCCACCTGGACAGCTGTCTGGGGAGATTTGTGTTGTACTGCCTGGGCTGCTAGGCTTGAGATTGGGCCTATACCGGGCACATCTGGCTGCTAGGCTGTCTGAGGGCCTATCCAGAAGCAAGAGAGGGTTGGGATTGTGGCTTGCCGTCCAACCAGAAGTGACGGTTCTGCCGGCCTGAGAACCTGTCGTGGTCGGAGGTAGAGGGTAAGTTGTCACCACTAAGGGACCAACCACCTTATTATCATGGACCACAGCGAGTAGCTGAAGCAAGTACTCTCAGTATTCTCACCAACTGGGGACAGTGAAGAATCGGGAAACTTAGTGCAATTGTGACAGAGAAAATTGAGTACTGTCAGTGATACTTTTTTTATTTGCACTAACATACAATTTTTCAGGACAAGCTTTCAGGGTATGTCCCCTTCTTCAAGATCCAAGCAGTATTGATTCACAAATTTTTAAGCAGAATGTTAAAGAAGAAGAAAAAAAAAGAGAGAAAAACAAACACATACAAATCAATGGTAATAAAGATAGCAGCAGAGTTAGTGAGATAAGACAGAGGGAGAGCTATAGAATGCAGGGGGGGATACTAGTCACAGAGGGGTCGTAAAACTTTAGCATAATGTGTAAGAAAAACCAATATCTAAATTCAGACCATTATTTTTCGTGTCAAAAAGAAGTATCATTCTTAGTTCAAACGTTTTCCTTTCCTGGATAGTTCTGAAATTCCCTTTAAGAACTAAAATATTGAGGTCTTCTATAGTGTGGTCCGGTTGTGAGAAATGATGTCCCACAGGTGTGCATAAACTGTCTTCTTTATGTTCTTTGATGGTATGTCTGTGCAAATTCATCCTCGCTTGCAACTTCTGTCCTGTTTCACCAACATAAGATCCTTTGCTGCATCTTTTGCATTGGATGAGGTACATAACATTACTGGAGGTACAGTTGTAAGATCCCGTGATATTGATATTTGTTTGTGTTATGCCCCGTACACACGGTCTGATTTTCCGACGGAAAATGTGCGATTGGAGCGTGTTGTCGGAAATTCCGACCGTGTGTGGGCTCCATCGGACTTTTTACATTGGATTTTCCGACACACAAAGTTTGAGAGCAGGCTATAAAATTTTCCAACAACAAAATCCGATCGCGTCAATTCCGACCGTGTGTGGACAATTCTGACGCACAAAGTGCCACTCATGCTCAGAAGAAATTCCGAGACGGAACAGCTCGGTCTGGTAAAATTAGTGTTCGAAATGGATAGAGCACTTTCGTCACGCTGCAATGTTTAAAATTGTTTAATACAGCGCACTCTCTTCTTCTTTATAATGCAGGAAGAACGAAGTAGTTTTGCTGCTGATATTCACACAGACTTCTCACAAACTTCTTTCTTTCTTATTTATCGTGATTCCCTCAATTTATTATGATTTGTCACATCTGACCAAAAATCTATATCATTTTTTTTGTGTTTTTTTTGTTTTTTTCAAGCCTGATGTGATTTTTTTTAGGTTTGTATTTTTTTCAAGGCTGATCTTGTTTTTTTTTTTTTTTTAGTTATTTAACATCCAGAATATTTTTGTGTGTGTTTTGTGTGTCAAGTTACCACAACACCATTATTATCTTGTATTATTTAATCTCAAGGAGATTGCTTGGTGTTGGTGTCTCTAGTTAATTTCACATTGTATTTTGAAATGTACCTGCCTCCTCACAAACAAACTGTCCTTTTTGAAGGAAAACACACATAGGCGAGTCTAATTGAAACAAAAAAAACCTTTATTAAGGGCTCATAACCAAAAAAGGGAGGCAACGCTGGAGAAACAGCAGAAATTGGTGAAGCCTTTGGCCCCCAGGGCACACATCAATTATTTTACTGCAAAATTGGTGGCCTGAGGAGTCCATATATAAGGGAGTGCAGTCTGGTCCAGAAGTCCCAGAGATCCTGAAAGCAGCAGATGACATCTATGTCCCCAGGCTGTGGTCATACAAGAGGCTGCATCTTTTACCAGACCAGACTGAACCCAGGGTCATCACTCTCTGGTCTTCCTTCCACGCTTCCTTCCACGCTGTGGCTGTGGTGGTGGAGTTGTGGCAGGAGGAGGAGGAGGAGGATGGTCCAACTCACTCATGTGTGTATTGGGTGTGATTTCACCCCTCACCCCCTTAGTTAAGACTTTATAAAGAAGGTCCTCACACAGCTGGCCCTCCTGCATGCCTTGCAGTTTTGTGGCAGCCATGCAGGCAAAGGCCTCTTCAGGAGTGGGGGTGGCTCTGAGGGACGCAGAAGCCTCCTGAATGAGCCTGAGAGCTGAATCCTGCACGTGACTCCCCTTCCTGGGTCTTTTGGTTGGAAGGCGGAGGGGAGGGACCTGCGATTCGGTCAGGCTTCTACTGGTCCCAGGCTTCTCCTGGCTGCCACTTAGCCCCACCTCCTCCTGGCTGCCACTAACTCCCGCCTCCTCCTGTGTGTCACATTCCAGAGCCTCGTCCTGGCTGAGGTCTTCCTGTGTATGAAAAAGGGACATAGTTTTAGTTTTTATTCAGCAATCACACACAATTTTCATTTCATGACTGTTGCAAATTGAATGTTAACAAATATAAAAGACTATCATTCTGAGCCCAGCATTTTTCATTCTTGTCCCAATTATTTTTGCCCACTACTGTCTATTGATATGTAAAACACTTTATTAAATTAGCAATTAGTGATCAATAATAACATCTAGTAAACATAATTTATTTATTGATCAGAAATCTGTCGAAGAATGCTATACCTGGCTCAAGCTGGGCTCCTCAACTTCTTCCTGGCTGGAAGTCCCAGGTTGGACATCGGAAGCCTCAGCTGGGGTGGAAGGAAGAGTGGAAGGAAGGGTTGAGAGGGATTCCCTGACTTCAGTCTGGTCTGACAGAAATCGCAGTCTCTCATAGTACCACAGCCTGGGGACATAAATGTCATCTGCTGCAGCTCCGAATCTCTGGGAATCCGTGACCTTCTTGCGCTCCCTAAGATAAGTGCTCCTCAGGCCACCAATTTTGGCTTTTAAATAGGGGATGGTTGCTGTGGGGACCACTGGCGTCACCAACTCCAGCAGTTTCTCCAGCGCTGCCTGCCTCTTTTGTTTATGATTATAATGCGGGTGTTTGACCTGCCACAGACAGGGCAGCTCCCTGTATTTGTCTATGAACAGGGGGAGGAAGTTGTGGTCATTGAAGCCATCCATTTTATCTGCAAGACACAACACAAGACAAACCCTAATGTCAGGCAAAACTCTCCTAATCTTGTTACAATATAGGCCTCAATCTAGAAGCAGTATAGGCACAAGTTTAGATCTTACCTTCCTTATCACGATCGGCGCCTCCGATACTCCTTCCTCCGCTTACAGATCGTACGTACTACGCACGCGTGTTACGCTTTATACACACTGCGCATGCGTGAAACTCCGCCTGCCCCTGACGTTCTTTCTATTCTATTCCCCGCCCCTTCTCGTTCATCGCAGTGGGGGAAGAGCACATGGCGGAGACACAGCAGGTGCGTGCTAATTACAGCATCGAGGAGGAGGGGGAGGAAAGCCAAGAGCCTGAAACGTCACAATCCAGAAGGAGATGATTTAAGGCATCAAATATGTCCTTTGGGGAGATGTTGGAGATGGTCGACATCCTGAAGAAGGCCGACTATGACGGGAAGAATGGACCTTACCCCAACCCCAACGTCAGAAAGGCCAAGATCATGGCGAAAGTGGTCAAGAGTCTGCACCGGAATTTCGGGGTACGACGATCGAAAGATCAGCTCAGGAAACGTGGTCGGACCTCAAATTAAGAGAGCACGAGCAGTACAGAAAGATCCGGAGAGTGCTGCAAAAAAGTAAGTAGTTGTCCTGTGTTCCTATTCTTTATGTTTATTACGTTCGTGCTGCTCCATGTGCTTTTCTTAACTGTTATCCAGTTTAAAATGGCAACTTTCATGTTCATGGGCACATTATTCGTTCGTAGAAAACATTGTTCGTTCGGCCTAGAAAACAACATTGTTTTGGCCATATGCATTTGCCCACATTTTTTAGGGCCTACTTGTCTGAAAATAATTTGGTTGTGTAGATGGGTTTGTAACTAGAATGAAATGCTAACTAGATTCTGTGTAAGGAGAGGACACTCAGCAGTTTTCACATCTGGACTCTGGAGCACTAGTGTGGGACACAAGGACACCCTTTTTATTAGGGGGTCCCACACAGGTGCTCCAGTGTATACTATAGGGGTGTCTCCATCTGTGAAGCTTGAACAAAACAGGTAAAGTATTGAAGCTTGACAAAGGACAATAAAAATTCAACATCTTGGAACTCTGCCAAAATAGACAATTGTACCCCTCTTCCAAGCAATGTTTCATATTCCTATTTCTGCCATCAAATATCTGTGTGCTAAGTATACCTATTTTTGTTTTTTGAGAAAAGACTCGGATGACACCCCTCATCCGAGGAAACAACAGACCCCCCACCTCTGAAAGAAGGGGAAATCCACCCAAGCCAAGCAGAGCAGGAGGAGGAAGATGTGGTGGAAATTGTCACCACAACAGGTGAGTGTCTGCGACCACAGGCTCAGGTAAGAGATGGATGGCGGCATATTTATAATACATGGTGTGTTCTTGTTTCAATCTTTTTAGGTGATCGTGATGTTGTGGATCCAGGGCATTTCACCTCGGAAAGTGCACAGATCCTGATCGGGGAGATCATGGGGTGTAATAGGGACTTGGAAAACATCCTGAAAAACATCAATGATGTTCAACAAAAAATGAAGAACATCATTGATGTTTTAGGGAGAGTTTAAAACCCCTCCAAATCCCTTGGGCTTTTTGTGTGCTAAAAATTTTTACCATTTTTTGACATATTTGCGAAAAGCCAAATTTTGAAGATACACACAGTGTGTCAACATGTGCTATCTGCCATCACGGGAGATCAATGGACGCGTTTTGGGGGTGCAACCCCTTCCTCAATAATAAAGTAGCTGTGAGGAAGGGGTTGCACCTCAAAAACACGTCCCTTGATCCCCTGTGATGGCAGGTAGCACATGTTGACAATTGGCAATTTGTGTGCATCTTCAAAATTTGGCTTTTCCTGGGATGACTTCACCCCATCTGAACGCAATATCAAACACAGTTTGTAAATACTCATGTCTGATATTGCCTTCAATTTCTACCAAATGTGAACTTTGTAAGTTCAAGATTTGTGTCTTTCTTGTTGGTTTTAAACATGCCTGTTTTATCTTAAATGGACATTTCTACTTTTTCTAATGTGACCCCAAAAATTGTTATAAAACAAACATGTTGGTTTGTTTTAAAAACCTTTTCTAAATGCACATGTGATTGTGCTGGTATTAAAAAGATTGTTAATCAAGAATGTGTGGATTATTGTCTCAACGCTCCAACACTTTTGTGGTGCTCTAATTGGTGTTTTCTGTGACAATGGGTGTTAGTTCCTAAGGGCAAATCCACTTTGCACTACAAGTGCAGTTTCAACTGCACTTGTAGTGCAAAGTGTCTTTGCCTTTAGTAAATAACACCCAACAGTGCTTTGTAAGGTTACACAATCACGCCATTTTCAGGACTCACCACATTTCTGTCAGGGTCAGCTTAAAGAAACACAAGCAGTAAATGTCACCAAAGATTTGAGTAATTATTTTTTTTATTTGAAAAAGGTTTCAGACATTGTCTGGCATATTGATGGCCCCCCTACCCACAAAGTATTCAAGGTATCTTAGCCGGACATCATGGGCACTCAGGGGGGGGGGGGAGCCAGGACGGCCACTTTCAAGTGCCGTCAGGGTTGGTTCGTTATGAATTCCGGCCTCAGGCCCAACTGAGCCAGCATAGTTGGCAGAATGTTGCCGTAAAAAGTTGTGTAGAACACAGCACGCCAGGATAATATGATTCAGTTTATACTCCGCCATGCGTATGGGTGTAAGAAATAGGCGGAACCGGCTGGCCATGATTCCAAACGTGTTCTCCACCACTCTTCTGGCTCTGGCCAGCCGGTAATTAAAAACCGTGATAAAGAGGGAATGCTGCGCTGACCCCCAAAAAAGTTTGTCAAAGTAATGAATAGCAGCTGACACACAAACAAACCAAGTCACACCAAATATATAACAAACAAGTGCAGCACTAAAATCCCAAACCACATCTGAAATCGTGAATGGAACAAACAGAAAAAATGAAAAAAATGTTTTTATATCAGTGACTTTAAAGCAACTATAAGTGATTGTGAATCAACACAATACAAGAACCTGTGGAGCATACACAAATGTCCGTAGTGCAATGTGCTATGCTCTACAGAAAATCGTGAATGAAACCACAAACAAATCTGTGACTATAAAACACCTATAAATATTTGTGAATTAACACAATATAAAAACCTGTGGAATATACACAAATGTCTGTAATGCAATGTGCTATGCTCTGCGACCAGAGTCCATAAATAAACATGAAAAAAGTCTTCTCAAACAGAGGAGGTGCTTGAACAAAGGATGTTGACTGAAGACTGGAATATAAGGCAACCGCAGGAAACACGTCATAGACATCTAAGGTTGGGTACTCTTACCGGATCTTGTAGGACATATCTGCCGTATAGCAGTACGTCTGTCAGAGCTTATGGAGGTGACCTCCCGTGGAATCCTCCCAGGTGTTATCCCTTGGGTCACGATCACCGATAGGCAGGGTTGTCACAGGTGGAGGTTATCAGCTCACTCGCACACTCTCCGATTCCAGGGCCAAAACGGTCAAAGGAAACCAATTGCGGATGAAGTCATGGAGAAAAAAAAAGAAAAAAGGCTCCACATGGCGTAGGTCAAAAATATAAGGGATTTTATTGGATAAAACTCCCTACGCGTTTCGACCAAGGAGCCTTCAACCGGGGTAATTAAAAACCCTCTGGTCCGGGGTGAGGGTCCTCATCGGGAATGGCCGCATAAGATGGTCCCCCTGCGCGAATGCTTCATCTGCAACAAAGACAAATGGGAGTCCTTCCACATTGTCTTCTGGAGGTGGCAAGTCCAAGCTGCCATTCTGGAGACGCCTGTAGAACTCCGTCTGGGCGATGACTCCACCATCAGACCTCCGGCCATTCTTCCCCACGTCCACATACAGGAACTCATAAGTAGCCGACACCATCGCCAACATCACAATACTATTGATCCCCATATAATTATAATAGTATGACCCTGAGTTGGGTGGTGGGACGATGTGGACTTGTTTCCCAGCAATTGCCCCTCCACAGTTAGAAAAGTCCCACCGCTGGGCAAAGTGGGAGGCCACAGTCTGCCATTCCTGTGGCGTGGAAGGAAACTGTGGAGTCAAACAACAACAAAAATTAGTCATTTTGCACATAAACAGGGAAAGCAAATTAGACACAAACATTCTTGGCCAACATCAAGATAGCATTTATTTGAGGGCGTTTTTAAAGACCATAAGTCTAAGGTACACCTATCAGATCCCCCCCCCCCTCTCATGGGCCATTTTTAACATTTAAGGAGGGCCAGACCCTCCTTAGTTACACTATTGGCAGCCCACTGGACAGGTAAGAAGTCTCATAATACAAAGATATAAATACACACTGTACACATTTGAGCACATTTGGAAATTCTACTATTACCTAGCAAGATAAAAACTTTAAACAGTACCATTTGAAAGTATACAGGCAGGCCCTTGCAGTACATGCTTTGGGGAATTTATCCATAAATCTGACCACTAAAGAGATGGGTATAGTGTCTATGGGTTTGGCAAAGTCAGCAGATAGATGATTGAGGATAGATAGAGAATTGGTATCAGCTGACTTAGTAGTTGGGGGGAGGGAGGGCTCCAAATGATTTGGGGACCCCCAAAAAAAAGCCTCTGGCACTCTGCCTGAATTTAAAGCACAAATCACATTTTAAAACATTTTAGGGGGTTTTTAGGGTAAAGCACTACTATGGAGCTGATAAAATACATTGTTAAGTGACTACATAAGGTGAATATAGGGCCAGGAGACCATGCTGGGGAGGTAAGTGAAGGCAAATATGTATGAAGGCGAAAAAAATAATTACATAAAAATCCAGCATGCATAAGGACAAAGGGGACATTCACAGCATATTCCAATCATGGTCATTTGGGAATGAGGAAAGAAATACAATATATTATCAAACATTAAATACAATAAAATGTGATGTTAAAGGATAAATCTTACCTTAATATACTCCTTCTGCAGGATCTGGATGATGGCAGAACAGGTCTCTGGGATAATGATCCCCAGAGCCTGGGGGGAGATGCCTGTCGAGAACTTCAAGTCCTGCAGGCTTCTCCCCATCGCCAAGTACCACAGGGTGGTGACTAGCCTCTGCTCTGGAGTGATGGCTTGCCTCATGCAGGTATCCTGCCTGCTGATATAGGGGGTCAGCAAAGCCAACAAACGGTGAAATACGGGGTCCGTTATCCAGAGAAAGTTCCTGAAATCGTCAGGACTATTCTCACGGATCTCACGGAGCAAAGGCATGTGACAGAACTGGTCACGCTGAAGCAACCAATTCTTGGTCCATAAACTCCTCCCCATCCTGTTCATGGACTGGACTTGTGTCAAGGTCAGGACCCCAACACCAAGCCTCCGCACAGCACGAACTCTACGAGGAGTACGTATACGCAACATGGCTAGAAAACGGTCGGCTGCTCAGAACGAAGTAACAGAACGCACTGAAGAACAGCAAGGCCTGTGAAGAGCGACCTGAAAAACAGTAACGAACGAACAAGAACATAATGACAAGAGTCACGCGTAACTCGCTGCATGCACTAAAGAGCAGATACATACCCACAAGCACAAACTGAACAGCAGAAAACGATCTGAAAACCACGAGTCTGAAAAAGCGCGAATCGTCTCTCACCAAACTTTTACTAACATGAGATTAGCAAAAGGAGCCCAAAGGGTGCCGCGCTTGGTTTGGACCTGCCCTTTTCTAGTCTTGTCGTATGTGGTGTACGTCACCGCGTTCTTGGTGATCAGAAATTCCGACAACTTTGTGCGACTGTGTGTACGCAAAACAAGTTTGAGTCAACATCTGTCGGAAAAAATCCATGGATTTTGTTGTCGGAATGTCCGATCAATGTCCGATCGTGTGTACGGGGCATAACACTTTTGGATAGATTGATCTGGTTGCATAGTTTGCAGCCTTTTTTATTGCAGGGTTTGCTTCCATTATTTGTGACTTCATAATCAGAGTGAAGTTTCCTGCTGATTAATTTGTGTCTGAGGTTGGGTGGTTGTCTGAAAGCCAATAATGGGGGTTGTTGGAATATTCCTTTCAGAGTTTCATCAACCGAACTCTCCTCAACATGTTGGGAACCCTGGCCTCCGAACAAAAACAACATTGGAGTAAACACATCACCACTCTGGTGCACGCCTATATAAGCACCAGGAGTGATGCTACGGGGTATTCACCCTACCATTTGATGTTCAGCCGAGAAGCCCGACTTCCAGTGGATTTGGCCTTTGGAACCTCTCTCGGCCATACCTCAGAGACCTCTCATCAGGGGTATGTAGACAGATTGCTGAGGAGTCTGAAGACCGCATATGAACAGGCTCAAACCACGTCAGACATAAGAGGAAGTAGAAATAAGAGGAATTTCGACCTCAAGGTACAGGTTCAGGATCTACAACCTGGTAATCGAGTCCTGTTACGAAATCTAGGTATTCCAGGAAGACACAAGTTGGCTGATCGGTGGAAACCACAGCCATATATTGTATGCAAACAACTTCCAGGGCTACCAGTGTATGAGATCAGGCCAGAAGGGAGTACTAGACAACTGAAGACCTGGCATCGGAACCACCTTCTACCTCTCACAAAAGCAGTCAGGATAACCCCACAGAAAGAACTACCGTCTACATCTACTACTGTACCTCGACCAGTAACTAGGTCTCAGCCTGGATCACTAGCAACAGAACATAGTGAGGAAGAGGATCTGGAAATAGACTGGTTGTCGTCGCCACACACACTCGAGCCAGCTACAACTCTGCTCTCTTGTTTCACAGAGGCAGATAGCAGAGTCCTTCGGCCAGAAGCCCCCGAGTTTGTGCCTTGAGATAGATCAACAGAAAATCTGGAGGAATCTCAAACTCCTCTGTTGGAAACAGACCCTGGGGACCTCTCTGCTAGTGCTGAATCTGAAGTGCAGGAAAATGAAGTGGGTGAAGAGGAGGATGAAGGGGTTGAAGAGATTGCCAGTTTGCCCGGAACACCAAAAGAATAGAGTGAAGAGGGTAATTCACCCGCCAAAAAGACTAAGTTATGACATATTGGGTGAATGCTCTGAAGGGGTTCAATTCACTGGCAAAAGAAATTCTGAAATACCTGGTCCCTCTCCTGTCGAGTCAGAAAGAGACAACCCCATCTCACCCCTTGACACATCTGTACCAGACACCACGGTGTCAGCTGTGGGTATACAGAACAGTCTCCCACCACACAATGATTGGTGGGAGGCTCATCTGTCGAGCTTGTGTTATAAGATGAACTGTTTGAGTTTAAACTCTGGTTGTGAAAATGCAACTTGCTTGTTATCATACTAACCTGTTTTTCCCCGCATGTAAATGGTATCATGTAACAGGCAAAAATGTGTAATAGAGTCAGGACTTTGAACATCTTTGGGGACCAAAGACTTAAAGCAGGGGGAGTATGTAGCGTTGGTATTTTTGCCTCCTAATGCCATGTAATGCTAAACTGTGAAAATGTTATAAATTAGTATTTGGCTCCCTCTACTGTTATACTCAGGAATAGACTTGTTAATCTTTCACATAAGCCCACACAGGAAGTGACTTAATGTTTACCTTGTGAAAGGTTTCACCTACCCACAATGCTCACTCACCTAGCCATGAACATTGAGTAACTGAACAGCATGCTGGGTAGGATATAAAAGGCTCTGCGCAGCCATCTTTTTTCTCTTCTGGACGCGTGGCCTGCCTGTGAGGACCTGTGAGGAGGTGATCCAGAGAGCCGCGGCCTACATCTGCGGAGCGGAACAACCAGTGACTCTGCCTTACACCTGTGTGCTGGAGGGATGGTGTGACCAGATCGAGAATGAT
Source organism: Aquarana catesbeiana (assembly GCF_042186555.1). NCBI lineage: Eukaryota > Metazoa > Chordata > Amphibia > Anura > Ranidae > Aquarana > Aquarana catesbeiana. The sequence goes on from NC_133327.1 coordinate 192,542,913, forward strand.
CCAGAGACACCTGATGGAGCCATTTGAAGGTCCCGGTCATCTTGCAGAGTGGTGCAGCTTGACAGAGCTGACTGACGGCAGGACTGAGACCAGCAGGACGGAGGCATCCATTCATCCAGGCCTAGTGTGGTGAGAGGGCGGAAGCCCACAGTTCTTTAACACACTTAGACTCATACCACAGTGTTTGCTGAGACCTGTAGTTCCGCAGAGGGGTCTCATTCAAGCAGACTGAGTTAAACAGGCCTCAAGCCTATACTTCACTGAGAACTGATACTGTGCGGTTCACAGACAACTGTACTGGAGGCAGTTACAATTGTGTTACACACCAGGAAGGTTCCAACTATTGTTTTACACTATTTCTTTGCTTGTCAAACCCCCGGATTACAATCACTGCAGTACAATAGCTAGCAGAAGACAGAAGATCAAAGACTACATCTTTTATTGTAGGGTCTTGTATTCAATCACAGTGACAAAGGACTGCATCTTAAAGCAGGAGGAGCTCATGAGCAATTGTACTGCACTGTGTGTATAACTTTGCATTGCTGTATTGGTACCGCATGCTGGAAGTGGGAAGGTGCCCAGTGTAAAGGCACTGTTCACTCTGAGCACTAGTTCCACTTGGAGACACACCTGTAGGAGATTATCTCATAAATCTTTATATCTTAACCAGTTGTGAAAGTTCAGTGCAGTGTCACATTAGGTTTGTGTGGCAGTGCTGTTATTTTACTGTGCATACCAGTCCCAGTAAAGTTAAATTCTGGTTAATTTCAATGTGTAGACGTGTTGTTAATTATTCTGCAGGTGAAGCTACGGATATCTAGGTAGAGACAAAAGGTACAATATTGTGTATTGCATATTGTGGGAGTGTCATTAAGTGTTAAGCTTTACACCAACATTGCACCACAGCTGTGTCAAATGGGTTGAGCAAATTCATAGGGGGTAAGGATAGCAGAGTACAGGCCTAATCAAATATCAGCAGCTCCTTTGGGGGTCAGTGGTCAGTGCTACAGATAGATAGATAGATAGATAGATAGATAGATAGATAGATAGATAGATAGATAGATAGATAGATAGATAGATAGATAGATAGTGGAGTGATTCAGCTCAAGTGGTGTATGCAATTTGAAGAAACACATGTCAATCCAGATTGCATTTTCAAGGGCATGGCAGCCCACTTTTATTTAAAGGAAGCAAAAAGTTCAAATCAAAACAGAAATTTCCCTTGCAGGGGGTTCCACCATTATTCCATCATGGTTATTCAGCCTCCTGGCTTACCTACTGATGGCACAGCTGCTTCAGGCCTCACGCCTAGGCCATAGTTCTGTTCCTCAGACCTGTATGCTTGGGTCAAGCTCTCTCCTAGCTTACCCAGGGTTCAAATTGCCACCTGCAGTCTCTCTAAAGAACATCGGATGATGGACGGACTCATGTCTTTAGGGCAGAGTCCTCCTGACTTCTCATCAAGACTTCCTGTCTCCTTGGGTGGAGCTGTCTCCAAGTGGGAGCCCTGAGCTCTAATCCTGGGAAGAATATAAACCCAGCCCACAGGTGTGCAATCAGCATGCCTGTCTTTGTAAAAACCAGGCTGAAATTGCTAATATACACAGTGACACAGAGTCGCCTCTCCACAATATATATATATATAAAACTTAAGGGTCGTACACACGATGAGAATATCGGACAAATGATCGTCCTTTTTTTTTCTTTTTTTTTTTTGCATGCTAATCTCATGTTGAAAATGAAAAGATGACTCAATTTACAAAAAAAATTCTCCTATGACAGAAACTTTGGTAGTGATGTTATGTATTGTATTTTCAGACCAAAGCTGTACTGATTAAATGAAAAACGTACGCTCTTTTCAACGTACATTGTACGAGAAAAATATTTGTGTTTGTCCCTTCGGATAACTTCAGAAGAACTGTCAGGATCCGCTCTCAAAAGCTGTGTACTACTAGGATATTGTACGATCGCTTTGAAAGAGGTATAGTTCGTACAATTTTCTGATTGTATGTACTAAGCTTTAGCAGCTTAAATATATTGTTTACATTTCCATTTCTGTTAGTTTCTGCTGCTAGATTTGACGAACTACAAAATAATGCGGCATAAATATCAAGCTCTAATTTTCGGTTTTACGCTCCCTCTACTGGCAATTGCTCACATTTACAATCTCACATTCTAGCTCATCTTTGCTTCCTTATGTTAAAGTTAATTTACGACAGGGCTGTCCAGCTGTTCTCTGCAACACTCAACGATTAAGGCCTGATTCACACCTATGCATTTTTAGTGCTTTTTGCATTTTGCATATTTGCACTACAGTCCATTTAACATGGTTTCCTATGGAACACGTTCTGTAGTGCAAATCTGCAAAATGCAAAAAGCACTAAAAATGCATAGATGTGAATCCAGCCTTAGGGATAACAAAAAAAATTTTCCCCACCGCTGTGCTGCAATTGATAAGTTAAACTTCCTTGCATGATTTGCAGCTAATTACTGTAGGAAATGTTTTCATGCTCCTTTTTCTGGGAATTAATTGTAAAACCCCTTTCACACTGGCGGACTCCACCAAGTGATCCACCTGCTCAGTAGGGGATCTCTCCGCTGATCCTCACTAAGCAGGCAGATGACAGGTTCTTGTCCGCTCCAGGTAACAGCCCGCTTTTCTCGGTTTCCATTTCCCATACCTCCCAACTTTTTGAGATGGGCATGAGGGACACCTATCAGCAAAAGTATGCAGGCATAGGACACACTCCTTGCCACACCCCTTTAAAGGAGAATTGTACAAAAAACAAGATTAGTTAAACCCACAAGTGTTTTTTTTACCACTATTATTCCTTTATATTGGTTTTTGTAATTTACAAAAGTAGCAATTTAGAAATCAGATGAAAGGTTTAGTACTGGGAAACACTTTTTGATAGATAAAAAGTGCATTTTATATACTATTATATAGATCAGATCAAAATGAGGGACAAATGAGGAGGAAAGAGGGACAGAGGGACATTGCTCCAAGTCAGGGACAGTCCCTCGAAATCAGGGACAGTTGGGAGCTATGCCGTTTCCATCCGACTGTCATCCGATCTGATCTGCCAGACAAATGGGGAACGAATCCTCATCCATTTGCTTTTAGCGGACAGAATTGGATGTTGACGGGTGTCAACTGACGCATGTCCCTTGACACCTGCCGCTATATATATATATATATATATATATATATATATATATATATAGGGGGGTCTGAATACTTTCCGTCCCCACTGTATAATTATATATATATATATATATATATATATATATATATATATATTTTTTTTTTTTTTACAGTACAGGACATTTGTGGGAAAAATCGGAGGACTAAACAGACCCCTGATACTTCCCTATTTATTTAGGGGAAGAGATTGAGATCAGTGAGCTGTCAGTTTCCCTTTCCCCTGCAGACTTGCAATGTATTGAACACAGGTATGCCCTGTACACATAGGACGGTGTTCATTCACGAAACAGAAGGTCACAGTCAACAGGGGGCTGATGTCTTCCCTTCTGATTGAACATAGTTCTGTGTAGACGACATAACTGTGTTCATCCAGAGGTTCTGTGAGCTTTATAAGTTTACTGACACCATTTTGACAACCCAAACTCCCCCTCCCCCAGCTCGCAGAGGCAGGTGGAAAAGCCGACACTTTGAATCCTGCAGAGCGATGGGAAGGGAGGGGGGAATCAGAGGACACAGGAGAGGGTGTCAAAGCCCATGAAGAACTGCACAGAGGTGAGGGAAGAGAGTGCAGCACACAACATGGGACAGCAGAGCGGGTGGAGGTAAAGAGAGTGCACAGCTTGCCACGCTGCCTCGCTTTGACCCCTTTCACACTGAGGCGGTTTTTAAGCATTTTAGCGCTAGAAATAGCGCCTGAAAACCGCCTCCCATTCATTTCAGTGTGACTTTTCACACTGGGGCAGTGCACTTGCGGAACGTTAAGAAAAGTCCTACAAGCAGCCTCTTTGGGGTGGTTTGGGAGAGTTGTATTTAGAGCTCCCAAAACACCCTGCCCATTGAAATGAATGGGCAACTCTTCCAAAGCTCCTGAAAAGTGCTTCGGAAGCACTGCAACACAGGTGCTTTTATCCCCTTCTTTGGGGGGTTAAACAGCGCTAAAGCGCCGCTAAAACGAAAGGTGCTTTGGCACTAACGTAGCCGCGGCCCCAGTAATAGTGTGAAAGGGGTCTTCCTGATTTCAGTCTCACAGGTTGCTATGGAAATGGAGGCACATGAAAAGCATGCATGCTCTAGCTTGCTGCCAAGGTGTGTGCCTGTTTACCAAACACATGTTCAAAGGGAGACTGAAAGAAGGGGTGGATTGCAGCTGTTGTACCCTGTAAAGGGGGGAGATTTGAGATTTAAATGAGGTTAAGTGCCTCCATCCCTGGTTCAGGTACATAACAAAGGGAAATTGGGAACTTTAAATGAAGCAGTTGGAATGCGAGGTAAAAATATGAGAATTTTAATTCATAACATAGTATTGATAGAGAAATAATTTCATATACAGTATATACAGATGTACTTTGCATAAAATGTAAGCACGATGGATAAAAAATATATATATCAATGAACACATATCATAATGAGTACATGATGGTAGCAGAATAATTGCATATAACACAATGGCATGGCCTACAAATGCCAAAGGTAGCATGCCCGATATCTGTATCCGTGATCACATCGTAAAGAAGTAAGCCGAAACATGATTGATATAAATGTAGCATCAGATGTAGCTTATAGCTTGACTCGAGCAGATGTCATATATATATATATATTTTATCCATCGTGCTTACATTTTATGCAAAGTACATTTGTATACTGTATACTGTATACTGTATATATGAAATTATTTCTCTATCAATACTATGTTATGAATTAAAATTCTCATATTTTTACATCCGCATTCCAACTGCTTCATTTAAAGTCCCAAATTTCCCTTGGTTATGCAGCTGTTGTACCCATCCCCTCTATACTTTCAAACAGAAAATAGACCATTAGAAGCTCCCTCCTGACATTTCAAGCACATGTACTGCACAAACTAAAACACTGAGGAAAGGAAGAAAAGTAATGGAAGCATTAGGGTAATATGTAGTATTTATTTTTTGCTTTGTCATACTTCTCCTCTAACCACTTCCGGACCGCCCACAGTCTTTATACGTTGGTACTTTGACGTTGAATACCGTTGTTATGGCAGCAGATAGCTACCATAACCCCAGTATTTTTAAAAATGCCAGGCGGTCCACTTTCAGATAAATGTGGTCTCTGCGGCGGATTCGCCGCAAGATCACTTTTAGCTTTCCGGTCGTCTCTGCTGCTTACCGGAGCTGGTGGTAGCGGCGGAGACGAAACGATCTGTTCCCCTCAATAGCATGGAGCTGAGTGAGTGAGGGAAAGATGGCTCCCTTTCGACTTCATAACATTGGATGAAGGAAGCAACGTCAGACATCACTTCCGCCCAATGGTCTTAAAGGGGAAATTATTTTTTATTGAAAAAAAAAAAGACATTTTATGTCTTTTTTTTTTTATTGCATTTAAGTGTAAATGTGAGATCTGAGGTCTTTTTGACCCCAGATCTCACATTAAAGAGGTCCTGTCATGCTTTTTTTCTATTACAAGGGATGTTTGTCAGAAACCATGAAATCAGACTGAGACAGAAGTACAGTTAAATCACACTTGTTTAATAATAAAAGTAAATAGAACAAATGTAGTCAAAACATAGCCAGAGTTCAGGAACCGGAATGGATAGTCAGACAAGCCAAACGTCAGGAAGCCGGAGATGAGCGTAGTAAAACAGCAAGCAGGATCTAAAGCCAGAAGGGATGTCAGTCAAGCAAGTCTTTTAACAGGAATTCAGGAGAGCGTCTCTGTGATGTTGACTAAGGCGAAGGCAGAGATCCTCTGGGCTGGACGGCTTAAGTTGGCAGGACTGACGAGCGGGATATCATCAACAGCTGAGTACCTGTGGTGAGATAAGTGCTGGCAATTTTCCGACAGCTGAGCAGCCAGCTCAGACAAGGAAGGGCTTAGCCCAGCCCTGACAGTACCCCCTCTTTAACGACCCCTCCCCCTTGGAGGACCACCAGGCTTGAGGGGAAAACGTCTATGAAAATCACGGAGGACAGGGGCATGTACATGCAAGGATGAGACCCTAGAGCGTTCCTCCAGACCGTACCCCTTCCAATGCACCAGGTACTGTATGCGCCCACAGAACCTATGGGATTCAACAATAAACTGTACTTCATACTCCTCATGGTTCTCAACCTGTACAGGGTGAGGACGTGGCACCGAGGTGGTAAAGTGGTTGCAGACCAAAGGTTTTAATAAGGAGACATGAAATACATTCGAAATACACATGTTAGAATGAAGCTCTAATGCGTAAGCCACTGTGTTAATCCTGCGAAGAATACGGAAAGACCCAATAGACCGAGGTGCGAACTTCAGTGAGGGAACACAAAGTCGGAGGTTGCGAGATGGCAGCCAGACCCTGTCCCCAACCTGGTAGGCACCAGGCAGGGGCCTGTACCTATCATTAGCATGTCGCAAAGCCTCCTGGACTTAAGCCCAAGTGAAACGAAGACCACGGAGATGCTCCTCTAACGCAGGAATACTCTGTGGAACAAATTAGTCAGGCAACATGGAAGGTTGGAAACCATAGTTCGCCAAAAAAGGGGACAATCGGGAAGAAGAATTCAAGGCACTATTGTGAGCACACTCTGCCCACGGTGATGGTCAGAAATATAGCAACATAGGAATTGCTCCAAGGACTGATTGGCCCGTTCTGCGGCCCCATCAGACTGCGGGTGATACGCAGAGGAGAAAGCAAGCTGAATTCCCAACTGTGCACAAAAGGCTCACCAGAACTGGGACACAAACTGACTACCCCTGTCCAAAACAATCACCTTGGGTAGCCCATGTAAGCAAAAGATCTCCTGAGCAAAAATGGAAGCCAGTTCCTTAGAAATGGGCAACTTCTTAAGTGGAATACAATGACACATCTTTGAGAACCGGTCAACCATCATAAGGATAACTGTGTTGCCCTGGGAGTTGGGTAACTCCACAATGAAATCCATAGACAGGTGTGTCTAGGGCCTCTCTCCATTGGGTATGGGTTGTAGGAGGCCCACCGGAAGATGTCATGGAGTCTTACTCTGAGCACACATGGAACAGGCAGCTACGAAGGGGGTTACATCAGCACGTAGACTAGGCCACCAGAATTGTTGGGAAATGGCTCAAAAGAGTTGATTCTTCCCAGGGTGGCCAGCAGCCTTGGGAGAATGGCAAATCTGGAGCACAGCAGGACGGAGACTCTCTGGGACAAAGCAGTGGTTACAAGGTTTCTCAGGAGGAGCATGGACCTGAGCAGCAAGAATTTTGTCTCCAAAAGGAGAAGTGAGACTGGTGCGAACCGTATCCAGAATAGGAGGAATCAAAGGAACCGGAACCGACTCCAACTTGGAAGTGGAGGAAAATTGTGACAAGGCATCAGCCCTTACATTCTTAGTAACGGGTAAGAATGAGACAATGTAATTGAAACTTGACAAGAAAAGAGCCCATCGTGCCCTTCTGGGAAAGAGGGGTTCAGCCTCAGACAAAAATGTGAGATTCTTATGGTCAGTAAGAATGAGAACTGGCACAGTGGTTCCTTCGAGGAGATGTCTCCATTCTTTCAGGGCTAAAATGATCACCAACACCAACAGCTCTCTGTCACCAATCTCGTAATTGCACTTCACAGGTGAGGAACAGACCTATAGCTGAGGCATGAGACCTGAAGAAGCTGTGTCGTCCGTAGGTAAGCCAGGAGGCTGAATAACCATGGTGGAACCCCCTGCGAGGGAAATTTCTGTTTTGATTTGAACTTTTTGCTTCCTTCAAATAAAAGTGAGCTGCCATGCCCTTGAAAATGCAGTCTGGACTGACACGTGTTTCTTAAAATCGCATACACCACTTGAGCTGAATCACCCCGATATCTTACTATATATATAATGTCTCTAGCAGAAAAACCTGATTTTAACTTGTAAACACCAAGTGTAAAAGAATAGGCCCGGTCCTTAAGTGGTTAATCTCATGCATGGATGATGTTAGGATACATCTGATTTATATTACAAAAAAATTAAGTTGTTTATTGAGAAGAAATATAATAAACCTGAAAGAGGTAAGCATGCTTATACTAATATAATATAAAATGAATGCTGTGCTATTATAAAAATCAAAAAAAGTATGTGCATTGACCAATAATACAGAGATAAAATTCATCATATAATCAAACATGATCTGTGCAAATGCTTTCATTGCTCAAAACTCAGACAATAAAATGTGCATGTAGGGTGATATAAACTGGCTTGTGAACATAAAAATACTAAGCATCTTTTTAAAAGGCTACAAACACTCTAATGATCTTCCACCCATAATCCACTCTTGTGAAATGTTATGCCGCGTACACACGGCCGGACTTTACGGCATACTTTGCCCGGCGGACTTTTCGACGGACTTTACGACGGACTTTCCAAATGAACGGACTTGTCTACACACGATCAACCAAAGTCCGACGGATTTGTACGTGATGACGTATGACCGGACTAAAACAAGGAAGTTCATAGCCAGTAGCCAATAGCTGCCCTAGCATCAGTTTTTGTCCGTCGGACTAGCATACAGACGAGTGGATTTTTCAACCGGACTCGAGTCCGTCGGATAGATTTGAAACATGTTTCAAATCTAAGTCCGTCAAACTTTTGAGAAAACAAAGTTCGCTGGAGCCCACACACGATCGCATTGTCCGAGGAAATCCGGTACGCCGGACCAAGTATGCTGTAAAGTCCGGTCGTGTGTACGCGGCATTAGTGAAACCTTCACCAAACTCCCTTACTTTATTAATATAACCTTTAAAGAAAAAGGTTTGCATATGCATACGAGGGACTCTACATTTAATATACTGTACCTGTATGAGTGTGATTTTTTTTTTATACTATTTTCATTCACTATTTGACATTTATAAATATATTTTATATTTACTTAATTGAACTTAGTTGTTTTTGATACACCACATGTGTCCTGTAAAAGCAGCTTCCCTTTGACTGGTATTCTAGTCACCTTTTTTCCCTTGTATTAAAGCGGTTGTATTCCCGACCAAAAAAAAAAAAACTGTAAGGCAAAAGCATAATGAGCTAGTATGTATTGCATACTAGCTCATTATGAAATACTTACCTTACAACGAAGCCCCCATACCGCCTCTCAGTCATCGCTGAGGGAGCTGACATGTTCCCTCAGCGTTTCTTCCGGGAGTCCTCCGTTCCTGCAAGGAGCTCTGATTTTCCGTCAGCATTCTCCGGACCTTCAGAGCACAGAGGAGGTAAGTATAACATGTTTGTTATTAAAAAAAAAAAAAACTTTGCAACTCCTTTAAGGGAGTGGGGGGGGGGGGGGACACCATGTTTTACCACACCAGGTGACACCAACCCCAGTGGCGCCGTTGGGTTTCACTGGAACATTTCACAAGAGTGGAATACAGGTGGAAGATCATTAGAGTGTTTATGGACATTTACAACATTTACAAAGATATTTATAGACGTTTTTATGATCACAGTTTGATGTTAATCATGTTCTTATCACTCTACAAGTGCACTTTATTGTCTGAGTTTTGGGCTCTAAACATGTTTGTGCAGATCATGCTTGATTATATGATGAATTTTATTGCGTATGATTGGTCAATGCACATTTTTTTTTTTTTATTTAATGTTATACCTGCACAGCATTCATTTTATATTTTGGTGTTCAATACTTTTTACTTGCAGCTCACTAATAATATTATGCACAATATTTTTTAGTTATTATGCTTATACTAATAGTAAAGCATAAAAACAGGAAAGAAGGGCACAACTGTATCATCACAACCATAGGTGTGCGCAGCCTATTGCATTAGGGTGTGCACCCCACAGCTTAAACACAAAAGCGTGTGTGTGTGTGCGTGTGTGTGTGTGTGTGTGTGTGTGTGTATGTATGTATGTACTGTATTACTGTATGTGTGTGTATATTTTATATATATATATATATATATATATATATATATATATATATATATATATACCCTGTATATACATACACACTCTAAGGGGCCATTCACACTAATGCATGTGAATTGTACAGGAACGCTGTGTGGTTCCTGTGCAATTCACATGCAGTTCTCTGCAGTGTGATTTCAGCCCCTTTAATTTTGAATGGACTGAAACAGCACCGCACTAAATGTAGTGCATGCACTACTTTTTGAAATGCACCCCAACTGCATCGCATGGTAGTTTTGTACCATGCGATCCAGTGTGGGCAAATGCACAGTATTAACTGACCCCCACAGCAGATCGCAAAGGGCAGTGCAATTGGAATGTGGTGCGAGAAGCCACATGGGAACACAGCTCTCTCGCACTGCGTTCCAGTGTGAACAGGCCCTTATAAATAAATATAAACAAACCTTTTTTTTTTTTTAAACAGAAGAGAAACAAACATTTTAAAATGTATTAAAACATGGATGGTGTCAGTAGAGCAGTGGATGGTGTCAGTAGAGCAGTGGACGGTGTCAGTAGAGCAGTGAATGTGTCAGTAGAGCAGTGGACGGTGTCAGTAGAGCAGTGGACGGTGTCAGTAGAGCACTGGATGATGTCAGTAGAGCAGTGGATGGTGTCTGTCAGTAAAGCAGTGGACAGTGTCAGAGGGCAGTGGACGGTATCAGTAGAGCAGTGGATGGTGTCAGTAAAGCAGTGGACGGTGTCAGTACAGCAGTGGACGGTGTCAGTACAGCAGTGGACGGTGTCTGTCAGTAGAGCAGTGGATGGTGTCTGTCAGTAGAGCAGTGGATGGTGTCTGTCAGTAGGGCAGTGGTTGGTGTCAGTAGGGCAGTGGACGGTGTCAGTAGGGCAGACGGTGTCAGTAGGATAGAGGTTGGTGTCAGTAGGGCAGAGGACAGTGTCAGTAGGACAGAGGTTGGTGTCAGTAAAGCAGTGGACGGTGTCAGTACAGCAGTGGACGGTGTCAGTACAGCAGTGGACGGTGTCTGTCAGTAGAGCAGTGGATGGTGTCTGTCAGTAGGGCAGTGGTTGGTGTCAGTAGGGCAGTGGACGGTGTCAGTAGGGCAGACGGTGTCAGTAGGATAGAGGTTGGTGTCAGTAGGGCAGAGGACAGTGTCAGTAGGACAGAGGTTGGTGTCAGTAAAGCAGTGGACGGTGTCAGTACAGCAGTGGACGGTGTCAGTACAGCAGTGGACGGTGTCTGTCAGTAGAGCAGTGGATGGTGTCTGTCAGTAGGGCAGTGGTTGGTGTCAGTAGGGCAGTGGACGGTGTCAGTAGGGCAGACGGTGTCAGTAGGATAGAGGTTGGTGTCAGTAGGGCAGAGGACAGTGTCAGTAGGACAGAGGTTGGTGTCAGTAGGGCAGTGGACGGTGTCAGTAAGACAGTGGACGGTGTCAGTAGGGCAGTAGGTGGTGTCAGTAAGACAGTGGATGGTGTCAGTAGGGCAGAGGATGGTGTCTCTCAGTAGGGCAGTGGATGGTGTCAGTAGGGCAGTGGACGGTGTCAGTAGGGCAGTGGACAGTGTCAGTAGGATAGAGGTTGGTATCAGTAGGGCAGAGGACGGTGTCAGTAGGACAGAGGTTGGTGTCAGTAGGACAGAGGTTGGTGTCAGTAGAGCAGTGGGCGGTGTCAGTAGGGCAGTGAACGTTGTCAGTAAGACAGTGGACGGTGTCAGTAGGGCAGTGGACGGTGTCAGTAAGACAGTGGGCGGTGTCAGTAGGGCAGTAGGTGGTGTCAGTAAGACAGTGGATGGTGTCAGTAGGGCAGAGGATGGTGTCAGTAGGGCAGAGGATGGTGTCAATAGAGCAGTGGAAAATGTTTGGGGGGCCTTGGTGAAATATCAGGGTTCTAAACAGACCCCTAATATCTCACTTTTGAGACAGAGAAAGGGACTGAGGGCAGAGATTCCACAGTCCTTTTCTCTGCAGCCTCAGCTGCACTGGACAGTGAATGAATGGGAAGTGCTCTGTGCTGAGCAGCTTACAATTCATTCACAAACTGAATCATGGCAACCCCCCCCTCCTTTCCCCCACTGCAGCCGACAGGAGGGGACAGAGGGAAGTCATCAGTGCTGCAGGGAGCCCATGCAGGGTAAATCAAGACAGGTGGCAACTCTGTCTCCTTCCGCACCCGGTCCAGTCGACTTCTCCGACCTTGGGCCCGGGAACTGGGTGCAGTGCTTCTTCTGCAGGATCCTCCTGAGCCGAGAGCCAGGGACTGGTGGTGTCCCTTCCTCTTAACATCTGAGCTGGGAAACGCGGTCCAGGGCATAAAGATGCCTACCAATTTCGGGTGCAGGCGGAATAATGACTAATGACTCTGTTTAGCAGTTGCTAATGTTTAACTCTTCACTTGCTGATATATATACAGCTGTACAACATGATCATAATAAATTTTAAAGAACTAATGGAAAAATTAAATTTGACCTGTTTTTGATGGAAATATGGGTAGAATTATTATTTTTCATGGGGATTATGGGTGGGATATCATGTTAACCACTTAAGCTCCGGACCATTTGGCTGCCTAAAAACTAGAGCACTTTTTGAGATTCGGCACTGCGTCGCTTTAACTGACAATTGCGCAGTCGTGCGACGTGACTCCCAAACAAAATTGTTGTCCTTATTTTCCCAGAAATAGAGCTTTCTTTTGGTGGTATTTGATCACCCCTGCGCTTTTTATTTTTTGCGCTATAAACAAAAAAAGAGCGACAATTTTGAAAAAAAACACATTTTTTACTTTTTGCTATAATAAATATCCCCCAAAAATATATAAAAAAAACGATTTTTTTCCTCAGTTTAGGCCGATACGTATTCTTCTACATATTTTTGGTTAAAAAAATCGCAATAAGCGATTATTGATCGGTTTGCGCAAAAGTTATAGCGTTTACAAAATAGGGGATAGTTTTATGGCATTTTTATTAATATTTTTTTTTTTTTTTAAATGGCAGCGATCAGCGATTTTTATTGTGACTGCGACATTATGGCGGACACATCTGACATTTTTACACATTTTTGGGACCATTGTCATTTATACAGCAATCAGTGCTATACAAATGCACTGATTCCTGTGTAAATGACACTGGCAGTGAAGGGGTTAACCACTAGGTGGCAGTGTAGAGGTTACGTGTGTCCTAGGGGCGTGTTTCTAACTGTGAGGGGCGTGGCTGTGTGTGACATGTGACTGATCTCTGCTCTGATGACAGGGAGCAGAGATCCAGTGACACTGTCACTAGGCAGAACGGGGAGATGCTGTTTACATTAGTATCTCCCTGTTCTTCCTCCCCGTGAGGCGATCGCGGGACCCGCGACCCGACTCACAGAGCTTGCCGCGCGCGCACCTGCTGGCCGCCTCTTAAAGGGGAACGTACAGGTACGTGGTTTTGCCTGTACGAGCCCTTCTGCCACAGTATATCTGCATGAGGCGGTCGGCAAGTGGTTAATGGTATTTGATTGCCTCTGCTATTTTCATGTTTTGCGATATAAACGGAAAAAGACAGAAAATTTTGAAAAAAAAATGATATTTTATACTTTTTGTTATAAGATAAATCCAATAAACTCAATTTTAGTCATACATTTAGGCCAAAATGTATTCAGCCACATGTCTTTGGTAAAAAAAATGTCAATAAGTGTATATTTATTGGTTTGCGCAAAAGTTATAGCGTCTACAAACTAGGGTACATTTTCTGTAATTTACTCAGCTTTTAGTTTATGACTGCCTATCTCATTTCTTTTTTTTTTTTTTTTTTTTTTTTTCCGTTTTGAAGATTTTTTTATTCAAATGACAGAAAATACAAAGAGAACTATTTCAGATTCTTTGCGTTGTTCGCCTGCATCTTCTTCATTCCTTTCTTGTTGTGTTTTTTGGCAAAACGCATATTCCTCATAAACTTGGGATCCACCCCCTTGAGAGACTCGTATCTCTGGGATCGGGGTTTCTTGATGCCGTTTCTGTGCCATTTACGGGATTGGTTGTGAGTTGTGTGGTTCTTGGATTTCGCCATTATGGATTCGGCCGTCTCCCCCCCTCCCCCGCACAGGATTCCCCCGGATTACCCGGATTATCTCATTTCTTGAGGTGCTAAAATGGCAGGGCAGTACAAAGCCCCCCAAATGACTCCATTTTGGAAAGTAGACAGCCCAAGGAAATTGCTGAGAGGCATGTTGAGCCCATTGAATATTTAATTTTTTTGTCCCAAGTGATTGAATAATGACAAAAAAAAAAAAAATACAAAAAGTTGTCACTAAATGATATATTACTCACACATGCCATGGTTATATGTGGAATTGCACCCCAAAATACATTGTGCTGCTTCTCCTGAGTGCGGGGACTTTTTGGGAGCCAGCCGCGTACGGGGGGCCCCGAAAACCAAGCACTGCCTTCAGGATTTCTAAGGGTGTAAATTTCTTAATTCACTCCTCACTACCTCTCACAGTTTTGAAGGCCAAGATGGCACAAACCCCCCCCCAAATGACCCCATTTTGGAAAGTAGACACCCCAAGCTATTTGCTGAGAGGCATGTTGAGTCCATGGAATATTTTATATTTTGACACAAGTTGCGGGAAAATTACTAAATTTTTTTTTGCACAAAGTTGTCACTAAATGATATATTGCTCAAACATGCCATGGGCATATGTGGAATTATACCCCAGAATACATTCAGCTGCTTCTCCTGAGTACGGGGATACCACATGTGTGGGACTTTTTGGGAGCCTAGCCGCGTACAGGGCCCCGAAAACCAATCACCGCCTTCAGGATTTCTAAGGGTGTAAATTTTTGATTTCACTCCTCACTACCTATCACAGTTTCGAAGGCCATAAAATGCCAAGATAGCACAACCCCCCCCCCCCCCCCCCCAAATGACCATATTTTGAAAAGTAGGCACCCCAAGCTATTTGCTGAGAGGCATGGTGAGTAGAAAGAAAAGAAAACAATTTTTATTTCTTTTTTCAATTTTCAAAACTTTGTGACAAAAAGCGAGATCTGCAAAATACTCACCATACCTCTCAACAAATAGCTTGGGGCATCTATTTTCCAAAATGAGGTCATTTGGGGGGGGGGGTTTGTGCCATCTGGGCATTCCATGGCCTCCGAAACTGTGATAGGCAGTAAGGAGTGAAATAAAAAATTTACACCCTTAGAAAGCCTGAAGGCGGTGCTTGGTTTTCCGGGTCCCGTACGCGGCTAAGCTCCCAAAAAGTCTCATACATGTGGTATCTCGGTACTCAGGAGAAGCAACAGACTGTATTTTGGGGTGTAATTTCACATATGCCCATGGCATGTTTGAGCAATATATCATTTAGTGACAACTTTGTGTAAAAAAAACGTTGTCTTTTTCCCACAAATTGTGTCAAAATATAAAATATTCCATGGACTCAACATGCCTCTCAGCAAATAGCTTGGGGTGTCTTCTTTCCAAAATGGGGTCATTTGAGGGGGGGGTTGAACTGTCCTGGCATTTTATGCACAACATTTAGAAGCTTATGTCACACTCTTCTAACCACTTGAAGACAAAACCCTTTCTTTTTGCGAGAAAATTGAAAGAGTCTTTTGACTTTGCAGTTGATTGACCACACACCTCTGCTCCATCCACCAAGTTGGTGACAATTGGCATTTTTCAAGCAATTGGCCATAAGGATGAAAACTTCAGGGTTCTATCGCATATAACTGCAGGTTGGACACAGCTCCATCGCATAATATGAGAACCCTGCTCGGATTGGATATACCCTCCATGAGAAATATATATACCCACTAGGCTTTCACAAATAAGTTGAACACTACCTTGGCAGTTACAAATCCCCTCCTAATGACTACGAGCAACCTCTGGGAGTACGGGTGGATCTAGGGCTGTCTTTGGGTAATGTTCTCGGTCTAGCCCAGAGCCTCATTCCCAGTACTTGAGTGTTTTCCTTCAGCTGCTGGTGAAATAATTTTATGTTTGGGGTCACTAACTATAGCCTTTGAAAGGAAAGATCTTTTGAAATTGCTGTTTAGACAATATATATCCACTGAATGTACAAGCATATTTGGTGCATGATTTTGATGGTACATTTTTGTTATCCTTGTAGAACTACAGCATTTGGAGTGGTGCAAATCGCAAGGTCCCTGAGGAAGATCTGCACACTGCGGTGCAATTGAAACACGTCGGACATTCATTTGCGAGCTCATTCCCTTTCTTCAGCTGGTTTTCCTTTTATACATGTTTTTATCATCAGCGATATTTATTTCATGTTTACAATTGATTGATTGATTGTTAATAAATTTTGTAATTTTTTACTACTACTGCCTTGCGTCCATTCAAAGTCCCACTCTCTGAGGAACCTTGTTCTTTTCCCAATTTGCCAATGGCGCTGTTTATATCCGGCGACATCTAAGTCATGAAATGCTTGTAGCTTCCAGTTTCTTAGGCCATAGAGATGATTGGAGCCATTCTGGTCTCTGATCAGCTCTATGGTCAGCTGGCGGAACCACTGGCTGCATTCTAAGGTTCCCTGTTGGGACAGGAGAGCCAGAAAAAAACATGGAAGACGGTGGGAGGTGGGGGACATTCCCTCCCACTGCTTGTAAAAGCAGTCTAGAGGCTAATTAGCCACTAGGATTGCTTTTACATGAAAGCTGACTGCTGGCTGAAAATAATGATACCTAAACCTGCAGGCATCATTCTGGTATAACCACTTAAAGTCCAGCAACATACCAGTACGTTGCTGGTCCTTGTTGGGCATACATGTGATACTCGAAAAATTTGAATATCGTGCAAAAGTTCATTTATTTCACTAATGCAACTTAAAAGGTAAAACTAATATATGAGATAGACTCATTACATGCAAAGCAAGATAGTTAAAGCCGTGATTTGTCATAATTGTGATGATTATGTCTTACAGCTCATGAAAACCCCAAATCCACAATCTCAGAAAATTAGAATATTGTGAAAAGGTGCAATATTCTAGGCTCCCACTCTAATTGGCTAATTAAGCCATAACACCTGCAAAGGGTTCCTGAGCCTTTAAATGGTCTCTCAGTCTGGTTCAGTAGGAATCACAATCATGGGAAAGACTGCTGACTGGACAGTTGTGCAGAAAACCATCATTGACACCCTTCATAAGGAGGGAAAGCCTCAAAAAGTAATTGCAAAAGAAGTTGGATGTTCCCAAAGTGCTATATCAAAGCACATTAATAGAAAGTTATGTGGAAGGGAAAAGTGTGGAAAAAAAAGGTGCATAAGCAGCAGGGATGACCACAGTCTGGAGAGGATTGTCAGGAAAAGGCCATTCAAAAGTGTTGGGGACTGAGGAGTGGACTGAGGCTGGAGTCAGTGCATCAGGAGCCACCACAAACAGACGAATCCTGGACATGGGCTTCAAATGTTGTATTCCTCTTGTCTAGCCACTCCTGAACAACAAACAACGTCAGAAGCGTCTTACCTGGGCTAAAGAAAAACAGACTTGGTCTGTTGCTCAGTGGTCCAAAGTCCTCTTTTCTGATGAGAGCAATTTTGAATCTCATTTGGAAACCAAGAACCAAGAGTATGGAGGAAGAATGGAGAGACACAAACTGCAAGATGCTTGAAGTCCAGTGTGAAGTTTCCACAGTCTGTGTTGATTTGGGGAGCCATGTCATCTGCTGGTGTTGGTCCACTGTGCTTCATTAAGTCCAGGGTCAACGCAGCTGTCTACCAGGAAATTTTGGAGCACTTCATGCTTCCTTTCGCAGACGAGCTCTATGGGGATGCCAAGTTCAGCAGGACTTGGCACCTGCCCGCACTGCCAAAAGCACCAAAATCTGGTTCAATGACCATGGGATTACTGTGCTTGATTGGCCAGCAAACTCGCTTGACCTGAACCCCATAGGCAATCTATTGGGCATTGCCAAGAGAAAGATGAGAGACATGAGACTAAATAATACAGACAAGCTGAAGGCCGCTATTGAAGCATCCTGGTCTTCCATACCATCTCAGCAGTGCCACAGGCTGATAGCTTCCATGCCACACCACATTGAGGCAGTAATTGCTGCAAAAGGAGCCCAAACCAAGTACTGAGTACATATGCATGCTTATACTTTTCAGAGGTCCGATATTGTTCTATGTACAATCCTTGTTTTATTGATTGCATATAATATTCTAATTTTCTGAGATTGTGGATTTGGGGTTTTCATGAGCTGTAAGCCATAATCATCACAATTATGACAAATCACTGCTTGAACTATCTTGCTTTGCATGTAATGAGTCTATCTCATATATTAGTTTCACCTTTTAAGTTGCATTAGTGAAATAAATGAACTTTTGCACGATATTCGAATTTTTCGAGTATCACCTGTATATTGTAAAGCCTGTGGGCTGCATGAAAAAAAGAGATTGATCGGTGGGTATGCCCACCATTAGAATTCCTCCCTTCATCCATCCACCTCTAATGATGGGCATACATGCTCCATTTTTTTTTAACTGTGGTGGTGAAATCACCTCCTACAGCGCTGGAGTCACAGCTTTATGTATCGTGGGAGCAAACGCTGTTGCTGTCAAGATAAATAAATCCGCGCTGCAGCTGAATGGCGTACCTGCTAAACAAATGGTGGTTAACAATAAAACAAAGTAACATTACAGTATAACAGTAAGACATACCATACCTGCAAAGCAAATACAAAAAAAATAGTAAAAAATAAAACATTTTTTAACGCAACCTGTGCCTAAAATATATATATGCCGAAGCATGGGGGCATTCGCCCCAAAAGTTAGGAGCAAATCGATCCTCCACCCCTACTGCCCCCCATGCTTCGGCATATATGCTCTTTTTTTTAAACTGGAGGGTATAAAATAAATACTGCGCTAACACTAATTCAACTTACATGAGCTGCAACTAAAAAGTAGTAAACCATATAATCTAATAAAATTCAAAAAGTCGCGCTAAAAAAATGAAAGTGGCAACAGGAAAGTGCCTAAAGGCCTCAAAAAAATATGAGGATAAATAGTGGTCACTAAGCAAATATTTCAATGCTAATCAGTGTATGAATGCACCATAAAAAAATTTAACTTATAGAACACAGATATTGCTTTATATGTCCAAAAAAAATGCTCTCAATGATAAGTAGCTTGATACGGGTAACAAGTGAATGCCTAAAAACACTAAGGCAAAATATAACAGCGTGACAGATATATGTCTAAGAGAGCCGTGTCACAAAACTAAAAAATGATATTCAGTGTATAAAATAAACCAAGCTTATAAATTCAAAAGAAAAGAAAGTCCATAGCTGTACAGAAACAGTAATAATTATAGTCCGTACATGCTTTGTAGCACACATACAAAACGGAGTAATAAGTGTCCCCAAGTGCTGAGTGAATATGGAACCAAAACTTGCTGCAGTGAATAAGGTGCGTAGACAGATCTGCACCGTTCAAAAACTGCTGCCTCTTACCATAAAAAGTTGGTCTCTTAATTATGGGAGACCTAAAGAGCGGATGGCTACAACCCCAGCCAGGGATCTGTACAACAGGCACTTGTTGTCATCCGAATCCAGGAACTCCCTCCGCCAGTCACACCTCAGTAAGTAGGATGTATCCCCATAAAAGAGATAAAGAGCTCCACATAGCATAAAATCTAACGTTTATTGAATAAAAAAGGTATGGATTGCACTTACAAAAGCAGTTGTGTATAAAATCATATATGCAAGCCGGCCGGCTCCAAGACAACCCGTGTCTTCCGGGTATTCGAATTGTGGTGTCGTCGGGACGTAGCTCCTCCTCCCTACGTCGTTTCGTCACAACAGGACATGGTCACGGGATGCGAACAACGTCCCGACGCACTGCTTAAATAGACACACCAACAACATCTCATTGCTATAGAAGGAATTGAAGCGCCATCTTGCTTAAGGGAAACAGTATGGGCAAATACAAAGCGTTACCTCTGTGAGAGGAATTGAAGCGCCATCTTGCTTAAAGGAAAAAGTTTGGGCACATACAAAGCGTTACCTCTGTGATAGATGTTCGGGGCAAAATGACAGTGTATGGATAGTCCCTATCGAGCCTATCATATCCAACACATATAACTAAGAGATCACAAGACTGCTGATGGAAACTCCATGCAGTCCAATGATAAATTGCTTATACTTGAAAAAATAAATAAATAAAATTATATATATCAAACACGCATAGTTCTACAGTAAAATCATGTGTGCATACCCTGAATGATCTTGATGAGGCTTAATTCAAAAGCTCAGAAAATCTAAATCTAATCCAGGGATGATTATGACGTCATGTGGGGATGAAAGTAAAAAAAAAAAAAAAAAAATTAATTAAATCCAATCACCAAAATACCAGGGGTCACCAAACACAAAAACTTAATTCAAAATATTTGAATGAAGAATTATTAAAGGTAAGGTATCGTTTCCCTGAAATGAGAGGGCACTCCAAGTACAAAAATTCATAAAGCGTCTATATATACCATAAATACAAATAATATCCTCACATATGATGTATGATTCTGAAAAAATATATAAAATAAAATAAAAAATGTATAAAAAGAAACCGGATGGTAACATAATTAACCCCCACTCCCTAGGAATTGTCTATAAAAGAGTTAACATCGACATCGATATTAAGGCCAAAGGGGGTATAGGTCTTCAATTTATGGACCCAGGCCATCTCTAATCTGGAAATACTACGGACCAAGACGCTACCCCTCCAGTGGGGCTTGAATTTGTCTATCCCCAGAAAAATGGTGCCTGTGGGGTCTCTGCTATGAGCTGTCAGGTAATGTTTCGATACAGAATGCTTTGTGAATCCTCTCCTGATATTATTAATGTGTTCGTTTAATCTCACCTGCAGGGGTCTTTTCGTTCGGCCCACATACTGCAGGCCACATGGGCACTGCAGTAAGTAGACGACCCCCGTAGTGGAGCATGTGATAAAGGGCTCAATGGTAAAGGATTTACGTGTGCAAGTAGAAGTAAAGTTCACCGATCTTCTTCTCCTACAACCATTTAACGAACAAACCTGACACCTCCTACATTGGAAGTATCCTGTCAGCTCCGAAAAGAAACTGGGTCTTGAAATAGGAGGGTCAAAAATGTTGGGTGCCACTTTATCTTTAAGCGATGGTGCTCCCCTGAACACCACTTGCGGTTTAACTGGCAAAATAGATGCCAGCACCCTATCGTTTTTTAAGGATATGCCAATACTTATTTATAATACGTTTGACTTTAGAGTGTTGGCAAGTAAAGTCGGTGACAAAGGGGCAACGAAATGAAGCATCGATCGGATCCTTAGCTCGCTCAACAAGCAGATCTTTGCGGTCCACTTTTTCAACCTGGTCCAACGTGCTGGCCACAAAGTCTGGGGAGTAGCCCTTGGCAACAAACCTCTGGGTCAAAATTTGTGCTTGGTTCCGAAAGGTGACAACATCTGTGCAGTTCCGTTTTAGTCAGAGAAACTGGCTCTTAGGCACAGATTTGAGCCATGAGGCGTGATGACAGCTGTCATGGGGGATAAAAGAGTTCCTATCGGTCGGTTTAAAATACGTAGAGGTGGCAAATTGATTGTTATGAATGGAAATAGTGAGATCTAAAAAGTTGATCCATTTCGAACTAGCTTCATAGTTAAGCTGGATGCCCCTGTCATTGTTGTTAAGGAAGCACATGTACTCAGATAGACCAGAGACTGTGCCATCCCACAGGAGGAGGATGTCGTCTATGTAGCGGACCCACAAGGCCACCTGGGGCCTTGGCTGGGCATAGACGACATCCTCCTCCCACCTGGCCATGAAAAGATTCGCCAGGCTAGGGGCGTATTTTGCCCCCATTGCAACCCCCCTATCCTGCCGATAATAATTCCCGTCAAACCAAAAAAAGTTATGCGTCGCTGCAAACTCCAACAAAGACATAATAAATTGAATTTGTTCCTCAGGAAGATTGGACAGTCGGTGAAGATGGTCTGATACGGCCTCCAAACCCAATTGATGGGGGATGACCGTATATAGGGAGGTGACGTCGGCCGTCACCAATATCGTCCCTTCCTTCGGTGTATGGTTCGAGAGGAGATTGATAACATCCCAAGTGTCCTTGACGTAGGACCTCATTGTACGTACCAAAGGTTGCAAGTAGAAATCTATGTATTTGCCCACCCGGGACGTAATGGAATCAATCCCACTGACTATGGGACGTCCCGGGGGGGCAAACAAGGCTCTTGTGTATCTTTGGTAAATAGTAAATGATCGGTACCCTGGGAGCCCTGGGGACCAAAAATGTATTTTCTTTTTTGTTCAAGATGCCTAAATTATGACCCCTGGTAACCAGGAGTTCCAATTCTGTTTTGTAAGCTGCATTAGGGTTAGATGGCAACCGGGTGTAAGTAGTATCATCACCTAAAATCCGATACATTTCATGCATGTAATCACTTTTGTTAAGAATGACAATCCCGCCCCCTTTGTCCGCAGGGTGGATAACGAGTTGTTTGTTATTACACAAAGACTCTATGCCTAACTGGATATCCTTCTTGTTTCTCACAAATTTGACATTCATTTCATCCAACTCCCTTAAGGCCAAATCCCTAAGACTTTGAGAGAGGGAGAAAGATGGCCAGGGGGGTTAAACAAAGATGCATTGGACAAACCCGAATGGGAAAAGCCATCATTCGAAGTTCTAGAGGGATTGGCAGAATTCTGAGCCATGTACCTTTGAATATTACGTTTTCTGACGTATTTATGGATGTCCATATACGTTTGGAACTTGTTGATGTTCCGGGGTGGGGCGAACTTTAATCCTTTGTCTATAACCCTGATCTCAGAATCAGTCAGAGTTTGAGAACTAAGGTTAAAGATCCCATTACCGTCTATGTCCTTGGTCTTTTTGGACTTAATGCGCCTCCCCCCTCTAGTTCCTCTCTTAGTTCTACCAGTCTTTTTGTGCCCTGGTTGGGCCTGGGAAAATCCCAGTTCTGATGTCCAGGGTTATATGAATTGTTGGTTTCAATACCTTCGGTATGATTGTATGTATGTTGTCTACCAGAGTTAGCAATATCCTCCCTAACTTCGGGGGATGGTTGGTAAGGGCCTCCTTCTGAGTACCGAATGTCACCCAGAGGTAAAAAATTATTCTGTACTGGTACATTGTAACCAGTATTGTACTCTGCCTCATAATGAACTACAGGCTGCTCGCCATAATTATTAGGGTGGACATACCCGGGGCCTCGGAGGTGAGGTGGAATGGACGTGCGCTGGTCAAAATGGCCTCCTCGCAGGTGACCATTGTTGGTATAATTATTGTAATTATAACCATTGTAGTTTCTAGATACAATACCGCGCCCCGTGTTGAAGGTGGGCCCCGTATTGAGCCTCTTCCGCGGCCACGCTGAAAGCCGCGGTGAGGAGAACCATGTCTATATGGCTGTTGAGGAAAAGGTCCCTCCTGAGAGTGTTGTACCCCCAACCCAGCTTGGCTGGGGTAAGGGTATGGAGCAGGAGAGCGTTTAACACTCATCATCTGGGGGGGTAACTGAGCTCTACCTGGGTATGCACGAACCCCCTGAGGGGGTACTGCAACATGATTGTTGGTATTATATGGACCTCCCTGGGTGGCAGTCATAACCTGATTGCCAGCGTATGGAATGGTGTCCATCGATTGAGTGGCCTCACCATTTTGTTCAGAAAGTAATTTCTTTTGCCATTCAAATACTGTGTGAGACTCATAGCCTGCTATGTCTCTATTAAATTTTTTCCTTTTTTTTTATTTTCTGTTCTTTATCCTCCTTTTCTAGAAGTTTGAGTAAACCCTTAGATCTGTCCAGATACTCTTCACCTGTTTGAAAGGGGGTGAGTTTATCCTTGATCTGTCTGATTTCCTCATGGAGTCTAGCCAATTTACTGGCCTTTCTTTCAAGTAGGAACCTCAGGAGACTGATACCCGCTTCATTGAAATGCTTGTACCAGCCTTCTAGATCGTTCTCTCCTTTTTGGGGGCCCACATCCCACCTGAGGCTTCGGGGTACCATGTGTTTTTTGACATGTGTTTCCAGAAATGCAATATCCCATTGTGTATGGATCTCTGAAACAACCAAATTCTTTAATCGTATGAACAATCCCCCAATGTCACTATCTCCATTTTTATAGGGTTCAAAAACACCTTCGGTGTTCACCACCCTAGTGGCTCGAAATTCAAAGATGTCCATAACCAGAGTTAAATGATTATAACCAACTCGATATGGACCAACTGTATATATGTTAGCAGCAATAAGAAGGTACAGAGTCTGGAAGGTATAAAATAAATACTGCGCTAACACTAATTCAACTTACATGAGCTGCGACTAAAAAGTAGTAAACCATATAATCTAATAAAATTCAAAAAGTCGCGCTAAAAAAATGAAAGTGGCAACAGGCAAGTGCCTAAAGGACTCAAAAAAAAATGAGGATAAATAGTGGTCACTAACTGGTCACGCCAGTTGACAATATTTTGCACAGAAGGCCTTCCCTGCCCTCTACCAACCAGCATGTGGAATGACATGAAGCAGCGGGAGGCAGAGAAAGAATGCAAGATGTAGGGTTGCTAGTGGTAAGGAAGAGGGTTGGGGTGCTGGTGATGATGAGAAGGAGGGAGAAATTTGGCATCTTCAAAAGGGAGGTTTCTCCCCTCCCCAATACAAGGGGAATGTCAGGTAACCTACTGCTACCATTTTAGAGAAATACAGCATTTTGAGGTTATACCTCGATAACCTTTTTGTCACATTGGAGGCATAGCTGCTGAGGGAAAACCTACAGCCATTGGCTGTCTGCCTATTCCACAACACAGGGGTAAGGGTAGGCAGCAGCAAAGTTTTTCAAATATTTTTACGTATAATATTTAATATTTTAAGTACCATTGTGCTACTATATTGGGTATCATTTTGCAATGTCCAACAACTAAATGAGTTATTGAGCTGACCTGACCCGGACCGCCAATTTTGGGACAAAATAAAAGGTGGGTGGACACTGGGTGGAGATGAATGCAACTCCTATAAAATTAGGTCTTGAGATCCTAATGCACATATACAAAACAAACACAAGAGGGCGCCTCCATCTAACAAAAAATTCCACCACATAAAGTTGGATCTGTATAGATGTCAAAATCCAATTGCTCAGTTCAAATTACATCTACCAAATTCTCATTGTGGTGCGCAGAACAGTTAAGTGCAACATCTAGAAAAAATGAGTGAATTGTGTTTTGGAAAATCTAAATTATGGAGTATGCAGATAACAGCTCATAAAATGATTGGCATGTAGGAACATCAATATACAGTATACACCATCATAATACATCTGCTCCCCTCCTAATATTCTTTGGGAGGTATATTGATGATGATATTATCATCATATGGGATGGCCCCCTCCCCACTATCTCAGAGTTTGTAAACTACTGCAACAACAATTAATATAGCCTCATTTACCCATGTCAGCGATGCTCAGTCCATGCCCCTTTTATGTCCTGGCGTCATCACCCAGCCTACTAAGTACTGATCAAAGCCACAGCCATTTTTATACACCCAGAGGACAACACTGTCTGTGTCCCAGCTCTAACCCTAACAGCTAACATCTCTCCAGCAGCTTCCCAGCTATACTCTGCTATAGCTAGTCTCTTGCTTTCCAAGCTCTGCAGTCCCATGGTGATCCCTTGAAGGTATTTTGTTTTGTTTTTCATTCTTTTTAATCCTTTTAATAAATAAATCTGCACACTCAGATGGAGGCGCCCGCTTGTGTTTGTTTTGTATAATCTTGCAATATATCAGACTGTTGTTATATCACTGGGCTTGCTGACAAACAATTATGTGCGTTCCCATACCAACTGAACCAAATAATACAAATAAGTGTAGTGTTGCCTCAGTTTTTCCAGTATGTGTGAATAGTGGTGGAATCGTCATGATTATAAAGTAAAGGAGTTAATCATAATCAGGAGATTTCCACCACTATTCACAAATACTGGAAAAATTGAGGTAGCGCTACACTTTTTTGTATTATTACTTTTTTATTCAAATGCTGCGTGTGCCATTTTTGGGGACACAGAACATAAGGAGGTATGCATGTGTTGCAAAAATGTACTGAGAGTTTTTTTTTTCAAAGATATTGAGACTTTAACCAATAACTTACAAAAGCAACAAACATTGTAATTTGTTTTTTAATCTATCTTGAATAAGTCCACATCTTAAAATATTGATGAAAAGAGCCATCAGATGTTTGTCCCATTTCACTGGTATATTTAGTATATTTTATGTATATAGAAATAGATAACTACAGAGGAAGTGATATATATATATATATATATATATATATATATATATATATATATATATATATATATATATATATATACATATACACACACACACACACACACACAATGGGGACCCTTATATTTTTCACTCTTTGTTATATTGCAGCCATTTACAAAAAATCATTTAAGTTCATTTTTTTCCTCATTAATGTACACACAGCACCCCATATTGACAGAAAAACACAGAATTGTTGACATTTTTGCAGATTTATTAAAAAAGAAAAACTGAAATATCACATGGTCCTAAGTATTCAGACCCTTTGCTCAGTATTTAGTAGAAGCACCCTTTTGATCTAATACAGCCATGAGTCTTTTTGGGAAAGATGAAACAAGTTTTTCACACCTGGATTTGGGGATCCTCTGCCATTCCTCCTTGCAGATCCTCTCCAGTTCTGTCAGGTTGGATGGTAAACGTTGGTGGACAGCCATTTTTAGGTCTCTCCAGAGATGCTCAATTGGGTTTAAGTCAGGGCTCTGGCTGGGCCATTCAGGAACAGTCATGGAGTTGTTGTGAAGCCACTCCTTCATTATTTTAGCTGTGTGCTTAGGGTCATTGTCTTGTTGGAAGGTAAACCTTTGGCCGAGTCTGAGATCCTGGAGAAGGTTTTCGTCTGGGATATCCCTGTACTTGGCCGCATTCATCTTTCACTCGATTGCAACCAGTCGATCAGAAGAAATGGACAGCACCTGAGTTAAATATATGAGTGTCACAGCAAAGGGTCTGAATACTTAGGACCATGTGATATTTCAGTTTTTCTTTTTTAATAAATCTGCAAAAATGTCAACAATTCTGTGTTTTTCTGTCAATATGGGGTGCTGTGTGTACATTAATGAGGAAAAAAAAATGAACTTAAATGATTTTAGCAAATGGCCGCAATATAACAAAGAGTGAAAAATGTAAGGAGGTCTGAATACTTCTGTTGCCATAGCCTGCTTGCCTTTCCTCCATACTTACTACTATGGTCAAATACAGGTACATCGGTACATCTCATAAAATTAGAATATCATCAAAAAGTTAATTTTATTTCAGTAATTCAATTCGAAAAATAAAACTCATATATTTTATATAGATGCTTTACACACAGAGTGATATATTTCAAGCATTTCTTTCTTTTAATTTTGATGATTATGGCTTACAGCTAGTGAAAACTCTAAATTCTGAATCTCAGAACATTTGAATATTATATAAGACCAATAAATAAAAGGATTTTTAATACAGAAATGTTGGCTTACTGAAAAGTATGTCCATGTACAGTATAGTATGCACTTAGTACTTAATCGGGGCTCCTTTGGCATGAATGACTGCATGAATGCAGTGTGGCATAGAGGCGATCAGCCTGTGGCACTGCTGAGGTGGTATGGAAGCCCAGGTTGCTTTGATATCGGTCTTCAGCTCATCTGAATTGTTGGGTCTTGTGTCCTTCATCTTCCTCTTGACAATACCCCACAGATTCTCTATGGGGTTTAGGTCAGGCGAGTTTGCTGGCCAATCAAGCACAGTGATACCATGATCATTAAACCAGGTATTGGCATTTGCCCTATAGGCAAATGTTGAGGATAATTCAGGTTATGGGAGCAGGTCAGCCTGTATGGTAATACATAGGTACCAGTGGAAGTCTACGGAAATCTTTTTCCGTGGGCCCCACAGGTCCCTCTTGATTCTGATATCTTATCTTGTTCTTAGTTCCCTCTTACATTTCTTTCATTTTTCCAGGCATCAAGGGGTTTCCAGTCACAGGTGTCACAGGAGTGCTGACTGTCCTATATCCAAATTCAACCCATCCAAGGAGAATTCATCTGGAGGAAGGTAGGTCTCTGTCTAATTACTGAGTTCTTGTCCGTCTTGGTCCATGGCTCCAGATGACCATAATCCTAGGCCTATTCATAAAGCCTTTCACAATGTCCAGGGTCTGAACTCCCCCTCAAAAATACGCAAATACTTTCAATATTCTCATTCCCAACAGACTGATGTTCTCTTTCTGCAAGAGACGTACTTCTCAAGGCAATTCCAACCTAAATTTGTCCATCCCAAATAACCCCAATTTTACTTAGCCAACAGTTATAATGGGGAGGGACTCTAACGTGGCACTCGATCAGATGCTAGACAAATCCGGGCATAGTCACTCTTGACTATTGCGCCCCCCTCAACAAAGCGGTAAGATTGCCAAGCTCATGCACTCACATGGGTTAGTGGATATTTGGAGGCAACTTAATCCACACTCAAAGGATTACATTCACTTCTCAGCACCACATCAAACTTATGCGAGAATTGATCATATTTTCATTGCAGCCTCGGCCATCCCATTGTTTACCAGGTCGTCTATTAGAGACTCCCTATTATCAGACCATTGGACGATGCAAATGATCATTACAAGCACGCAGGGGCATAATGGCATGTTTAGTTGGCGTTTCAATGAGTCTATACTAAGCAACCATGTCCACTGCACCAAAGACATTGTGGAATACTTCCAGGTTAATGATGATGGGACAGACTCTATTGAGACACTCTGGGCAGCCCATAAGGCTGTGATGAGAGATAAAATCATCCAGCTTGCCTCTAAACTCAAACGCAAGCGACGGGCAGACATTTAAAAAGCTGGAACAAGAATTTCATAAAATCTCCAAAAACCATAGAGGAAATCCCACCCCTAAATTTCGAGCGCTTTTAGAATCTAGTTGCTTATCTCCCTTACCACTCAGGCGGAAAAAGACCTTCAGTGGTCTGGCGCTCATTTCTACCTCCATAAGGACAAAATAGGCCCCAGATTGGCTGCCAGGCTGACACCCCGACACTACTCCGTAACTTTTCCAAAACTACGTTCTTCTACAGGGGCACTCACACAGAATCCACAAAAGATTATGGCCGAGTTCCATGGATTCTACTCCACACTCTACAGGGCAAACAAGGCACTCAACCCCTCCCACATGGCAGACTTCCTAGAGGACATCTCCATTCCCAAATTAAACGAGGACCCCAGGTCAGACCTAGAGAAATCCATAAGCGAAGCTGAAGTACTAGAGGTCATTAAAAATCTTTAACTTGGGTCTGCTCCAGGACCTGATGGATTCTCAGCTTGTTACTACAAGACATTTAGATCCTCCCTCTCCACGTATTTGACCCGTTTTTTTAACTCCCTCATTCCCAAACCAGGGAAAGATAGTTTAGAGGTCAGCAACTACAGGCCTATTTCTTTGATCAATAACGATCTTAAAATTTTGACTAAAATATTGGCCAATAGACTTTCCACTTTCATCGGTGGTTATATACATAAGGATCAAGTGGGCTTCATACCCGGTAGACAGGGGCCGGATCAAATACGTAGAGCAATGGATGTAATTTTACTTATGAGAGCGAATTGGGATGGAGGTAGTCCTCAGGAAGGATTTTTGCTTTCAGTTGACCTCAGAAGGCCTTTGACACAGTAGAATGGTCACATCTATTCGAAATCTTGGATAGATGGGGCTTTGGACCACACTTTATACAGACTCTGAGGGCCTTCTATTCCAATCCCAGTGCCCAAGTTAAAATGTTAGGCAACTTCTCAGACCCATTTCCAATCTCCAAAGGAACTAGACAGGGGTGTCCCCTTTCCCCAATAATTTTTGCCATCGCTATAGAAACCCTGGCCATAGCCATTAGATCTAATCTGAATATCCATGGAGTAAGGTGTGGACAGAAAACCCAAAAATGTGTGCTATTTGCGGATGACCTTCTCCTTCTCCCCTCATCTCCACCCCGAATATTCTTGATCTCCTTAAGGACTTTGGGAAAGTTTCGGGCCTCCATGTGAACATGGCTAAATCTATAGCTTTAAATGTCAACATTCCAACCTCCCTGGAAGAACGTTTTAACAATAGCTTTTCCATTTCATGGAGTTCCTCCTCCATGCCATATCTGGGCATCATCCTGACAGCTAGCATGGGCCAACTATCCCCCTCTTTACAAAAAAATAGCTAGCGACCTGTGTCAGAAACCATGAATCGGACTGACACAAAAGTACAGTTAAATCACACTTGTTTAATAATAATAAAAAAAGGTAAACAGAGTAAACGTAGTCAAAATCTAGCCAGAGTTCAGGAACCGGAACGGATGGTCAGACAAGCCAAAATGTCAGGGAGTCAGAGAACAGCGTAGTAGAACAGCAAGCAGGATCTGGAGCCAGAAGGAATGTCAGCCAAGCAAGTCTTTAACAGGAAGACAGGAGAGTGTCTCTAGAGATGTGGCCAAGGCGAAGGCAGAGATCATCAGGACTGGATGGCTTAAGTAGGCAGGACTGACGAGCAGAATATCCTCAACAGGTGAGTCACTGTGGAGAGATAGGAGCTGGCAATTGGCTGACAGCTGAGCGGCCAGCTCAGAGAAGGAAGGGCTGAGCCCAGCCCAGACAGTAACCCCTCCTCAATGATCCCTCCACCTCCGAGGACCACCAGGCTTGAGGGGAAAACATCTGTGGAAATCACGGAGGAGGACAGGGGTATGTACGTCCGAGGATCAGACCCATGAGCATTCCTCCAGAACGTACCTGTTCCAATCCACCAGGTACTGTATGCGCCCACAGAACCTACAGGAGTCAACACTGGACTGTACTTCATACTCCTTATTTTTTTCAACCTGTACAGGGTGAGGACGAGGCACCGAGGTGGTAAAGCGGTTGCAGACCAAAGCTTTTAATAAGGAGACATGAAATACATTTGAGATACGCATATTAGAAGGAAGGTCTAATGCATAAGCCACTGGGTTAATCCTACGAAGAATATGGAAAGGCCCAATAAATCGAGGTGCGAACTTCAGAGAGGGAACATGAAGTCGGAGGTTGCCAAATGACAGCCAAACCCTGTCCCCAACCTGATAGGAAGGCGCAGGCAGGCGTCTGCGGTCAGCATGGAGTCTGTACCTATCATTAGCATGTCACAAAGCCTCCTGGGCTTGTTCCCAAGTGGAACAAAGACTACGGAGATGCTCCTCTAACGCAGGAATACTCTGCGGAACAAATGAGTCAGCCAACATAGAAGGTTGGAAACCATAGTTCACCATTAACGGGGACAATCGGGAAGCAGAATTCAAAGCACTATTGTGAGCAAACTCCAACCATGGTAAGAGGTCTGACCAGTTGTTACGATGGTCAGAGATATAGCAACGTAGGAATTGCTCTAAGGACTGATTGGCTTGTTCTGCGGCCCCATTAGACTGTGGATGATACGCAGAGGAGAAAGCAAGCTGAATTCCCAATTGTAAAGCAAAATGGAAGCCAGTTCCTTAGAAGTGGGCAACTTCTTAAGCGGAATACAATGAGACATTTTCGAGAACGGGTCAACCACCATAAGGATAACTGTGTTGCCCTGGGAGTTGGGTAACTCCACAATGAAATCCATAGACAGGTGGGTCGAAGGTCTCTCTCCATTGGGTATGGGTTGTAGGCCCACTGGAAGGTGTCGTGGAATCTTACCCTGAGCACACACGGAACAGGCGGCTACGAAGACAGTTACATCAGCACGTAGACTAGGCCACCGGAATTGTTTGGAAATGGCCCAAAAGCATTGATTCTTCCCAGGGTGGCCAGCAGCCTTGGGAGAATGGTAAGTCTGAAGCACGGCAGTATGGAGACTCTCTGGGACAAAGCAGCAGTCACAAGGTTTCTTAGGAGGAGCATGAACTCGAGCAGCAAGAATTTTGTCACCCAAAGCAGAAGTGAGACTGGTGCGAACCATAGCCAGAATACGATCAGGAGGAATCACAGGAACCGGAACCGACTCCATCTTGGAAGTGGAAAATTGTCATGACAAAGTGTCAGCCCTTACATTCTTAGTACCGTAAGAATGAGACAATATAAAATATCATTAAGATAAACCACCACACATGCAACAAATGTCGGAGGACATCGTTAATAAATTCCAGGGAATTACAAAGGCCAAAAGGCATTATGAGGTACTCATAGTGGCCTGTTCTGGTATTAAATGTAGTTTTCCACTCGTCGCCCTCGTTAATCCTTACGAGATTGTGATTGTATGCCCCTCTCAAATCAAGCTTTGTGAAAACCGTTGCTTCCTTGAGGCGGTCAAATAACTCTACGGAATCGGATAGGCATTCTTAATCGTGAAACGATTAAGACCCCTATAATCAATACAAGGTCACAGTTCACCACTCTTTTTCTTCACAAAGAAGAAACCAGCACCAGCAGGAGATGAGGATTTGCAAATGAAACCTCGAGAAAGTGTGCTTGCAACATACTCCTCTATGGCCTTATCCTCCAAGCCTGACAAAGGGTAAACCCAGCTACGAGGGGGTATGGTACCAGGTTGAAGGTCAATTACGCAATCATATGACCGTTGTGGAGGCAAACTACCTGCTTGACCTTTGTCAAAGACATAGCTAAAATCACGGTACTCCTCCGGCAGGGAGGAGGGAGAAGTGCACAGGACCTTGGCTACTTTCTGGAAGAATTACTTACTGCATTGTGGCGACCAGGAGAGAACATCAGCATGGAGCCAATCAAAAGAGGGGTTGTGCCTCTGTAACCAAGGAAAACCAATAACTAGTGGAATCTTAGGTGAAGAAATAACTTGGAATTGGATTATCTCATGGTGAAGAGCTCCTACGGCCATGGACAACGGAACAGTCTCAGTTACATAAGCAGGCTGTAGAGGTCCCCCGTCAAGAGCCTCAATGGCAAGTGGAGTGTCACGCAGCTGTAGCGGAATTGAGTGCTTCGATACAAAGGCAGCATCAATGAACAGGCCTGCAGCCCCAGAGTCGATTAGAGCCTGTAGCTCGATGGACGACTCATCCCAAGAAAGGGCAACCGCAACCAGGGGCTTATCCTTCTGGATAACTGGGGATGAAACAACGCCACCTAAGGTCTGTCCATGACAGGACCTCAAGGCTCGGGCATTCCCTAGGTAGGACAAGACTTCAAAAAGTGACCTGCCTGGCCACAATAAAGGCACAATCTCTCCCTCCTCCTAAGAGTTCTCTAAACAACAGAGAGACGCGTGAAGCCGAGGTGCATGGGTTCATCTTCACTGAACGACGCGGTAGGAGGAGGCATGGGAGGTGAGAGAGGAAAGGGTGGGACTGCAAAGCTTGTAGACAAATATACAGGAGGCTTCCGCAAGCACTCCTTAAAAAAGTCTTTCTCTAAGTCTGGAGTCAATGAGGATGGTAAACTTCTCCAGCTCAGTGGGTATATCTCGGGCTGTTATCTCATCCTTGATGGTAGGCCTCATTGTTCCAAGCAACCTCTGCTGCCAGGGTACGGAATTTAATGGCGTAATCGGGAACAGTTCTCGTACTCTGTTTGATGGACATGAGGCACTTGGCAGCAGAAGCAGAGCGTGCAGGAATGTCAAATACCCTTTTAAAGGAAGCCACAAACTCAGGGCAACTCAAGACAACAGGTTTTTGCATCTCCCATAGAGGGTTTTCCCAGGCCAAGGCTCTCTCAGAAAGCAAAGATATCACAAAATCTACTTTGCTTCTGTCTGTGGGAAACGCCTGGGGCAGCATCTCAAAGTATATCTC
The DNA here is from genome assembly GCF_042186555.1 of Aquarana catesbeiana. NCBI lineage: Eukaryota > Metazoa > Chordata > Amphibia > Anura > Ranidae > Aquarana > Aquarana catesbeiana. The sequence goes on from NC_133327.1 coordinate 192,576,790, forward strand.
AACCTGGTTGAGAAACCCTCTGCATTGGACTGGATATCCCGGGTGAAGCAGAGCGGAACCAGGCATACCTCTTATAGAGGTAATACTCGAGGCGGGTGGCGGCACAGAGACTGGAGCAGCAGCAGGGATGGCCTGCAACACAGGTTTTACCGGAGCAGCCACAGTGGGAGATTGCAGGTGAGCTGTGCGACTCAGGAGTGTTTGTAACGACATCGCAAACTGATCCATGCGGTGATCCTACTCATCCAATCTGGAAAAAATATTACCAACAAGTGGATTGACTGCATCTTCTGAATTCATGGCCTTCACCTACTGTCAGAAACCATGAATCAGACTGAGACAGAAGTACAGTTAAATCTCACTTGTTTAACAATAATAATAAAGGGAACAGAGTAAACGTAGTCAAAACATAGCCAGAGTTCAGGAACCAGGAACGGATAGTCAGACAAGCCAAAACAACAGGGAGCCAGGTATGAGCGTATAGTAGAACAGCAAGCAGGATCTGGAACCAGAAGGAATGTCAGCCAAGCAAGTCTTCAACAGGAACACAGGAGAGCGTCTCTAGAGATGTAACCAAGCCAAAGGCAGAGATCATCTGGGCTGGACGGCTTAAGTAGGCAGGACTGACGAGCAGGATATCATCAATAGGTGAGTCACAGTGGAGAGATAGGAGCTGGCAATTAGCCGACAGCTTAGCGGCCAGCTCAGAGAAGGAAGGACTGAGCCCAGCCCTGACAGTCAGTCTCTTAGGTGGGTGAATAGCTCTTCGCTCTCTCTGTTCTTTAGGCTCTGGCATTACAGGCACACTGGTCTTTGCCTTATCCACAACTTTTTCTTCTTCCTGCATATCAGCATCAGCTCCCTCCTCAATGAAGGATTGGAAATCTTCGGGGGCTGCTGTCAGCAAGGAAGATTGAGGGTCTTTCAACTCTTCAGAAGGTGGACTTTGAGGCACAAACTCAAGAGCCTCTGGTCTGAGAATCCCACTGTCTGTCACCTTGGGCGGAGACGAAGGGGGGGTGGCAGGCCCTGGCATTTGAGATGGCCACAACCAGTCTATCCCCATCTCTTCATCTTCACTGTCCTCATCATCTACAGCGAAGGGTACAGACTAAGATCTAGTGACTGGTCAGGAGAGGCCATGGGTGTGGACTCTGAATCTGGCTGTTGTGGCATACGAACTGCTTCTGACAGAGGCAATCGATGGTTGTGGTGCCAAGTCTTTAGTGGGCCTGTGCTCCCATCTGGCCGGATTTGATACACTGGGAGTCCTGGCAGCTGCTTGCAAATGACATAGGGCTGCAACTTCCAGCAGTCAGCCAGCTTGTGCTTACCAGGGCCATCCAGATTCCTCAGCAGCACCCTGTCACCTGGCTGCAAGTCCTGCACTCGTACCCTGAGGTCAAAGTTTCTTTTGTTCCTCTGTCCTCTGGCATCTGAGGCAGCTTGGGCCATCAGACGATAGGGGGAGTATCCTGTGGCATCGTTTACGGTGCTGTTATAAGCATGCATGATAGCGGCTATATGCTTGTTCCAGTGCTGCTTTTGTTCTGAGCTCAAAGTCCCAAGCATATCCAGGAGGGTTCCGTTGAACCTCTCTGGCTGAGGATCCCCTTGAGGATGATATGGGGTGGTTCTGGGCTTCTTAATGCCTAACCAGGCTAAAAGTCTCTTGATGAGGCTGCTTTCGAAATCTCTCCCTTGATCAGAGTGGATTAGTTGGGGCAGGCCATAGTGTACAAAGAACTTCTTCACTAAGATCTTGGCCACCGTGGACGCTTGTTGATCCTTTGTGGGAAATGCCTGGACATACCGAGTAAAGTGATCAGTCACTACCAGGATATTTCCCTGTCCACTCAGATCAGGCTCCAAGCACAGAAAGTCAATGCCCACCAGCTCCATGGGTCCCTGACTCTGAAGATGGCCCATTGGGGCAGCTTGGTGAGGCAAAGTTTTTCTTTGGATACATCTGATGCAGCAGTGGCAATAGCTCTTGACTTCAGCTCACATGCAGGGCCAGTAGAATCATCCCTCAGTGGAAAGTCCTCTCAGGCCCTAGGTGGCCATAGTTGTCGTGAATGGAAGTTAATACGGTCTCCCTACGTTTTTCCAGTAGAAATAACTCATTTTTCTTCAAGATCAGGGGAGCCCCTTCGGTAGACCACCCCTTGATGCAGCTGCAAACAATCCCACTCTCGGTGCAGTAGACAGGCCTCCTTTGTGGAGTCAGTGAGGAGCATGTCAGGGTGTTGGCTCTCCGAGGCCTCCAATGCCAAGCTACAGAGAGGATCTTCCAACTGGTCCTTTCGCAAGTCCTTCTTAGAAAGCTTTGGCAGACCTTCATCCCCTACTTGGATGACATTGCAAAAACATTTGGGGGCACCAGCAGCTGAAACTCCAATGTCTTCGGCCCTGGATCTTCCTCCAGCTTGGTGTTCTGCTCCTTGACACAAGGCTTGTACCCCTTCAGGTGTCAGCCGGGCCCATCCTTCTGGAGGGTCACTGGAGCAGTGGGGCCTTCTTGACAGAGCATCCGCATCTTTGTTCTCGACCCCGGTCGATACTTCAGGCTGAAAGTAAACCCCGATAAGGCAGCCAACCATCTGACCTGTGGCATCCAACTTGACAGTGGTGAGGATGTAGGTGAGAGGATTATTGTCGGTCTTAATCACAAACTCCGCTCCATATAGATAATGCCTCAGTTTATCCACAACTGTCCACTTCAAAGCCAGAAACTCGAGTTTGTGTGTGGGGTAGTTCTTCTCGGCGGGTGCCAAGCTCCGACCCGCATAGGCAACGGGCCGTAGGTGGTCATGGTGTTCTTGATACAGCACATACAACCCATCTCGACTGATGTCAACGTGTAGTTCATATGGCTTGGTTGTATCTACATGGGCCAGGACTGGAGCAGTTGTTAGGCTCCATTTCAGCTGCCTAAAGGCCTCTTCCCATTGGGCAGTCCAATGTTCCTGAATGGACTCTCTGGGTTTTCTGGGCCCTTCAGCTGGTCTGATAGGCTTTGTCGGATCATCATCTTCCTCTCCGCTTTTTGGTAGCTCATTAAGTGGGCGGGCTATTTTAGCAACTCCCTCGACGATTCTCCTGTAATAAGAACAGAATCCCAGAAATGACCTGAGTTCAGTTACATTAGTGGGCTTCGGCCAGGAGATGACGGCTTCCAGCTTCTGAGGGTCAGTGGCCACTCCGTCGGCAGACACGATGTGACTAAGGTAATTGACCGAGGGTTGATAAAACTGGCACTTCTCCAGAGACAGCTTCAACCCCTCATCATAGAGTCTTTTCAGGATCTTCTCCATTCGCTTTTCGTGCTCTTCCAAGGTCTTCCCGAAGATGATGATGTCATCTAAATACACCAACATCTCTATCAGGTTCATGTCACCCACGGTCTTCTCCATGAGCCTTTGGAAAGTGGCTGGGGTGCTGGACAAGCCCTAAGGCATGCAGTCGAATTCAAAGAGCCCCACTGGGGTTATAAAGGCAGTCTTCTCCCTATCCTCAGGATGCATGGGGATTTGATAGTACACGCTCTTCAGGTCCAGCACGCTGAACCACTTGGGCCCTGACAGACTCTGCAAGGTGTCTTCTGTCCGTGGGGTGGTGTACTGGTCGGGAATGGTCCTTCTGTTCAGTGTTCTGTAGTCGATACAAAGCCTCAGTGACCCATTCTTTTTCCATACCACGACTATCAGAGAAGCGTATGGAGTTCGGGACTCTCGGATGATACCTGCTCGCTTCAATTCTACCAGTTGTTCATGCAGGTCTTCCAAGTCCCCTAAAGGAATCAGTCATACTCTCTCTCTGAGCGGCTTGTCTTCTTGTAGACGGATCCGGTGTTCGGCACTCTTTGCACACCCCACATCGAATTCACTCCTCGAGAATGCAGCCTGCCACCTCACTAGTTTAGTCCTGGCTCTTTCTTTCCATTCAGGTGAGAGAGAAGTGTTTTTCGGATAGAACTCCTCAACAGGGATCCCATCCTGTTCTCCCCCCAACAAATCAGATGGTGAGACTGGAGTAGCCGGGTTCACTTGTCCCAGCAACATCCGAGCCGGCATCTTCACTGGCGAGGCCGTTATGTTGCGGACACTGACTGAGATCCCCCCGTGGCTTCTTTGCAATGCTTTGGTTGAAATCATTTTGGGAATCATTTCCACTCCCATGTCTTCTTTCTGTCTGTCCGCTTCAAGGACGATGAAAGGGTCTGGTTGTTTCCAATTTAGTTTGACAGCCCGTAAACAGGTCACTTCACCAGGTTGTAATACCATTTTCACTCCAGTTCAAACGCCAGATCTTTCCCACTCCTTCAGCTGGGACCTTCTGTTCTTGCACCAGGCGCTGATAGGCTTTTCTCAACATGGGGTGCACACTTGTAGTCAAAGCGTCCTGCCCTTGGACAAGAGGTGTCAACAGTCTTTTGACAAGATCAGTATTAGTCCCGATGATGAGAGAACTTTTACTAGCCCCTGGTGGGCGAGGACAGATCACTGCTAAAGTGTCAAAGGTCTCAGCTTTCCCAACTACGGAGGGATCGAAGGTCCGCTTGACTGGTAGATAGCCATCATAAGGGAAGTTCTGAGTCCCAATGCCCCATATCTCTAGCTCTTCTAACTTCTGTAATGGCAGGTGTTTGAGGTGGCTGTCATAGAAGTCTCTGTAGAGTTGGGTCACTTGAGCTCCAGTATCCAGGAGGGCCTTGGTGGAGATTCTCTCCACTTGGATGGAGACAACCGGAGAAGGTCCCACTAGGTTGGCAGGGAATTTGTGGGAAGTGGCAGGCTTGGCCTGTTCGGTGGCTTGTATCCACACCCCTTTCTGGCGGGCTTCTGATCTGGCTTGAATCTCTGTTGAGCTCCGGAAGTCTGGTGTGCATTGACTCCGACGTCATGTAGCATGGGTCAAATCTTCACTGGGCTTGGGCATACTCATCGATAATGTCCAACTCCTCTGGCCAGAGGCAGTAGATGGATTCGGAGGCACTCCTGTCTTTGTAACACCCTCATCAGTTGTCTTGATGATTTTTGCTGCCAACAAGGTCATCATCTCCATTATCTGTGCTATTTGAGACTTCAGGTTGGTTATTTCAGGGTTTTGCTCCACTGTCCCCACAGACCCGACTTTAGCCAGAGGTGTAGAGGCTTGACGAACAGCTACTCGCTTGTCATTGAACATGGCCTCTTCTTCTCTCACTACTTTGATGAGATCAGGGTATTTTAGGAACATTACACCCGCAGAGGTCTTCAGCTGAAGCCAGACTGGGTCGGAGCGTAAGACCCCCTTTAGGATTTGCTCTATTCGGGCCTGGTCTATGGCAGAAGGCATCATCCCTTATTTTAGCACAATCTGGTATAGCATCTTGTTCAGCTGTCTGATGTATTCAGGCGTTCACCTTGGCGTTGAAGGGCATGTTCAAATTGATAGATCAGGTCAGTTGCTTTCTCTGTCCGCCCAAACTCCTCCTGTAACATGGCCAGGTAATCGTAAGCCATACAGGTTGTTCCTGATAGCCTCAGCAGCGGCTCCTCGCAAACTCTCACTAATGTGTTGCTTCTTTTGAGCCTCTGGCAGATCCCACTCATCTAGGGCCTGCATAGCCCGTTTCATCCAGACTTTATATTTTTCCTCTCCAGTTGGAACAGGCGTTTTCCAGAGAAGATCCTCAGCCCCAGAACACACTGGATTGCCCTTTTGGTATTTTGATACAAATTCTACCAAAAATTCCAGCCCAATCATGGCCAGGGGTGACGGGGAAGGAACTTCTTCTGTAGTTAACTCAGCTTGACTGGAGCTGGTAAGACCGTCGTCTGGAACCTTCAGATTGATTATACAAAGCTCTTGTTGGCCAATTGCACACTGCCACTTTTGAAGCTTTCAGGAACTTTTTGTCTCCACCCTAACAGTGCATAAGTGCGGGAGGTCCCACGATCTGTTTTGACAGCAATCACCCATACCTTCCTGTCTTCGATCACCACGCTCAACTCTGAGCGGGCGCCTTTTTTCTCACACCACTATAGCAGCGGCAAGGTCCATCCTGGTGCTTGTAGGGGAGTTGATTGCAGAGAAACGGAAAATCCCAGATACTATTTGTTCAGTCCATTACTCTGCCTCTCAACCCCAAAGAACTGTCCCAGCCCCCCTGGTGCACCTAGCAATATGATTAAAGAAATAACACAGTAATAACATACAGACACAGTTTGGCTCTCTCAAGTTTACTTGGACCAGAGAAAAGTTTAAAGTAATATTAGTCAGCCAAGTCCTGTATAAGTAGCCAGGACTTGGTTGAAACAGTTCTCAAACAGTCAATAACACTTTGCAACAATAAAAGAATAATAACAAGGTACACAGATTAAACGGACTCCCCAAACAAGCTATTGATTGATGCAGAATACTATAGCTTAAGGGGAACCCCAGGCCGGCCTATAGTACCTTCAATACTAACACACAAGTACTATAATCATCTGTGACTTGTCCCCTTTAAGAGCAACAACAATAATGGTCAAAGAGCAAGGCCTTGCGTTTGTTCTCTTCGCCGGCATGTTGGAGCTCTGTGGACAAGGGTCACTCAATGTAACAGAGTGATGGGGAGCAATAAAAAATAGCTGGTGCTGTGATATAGCACTCCTCTACGTGATCCGGATAACAGGTGTCTGTGCGCAGTGCACAGTGTTCAAGTGTGGTGTTTTATGGAAGGCAATAATATTCCTGGGCAAAGCCCCCTCACCAATCCTGTATGCATTCAGAGGCCCTCCAAAGAGCGATCAAACAATTCTCCTGGCTGCAGATGGCTTTAAGTCTGCTGACCCGGTAAATCGGTCGATTCCATGACATTCCACGCTGCTGCAGAGCATCCTTCTGGAAGCATGCGGGGTTCTGTCCCTCTGGGCTGGAGCTGCAGGCTGTGTGCCCCTTGTTAGGCTGCAATCCCCTCACACAGCGACAGAAGGCTGCGCTCCTGATGGGATCCAAGAAACAAGTCCTCCCGGCCTGGTCCGCCCTGTACTTTTATAGTCTCTCCCACAATCCTCTTGACTCTGAGTAGTGCAGCCTGGGATTTGCAGTCCTGCCCCCTCACACAGTAAGTCAGGCTGCCTTGTGTTGGAACTTCATATTCCATAGCTCTCTGCTGCTGCTCCCTGGCTCTTAGTCTCTTCCAATAAGGAGGCTACAAAGTAAACAGTTCTGTGTGTCTGTGTTTGTGAGAGAGGAGAGGAAGGGGGGTGAAAAGCCCATGCAGCTGCTAGCAGGCAGCTCTCTCCCTTGTGGATTCAATCAGTCTGGAGAGGTACCTGCTACATATGCTTTTATGTTGTCCCTGTGCTTCCTCTGGGTGCTCTCTTCCAGTGCCGGCTGTTGCTCAACATTTTTGGGGGGCGCAAACAAACTGAAAATACTGCAAACCCCCCATTAATTGCAGCCTCACTGTGCCCATCAATTGCAGTCTCACTGTGCCATCAATTGCAGCCTCACTGTGCCCATCAAATGCAGCCACTGTGCCCATCAAATGCAGCCACTTGTGCTCCATCATATGCAGCCACTTGTGCCCCATCATATGCAGCCACTTGTGCCCCATCATATGCAGCCACTTGTGCCCCATCATATGCAGGCACTTGTGCCCCATCATATGCAGCCACTTGTGCCCCATCATATGCAGCCACTTGTGCCCCATCATATGCAGCCACTTGTGCCTGTCAAATGCAGCCACCTGTGCCCAGTATATGCAGCCATTTGTGCCAAGTATATGCAGCCACTTGTGCCAATCAAATTTAGCCACTTGTGCCAATCAAATGCAGCAACTTGTTCCAATCAAATGCAGCCACTTGTGCCAATCAAATGCAGCCACTTGTGCCCATCATATGCAGCCTCACTGTGCCCATCAAATGCAGCCACCTGTGCCCATCAAATGCAGCCACTTGTTCCCATCATATGCAGCCACTTGTGCCCAGTATATGCAGCCACTTGTGCCCATCATATGGAGCCACTTGTGCCCATCATATGCAGCCACTTTTGCCCATCAAATGCAGCCACTTGTGCCCATCAAATGCAGCCACTTGTGCCCATCAAATGCAGCCACTTGTGCCCATCATATGCAGCCAATTGTGCCCATCAAATGCAGCCACTTGTGCCCATCAAATGCAGCCAATTGTGCCCATCATATACAGCCATTTGTGCCCATCAAATGCAGCCACTTGTGCCCGTCAAATGCAGCCACTTACCCTGGCAATAAAAAAATTTGAGAGAAAAAGCACTAAATATCTTGCACACCCCCCCCCGCGCACGTGCTGGGGGCTCGCAGCTGCTGGCACTTGCACACCCCCCTCTAGGCTCGCAGCTGGCACTTGCACCACCCACGCGGGGCTTGCAGCTCTAAACCCCCCACCCCCACGGAAGGTCCGGCAATTACCTGAAGAGCATCCTCTGTGTCTCCACTCTCCTCCACCCTCAGGAAGCAGCAGCGGCGGAGGTGTCCGCTCCTCTCATGCTTCCTCTGCTTGCCAAAGCGCCATTAGGCATCCAATAGGTTTGCCTGGCTCTTTGGCCAATCGGGAAACAGGTCTCACCGACCTGCTGATTGGCGGGGAGGCACTGTAGTGTGAAGATAGTGAAAATTCATTCGCTATGGTCACAAAATTGGGTGGGATCAGGGCGCACTCTCTGCGCCCCGAGCCCACCCTTTTTTGAAGCTGATTAGAGCCTCTGGCTCTAATCACCTGCTTCAAAAAAAAAAAACACCCCCTCCCACCCCCACCTTTCAGGGGCCGAGCGCATAGATAGGGAGGCAGCGGTAGGGAAAAGGGGGCGGCGCCCGTGCGCCCTCAATGCACGGGCCACCACTGCTCTGTTCTTCTCCTGATGAGATAAAAGATATATAACACGCTTCAGATCTTTTTGTTATTGCTATGGATGCCTCTAATGCACCGTTTTACCCCAACCTTCGCACTGTAATGCCCCGTACACACGGTCGGACTTTGTTCAGACATTCCGACATCAAAATCCTAGGATTTTTTCCGACGGATGTTGGCTCAAACTTGTCTTGCATACACACGGTCACACAAAGTTGTCGGAAAATCTGATCGTTCTAAACGCGGTGACGTAAAACACGTACGTCGGGACTATAAACGGGGCAGTGGCCAATAGCTTTCATCTCTTTATTTATTCTGAGCATGCGTGGCACTTTGTCCGTCGGATTTGTGTACACACGATCGGAATTTCCGACAACGGATTTTGTTGTCGGAAAATTTTATCTCCTGCTCTCCAACTTGGTGTGTCAGAAAATCCGATGGAAAATGTCCGATGGAGCCCACACACGGTCGGAATTTCCGACAACACGCTCCGATCGGACATTTTCCATCGGAAAATCCGACCGTGTGTACGGGGCATAAGTATTAGAGATTTGAAAGTCAAAAACTGAGATGTGGCCACTGATCCGTTTTTTTTTTTTATTCTGCAGCAACACAGTCAGTCAGATGGATTTAAAAATGTAGATGGAAACGAGCAGCAAAGAAGTCAAAGTTCTTGAGGACACTACTGAATATCATGAAATGCTGCTTGAGGTATATTAGAAGAAAATCCAACCAGATCTCTCATGGTTGCTGTATAGTTTTCTCCTTCACTTCCTATTTGTCTTGGTCAATAAAGACATCCACCACAGTATAAAAACCATAGGGAAGCTTTTGGTGAAAGCCATCATCGTTATAACTTTAGCTTTTTTTACATAATCAGATGATGTCATGCTCTCTTAATAGATTTTCCACAGAATTCTTATATTACTGTGGAATCCAGCTATACCAAAACACCTTTAATACAGCTGTGTAGGAAGACAACAAAATCTTCAAGTGACTTAATGTGATTGTAATAGATCACCTTGTAAAAAAAAACCCATTCAGTTTAAAACAGAAAGGAAAGGCAAAACATTTTTTGTATAGACATAAAAAACATTATAAATACCTTTTTTTCTTTTTATTATAAGTGTTTGCATTCCATCTGTGCTCAGCTGCATAAGAGCTGGGGGAGGAGAAGGAGCAAAACACTGAGCTTCCCAGTAAATGGCTGTGTACAAGGGGCATGCCAGGCAAATCTGATCACTGGAGGAGAGCAGCCTGAGTTTCCAACATAGCTAGAGAACTGACCATGGTGTGTCTTCACCTGCTTAGTGTGGTCAGTTTTTAATAGGAAAGCAGAGGAACTGGCAGGAACACCAAGGATTTCACATAAAGGAAGCAATACAAAGAGAACAGGATACTTTCTCATACAAGTATATAGTACAGCAGGCACATATCAGGAATATGAAGTGTTGGGGTAACAAACATTTTAAAGCAGAGTTCCACCCAAAAATGGAACTTCCACTTTAAGTGTAGTTAAATCCCTGACATGCCACATTTGGCATGTCATTTTTTGGGGGGAGGAGCAGGTATCCTGTTTTTACGGGCACCCAGCTCCCATTTCCTCCCTGGCACCACAGCGCTGGATGGAAGATCACCTCTCCCCCTTCACTCCCTGCAATCTTCTGGGACACGTCACAGCGTGGCTTGCGCATGCGCAGTGCACTCCCGGCTGTGAAGCCACAGCTGGGCTTTCACAGTAAAAATGCCGGCGCCGTGGAGAGGAGGAGGAAAGGAGTGGGGCTTCATGCGCCCGCATTGCTGGACCGTGGGACAGGTGAGTGTCTGATTATTAAAAGTCAGCAGCTACACTTTTTGTAGCTGCTGACTTTTATCCCTTTCATGACTAAGCCTATTTTTGAAATTTGGTGTTTACAAGTTAAAATCCGTATTTTTTGCTAGAAAATTACTTAGAACCCCCAAACATTATATATATTTTTTAGAAGAGAATCTAGAGAATAAAATGGCGATTGTTGCAATATTTTTTATCACACGGTATTTGTGCAGCGGTGTTTTAAACGCAAATTTTTGGAAAAGTGACACTTTCATGAATTTTAAAAAATCCAAACAGTAAAGTTACCCCAATTTTTTTGTATAATGTGAAAGATGATGTTACGCCGAGTAAATAGATGCCAAACATGTCACCCTTTATAATTGCACGCACTCGTGGAATGGCGACGAACTACGGTACCTATGAATTTCCATAGGCGACGCTTTAAAATTTTTTGACGGTTACCAGGTTTGAGCTACAGAGGAGGTCTAGGGCTAGAATTATTGCTCTCGCTCTGGCGATCGCGGCAATACCTCACATGTGTGGTTTGAACACCGTTTACATATGCGTGCGCGACTTCCGTATGCGTTTTCTTCGCTGCGCGAGCTCGCGGGGACAGGGGCACTTTAAAAAATTTTTTTTTTTTTTTTTTATTTATTTTATTTATTTTTGTACTTTTATAAATCGTGTTTAATTTTTTTTTTTTTACTTTTATTGCTGTCACAAGCAATGCAAACATCCCTTGTGACAGTAATAGGTGGTGACAGGTACTCTTTATGGAGGGATGGGGGGGTCTAAAAGACCCCCCATCCCTCCTTTACACTTCAAAGTATTCAGATTGCCGAAAACGGCGATTCTGAATACTGTGTACTTTTTAAAATTCAGCGCCATTGGCAGCCGAGTAAACGGGAAGTGACGTCATGACGTCGCTTCCGCGTTTACAACAAGGAGGCTGGAACGAAGCCACTCACAGCTTTGTTCCAGCCCGCCCCCAGCCGCCGAAGATTCCCGATTGGACACCGGGCCTCCCGATCGCACGGGAGGCCCGGTAACAGCGGCGGGAGGCGGCGGGAGGGGGGGATGTCCCCTCCCGCTCCTCCGGTATAACAGCCGAGTGGCTTTTAGCCGCATCGGTTGTTATACTCGGGTAGCCGATCGCCCGCTGAAAACAACGGTACCGGGATGATGCCTGCAGCTGCGGGCATCATCCCGGTATAACCCCGGAAAGCCGAGTACGTTAAATGGGCGGAACTCCGCTTTAAGGAGGTGACGCATAACCTACCAGTGCTCATCCAAAACTAAAATACAAACATTAAAATTAAATTATAGGCATAAAAACTTTAAATTAAATATATTGCTTAAAAGTAGCAGTGGCATTATCATTGTTGTGACATGCATAGCTTGTACAGAAAGCAGATCTTTGGGAGGAGCCCAATAGGCCCACCCACTAGAGAGTGCCTGTAGAAAAATACAAGAGGGGGGCAGGGACAAGACCAGCCACCCAGCAAAGAGTAAAAGCAGCCACAACCAGTCTTTATTACAGAAAGCACCTGTAAAAATGCAGATTTACCCTGGATTACTGCACAGATCTGGAAGAAATACACAAAGCATGACAAGATTCATATAATAATACACACGGCTCTTGTATTTATTTATACAATATTTGCTTGTCCCAGTTCTCTTGGGACTTGTAGTCCTACAAAGTTCCTGCTAAACAGAGGCTGCCTCTGAGGGACAACACTCCCCACAGTTCAATGCAGTTCTCAGCAGCACACTGCCCTCTGGACTCCATGGTCAGCTTTTCTCAGGCTGCAGCTGTAAGCAGTAGCAGCTTCCTCTCTCCTGGTGAATTCATGGGCAAGGCTCTCCATAGAGGTGACTGCAGGCATGCAGCCTGTAACAATATCTGTTTACCTTCCTCTCCTCTTATGTTGCACAGCCCAGTTGTGGCATAGAAGATAAGATACTAAGAAGAGAAGAGAAGCAGCAGCAGCTGTGTGTGACCATCATTACCAGCATCATCACAGCTGGACCACAAAAAATGATATATTGTGATAATATTCATTTTTATATTTATGGATGACCAGTTTAATATGTGTTGGCTCTGTTTTTAAAGCCTATAGGGCTGTATTAAATGTCTTCCATTTCAGCAGATAAGACATCCATTTAAATAGTTTATATCTATCTAGCGAGTACCTTTTTTATGGTAACATCTCTCATTTCCTCAATCCTCACTTAGCCGAGGATGATGTTGTCTTGGCCCAGCCACCTGCCCATAGCCTCCTGGGATCATGTCATACATCCCAGGGGGGCTGCAGAACCAGTCTCTCTGTGATGCTCAGTCTTGTGCATGTGCAGTGGGGAGCCGGCTGTGGCTCATCAGGAAGTTAAATCCAGATGGAGGCACTAAAGGTCCTCTTGTAAGCAGGGGTAAGTTTCTCTTTTAGTAAGGCCCCTCCCCTGGGTTGTTGATGGGTGAAGTCTGTACCCCTTTTTTTAAACCATTATGGGAGAACTCTAGTCAGAAGGGACATGGGAACAGGTCATATCTGACTTACATTATGTAGGTTTGTGACCTGGGCAGGAGAGAACCTTTCAGGACAGGGCTGACAGAAGGCTCTGGATGAGGACCCATGGTAGGGGGGTTAGTATGGGAGAATTGACTGAACTTTCTGATTTCTGAGTTGTATGGTACTAATTTGTACTGGAACAAGGAAGTGGAAGGGCACAGAAAGTGAAGGGAAATCTCTCCAATTAGACACAGAGGGGGGGGGGGGGGGAACCCATGACAGGGCCTATAACCTTCCCTTACTTTATCCAAATGAGAAAAAAGTTTTGCCTTTACTTCTACTTTATTTTTGACTTCTCTTTGGGAAGCCAGGGCCATGGAATCATTCAGGAATCTTCCAGGTTCTTTTAGGACAAAGAGATGATACAGTCATGTAAATTCCAGTGCTTAAACTGTAACCTTTCTGTTCTCAGCTATTTGTAAACAAGTCTCATACAGGACAAAGGAGTAGTGCAGAAAACGAAAAAACAAAACATGTATACTCACCTATATGGCTGCAGCATTGGTGTGATGCTGTAGCTGTCCCCCACTGGCTCTAAGCCTGTGAACTGAGTCATTATATGACCACTGATTGCTCAATTCTCGGAGCACAGAGCGGTGATTGTCGGTCATTGCTCTCTACTATGCTCTTCCAGTGCTCATTGGAGTATCAGGCAGGTGGGTGATGGGAGTGGCTGGCTCAGGCTCTCAGCGGCAGACTGAGAGCCTGAGCCAGCTGCCGATTAGGCATCTGGTTAGATCCTGACATCATTGTCAGGATACATCCAGAGACTGGAGCAGCTTGGTGTTGGATTCTTGATCACAGGATTGCACAAGTAAGTGCACTCCAGTGACCCACAAGAGTAGTATGATCAAAAGTGCTTTGGCCCTACTTCTTTTTTAACCCACCTGCTCTTGCCTCTCAAGTTGTAAACTGCCAAACAGTTTAGTGTATAGTCCTAGTGATCTTTGGGAAAGAATAGACTGATGAAATGCTTCCTCCTGCATGCAGCATAAACAGATGACATTCTCCTTCCAGTTTTTTTTTTTTGTTATAGCTTGAGCAACAGATTAGCTTTTCCAGCTAGAAGATCCAAATTTGAAACATTAAACTGTTGTAAATGATTGTGCCCGCTATTTAGGAACAACAACTAACATCTATTATGTAACCAAATGTTATGCATGCCTAATTTCCATTTGAAAAATGTGAAAATGAAACATTTTACTCAGGAGATATAAACTAATGGAAATGTGCGTGCTGGTATAGTGCCACAACCACTCTCAAGTAGCTGACAAATAATAAGCATGCTTGAAAACATGTAAAGGCAGAGCATGATTTATTGCTTGTATTGCTAGGAATTGAGAATAAATGTTTAATTTACAAACTTGGAAAGAATACTCCCCAGATAATGTACAGATCTGTCAGAAAATGCATAGCCAGCTTTAGCTGTACAGACATCACCCTTCCACAGCACAATAAATATATTATAGCAATAGACAAACTTTTTATAAGCCCTTATCATTTTAAGCCAGGGTGGCTTATGCCGCTTCCATCCTCTGCTTATCCTACTCAATGTTCTAAATCAGTGAGAATGGGGAGGTGATGAAAAATTAAAGGACAGGTTCACCTTTGGAACATGTAACCTGTTACACCTGTGTTTTTAGGGTGTAACATGTTCCAGCTGGTGTCCCACTCACCCCCCCTCACTCCTCTACCTGCACCCACTGTCATATTTCAAATTCCGCTAGCACAGCTATGTCATTCATTCACAGCGATCTGTGAATGAATTAACTACAAGTCCTGCCTGCCACCTTGGTGGATGACTTTTAGTTTCTAATGAACTACGAGGGCACTGATGAGCACCCTCATAGTTCATTCAGAAGTCTTGCAGCTTTCTAACAGCAAGCCTGTACAGCGGTATGGCAGAAAGCAGTAGGACTTGTCTGCAGTAGCCTGACGTTGCATCTGCGATCCACTGGTGCAATGCTTTGCATATTCATGGGGGGAAAATAATAAATGTGCATATTTTTTTCTGCAAAAAATATGTTTTTATTATTTTTTCCTTTTCCTTTAAGCAGGGAGCAAGCGCTCCTCAGATACTGGAACTTTTCTTGAACACGATATCAACACGGCAACAGGTTTCAGCAAACCTGGGACAACTGCATAACGATGATGACATGGCATCAAGCTGGTAAAATATACACTATGGGGGTTATTTACTAAAGAAAAATCCACTTTGCACTGCAAGTGCACTTGAAAGTGCACTAAAAGTGCACTTGGAAGTAAAGTCAACGAAAATAAAAAACAGCATTTTAGCTTGCACATGATTGGATGATAAAATCAGCAGAGCTTACACTCATTTCAGATCTACCCCTTAGATTGAGAGCAACTGCACTTCCAAGTGCACTTTCAGTGCACTTTCAAGTGCACTTGCAGTGCAAAGTGGATTTGCCTTTCGTAAAGAACTCCTAATATTCTCAAAAGTATTGCGATGCCTGCCTTTTTAATGCACATACGGATGAGCTTTATGTTCGGGTCGAACATGAGTTTGACTCGAACATTGGGTGTTTGGATGTTCGTCGAACAACGAAAATTATGGGGCGTTCGCGCAAAATTTGAGCGCTGTGTAACACCCCAAAATGCACTGTGAGAGCGCAGTGCATTGCTGTATGATGATTGGCCAAAACATTCACCATGACTTGCATGCTTTGGCCAATCCCAGAGCCCTCAGCTGAGAGAGCCATAATTGGCCAAAGGCCACACTATATAAGGCTGCCTGCACATCAGCCCTGTGTAGTGTGTTGTTGATGTGGACGGAGAGAGAGTGTCATTTAGATTGAGCAGGCAGGCAGGTTATTCAGTTAGCTGCAGTGCATTTTATATATAATATATATATATATATATATATATATATATATATATATATATATATATATATATATATTGTAATAGTGAGAGTCCCTGTCGCTATAAAAATGGGGTTAAAGTGGAAATAGGGTATGCACATTTGCTTGAGGCAAGGCTTCAGAGCATAAATGTGGACTGGAGAAAACTGCTTTTGCAGCTTTCTCCAGGTTTTGAGATCCACCAGCAGATTGACTGGTCAGGTGTGTGTTGGGCTATTTGTAGACACCTGACCATAGTTCTGGGCTCCACCCTCCCGAGGAGTCCAGGCAAGCAAGGGAGAAGTGTGCATGTCTGCACAGGTCTGTCAGAGTAGACAGAGGGCCCAAGCCTGTGGGCTGGAAAAGGAAGCTGGAAAAGAGTGCTGAGGTACTGGGTGTACAGGAACTCTGTTATAGAGCCGAGAGGGCTGAAGCATAAGTCTGAGCAGCAGTGCTGCTAAAGAGAGCCAGGTGGCTTGGTATTTTTGATTGAACTTACATTGTTGCTGTGGAAAGCTGAAACCCCTGCGTGGGCAACTCTTCTGTTATCGGACATTTTCTTTCTTTAATAAAAGTGGGCCTACAAGCCCTTAAAACTGCATATCTGGCGTGGACTCAGCTCACTGGTAAGCTCTACCTTTAAGCTAAATGAACCCCCGATGTTACAAGTGGTGTTGGATGCGGGCAGAAGACGGTGGAATCCGGGTCCTTGCTCCACAGTGAGTTCAAGTCAGGAACTATTGGCTGTGTGTGGAAGTGCAGCCAGGCAAAAGGCATTGCGTGTTGCAGGTGGTGTACCTGTGAATGAAAAGTCAAATTTTTTTTTTCTCTGCTATGAACTGTGTTTGTGTGCATGAGACAGCACAATCTGTGTGTGCACTGTGCAGGTGAGGAAAGCTTGCATGAAGTGAAAAGCAACTTGCTCTAAAGTGACAGTACTTCATTTTTTGCTGGAGGCCGCAAAAGTGCAGTGGAGTGACTGCGAATATGGAAAGTCCACCAGTGTTTGAATCGGCTGTGGACTGGTGCAAACGGCACCTGGCAGCGCTGGACAAAGCTACAGAGGAAAGAAAGCCAACCCTCAGTGTAAGGGGAGAGCGGCTGGATGTCCATAACTGGAAGAGGGGTGTTGTTGCCCCTGGTAACGCTGCTGCAGTTAAAACAGTAGCTATTGTGAAAAATGTCAACGTGTCAGGATCCAGCAGAGAGAAGCCCATGCTATTTACAAAGAGAGAGGCTGATCAAAGGCTGAGACCAAGAGTGGTTGCCCGTAGCAACAGAGAGGAAGCCAGTCGGGCTGTCTGTGTACCATGGGGTATGTCTAACCAGGATCGTGGCAAGTGGCTTCAGGAGAAGCCGAGACATCATGTTGGAGAGAGCCAGCAAAGTTCTGCTGAGAGAGCGCGATCTCCCATGGCGACGAGAGTGAAAGTGGTGCCGGACAGGAGAAGCTGCAGAGGAGATTTGGCTCAGCGTCCCCGCAACGAGGCTTGTGCGTTCCAGCCAGCTGGGAATCGCCAGGAGAGAAGCGCTCTGGGAAAAAGTCGTCCAGTACCATGCCTGGAATGTGGCCAGCTGGGGCGTGGCATGTTTTCTTGTCCTAGGTTCTGGAATTCAGCTGGAGATAATATTGCTGAGAAAAGGTCTTTATCTGCGGGCCCAGATTCCTGTGAAAATATGTTTGCAGTCACCCCTAGCAACAAGAAGGAGTTTCCTGTTGTGTCGGCAGGTGGTGCTAAACAGTGGGAGATGCCTGCTGTAGTTTCATCCCGTGGCCACCAGGGGGAGTTGGCCAGTAAAAGTGCAGCAGAGGATTGGTTCATAAGACAACGTACTCAAATGAAGATGGTGACCCCAACTACTGCGGTGGGTAAGACTGTCTTTAATGAAATGGTGGCTGGAACTGTTGATTTCCGGTATAAAAGGACTGGTTACAAGACTGTCCCTGATGATGTGAGAGTGACCCCAGTTAGTGGGGCCACTGAATGTGTTCTTGAGGGTGACTTGTCCCTGTGCAGTACCCTGTGCAGTGGGGAGGCAGGGGTTAAAGTCAAACCTGCACCTGTGTGTGCATCTCAAGAGGAAAATAGTGATGTGTCTAATGTCTGCCAGTCTCAAGTTGGCGGTGGGCTAGGACAGCCTGCAAGAGGTACAAATGCTGTCAATGTTGATGATTATGGAAAATGTATTGCTGTTGGGAAACCCCCAGGTTCTTGCAGAGCAAAAGCTGTAGTCAAAAATGGGCCATTGCCCATAGCAACTGGTAGTAAGACATCACAGTTGTCCCTAGACATCTCCAGGGAACTTCATTTATTGGAGCCGGAGGTTGCCCTGGACAACTGCGATGTCACTCTGGTAGGACAGTGTGGAACTGTACCGTGTAATGGTAATGTGTTAGTGCAAACTGCTAGTACTAAAAATGTGCAGGTAAATGGTGGGTTAACACAACCTGTGAAAAATGCAAAGGTGTGTGAGGTTTATGAAGCACCAGCCGAGCAAGGTGGTGAACATGGTATATTGCAACCTTCTGTGTTAAAACATGTATTACCACAGTCTGACATGATTCACAATGATTTGTGTAATGAGCCTGAGCCCATCTGTTATGTGTCCCCTTGGGCGGATGGATCGGTTCTGAGGAGTACAGGTGAATGGAGCGCACAAACAATGGATTGGGATAGTTGGAGTAAAAATCTTATCTCCCTGATAGATGAGGTTTTTATGCACAAAACTGAGGTTGTCATGGAGTGTCAAAGTGACGTTGTCACTGGTAATGTTCTGGAGCCGTTCACTGATGCTGAACCTGAGAAGTTGGGTATGAGTCCAGCACCTGGCAGCGCTCTGGGTGAGCACCAGGCTGTGGTTACCTCCAGCTGGGAGGATGTTGGTTTGACAATTGCAACTTCTCAAGTCTCAGCCAATGAGTCTCTCTGCATTCCCAATGTAATGAAAGTCCCCAGAACGGACTTGGGTCTGGGATTAAGGGTCTGGTCTGTAACCAAAGCATTAAAGGAGCTGCTTAAACTTTGGGATGTACAGCCAATCTATATTGGGGTGTCTCCTCCACAGTCAGATGGCCTGGTACTGTGGAGTACCACTAGGTGGAGCACTAAATGGCAGGCTGTACAGAACAAAGGAGAACAAGACAGGAATGGTTTATTCTTGAAAGTATTACTCTTGTTAAAAGTTGCTTCTGGGTATGCTGCTGGGTTAATTCCTGAAAAAATGGTATATGGGAGATGCTTTGGAGAAACTAAAAATGAGTCAATGTCTGAGGTTTCACCTCCTAACAGCCCGATGGGAAGCATTTCTGCGGTTATGGTCCAGGGTAGTGCTGGTCAGTTGTCGATGAAGGGCGCGTATACTGCACCGGTGGAAAAACCACGTGAGATGGAAGGGCCGAGCATGGACCAGAAAACAGCAGAAATCCTGACCGGGGCTCAGACAGAGGTGGTTAAAGAGACTGGGGTCACCAGTCCAATAATAGGTTTATGTGACAAACCTGATATGGTCCCTGAGACAGGGAAATGGGTAAAAAGTGCAATAAGGTTGGTACGCGGATCAGACGAGAGCTCGCCTGTTCCGGTTTTGGATAGAAATCCAGGTGGTATTAAAGGTCAAGTGGTAGGACAGCTGTCTGCAGAGTGGGTGAACCCAGGGGAGGTGACATCCTGTGAGGTTCCTGTGGGTGATGGCGGCCCTCCGGTATGTGTGCCCTCTGCAGACTCTGCCCTAGCAAATGCTGAAAAAAAAGGCATTGGTGACATGTGCAACATTGAGAGGTGTAATGTTGGTTTGAAAATGTCTGTCAATGATGAATCAAGTAATGTGTTAATGGTACATTATAATGTGGTGTCCAAAGGTACTGGTAAACAATTAGTGACTGCTGAGTCAGGTACCAGAAATAAGAGGAGGAGTCCCGTTAAAAACACCATAAAAATAGGCCCCCTACAGTCTCAGAACAGTAATGCTGAGAGAGGTTTTGGGAAACCAGGAAACTTGAAGCGGGGAGGCAAAAGAGTTGGTAAACCCAAGAGACCTATTGTGATGGGGAAAACGGGTACCAGTGAGGGAAAAGGTGGTTACTCATCAGGCGTAGTGTCTGGAGGAGGTTCTCTACAGAATCAGGAAACTGAGTTGGAAGGAAGTAGCAGGAAAGGCAGGGGGCCAACAGAAAAGAAATGTGAGCTCAGGAACCCCAAGGACAGAGGGAATAGGCTGAGTATAGGGAAATGTAGGACCCTGTTAAGATCCAGGGTGGGACGTACCTGGAAGCGCACCCGAAAAAAAGGTTGGGCCTACGTGGCTGACAGCCAGCGCAGAGGTGTCCCAACCATGACGGGTGCTGGTGTTCCTCCCTCCGGATCGAAACAAAGGGGGGGGATATGTAATAGTGAGAGTCCCTGTCGCTATAAAAATGGGGTTAAAGTGGAAATAGGGTATGCACATTTGCTTGAGGCAAGGCTTCAGAGCATAAATGTGGACTGGAGAAAACTGCTTTTGCAGCTTTCTCCAGGTTTTGAGATCCACCAGCAGATTGACTGGTCAGGTGTGTGTTGGGCTATTTGTAGACACCTGACCATAGTTCTGGGCTCCACCCTCCCGAGGAGTCCAGGCAAGCAAGGGAGAAGTGTGCATGTCTGCACAGGTCTGTCAGAGTAGACAGAGGGCCCAAGCCTGTGGGCTGGAAAAGGAAGCTGGAAAAGAGTGCTGAGGTACTGGGTGTACAGGAACTCTGTTATAGAGCCGAGAGGGCTGAAGCATAAGTCTGAGCAGCAGTGCTGCTAAAGAGAGCCAGGTGGCTTGGTATTTTTGATTGAACTTGTTGCTGTGGAAAGCTGAAACCCCTGCGTGGGCAACTCTTCTGTTATCGGACATTTTCTTTCTTTAATAAAAGTGGGCCTACAAGCCCTTAAAACTGCATATCTGGCGTGGACTCAGCTCACTGGTAAGCTCTACCTTTAAGCTAAATGAACCCCCGATGTTACAATATATATATATATATATATATATATATATATATATATACACACACACACACACACACACACACACACACACACACACACACACACACACACACACACACACACACACACACACACACACACACACACACACACACACACACACACACACACGGTCATTTACTAAGATGAATGCATTGCGCTGGTTCAGACCTTAATTGGTGCGCTGGATAGATCTTAATTCAGCGTGTGAACCAGCGTACACACAGGAGTACCTACACGCGAGAATTTTTCCAGCGCGATGGGATCGCGCTGGTTCTTGGCGAGGTACATTTCGCACTCGCTGCAATAGGAAAAACACATCTTCCTATTAAAGCAGCGTGAGAAAGACCGGCATGGGTTCCCCCTCCGGGTGCATGCTAGGCCCTTCGGTCTGGTATGGATTGTAAGGGGATCCCCCTACACCGAAAAAACGGTGTGGGGGGCCCCCCAAAATCCATACCAGACCCTTATCTGAGCACGCAGCCTGGCTGGTCAGGAAAGGGGGTGGGGATGAGCGAGCGCCCCCCCCCCCCCCCCCTCCTGAACCGTACCAGGCCGCATGCCCTCAACATGGGGGATGGGTACTTTGGGGAAGGGGGCGCACTGCAGGGGCCCCCCCAACCCAAAGCAACTTGTCTCCATGTTAATGAGGACAAGGGCCTCTTCCCGACAACCCTGGCCGTTGGTTGTCGGGGTCTGCGGGCAGGGGGCTTATCAGAATCTGGGAGCCCCGGGACTATGCCGAAGACCCCCGAAGTTGGAAGAAGACCCCCGGAGCTGCCTAATAAATTACTTTAAAAACCTGTGTAGTGTGTTTTTTTTTATTGACACTTTTCTCCCCCAGGTGAATGGGTAGGGGTAGCATGTACCCCATACTCATTCATGTAGGGTGGGGGGCTGGGATCTGGGGGCCCCCTTATTAAAGGGGGCTAAAGGAATCTGTTAAGCCCCCCGCCCGCAGACCCCAACAACCAATGGCCAGGGTTGTTATTAGAGAAATTATACTTTAAATGTCAGTTATGAAAGACGCCATTTTGTTTATCATGGCCTAGAAATAAGCTATGAATCTAGGAATAAGTTAAAGACTAGTAATAAAATGGAGTCAGCAATATAATATGCTTAGATATGCAGTTTTCTGAATATATCCTGTATTTTTGTGTTGGCTTGGAGAGTTTTCAAGTCAGTATCCTATAACCATTGTTAGATGAAGATAACAGTCTGTAACAGACACTTCCACCTTTCCTGTTCTGTCCAGAATAAAGTTGAAAATACATGAGACTGGGCATGTTTTAAGACAGGAAAGGGGGGTGTCCAGGGCTTATAAAAAAGACATGTACCACAGTATTTTCCTTAGAAATGACGATGACAGCATGAAGACGTAATGCTATTCATTTCTCTTGCATATGCAATAAATATTACCTTGATGCCCGAGGACGATCTGAGATGGTGAATTATTTCCCTAACAGTTGTCGGGAAGAGGCCCTTGTCCTCATCAACATAGGGACAAGGTGCTTTGGGGTGGGGGGGCACGCTTCCCCAAAGTACCTATCGCCCATGTTGAGGGCATGCGGCCTGGTACGGTTTAGGGGGGGGCGCTCGTCCCCACCCCCTTTCCTGACCGGCCAGGCTGCGTGTTCGGATAAGGGTCTGGTATTTTTTGGGGGGGGACCCCCACGCCGTTTTTTTCGGTGTAGGGGGTTCCCCTTAAAATCCACAACAGACAGAAGGGCCTGGTATGCTCTTGGAGGGGAACCCATGCCGGTTTTTTATTTAAAATTTGGCGTGGAGTTCTCCCTCAATATTCATATCACAGTGCCTGGTATTGGCAGGGATCCAAGTTGGATCCCCGTGCTTGTTGCTCATTGGGAAAGGAAAAAACATTTTTTCCTTTCCCGATGAGTGAGCCACTCGGCGCTGCTATCTGCAGCTGACACAGTGCAGTGCGATTACCTGCGGTTAATGGGGCTTTCACACTGGAGCGGTGCACTAGCAGGACAGTAAGGCCCCTTTCACACTGGGACAGTGGGGGCATCTGCGGTAAAGCGGCGCTTTACTGTCATTTTAGCGTCATTGTTCGGCTGCTAGCGGGGTGGTTTTAACCCCCCTGCTAGCGGCCAAAAAGGGGTTAAATACACCTGCAAAATGCTGCTGGAGCGGCATTTTGCCGGCAGTATCACAGCACTGCCCCATTCATTTCAATGAGGAGAACTGGTGAGTTCCTCGCTCCAAAGAAGCTGTTGGCAGGACTTTTTGTGACGCCCTGCCAGCGCACCGCTCCAGTGTGAAAGCCCTGACTGGAGTGAATAGAGCCGCTTCTTTAGGGCATTTTTCAGAAGCTATTTTTAGCGCTGTAGCGCCTAAAAACACCCCAGTGTGAAAGGGGCCTAAAAAAATGGCCTGCTAGCAGCACCTTTGGAGCGGTGTATAAACCGCTCCTCCCATTGAAATCAATGGGACAGCGCAGCTATAGTTCCGGCAAAACGCCGCTGCGGTGGCGTTTTGCCGACGGATTTATATAAACCCCTTTTCGGCCACTAGCGGGGGTTAAAACCGCTAGCGGCCGAATACTGCCAGTAAAGAGGCGCTAAAAATAACAACGTTTTACTGCTGCCGCCCGCACTGCCCCAATGTGAAAGGGGCCTAAGGCCCCTTTCACACAGACGGACCGTTCAGGTCCGCCTCGGACCTGCGGACCTGAACGGACACTCCATAGACCTCTATGGAGGGTCGGATGTCAGTGGTGACATGTCCGCTGAGATCCGACCCACTCCAATACGAAAAAGTTTAACGGAAGAAACACCTATTTTTCCATCCGTCTGCTGATCGGATCGGGTGACGACGGACTCTACGGTCCGTCATCATCCAATCCCCCATAGAGGACAGCGGCACTCTGACAGGTCCATCCCTGCACAGTGTGCAGAGACAGACCTGTCATATGCCTGCTCAGCGGGGATCCACGGAGCGATCTCCCACTGAGCACAATTAGAAGTCATTCTTACAGTGCATCTTCCTATTACCGCTTTAGCCTAATGCTCTCTTTCCACTATTTCAACCCCAAAGTTGTGTGAGATACAATGTGCTTTTTCGGCTTCTTTTCCACTATTGCAACTTGTCATGCCACTACGGACTGAAAAGTTGCATCACAAGTTCTACCCCATGATTTACAATGAGTACCGTTCATATGTCTGCGACTTCAAGTCGCAGCAACTTCAAAGTAGTCCCTGCACTACTTTGGTCCCACTTTGATGCGACTTGAGGTCCATAGACCTCAAAAATACACAGGCATTGCTTTATGTTTCGGCAAAAAGTTGCGGGAAACTCGCGGCAAAAAACACGCAACTTTGGGCTTGCAATAGTGGAAACCGAGCCTTAATGCCATGTCATGCGACTAGTTCAAAACATCAGAGAAAAAGTCGCACTGAAGTTGGAACAATGTAGTGCAAGAACTTTTTTTGGAGTTGCACCAATTAGAACGGGGGAACATTGAAATACATGTGTTTTGACTTGTCCTGCGACTTCACATGTGTCAAGTCGCACAACAACTCGCAGTAGTGGAAAGACAGCCTAAGGCCACTTGGGACTGAAAAGTTGCATCACAAGTTATACCCCATGATTTACAATGAGTACTGTTTATATGTGTGCAACTTGCTTACGCCCATGCCGTATACACAGCGGGCACACATCTTTATTACAGAAATCAATATTTGGCATGGAAATTAACCACTTGCTTACTGGGCACTTAAACCCCCCTGCTGTGCAGACCAATTTTCAGCGCTGATGCACTTTGAATGACAATTGCACGGTCATACTTAGCCAAATTTTTTTTTTTTAAGTTCCCACAAATAGAGCATTCTTTTGGTGGTATTTGATCACCTCTGTGTTTTTTTTTTTCTTTTGTTCCAAAAAAAAAGAAAAGACAGATTTTAAAAAATAATTTTGTATATTTTTGGATATTTTGATATTACATTTTGCAAACAGGTAATTTGTCTCTTTCATTGATGTACACTGATTGGTTACACTGATAGGCAGCACTGCTTGGGACCACTGGTGGGCATTGATAGGTGGCACTGGCAGGTAGTACTGGTGGGCACAGATGAGGCAGAATTGCTTCTTCGGGATCAATGTCCCTTGCACCTAAGCCGGCGATCAGCTTTTATTTTTATCCTCATGCTGTTAGCATGAGGAGAAAAAATAGACAATTACCGAGCTTTAGTTTACATCATGTGATCAGCTGTCATTGGCTGACAGATAATCGCGTGGTAAGGGGCCGGGATCGGCCATTACTTCGATCTGTGATCACCCGAGTCTCAGTGACTCAGTGCGCGCCCTGCAGGGAGCACACAGGGAGCCCGTCCTATGACAGCCTCCAAATTCAGGTCCACGCTGTGGCCGTCGTTTGGCTATAGCACAGAAACCAAGTGGTTTATAGAAAAACAGATGCAGATTTCTAGGACTGGCCAAAAATAGTGTTTAGAGTCAAAGGCAACTGATGACTTTCTATTAAAGGTCTAAATGGGCCAATAACATGCATCACAATTGAACTTAGGAATGTGTATTTGCAAAGTTAAACTAATTAAAATCCTTTCTTATTTTTGCTTGAGGATAGACTGCAGAGGGATTAGAAGTTTTGTCAGATGTCTACACCCCTGATAGGGTGAAGACACCTCCCAAATTTTGCCAATTTCTCATTCAAAATTATTCACTTCCTGACACACAGCCAAACAGGAAGTGAGAGTAAAACCCTACCAATGTATGTCCTTGGGGGGGACAGGTCAATATAAATAGTTTCCCCATTCGGGAAATTGCACTCTAGCATTTTGCCATGTACATCCCAAATTATTATGTGTCTTGGGGTTTATTTACTAAAAGGTAAATCCACTTTGCACTACAAGTGCAGTTGCTGGAGATCCAAGGGCGACAAGCAAGGAAAAGAAAAAAAACAGCATCTTTGCCTCTACATGATTGGATGATAAAATCGCCAGTACTACCCTTCAGATTTTCATCAACTACACTTGTATTGCAGAAAGGATTTGCCTTTAATAAACCCCAAAATACCTAATGATTTGGGGTGTGCACAACAAAGTGCTAGAATGCAATTTGCATAGTGGGGGCACTAGTTAGATTGACCCGTGTGTCCCCAAGGAAAAATATTGTTAGGGTTTTACTCTCACTTCCTGTTTGGCTATGTGACAGGAAGTGAAGCCAATTTTAAGAAAAGGGACACAAAGCCCAACCTTAAAAAAAATAAATAAATAAATAAATAAATCTTGATTTCCCTCAAATGTCCACAATTAGAATAGGATTGTCTTAAGCTTGATTTTAGTTCAGTGCTCTAAATCAGTGCTTTTCAACCCTGTCCTCAAGTACCCCCCAACAGGCCATGTTTGCAGGTTTTCCTTCATCTTACACGGGTGCTTTAAATCAAAGTCAATGGTTTTGTATTTTGGACAGCTATTTTAGATAAGATACAATTTCCTAAACATGTCCTGTCGGGGGGGAGTACTTGAGGACTGAGGCTGAAAACCACTGCTCAAAAAGAAAATTGAATACTTACCTACTTACCTCTGAAATGTTTCTTTCCTGGTCACCATCCATGGCAGCATTTGCACAATCCATGCATGTGCTACCATGAAGGCACCAGGAAAGTAACTTAAAACTAAAAAAAAAAAATAAAAAAGGAATTTGTCTAAGACATGCCAATCAGCCTAGTTAAGCTGCAGCTGGGAAATCCGTTGCATGAAAAGAACACACATAAAACATAAAAAATTGGAAACAATTTTATTGGTCCAAAAAAAACAGGACTTGGAAAAGAAGCAAGGAAAGCAAAATACACACATGTATGTTAATTTGAGACACTAAGAGCCGGTTCACACTAGGACGACTCATCAGGCGACTTAGCCGCCTGACAAGTAGCGTCCCGTTCTGTACAATGGAACCGTTCTAATCAAAGGTTCTTGTACTACTTTGGGGGCGACTTGAGGCGACTTGTATATAGAAGTTGTTTTGCAAGTCGCCGCCGCTCATGTTCAAGTTGTCTGAGGCAGTCGCGCTGCAAGTCGTGCTGCCTCAGTGTGAACGGACTCTTACAGAACATGTTTGAGGTTTGACCCTTTTGCAGTGTAAATTAACAGGAGTTAAAAGGCGTGCACCCACAAATGGACATCTATTAAGGATTAAAACAACATTAGGCACAACATCTTGAGAAAGAATTGTAAAAACAACAAAAATTGCCAACATAAAAAAGATTTCATGGTAAAATAACCACCACCCAAAAAAACAACAAACCAAAGTAACAAATAAATTGCATAAAAACACATCTGTTTAGCAACAACATCACACACACACACACTGTAAAACGCATAAAAAACGCACTGGAACGCACTTGTCCTTATTTAAGGTTAAGAAAAAAGAGGGGGGAAAAAAAGCACTGGACTGCATCAAAAATGCACCAAAAACTCACTGGAACGCATAAAAAACGTGCATGCAGAAAAGCACCTGGAACGCGTCCGGACTGCGTTTCTATGGTGTGAACTAGCCCTAAGGGCCCCAAGGGCCAGATCACACTTTAGAAACACAGTCCGGATGCGTTCCAGGTGCTTTTCTGCATGCATGTTTTTGATGCGTTCCAGTGTGTTTTTGATGCATTTTACGGCGTTCCAGTACAGTCCAGTGCATAAAAAATGCAGCATGTTCTAAATTTTTTTCTGGAACTGGAAACGCACTGGAACTGCAAGCACTGGTGTGAACTATGCCATTGAAAATCATATAACCTACTTTCCGTGCGTTTTTGGTGCAGAAAAAAAACGCACTGGACTGCATGTGGTGTGAACTGGCCCTTAAGGAATAAAGGTTATTTAAAAATACTCGCGGCTATAGTGAAATGTCGGTCTGGCAATACACATAAAAGTTCATTGATAAAAACAGCATTAAGAAAAAAAACTAAATTAAGAACAAAAAAATGTGTGGGGTTCCCCCGAAATTCCATATCAGGCCCTTCAGGTCTGGTATGGATTTTAAGGGGAACCCCGCGCCAAAATTTAAACAAAAAATGTCGAGGGGGTCTCCCTCAAAATCCATACCAGGCCCTTCAGATCTGGCATGGATTTTAAGGGGAACCCCACGGCAAAATTTAAACAAAAAATGGCGTGGGGTCCCCCTAAACATCCATACCAGACCTTTAGCCGAGCACGCAACCTGGCAGGCCGCAGGAAAAGAGGGGGGGACGAGAGAGCGCCCCCCCCCACTCCTGAACCGTACCAGGCCACATGCCCTCAACATTGGGAGGGTGCTTTGGGGTCCCCCCGCAAAGCACCTTGTCCCCATGTTGATGAGGACAAGGGCCTCATCCCCACAACCCTTGCCCGGTGGTTGTGGGGGTCTGCAGGCGGGGGGCTTATCGGAATCTGGAAGCCCCCTTTAACAAGGGGAACCCCAGATCCTGGCCCTCCCCCCTGTGTGAAATGGTAAGGGGTACAAGTACCCCTTACCATTTCACAAAAAGTTTTAAGAATGTTAAAAATGACAAGAGACAGTTTTTGACAATTCCTTTATTTAAAGTCTTCTTCTTTCCATCTTCTATCTTCTATCTTCTTTCTTCTATCTTCTTTCTTCTTTCTTCTATCTTCTATCTTCCTTCGGTTCCTTCCTTCATCTTCTTCTTCTGGTTCTTCCTCCAGTGTTCTCGTCCGGCATCTTCCTCCGTGGTGTCTTCTTCCCTTCTTCTCAGGCTGTTCTGCATCCTTGGGAGGCTCTCGCTGTGTGCCGCTTCTCGTCTTCTGATGGGTCTTAAATAACGGAGGGCGGCACCACCCGGTGACCCTGCCCCCTCTGACGCACGGGGACTTTCCCAAGGCTTTCCCTGTGACGTCAGAGGGGGCGGACAGGGAAGTCCCCTGCGTCAGAGGGGGCGGGGATCACCGGGTGACCCTGCCCTCCATTATTTAAGAACCGTCAGAAGAGGAGAAGCGTCACACAGCGAGAGCCTCCCATCATGGTGGATGCGGAGCGGCCCGAGGAGAAGAAGGGAAGAAGGCGCCGCAAAGGAAGATGCCGGACGAGAACACCAGAGGAAGAACCAGAAGAAGAAGATGAAGATGAAGGAAGAAACTGATAGAAGATAGAAGAAAGAAGATGGAAGACAGAAGAAAGAAGACGCATTTAAATAAAGGAATTGTCAAAAACTGTCTCTTGCCATTTTTAACACTTTTTTTGTGAAATGGTAGGGGTACTTTTGTACCCCCTTACCATTTCACACAGGGGGGAGGGCCGG
Organism: Aquarana catesbeiana; assembly: GCF_042186555.1. Classification (NCBI taxonomy): domain Eukaryota; kingdom Metazoa; phylum Chordata; class Amphibia; order Anura; family Ranidae; genus Aquarana; species Aquarana catesbeiana. The sequence goes on from NC_133327.1 coordinate 192,606,167, forward strand.
GATCTGGGGGTCCCCTTGTTAAAGGGGGCTTCCAGATGCCAATAAGCCCCCTGCCCGCATACCCCCACAACCACCAGGCAAGGGTTGTGGGGATGAGGCCCTTGTCCTCATCAACATGGGGACAAGGTGCTTTGCGGGGGGACCCCAAAGCACCCTCCCAATATTGAGGGCGCGGGGTTCCCCTTAAAATCCATACCAGACCTGAAGGGCCTGGTGAGGAATTTAGGGGGACCCCCCACATCATTTTTTTTTTTGGTGTGGGGTTCCCCTTAATATCCATACCAGGACCTGAAGGGCCTGGTATTGAATTTCGGGGGAACCCCATGCATTTTTTTTCTGAATTTTGTTTGTTTTCTTAATGCTGTTTTTATCAATTAACTTTTATGTGTTTTGCCAGACCAACATTTCATTATAGCCGCGAAGTGAACCAGCGTAAAAAAAAAAAGTGTGGAGGTGCGCCCGTTCAACAAATGCAAATGCAACAAATGCAAATGCATTTACGTTGCTTGACATTTACTAAGATTTTGCCGGCGCACTGAACCAAAGCATTTGAACAAGCGCAAATGCCGTTTGAGCATGCGCAGTGTATAAATTCACCTACCGCAGCTCTAAATGTATTTGCCGGTGCTGCCGGCTTGTTCAGAAAAAGACACTTTCTCATTCTATTTTGGCCATATTTGTTACTTGGACAGTTAGTACTACACTTCCCCACATCACCCCACATCACCCCCATAATATTGGCACTTCCAGCTTGTTTAAATTTGAAGTTAAAGATGCCGTGCGCCATGTCTATAGTGTCTATATAGCGTACTGATCACCTCTTCCTGTGCGCTGGGAAGAGAATAGTAAATGGGGGATCGCGCTGTCTTACCGGCGCAAATGTTTTGTAAATACGAAAATGTAATTTGCACATCGGCGTGCACCGCAAGTCATGGAGCAAATGCTTTGTAAATCAGCCCCTCAGTCTCATAATATATATATATATATAAATATATATATATATATATATATATATATATATGACATGCCCACCAGGTAGAACTCAAAGTTGGCAATGCTGCAGTGGCTGCACACGCAGCAGAGGGCCATCAATGAGTATCTGTGTGAGTATGGCAACAGGACAGGGTCAGGGGAGCTTGTATTTTTTTCGCCACGCCAGTGGCTACTGATCAAGGATGCATGCACTGTCCTGTCACCGTTTGAAGAGGCCACGAGGATGGTTAGCAGTGACAGTGCATGCATCGGTGATACTGTCCCTCTTGTCTTCCTGTTGGAGCACACGCTTTGTGGAATAATGGAGAGGGCATTTGAGGCAGAACAGCGAGAGGAACAGAAGAACTTCCTTACCCCCGCCGATCACACAGGAAGAAGAAGAGGAGGAGGATTGTGTCAGCATGGAGGTGGAGGATAACACTCAGCATCAGCAGCAGTTTCAAGGGATCGTTTTCAGTCCCCAGAAACCCATGGAGTTGTACGTGGCTGGGAGGAGGTGGTTGAGGATCATGTGATCCTTAGTGACCCAGAGGACTCAGGATCGAATGCCTCTGCAAACTTACACTGCATGGCCTCTCTGATCCTGCAAAGCCTGCGAAAGGACCCTAGGATTCGTGATATCAAGGAGAGGGATCATTACTGGCTGGCAACCCTTCTTGATCCACGTTACAAGGGTAAGGTTGCAGAACTTATACAGCCTTCGCAGAGGGAGCAGAGGATGAAACATCTTCGGGAGGTCTTGCAGAAAGGTTTATGCAATGCTTTTTCAGAGCCTGGGAGGTTACAACTTCCTGGTGCTGGACAACGTGTTGCTGAGGCTTCATTCAGTCACAGAAAGAGCGGTGGAGAAGGTGGCCGGCTGACCGATGCCTTCAGACAATTCTTCAGTCCTCAGCGCCAAGGTCTGATGGGTCCCAGCAACCATCGCCAGCGTCTGAATTACATGGTGCAGGAATATCTAGGGGCAAGATTACACTTGGAGACCTTTCCAACAGAACTTTCACTGGGTTACTGGGTCTTGAGGATGGACCACTGGCCAGAGCTTGCTCAATATGCAATTTAGCTAATAGCCTGTCCCGCTATTCCAGCGTTCTTTCTGAACGCACATTCAGTGCTGCTGAAGGCTTTATAACCGATCACAGAGTGCGCCTGTTCACAGACTCTGTTGATCGGCTCACATTCATAAAAATGAATCAGTCTTGGATCACCAGCTACCAAGCACCTGATGCTGATTGATTTTTCTATGGATGTGGGATCCCTTGAAGACTGCATATGCTGAGTGATTATCCTATTATGCTGAGTGACTATCCTATTCCTCCTCAATCTTCATGATGATAGCTTCTAAGATAATTTTTGTTTCAGGGCACCACCACCACTGCCTAAGGCCCAATTTTTCTGCCCCTGTTTAACAGGGGCTCGTAATTGCAATTTTTGATCAAATATTTAACAGCAGGGCTCGTTCCTGCCCTCAACAAGAGTATTTGTGAGGAGTTGCTGTGTTGTGGCACCACCACCACTGCCTAAGGCCCAATTATTCTGCCCCTGTTTAACAGGAGCGCATAATTACAATTTTCGATCAAATATTTAACAGCAGGGCTCATTCCTGCGCTCAAAAAGAGTATCTGTAAGGGGTTGCAGCATTGTGGCACCACCACCACTGCCTAAGGCCCAATGTTTCTGCCCCTGTCTAACGGGTGTGTAATTACAATTTTTGATCAAATATTTAACAGCAGGGCTCATTCCTGCGCTCAACAAGAGTAGCTGTGAGGGGTTGCAGTGTTGTGGCACCAACACCACTGCTTAAGGCCCAATTTTTCTGCCCCTGTTTAACAGGGGCACATAATTACAATTTTTGATCTAATGTTTCATAGCCAGTGCCCGTTCCTGCGCTCAACAAGAGCATCTGTGAGGCTTTACAGTGTTGTGCCACCACCACCACCTAAGGCCCAATTTTTCTGCCCCTGTTGAACAGGGGCATGTAACTGCAATTTTTGCTCTAATATTTCACAGCAGGGCTCGTTCCTGCACTCAACAAGAGAATCTGTGAGGGGTTACAGTGTTGTGGCACCACCACCACTGCCTAAGGCCCAATTTTTCTGCCCCTGTTCAACAGGGGCGTGTAATTACAATTCTTGATATATTTCATAGCAGGGCTTGTTCCAGCGCCCACCAAGAGTGACTGAGAGGGCTTACAGTGTCTCACCAACACCTAAGGCCCAATTTTCTGCAGAGTGTATAGGGCAGGCCGTATAGTATATACAGGCAGTCCCCTATTTTCAAACATCCAACTTACAAACGACTCCTACTTACAAACGGAGGGAGACAACAGGAAGTGAGAGGAAATCTACCCCTAGGAAGGGAAATTCTCTCCTGTAAGAGTTAATATGGGAAAAAGGTGTCTCCACTTTATCACCAATCTTTGTTTTTCTAATAACCCAAAATGTTCAAAATCCAATTGTCATTGGGACAGAAAGTGAGGTGAAATCTTCTGAACAGGGGCACAGACAGCAAAACAAATGTTACAGGGGTGATAACCCTTCCCTATGTTATCCAAAAAGCTTAAAAATAGATTTTTTGGCTGGAGCTACACTTAAAAAATGTACTTGTTCCAAATTACAAACAGATTCAACTTAAGAACAAACCTACAGTCCCTATCTTGTTTGTAACCCGGGGGCCGCCTGTATACTGCTGTTCAGAGTATTTAGGGCCTGGGGGGCCACGCCTTTTTTTTTATTTGGGTGTGGGCTTCCCCTTAATAACCATACCAGACCCAAAGGGTCTGGTAATGGGCTGGGACAGGGGGGCCATGCCGTTTTTCTCAAGGATTTTCATCTATATTGCCGGGACCCGACATTACATTACAGCCGCAAGAAGTTTTAAATTACTTTTATTCCTTTAGAAATTTCATTTTGTGCAGAGACTATTCTAAACACGGGAAAAATGCGCCACCTTACAGGCATACTATAGTCACCCCCCAGGCACGACATTTAAAGGAATATTTCACTCTTATTGTTTCACTTTAAGCATTATTAAAATCACTGCTCCCGAAAAAACGGCCGTTTTTAATACTTTTTTTTGCATTGATACATGTCTCCTGTGGCAGGACCCAGGTCCCCAAACAATTTTTATGACAATAACTTGCATATTAGCCTTTAAAATTAGCACTTTTGATTTTTCACGTTCGTGTCCCATAGACTTTAACGGTGTTCGCACAAATTTTTTGCCTGTTCGCATGTTCTGCCGCGAACCGAACCGGGGGGGTGTTCGGCTCATCCCTACACATACTTTAATGGTATCCCAGTCTTATGCCCCGTACACACGGTTGGATTTTCCGATGGACAATGTCCGATCGGAGCGTGTTGTCGGAAATTCCGACCGTGTGTGGGCTCTATCGGACATTTTCCATCGGATTTTCCAACACACAAAGTTGGAGAGCAGGAGATAAAATTTTCCGACAACAAAATCTGTTGTCGGAAATTCCGATCGTGTGTACACAAATCCGACGGACAAAGTGCCATGCATGCTCAGAATAAATAAAGAGATGAAAGCTACTGGCCACTGCCCCGTTTATAGTCCCGACGTACGTGTTTTACATCACCGGATTTTCCGACAACTTTGTGCTACTGTGTGTAGACAAAACAAGTTTGAGCCAACATCCGTCGGAAAAAATCCTAGGATTTTGTTGTCGGAATGTCCGAACAAAGTCCGACCGTGTGTACGCCCTATTAGTCTGTAGGATTCAATACTGAGTTGGCCCACCCTTTGCAGCTATAACAGCATCAACTCTTCTGGGAAGGCTGTCCACAAGGTTTAGAAGTGTGTCTATGGGAATGTTTAACCATTCTTCCAGAAGCACATTTGTGAGGTCAGGCACTGATGTTGGACAAAAAGCCCTGTCTCGCAGTCTCCGCTCTAATTCATCCCAAAGGTGTTCTATCGGGTTGAGGTCAGGACTCTGCGCAGGCCAATCAAGTTCCTCCACCCCAAACTCGCTCATCCATGTCTTTATGGACCTTGCGTTGTGCACTGGTCCAAATCATTTGGTGGAGAGGTGGATTATGGTGAGAGTGTGTCAGCATACCAAGACATTTTGGACAATTTCAACATTGTGGGAACAGTTTGGGGGTGTGCCCTTCCAGTTCCAACATGACTGCGTACGCACAAACAAAGATCCAGCTTTTAAATCAGGCTGTAGCTTTGTTCCCCTCTGTTCTTATGGCCTGTTTCAGATCCTCATACTAGAAAGGTTAATCAGCAATTCCTAATGCTGAACTTGAATCCTGAGATTTACACGGCTTTGCCACATCACACAGCCCTATCAGGAGACTTGGTAATTCTCTGCTGCAATTCAGTAACAGTTACAGGTCTACGCTTAACCCACAGCCTGGTCTGTGAAAGGGGAAGCAGCACACTGATGAGCTCATCTCTGTCTCTCTACTCTTTCCTCCTATCAGGATGCTGGACAACTGATGAGCTCATCTCTGTCACTCTACTCTTTCCTCCTATCAGGATGCTGGATAACTGATGAGCTTATTTCTGTCACTCTGCTCTTTCGTTTTAGGTTCCACCCAAATTTTGAACATTATCTCTATGCATTCTCTTCCTTGCCTAGATGCTGACATGCTGTGTAAAAAAATTTAAATCGCCGTAATTACCTTTTTTTTTTCTAATCTTCTTAGCACTTCCTGGTTTTCCTCCCATGGGAGTAGGCGTGTTTCTAGCCTCTCCCAGACCTCCCACAGTCCCCTGGGAGCTAGTCTCAGGCTTCCCAGCATGCATTGTGCAACAGTGTCATCACAACATCTCGGTGAATGCTGGGAGCACAGCATTCACCGCATCCAGGAAATACATGCTTGTGGGCTTCAAATGCCCACAATGAAGATGGAAACCGCCTTCAGTGAATTTTATAAGTTATTCTTTACAACTAAATCGGACACAGGCGGACTTATTACACAGAACATGTGAGTAGATAATCATGAGAAGAAAAGTTTGTGAATGAACTCCAAAAAAAAAAAAAAACGATAGATAGGTGGACCCCCGCTTTAACCCGGATGCTCCTTGCACTGTAGGAAAACCAAATGGCTCCTTGGGCAACTTCTCCATAGCTGCCAACTGTCCCGGATTTCCCGGGACATTCCCGGGACTTGGACTTCATTCCCGGATTTGTGGTGTCCCGGGAAATGTCCCGAATTTGAATCCGCCGCCGCCGCCGCCGCTAGAGGACATTTTGTTGAAGTTCAGGAAGACGGCTGGGGGGGGCTAGACGAAGCTTCTGCGTCGCCGCCCACCCCCTGCCCCGCTCCGCCTCGGCCCGCCCCGCTCCGCCTCGCCCCGCTCCGCCTCGGCCCGCCCCGCTCCGCCTCGCCCCGCTCCACCTCGGCCCGCCTACCCCCCGCCCCGCTGCCAGTCTGATATAGAAAGGGGCGGAGGTTCTAGGTGGGGGGGAGCGTGCGCACCGCTGTGGGACACCTGAGGTGAGTGGGGGGGGCACTGGGGACACCTGATGTGAGGGGGGGGCACTGGGGACACCTGATGTGAGTGGGGGGGGCACTGGGGACACCTGATGTGAGTGGGGGGGCACTGGGGACTCCTGATGTGAGTGGGGGGGGCACTGGGGACACCTGATGTGAGGGGGGGCACTGGGGACACCTGATGTGAGGGGGGGGCACGGGGGACACCTGATGTGAGGGGGGGCACTGGGGACACCTGATGTGAGGGGGGGGCACTGGGGACACCTGATGTGAGGGGGGGCAATGGGGACTCCTAATGTGAAGGGGAGCTCCGCCGGGGACACCTGATGTGAGGGGGGGCTCCGCCGGGGACTCCTGATGTGAGGGGGGGCTCCGCCGGGGACTCCTGATGTGAGGGGGAGCTCCGCCGGGGACTCCTGGTGTGAGGGGGAGCTCCGCCGGGGACTCCTGGTGTGAGGGGAAGCTCCGCCGGGGACTCCTGATGTGAGGGGGGGCTCCGCCGGGGACTCCTGATGTGAGGGGGGGCTCCGCCGGGGACTCCTGGTATGAGGGGGAGCTCCGCCGGGGACTCCTGGTGTGAGGGGGAGCTCCGCCGGGGACTCCTGATATGAGGGGGAGCTCCGCCGGGGACTCCTGGTATGAGGGGGAGCTCCGCCGGGGACTCCTGGTGTGAGGGGGGGCTCCGCCGGGGACTCCTGATGTGAGGGGGGGCTCCGCCGGGGAATCCTGGTGTGAGGGGGGGCTCCGCTGGGGACATCTGATGCAAGGACGGACTCTGCTCGGACATCTGAAGCAAGGACGGACGGCTGGTGGCAGGCGACGTGGCTGGTGACACGCTCAGGGATCCCACTGACTCTGCATTATGGTGAGTTGAATGATTTAATTTTATATTACAATGTAATAATAGAAATAATGCGCTTCAATCATCCTGACACCATAACAACCATGGTGCCGGATTGATTGAAGTGCTAACACCAGGTGTTTGGAGTATCTTTATCTGCTGATTGTTAAACTTTCTAGAATACACATATTTCTATTGTGTAGGATCTAGGGCTGCTGTCCCGTCATTTCCCTCTCTCTCCCCCTCTCTCCCCCTCTCCATCCCTCATTCATTTCAGACTCTAACCACACCCTCTAGAGCCACGCCCATTTAAGCCACGCCCACAATTTCACGTAAACCACGCCCATTTTTCGCCACGGCGCGCTGCGCGCGCCGCACTTTTCTATTTTTCCTAGGTCATGCCTGCTGACGAATGCCCCGCCCCCTAATTATTGGACAGCTCCGCCTACAGCCACAAAAGTGTCCCACATTTTTTTTTTACAATGTTGGCAACTATGCTTCTCCCTCCCTTGTTTTGAGCTCTACTGTACAGAGACTGCAGCAGGCTGAAACCACGTTAAATTCAGGTACTTATTCTGTATGCATTAAAAAAAACACACACTTTGGTTGTTTAGGTTGTATTAATGAATAGTGTTTTTCATTTGTAATCTTTTATATCTGCCTGGAGTTTGCAACATAAACAAAAAAGAGTGACAATTTTGAAAAAAAAACCTGTTTTTTTACTTTCTGCTATAAAACAAATCCAATAAAAAAAAAAAAATTCAAAAAATCAAATTTCTTAATAAATTTAGGGCAATATGTATTCTGCTGCATATTTTTGGTAAAAAAATCCCAATAAGCGTATATTGATTGGTTTGTGCAAAAGTTCTAGCGTCTACAATCTATGGGATATTTTTATGGCATTTTTCTTATTTTTTTACTAGTAATGGCAGCGATCAGCGATTTTTAGCGGGACTATGACATTGCGGCGAACAAATCGAACACCTAACTGACACTTTTGACACTTTTTTGGGAACCAGTGACATTTTTACAGTGATCACTCCTAAAAATTTGCATTGTTACTGTACTAATAACTGTCAGGGAAAGGGTTAAATGTACCTCTCTACATCTATACTTGCATTAAAAATAAAGTAATAATAACAAATAATGCTCGTGTGTATTCATGTGTACAAAACACCCTCTTGCAGTCTAAGGACAGAGAAGATACAGTATATACAGTAACACATACGGGATTGGGGTAGCGCATCTTTTACTATGTGAGTAAAAGCACCAATTAGTAGTTACATCAGTCATTTGAATCAAATAATAGGACAGACACTAATAAAGGTATGCAAAAAGCACTATGCTTGCAAACACTCATGCATAACTCACAATATTTTCTCTTTTGGAGCGTCGGCCCATCCATTAGGGGCGCCGGAGTGCCACCCCCTCTATTCATGGCCCCCACTCCCAGGCTCTATCCTTGGCCGCTATTTTCACAGGACACCACCACCCTCTATTCATGCGTCTGGCCCCTCTAATAGGCTTCAAAATAGAGTGGGCTCATGGCGCAGAGCATTGTGCCAGGAGCCCACCCAGGGGTTACAACAGCGAATGAATATTCGCTATTGAAACACTGATTCTCAATCTGGCCAATCAGAAACAGGTCTGAGATCCGTTTTCTGATTGGCTGAAAAGAGAAGAGTCCCAATTGGCTGCTGAGGAGATGGGAGGAAACAGAAGCCGCCGCGATGTCCGCGGAGAGCAGGGAAAGCCGCCACCGCCGAGCAAGGGAAGCCACCGGTGAAGCCCAGGAGAAGCGCTGCCCACCATAGATGGGGTATGTGCACCAGACCCACCCTGCCGACCGATGGGGGGGTGGTACTGTTTGCCACCCCCCCCAAAAAGAATTACTACCAGCCGCCACTGGATTGTCCCTCCTTGGAGACTAAATACTTCTGTTCCTCGTGCAGCCTCAGTTGTCCCTCTTTTTGGTCTGATATGTACATCTCTATACAAAAATGTACTAGTTTACTACAAAAGTGTTATGTTGTAATCTTTCATTCAACCCCTCTGAATTACAGTATTTGTTATTTTGAAAAGCCAATATAAAGGAAAAATACAGGTCAAAACTACAAGTGCCCTTAGTGTAACTCAGTTAATCATTTTCTGCACATTAGATCTTTGTGGTTCATATAACTGGGCCATGACAAGGCTGTGTCCTTTGCCAACGTACTGTGTGCTAAAAGGTGTCCCTCTATCATTTCAGCAAGCTAGATTCAAGTCCTAATTCGGAAATATAAGAAAATTATCTATCTATCTATCTATCTATCTATCTATCTATCTATCTATCTATCTATCTATCTATCTATCTATCTGCCACATCCCTAAACTATGGAAAAATGCAGTTTCCCCCTATGGCAATAAGACTTTGAAGGCACAAGAGAGTAACAAATTGATTTTACATAAAATTCAAAATTTTAGCATTATCAAAAAATAACAAGTAGAATTAGGAAATATTACCATGGAAATCATTCATCAGCCTTTAACTTTTTACTGTAATGGAAAATGCAGCACAACAATACACCTTAATCCATAGTAATCATTTTTAGGCTCCATGAACACAGGACGTTCAAAAAAAGTCTTTCTGGACGTCAGATTGCTGGCAGGAAAAGGCTGCTTTAATAACGCGCTTTTAACAGCGTTTTTTTAAATGCATTTTTGAGCATTTTTCAGCATCAGCATTTTTTTAAATTACACCCAGCTTACATTCAGCTCTGCAATGTAAAAAACACTGAACGCTTATAAAAGCACATTTATGCGTGTTTATGTACAATTCTCCTTTGGAGTTCTACCCAAAAGTGGACTTCTACTTTAAGGTATCCTGACCCCCTGACACGCCACATTTGGCATTTTATTTTTTTTGGGGGGGGTGTGGGTATCTAGTTTTGACAGGTACCCAGCTCCCACTTCCGCCTGCGTCGCCAAGGCGACTCTTTCCTCCCTGCAATCTTCAGGGACACTTCACCCAGAAGATTCACCCAGGTCCCAGAAGAATGCCCGGCCATTCAGGACGCGCAGCACGGCTCGCACATGTGCAGTGCACACCCGGCTGTGAAGCGCAAGCTGTCACAGCCGGGTGCCCACACTTGCAATCGGGGTCAGTACAAGGGGTGGGCAGAAGGGATGGCTGCCCGGGGCACAGTGGTATCATGTGAGGTGGGAGAGTTCCTTCCTATAAGCTGGCAGGAATAGTGACAGCAGTTTTAGAGTAACAAACATTTGTGCTGAGGTTGAGTGTATTAGTTCAAGTAGGGGGGATTGGGGGGCAGGATTTGTACTGGGAAGAGGAAATTTGGGGACAAAAGTGGTGTACAATTTATTTTAGAAGCAAAAATTTGGGTGGGGGGGTCTGTACTAGGAGGGGAGATTTGTGTTAGGAAGGGGGATTTGGGGGGGGGGGGATTTGTGCTAGTAGGGATGATTGGGGGGATTTGTGCTAGAAGGGGAGATTTGTGTTAGGTGGGGAGATTCGGGAGATGGAGAATTTGTACTAGGAGGGGGATATGTGTTAGGAAGGGGGATTTGGGGGTGGATTTGTGCTACTAGGGATGATTGGGGGGATTTGTGCTAGGAGGGGAGATTTGTGTTTAGAAAGGGGGATTTGGAGGGGGGGTTGTGGTAGTAAGGATGATTGGGGTATTTGTGCTAGGAGGGGAGATTTTGGAGATGGAAGATTTGTACTAGGAGGGAGATTTGTGTTAGGAAGGGGCATTTGGGGAGGGGGGTTTGTTCTAGTAGGGATGATTGGGGGGATCTATGCTAGGAGGGGAGGTTTGGGAGGTGGATGATTTGTACTAGGAGGGGGATTTGTGCTAGGAAGGGGAATTTGTGTTAGGAGGGGGGATTTGTGCTAGTAGGGATGATTGGGGGGGGGGGGGGTTTGTGCTAGGAGGGGAGATTTGGGAGGTGGAGGATTTGTACTAGGAGGGGAGATTTGGGAGGTGGAGGATTTGTACTAGGAGGAGGATTTGTATTAGGAAGGGGGATTTGGGAGGGGGGGGTTTGGGCTAGTAGCAATGACTTGGGGATTTGTGCTGGGAGGGGAGATTGGGAGAGGGGAAGAAGAATTTATGCTTAGAGGGGTAAAGGATTTTTGTTAGGAGGGGAGGATGGTGGGGGCATAGATTTGTTTGCTGGTTTCAGGATTTCAGCGGGGGGGCTTGGAAGTTGTACTGGAAGAGGGGGATTTTTGGGGAGAATTTTGGCTTGCAAAGGGAATTTATGGTTGGGGCTAAGCGTGCAGATTAGTGCACAATTTTTTACACTCCAATTGGTTAATTTCATCTCACTGGGTGTGTCTTGTTAGGCAATTAGTAGGTGTACTCAGTTAATTAACCATTTTGATGCTAATCTTATTCCTATCACTTCTAATATAATATCTTTGAAATGTGTGTTTTTCTTTTTTTACCAAAATCTTTCAATACATTACAAAGAATAGAGAATTGTTTCTAAACCCAATAAATTATATTTTCAGATCTTGATCTTTAAAGGTGACCATACACTGCAATAAGTTAGATCTTAAATAAATTAGATTTAGTGCAAGAGCCTGTTTTATTTCCTATTTTTTGAATGAATTGTTCAAGTGCGTCTTCCTATTACCTATTTTGCCTGATCATCGAGTTGTACAGAGATTGGCCAATCAGATTGCATAGTGCAAGACCATCTTAAGTGAAAAATTTGGAATGTAGGTGTGCCATGACCCATTGTATTTTCCAAACAATATTTCTTGGGCATTATACAAGACACATGAGAAACCACCTTTTTTCAAGACATGCTAGAGTGATCAGGAATCTTCAAACTATGGCTCTCCAGCTGTTGCAGAACTACACATCCCATGAGGCATTGTAAAAATCTGACATTCACAGACATGACTAGGCATGATGGGAATTGTAGTTTCTGATCAACTGGAGGGCCGTAGTTTGAAGACCCCTATGCTAGACCATTATTATGCCTCCAGAACTGGGAGTGTGGCATCTACCCAACTTCTCACACACACACACACATTGAAGCAGGAAGCAATATACATTGACCTGGAAGTGAATAGTGAATCTGTACACAGGAAGTAGGTGTGTGTTTTGAGGCCAAATCATTTAGACATACACACATGACCCATACAAACACCACCCCATGTAAAAATATATCAAAAATGATCTTAAAGCGGGGGTCCACCTATCTATCATTTTTTTTTTTTTGAGTTCATTCACAAACTTTTCTTCTCATGATTATCTACTCACATGTTCTGTGTAATAAGTCCGCCTGTGTCCGATTTCGTTGTAAAGAATAACTTATAAAATTCACTGAAGGCGGTTTTCATCTTCATTGTGGGCATTTGAAGCCCACAAGCATGTATTTCCTGGATGCGGTGAATGCTGGGAGCAGAGATGTTGTGATGACGCTGTTGCACAATGCATGCTGGGAGGCCTGAGACTAGCTCCCAGGGACTGTGGGAGGTCTGGGAGAGGCTAGAAACACACCTACTCCCATGGGAGGAAAATCAGGAAGTGCAAAGAAGATTAGAAAAAAAAAAGGTAATTACGGCGATTTCAATTTTTTTACACAGCATGTCAGCATCTAGGCAAGGAAGAGAATGCATAGAGATAATGTTCAAAATTTGGGTGGAACCCCGCTTTAATTTGCAAATAAGGATCATCTCTTCCTCAGAGAACAGTGAGCGGGGCATGGTGGTGGGAAGAAATTAGCAGCAGTACAAGCAACTTCCTGGAGGGGCATGATGTCACGGGTACATACCTCCGCGCACACAGCAGTTGTGCATCTCACATACACAGCGGTCGCGCATCTAGCTGCAGGAACCCAACTTTTATGGAAGTTAATAGTAAAGCAGATGCAGATTTCCAGGACTGGACTAACAAATGTTTCTAGTGAAAGACAACTGGTGTTTTCTATTAAACAAGGTCTAAATGGGCCTTAGGAATGTGTCTTTGCAAAGTTAAACTTAAAATTAAAATCCTTTCTTATTTTTGCTTGGGTATAGAGTGCAGAGGCATTAGAAGTCTTGTCAGTTTTTGGGGATGTCTGCACCCCTGATACGGCGAAGACACCTCCAAAATTTTGTACTTTCTCCTTCAAATGTATTCACTTCCTGTCACATTGCCAAACAGGAAGTATGGGTAAAACACTACCAATGTCTTTTTCCTTGGGGACACTCAGGTCAATCTAAATAGTTTCCCCATAAGGGAAATTGCACTCTAGCATTTTGCTGTGTACACCCCAAATTTTTAGGCATCTTGGACTTTGTGGTTTATTTACTAAAGGCAAATCCACTTTGCACAACAAGTGCACTTGGAAGTGCAGTTGCTGGAGATCCGAGGGGGACATGCAAGGAAAATAAAAAAACAGCATCTTTGCTTTTACATGATTGGATGATAAAATCACCAGTGCTTCTCCTCAGATTTACAGCGAATACACTTGTATTGCAGAGTGGATTTGCCTTCAATAAACCCCAAAATACCTAATAATTTGGGGTGTACACAACAAAGTACTAGAGTGCAATTTGCCTAATGGGTACACTAGTTAGATTGACCTGTGTGTCCCCAAGGAAAAACATTGGATAGGACGACCTTGAATCATTAGTTGGGGAGATGATCTTGAACGTTTCATGGCTTCTTCCTTGACCATATAGAAGTGGGGCTTAACCACCACATCTCTGGGGAGACCATCCTGGCGAGGTGGTCTGAGGGCTCTATGCGCTCGATCAAGTTCCAATCTGTGCGGTGGAATTTCAGGAATAAGCTCCTTAAAAAAAGCTTGAACTATTTCTAGAACGTTCTTTATTTCTTCCGGAATCCCCCTAATTTCTAAAATTATACCTTCTCGATCTATTTTTGAGATCATCAATTTCAGCAAGAGCCGTTTCTAGTTGATTATGGAGTTCCTGAATGCGATCAGTGTTCTGGTTTGTTCTTGCAACTGTGGCGTCTAGGTTAAGTTCAATGGCTTCCATACGAGAGCCCAAATTTTGAACGTCCGCCTTTATATCTGTGGTAATTATGGCAGCGGTATTGGACAGGCCACGGTCCAGCATATCTGAGAACCTGGCAAACATATCTGTAGTGTCCAGCTGTTGTGGGTTTTGGTGTCCTGCATTAGGGATCATTTGTTGTATTTGTGAGGGCCCTGCTTCCATGGGTGACATTAACAATGCATCCAGTGATTGCTCTATGAGCGATTCTGTCGATGCAGGGGAGTGTAGTCCCACATGGGGAGTACTCACTAGTGTCCCTGCGCCTGGCCTGAGGAAGTATGGAGCCGCTGAAGGGCCTGGGGAAGTGCTCTCCGCCTCCATCTGAGCCTGCTGTTAATGTCACCATAGGTGACATTAACAATGCATCCAGTGATTGCTATTTGTCTTTTATACACATGCCCCCTTCTATGACACTGCAGTGAGAGGCCAGCTTCCACTGCAGCACTTTTATTGGACAGCTTGGGTCAATGGTACTTTACCATTGGTTGAAGACTCCAAGCTGTCCATTAAGCTCAGTGCCTCTAACAAGAAGTGAGGAGAGGCACTGTGAGCTCATCCTCTCAGTCTGCTGCAAACAGAGTATGCCAGATTGTAATTAAACTGGCTGTTCTGTATTTAGCTTCTGACAGGCTGCGTATCTCCAGAACCATAGATTTGACCAGTGGTGGGGTAGGACAGCTTTTTTTTTTTTTTTTTTTTTTTAAGACCTGCCTCCCCTGACTGCATGTCCCTGGTTTCTACACACCTGTGGGACATCATTTCTCACAACCGGACCACACTATAGAAGACCTCAATGTTTTAGTTCTTAAAGGGAATTTCAGAACTATACAGGAAAGGAAAACATTTGAACTAAGAATGATACTTCTAAATTTAGATGTGGGTTCCCTTACTCATTATCCAAAAGTTTTACTATCCCCTCTGTGACTATCACCTCCCCCAGTCTATAGCTCTCCCTCTGTCTTATCTCACTAACTATGCTAGTTTTATTACCATTGCTGTGTACATTTGTTTGTGTGTTTGTTTTCCTTTCCCTCAGAGATTGTGTTGTTTTTTTGTTTTTTTTTAACATTCTGCTAAAACTTTTGTGAATCGGTACTGCTGGGTCCTTGAGGAAGGGAACATACCCCAAAACCCCTTCCTGAAAATTGTATGTAAGTGCAAATGAAAAAAAGTGTCATGGACAGTACTCAATTGTTTCTATCGCAAGTGCACTAACACAGCTACAATCACCTCAAGCAGAAAGTAAAGGCCCATACACAGGATACAAAAATCGGAAGTAAAATTTTTTCAGACGAACGATCTGCCAATTTTCGGATTTTTAGTACGGTGATTTTGACAGCCAATTCCGTTTTTTCATCAGACAAAAGCTGGATGTGCAGACTATAACATTTTTGTTGTACATGAATTCAAAGTCCGATTTTCGTTTAACCAGTACAGTTTTCGTATGAAAAAAAAAATCGTAAGAGCAAGACTACGCATGCTCAGAAACGAAAGAATACATACAAACTATTCAACACATTACGTCACTTCTGAAGTTGTATTCTGGTAAGTAGCCTCACTTTCGACATGAGACTAGCATGCAACAAAAAACGGACGAAAAAACTCTATAAAAAAACTGCTGTCCCATAATATCTCATATAACTTCAAAGAATTTTATTTTGATGCAACATAGCCTTATGTACTACAATACAGAATTATTGAAAAAGGTAATGGTGGTCATTGGGACAGATATTCACAAAGAAGGACCAATTACACTTATGGCATTGCGCCAGTGGCATTTATTGTGAGTGACACCCCAACACATTCTGCAGTAGAGCCCAAAGCACAATGCACCACGGCCCAGAAAAGCACATAAACCATGAGTTGTGGAGCACTACATTGCAAAAACAAGATTATGTAATTTTTTTTGTTATCCATTGTGATGCCGTGGCCGGCCATAATGAATAGGCTACCATAATGAAAAACACATTAACATAAGCTTTGCATAAGAACGATGAAATGTAATAAAGCCCTGAATCTCCAGAACAAAGATGCAGAGAGTAATGAGAACCCGCCAAAGATTCTATCACTTCCCCGCTTTACTCTTACCATAATAACATTATACAGAGTATACCAATTGTATGTAGCACAGAAAAAAAGATAGTCTATTTCACAGCATGACGTACTTGCCCCTCCTTGTCTTTTCCTGGGTGTGGTAAACAGAGTTAAAAGAACAAAACTTGAGCTGTTGAATTTTCATCAGATCCAGGCTAACCACAGACCAGCAAACACAGGCAAGTACTTTTTCCTTTTTTTTGTTTTTTTTTGTTTGTTTTATATTTGGAATATACAGAGAAAAAAGCAACAGAAAGAATAATGTTTATGTTATTATTAATCATTATGAAGAACTAATCATCAATCAGATCACATTTTGCAAACAAATGTGACTAAATGGAACAGTACCCCATTTAAATTGTAGGTTTGTTTTATGTAAATTGATTACATGATAGACTTTTTAACCACTTGACCTCTGGAAGATTTACCCCCCGTCATGACATGGCCATTTTTTACTTTTTAGCACTGTGTTAATTTGACAATTGCACTTTCATGCAATACTGTACACAAATGAAATTGATATATATTTTTCCCTAAAAATAGAGCTTTCTTTTGGTGGTATTTGATCACCTCTGCGTTTTTTATTTTTTGCACTATAAATGATAAAAGGCCGACAAGAAAATCAAATCTCTTAATAAATTTGGCCAAAATGTATTCTACTACATGTCTTTGGTTAAAAAAAATCCCAACAAGTGTATATTGATTGGTGAAAGTTATAGCGTCTACAAACTATGGGATATATACTGGAATTTTTATTTTATACTAGTAATGGTCAGCGACTTATAGCGGGATGGAGCGCAATATGACACTAACTGACACTTTGTGGGAACTAACTGCCACTGACATCACCATTGACATTATTACAGTGATCAGTGCTAATAATATGCACTGTCACTGTACTAATGACACTGGGTGGGAAGGAGCTAACATTTAGGGTGAACAAGGGGTTAAATATGTGCCTAACAAGTGTTTGTGTGTGTAATGTGTGCTGCTTTTACTGGGGATCTAGTTTTCATGAAAAACCAACTAGATCCCCTGTCACTAAATACAACTCTGTGCTGTTTACACTCACAGAGCTGTTGACTCTCAGCTTGCATAACAGTATACATTTTCTGTCCCCTCAAAATAACTCAACACACAGTCAATGTCTAAACCGCTGGCAACAAAAATGAGTACACTTCTAAGTGAAAATTTCCAAATTGGGTCCAAAGTGTCAATATTTTGTGTGGCCACCATTATTCTCCAGCACTGCCTTAACCCTCTTGGGCATGGAGTTCCCCAGAGCTTCACAAGTTGCCACTGGAGTACTCTTCCACTCCTCCATGACGAAATCACAAAGCTGGTGGATGTTAGAGACCTTGCGCTCCTCCACCTTCCGTTTTGAGGATGCCCCACAGATGCTCAATAGGGTTTACGTCTGGAGACATGCTTGGCCAGTCCATCACCTTTACCTTCAGTTCTTTAGCAAGGCAGTGGTCGTCTTGGAGGTATGTTTGGGGTTGTTATCATGTTGGAATTCTGCCCCGCGACCCAGTCCCCGAAGGGAGGGGATCATGCTCTGCTTCAGTATGTCACAGTACATGTTGGCATTCATGGTTCCCTCAATGAACTGTAGCCCCATAGGCGTGCGCACAGGGTGTGCCAGGTGTGCCCAGGCACACCCTAATCACCCTGTGCAGC
Organism: Aquarana catesbeiana; assembly: GCF_042186555.1. NCBI lineage: Eukaryota > Metazoa > Chordata > Amphibia > Anura > Ranidae > Aquarana > Aquarana catesbeiana. The sequence goes on from NC_133327.1 coordinate 192,624,270, forward strand.
AAAGATTCCCCCCTACTGCCCTAGCTCCCCCTCCCATTCCCCCCGCACCGCTGCTGGCTTCCCTCCTCTCCTCTCCTCTCCCGATGGCTGTTGCTGTGGGGATGTTTTAGGATGAATGGGGGAAGGGGCCAGTAAATATGTAATTTACTGACCCCTTCCCTTTCGGAATGAACACAGTGAGCGATTGGTAGTATGTGGTTGATCTTTGGGGTGCACACCCTAATGCAAAAGGCTGGGCACACCTATGTGTAGCCCCCCAGTGCCGGTAGCACTCATGCAGCCCTAGACCATGACACTCCCACCACCATGCTTGACTGTAGACAAGACAGACTTGTCTTTGTACTCCTCACCTGGTTGCTGCCACACACGCTTGACACCATCTGAGTCAAATACGTTTATCTTGGTCTCATCAGACCACAGGACATGGTTCCAGTAATCCATGTCCTTAGTCTGCTTGTCTTCAGCAAACTGTTTGCGGGCTTTCTTGTGCATCATCTTTAGAAGAAGCTTCCTTCTGGGTAGACAGCCATGCAGACCATGATGCAGTGTGCGGCGTATGGTCTGAGCACTGACTGGCTGACCCCCTCCCAACCCTTCTACCTCTGCAGCAATGCTGGCAGCATGTATACGTCTATTTCCCAAAGACAACCTCTGGATATGACACTCAACTTCTTTGGTCAACCATGGCGAGGCCTGTTCTGAGTGGAACCTGGCCTGTTAAACCGCTGTATGGTCTTGACCACAATGGTGCAGCTCAGTTTCGGAGTCTTGGCAATCTTCTTACAGCCTAGGCCATCTTTATGTAGAGCAACAATTCTTTTTTTCAGATCCTCAGAGTTCTTTTCATGAGGTGCCATGTTGAACTTCCAGTGACCAGTATGAGAGAGTGAGAGTGATAACACCAAATTTAACACACCTGCTCCCCATTCACACCTGAGACCTTGTAACACTAACAAGTCACTTGACATCGGGGAATGAAAATGGCTAATTGGGCCCAATTTGGACATTTTCCCTTAGGGGTGTACTCACTTTTGTTGCCAGCAGTTTAGACATTAATGGCTGTATGTTTAGTTATTTTGACGGGACAGCAAATTTACACTGTTATACAAGCTGTACACTCACTACTTTACATTGTAGCAAATTGTCATTTCTTCAGTGCTGTCGCATGAAAAGATATAATAAACTATTTACAGAAATGTGACAGGTGTACTCACTTTTGTGAGATACTGTATATACATTGTGATTCTACACAGCTGGCCCGCGCTGTTGCAGTATATACACAGTGCACAGTTGGCAAGTGTTTGACTTAGAGCAGCCTTTTTCAACCTCTTTACCACAGAGGAACCCTTACAATAATTTTCAAGTCATAAGCACACCCTGCTAAAACCAATTCATTGGGAGTCAGTGGGAAGAATGTCCCTTTGGTGGTGACTGAGAAGCATGCCCCTTGACAGTGGTGGTCAATGGAAAGAATGCCCCTTTACAGTGGTGGTCAGTGGGAAGAATGTCCCTTTACAATGGTGATCAGTGGAAAGAATGCCCTTTTGCAGTGGTGGTCAGTGGGAACAATGCATCTTATATCAGAGGTCAGTGGGAAGAATGCCCCTTTACAGTGGTGTTCCAAATCAGGACAGTTGGGAGCTATGGGTTTACTTTTTGTGTGTGTTCCCCTAAAAATATATGTACAGAATTGCTGATTGTTTTTGGCCCAATGGTTTAGTAGCTAGTAAAAGCTGAAAGCTCGGTTCACACTGTTGCAGGTGTTGTAGCATGAAACTCACACGATGTCCCACACCGACAAGCACCCGCAGCAGAAATGTACTGCTCTTATACAAACGAGCAAAGTGTTCCCTGGCTAGATGAGGTGGAGATCATGATGTCACTGCCCCCTCTCTCCACCTTGCCCAATCAGAGGACGGTATGCATTCATTGAGTGAATACAAAGTGTTGCCTGAATGGTGCCTGTTCTCAGCTGGCGACCTGTGTTCATAATGGCAGGACAACCGCTCGGCAAAGGACTTGGAAGCTAGTGGAGATCACTGGAGTAGTAGTGCCTTCTACAGTGAGTTCCAGCTTGTAGAAGATTGCACAAGTTTGTTTGGCAAATCTATACGTATATTGGTCCAAGTTGGACCAATGTAACTGTAAAAAATGTCATACCTAAACTTTAGCTTTAACCATTAATTATGCATATATGCCTATTTTATTTTTGTGCAAGGTGTTGAGAACCATGTAAGTCAGATATGTTTGCAGTCAGATAATAGATACTAAGCAAACAGATCTCTTTCTCCTACAGTTACTTATTGCTTTAGAACTTTTGAACATGTTATGTATGGCACTAGCTATACTACCCTCCCTTGTTATTTCTGTTACTTTGTAGAGCATCACAGAAGGTAATGGTTCTATATTAAACAATAGTGATATTAAGAACATAATAAAGTTCTTGATAGGGAGTTAGGAACCCATGATTAAAGTATATGTAAACCTAATCACTAAAATCTTATATACGTTTTAACATGTTAATGTAATTTCAAAAGTTATTTTCAGTATTTTTAATTCTGCACCTTTCAAAAAACGAATACCTAATGATCCAGCCATGAAGGCTTTTGTATCTGATTGCCTTTAGGGGGATCAGGAATGTTTTGTTTTTTTTTTTGCTGGATTTGTTGGTTTTGTTATCTTCCTCTGAATCATCTGTGGGTATAGGTTAGTGTACATGGAGGCTTTTTTTTTCTTTTTTATATATTGGTTGAACAAGATGGTCTTGTCTTTTTTCAACCTAATTATCTATGTAACTTCCTGTCACAACACTGTGTTGTCACCTTGCTGTCACACAGGCTTTTGATGGAACCTACAAGTGGCTTCTCATATGAACACAGATCATATAGACATGGTCCACTGTTGTGGCCATGTGAAATGCTGTGCATCCATCACTGGAGAGAATGCATGTATACATCAGGGGGCTGCAGGAGATCAGCAGGACTGAGATGCAACAAAGAATGGAAAAAGAATTATATTTAAAAAATTTTTTTTTTATGATATATAGTGTTTAAAGAGGAACTTTACTTCCCCCTCTGTGTTTAACCCCCTCCTTACCTCTTAAGCTGGATTATCTTCAATTCACATACTCGCCTGCCCAGAGAATCCAGCATTGTCCTGCTATAATCTGCTATGCCACCATCTCCTCGTAAGTCACTGCAAGCCTCTTCTGAGTTCAGGTAGCCAGTTCCCAATGACACATGCCAGCTCCTCCAACTGAGCGCTGTGTCCATGCTCCTGCAGCCTCCTGGGTTAAGTGGGATTTCCTAGAAGAAGGGACAGGTACATGAGAGCAGGTACATGTCATTCCCACCTAAGCGAGAATGGTGGTGGGTGATAGGCTGGGCCAAAAAAATTAAATAAATAAAAAAATGGCAGAGGAGGCAGACAGGTTAGGGAGCTAAAGTGGATCTGGGATAGGTCAGCTTGAAGCAAACTAAATGCCATTCAGTTTGGCTTTACTTTAAATAGTAGCACTGTATGACCCCAAAACATTTGCAACAATTATGTTACACTTTAGTTAGGGCTTTTTCACACTTGCTGGGGCATGTTTTGCTTCGGTATAATGCACATCTGCTGGTATGTGTTGTGTTTAAGCAGTGTGATGCCATGTTACAGCGCATCACCCTGTTTACTGATTTCTTTTTTTTTTTTTTGCACTTTTATGCAACACACACCACCGCACATGTATGGTGTGAACGGGAACATTAAAAAATAATTTGAGCCCTCATTGATCAATGCTGATCCACGCACCCGGTATGAACAAGCCATCATTCATCTTGACATGCCAGCTTTCCACAAATATTAAGCAGGCCCTTTGTACTAATGTCCATAAGTAAAAGTGAAAAATGTCTGCTCTCTAATGGACAAACTGCAATATTGCACCGTATGGTGAATTCTCAACATTCCTTACATGAGAAATGGGAAATGAGAACAGTAAATTGTAAAAAATGTTGCATGTGTCTGAAATTGTATGTATTCAGTACATATGGATTGTGTGTTTATAATTAGTTGCCACATTGAGATAAGACTAGGAGGAGATTTTCCTGCTTGAGTCTTTTCCATTCAAGCAGAATCATGCCCAGCCAGGTACACCCATGTAGCAATCCCTTTTCTGGAAATTTCGTATGTCTTATACACAGCTATTAAAATGACATCAGCTAAGTTACTGTCATTATTCTCTTGTTGAAGCCTGTGTGATCCTCAGTGCAACATCATTCTCCTGCTAGTCATATATTTATGTTTGTTGGCAATAACAGGAATAGGTGCTTTCTTATTTAAACATATAAACTGTCTGCGTTGCCCATAGTAAGCAATCAGCATTTTTTTTTGGTAAAGGCTATTAACATTAAAGGTAGAATTTTATTGGTCAGCACATGCATTTGTTCTTTCAGCCTAGGTTTGCACTGATGTGATGGGGGATTCACAGCGATTTCTGTGCATTTCCCACACCCCATCACAATCGCACTCCATTCATGTGAACCTCTACGGGTGTCAATGTTAAGTTAATGACACCCCAAAAGCGGTTTGCGCAGTGCGATTGGCAGAATCGGATCGCAGGGGTGTGAACACCCCTGCGATCCGATTCCAGTGTGGCAAAAAAAAAGGTTCACGCACCTTTTTCGTGCGGTTGGGGTGTGATTTGAGCCATACAAAATTAATGGGCTCAAATCTCACTGCAAAGAATCACATGTGATTTGAACAGGAATGCGGTGCGATATCTGTCCGAATCACATGTGGTTCCCTGCACCGCACCAGTGTGAACCTAGGCTCAGAAAAATCTATAGATAAGAATTGTTTTTTCCTATGGCGGAGGAACCATGACATAAATTGTACTTTCTTTATGGGACACAGAGCGTCTTCATATTCATTATAAAAAGGGTTTTAAGGCCACCTTCAGGTGACTGGACATTCCCAATAAAACAAGACAGGTAGTCCCCTCCCCTCCCAGGCATAACAATTTCCCTCCGGCAGTTTTTTGCTAGCGTCCCAAGGAAGGGTCATGGAGCTTCCAAGTCTACCTTTTCTCATTGTTCACTGTGCCATGTTTTGATACATTACTGTGAATCTTTCTGGTGTTTTATTTTTTTATTTCATTTTAAGTTTTCATTATTCCCTTTTTTGCTTTTTCTTAGGTTTAAAGAGAAACACAAACCGTGTATATACAGTATAAAAATAGAAGATATCTGCGCTAAAATAAACCACAATAACATACAGCAGCTATGCACTAGAACCCAGATAGTAGGCACAAAAGCAAATATATAACAAAAAAAATGCAGCGCTATTGAAATAAAGTAATAATTAATACAAGTGAAATATTAAAGTGCAATAGTGCAAATAATGTCCATGACAGTGAACCATATAAATCAATACAGACAATTAATTGAGAAAAAAGTGCAGTATATCAATAATACACAAAATATCCATATGATAATATTAAAAGAAAGTGACTTGAGTTGATGAAAAATCCTGGTGCACTGTGAGGTGAATCATTCATGAATAGTTAAATAAGAAAACTTGACCACGTAAGACCACCACCACAGGTGTCATACAAGGCTTGTTGGATCTATGATCCATTGGAGACGTGACTGAAGCCTGGAATGATAATCCAATATGCTGAGCCTTCACCTCCGGATGATGTACACAAGCACTGGGCGATAGTCCACTCCAATTCACGGTCAAAAATACAAGTGAATATAAAAGAGAAGAAACAACTCCAATAACGCAATAATGCTACAAAGGGTGCTTTATTGGAGGGGAATGCACTGCTGCATAAAAACGAGATGACCCACAAACGAGTCACTCAAGCGGTCAAATAAAAAATTGGAATTCCAGACAAGATAAATCACATCAGTGTGTGATAGCGATCGCACATAAGCATTTTTGAGTGTACAGCTTGTATAACAGTGTAAATTTGCTGTCCCTTCAAAACAACTCAACACACAGCCATTAATGTCTAAACCGCTGGCAACAAAAGTGAGTACACCCTTAAGTTAAAATGTCCGAATTGGGCCCAATTATCAATTTTTTCTCCCCGATGTCCTGTGACTCGTTAGTGTGGCAAGGGAGTAGGTGTGTTAAATTTGATGTTATCGCTCTCACTCTCTCATACTGGTCACTGGAAGTTCAACATGGCACCTCATGGCAAAGAACTCTCTGAGGATCTGAAAAAAAAATTGTTGCTCTACATAAAGATGGCCTAGGCTATAAGAAGGTTGCCAAGACCCTGAAAATGAGCTGCAGCACGGTGGCCAAGACCATACAGCAGTTTAACAGGACAGTTTACACTCAAAACAGGCCTCTCTATGGTCGACCAAAGGAGTTGAGTGTAAGTGCTCAGCGTCCTATACAAAGGTTGTCTTTGGGAAATATACGTATGAGTGCTGCCAGCATTGCTGCAGAGGTGGAGGGGGGGGGGTCAGCCTGTCAGTGCGCAGACCATACACCGCACACTGCATCAAATTGGTCTGCATGGCTGTCATCCCAGAAGGAAGCTTCTTCTAAAGATGATGCACAAGAAAGCCTGCAGTTTGCTGAAGACAAGCAGACTAAGGACATGGATTACTGGAACCATGTCCTGTGATCTGATGAGACCAAGATAAACTTATTTGGTTCAGATGGTGTCAAGCATGTGTGGCGGCAACCAGGTGAGGAGTACCCTCCGTCGAAAAGTGCCCGCGCATGAGCAGTACCGAAGGACAACCCAGCTAATATCCCGATCAGCTGGCGTGATGTCACCATAGCGCATGCGCACACCTTAGTTTTTTTGATGGGAGATATCATTTGAAGGGCAGAATTAAAAGCTAGGCAAATCGTAGATGTCAGATTGTGCCTCGCTGTTGCGGGGCGGGTTTACAGTGTGCTGAAGGTTTGGGTTTTCTCTGTGTTGCAGGGCAGGTTGGATGTATTGAACAGCAGGTTTTGCCTGTGTCTGAGACCGGGTTGCAACACAGACAAAACCCACCCTGCAACAGCGAGGCACAATCTGACATCTACGGTCTCCCTCTGCTCTCCCGTCGAATAGTGCTTCCTACAATGTGCGCAAGCGCTATGGTGACGTCACGCCAGCTGATCAGGAAATCAGCAAGAGTGGCCTTCCGTACTGCACATGCGCAGGCACTTTTTGACGGAGGGCACTAATCGTTAGAACACCGGCACTGGGGAGCTACAGTTCATTGAGGTAACAATGAATTCCACATGTACTGTGACATACTGAAGCAGAGCATGATCCCTCCCTTTGGAGACTGGGCCGCAGGCCAGTATTCCAACATGATAATGACCCAAAACACACCTCCAAGACGACCACTGCCTTGCTAAAGAAGCTGAGTGCAAAGGTGATGGACTGGCCAAGCATGTCTCCAGACCTAAACCCTATTGAGCATGTGTGGGGCATCCTCAAACAGAAGGTGGAGGAGCGCAAGGTCTCTAACATCCACCAGCTCCGTGATGTTGTCATGGAGGAGTGGAAGAGGACTCCAGTGGCAACGTGTGAAGCTCTGGTGAACTCCCATGTCTAAGAGGGTTAAGGCTGTGCTGGAAAAAAATGGTGGCCACACAAAATATTGACACTTTGGGCCCAATTTGGACATTTTCACTTAGGGGTGTACTCACTTTTGTTGCCAGCAGTTTAGACATTAATGGCTGTGTGTTGAGCTATTTTGAGGGGACAGCAAATTTACACTGTTATACAAGCTGTACACTCACTACTTTACATTGTAGAAAAGTGTAATTTCTTCAGTGAAAAGTTATAATGAAATATTCACAAAAATGTGAGGGGTGTACTCACTTTTGTGAGCTACTGTATCTACATATATAGGGCCAGGGTTTATTGGTTTAGGGCTGGACTTGGGGGTTTAGTGTATGTTTAGTATTTCAGGTTTTATTTTCTTAAGAGGCTGTGACAAACAGCCCCCCTTGGAACCAGGGCAGAGTCATGTATGGACTCAACGAATAGCTTAACTAAATGATGTATTAGCACCAGTGGTGGCCGCTCCATTAGGGGCGCCGCCCCCCTAAACCAAGCGCCTTGCCCATAATCAACATGCAGAGCGCCGGACGCATCATAATCAACATGCAGAGCGCCGGACGCAATGGGTTTTTTTTTTTTTTTTTTTTTTTTTGAAGCATGTGATTAGAGCCTGAGGCTTCTAAAAAGGGTGGGCTCGGGGTGCAGAGCGCTGTGCCCTGAGCCCATCCAGTTGTGTGACAATAACGAATTAACATTCGCTATTGTCTTCCTGCTTCTCCTCCCAGCCAATCAAGACCCAATTGGCCTGAGAGGAGAAGCGACCGCCTTGGCTTTGAGCAGGGGGGGATGCAGAGGAGGAGACACAGGGGGAAGCCGCCAAAGCTGCCCGTGGCCTGGATGGGGTAAGTGCAGGGCTGATGGACGGACGATTGATCGAACGACGGGGGGGGTTTGACTGACTGACCGATTGCCCACACGATTGGGGGGGGTTGGGGGGTTTACTGACCAAGTGAGGGGGGGGTTGACCGACCGACTGACCAATCGATCAACTTAATGAACAGGGGGGTGGGCAGGTTTGTTTGCCGCCCCACCCCACAAAGAAAATTAGAGCCCCAGCCACCACTGATTAGCACCACTGCTAAATGTGACAGCTTTTTGCTCAACCAGTGACCCACTGCTGGGACAAGGTCATCCAGTGCTCAGGGCAAAGATGAGAAACTGAATAACCCCACCCCCTCGACACCCCACCGCAACATCCTCGCCTATCTCCCCACCCACCCGACGAGGCCAACTATGGCATGCACAAAAATGTCTGTAGTGTTTGAGGCATGCAGTGAACTAGTACCAATGTTTGTGGTGCACTGGTGAACCTAAAACCTTTCACTGGAAGGAAAATGACCCTGTACCAGTGGTGTCATTGGAATGTAAAAATGTCCCTGAGTTGGTAGTGTCACTGAAAGGAAAAAATATCCCTGAATTGGTGATGTCACTGAAAACAAAAAAATGTACTTAAGTCAATGGTGTCACTGTAAGGAAGATATTTCCCCAAGTCAGTGGAATGATTTAGAATCGGAATAAATATCCCTTAGTTGGTGGCATCACTGGAAGAAAAAACATTTCCCTGGCCAGTGGTGTCACTGAAAGAAAAATGTCCCTGTGTCGGTGGTGTCAGTGGGAGGGAAAAATGTCCCTGGGTTGGCGATGTCACTGATAAAAAAAAAAAAAAAAAACATGATTTTGTGTGGTCAGCAGATAGAAAGTGACTGAAAGCACAAATGTCCCTGAGTTGGTGGTGTCACTGCAAGAAAAAATGTCCCTAAGTCAGTGGTGTCACACACTGCCAAGCAATCAGGGAGCTCGGTAAGGATGCGACCAGTGGCATCTGGTTCCTTAAACTGTGTGACATCAGAATCCGGAAGCGACAAGGAGTCAGTGGTGTCACTGGAAGGAAAAATGTCTCTGCATTAATGGTTTCAATAAAGGACAAATATCTCTTATTTGGTGGTGTCCCTGGAAGGAATAAATGTCACTGCATCACTGGTGTCACTGAAAGGAAAAATGTCCTAGAGTCAGCAGTGTCACTGAAAGGAAAAAATGTCCCTGAGTCAATGGTATCACTGGTAAAGAAAAAACGGCCTTAAATCAGTGGTGTGACTAGAATTAAAAAAGTGTTGGGGGTGTCAATGGAAGGAAAAAATGTCCCTGAGTCAGTGGTGTCACTGGAAGGAAAAGAAATCCCTGATCAGTGGTGTCACTGGAAAGAAAAGTGGTGTCATTTGGAGGAAAAAGTATCCCTGAGCTGGTGGTGTCACTGAAAAGAAAAAGGTCCCTGGGTTGGTGATGTCACTGAAAAGAAAAAAAAAAAAAACCCTGATTCGGTGGTGTCACAAGAAGGAAAAAGTGACCTGCATCATTGGTGTCACTGAAAGCAAAAATGTCCCTGAGTTGGTGGTGTCACTGAAAGAAAAAATGTCCTTAAATCAGTGGTGTCACACAATGCCACAATGTCACACGATGCCAAGCTCAGTAAGGATGCGACCAGCAGCATCCGGTTCCTCCAACTGTGTGACATCAGAATCTGGAAGTGACAAAGATTTCATCACTTCTGGTTTTGGTTTGTTTACAAACAGTTACCGGCTTTTACAAACATCTAATCAAACCAATCTCAGTTTGATCAGATGCTTTGGAGACCAGAAGAGAGATCTGGGGTCATATAGACCCCAGATCTCTCCATAAAGAGGACTTGTCACGGCCCATGCTATCTTAAGGGATGTTGTTTATCCCTTGGGGTAGTAATTAAAGTAACAAAAAAAAAAGTGTGAAAAAATGTTAATAAAATAAATTAATATAATTAAAAAAAAGTTAAAGCACACCTGTGCTCGCATGCAGATGCGACTTTGTGCGTCAGTCCTACATGCATATGTAAGCAGTGATTGCACCACACAGATGAAGTATCACCACAAACTTCAGAGCGAGAGTAATAATTCTAGCTCTAGACCTCCTGTGTAACTGTTAACTGGTAAAGGCTTTTAAAGCCTTGCATATGGAGATTTTTAGGTACTGTAGTTTAGTGCCATTCCACAGGCACAAGCAATTTTAAAGCATGACATGTTTGGTATCCATTTACTTGGCATAACATCATCCTTTATATTTTACCAAAAAATTGGGTATTATATTGTGTTTTTGTGCATGAAAAATTCATGAAAGTGTATCTTTCCCAAAAATTTGCATTTGAAAAACTACTGTGCAAATATCGCGTGGCATAAAGATATGCAACACCCATCATTTTATTCTCTAGAGCCTTTGCTTAAACAATAAATAATGTTTGGGGTTATAGGTAGTTTTCTAGCAAAACAATTATGTTTTTTACATGTGGGGGGGGAATGTCAAAATTGGCCTGGGCTAGAAGGTGTTAAAGACAATGCAGTGTGGTACTGTGAAAATGAAACTGTTTTGCTACTGGCCAATTGGTACTGAAGTTGAGGGCTTTAGCTTTAGTTTTGTAATAAACTTGCTTTTTAGATCTGTTGTGGATGCTACTTCCACTGGTTAGTTCAGTCATATTACCGCTACACAAAAAAATAGGGTGTTGCATCAGGTCCCTCTCTGTGCTGCACGGTATTTTTTGTCATTTTTTTTTAAATTCACACATGTCTCCCACGGCAGTGCTCAGCTCCCCTATGCCCTTTTCTTGTCAACTCCTGGCCTATTAGTCTTGGAAATGGCCAGAAGTAATTTTCAAGATTACCTTCCCCCATAGACTTCACTGGGGTTTGGATTCACAGGATAAGTTCACCTTTAACCACTTGCTTACTGGGCACTTAAACCCCCCTTCCTGCCCAGACCAATTTTCAGCTTTCAGCGCTGACGCACTTTGAATGACAATTGCGCGGTCATACAACACTGTACCCAAATGAAATTGTTATAATTTTTTTCACACAATTAGAGCTTTCTTTTGGTAGTATTTAATCACAGCTGGGGTTTTTCATCTCTTTATCGTACATCACGGGACACAGAGCACCATAGTAATTACTATGTGGGTTAATGGCCACCTTCAGGTGATGGACACTGACACAACCCAAACAGGAAGTTGCCTCCCTATATAACCCCTCCCATACCGGAACACCTCAGTTTTTTCGCCAGTGTCTAAGGTGTTGGTCACGAGTGAAGATGTGCTCTGAGGAGCTCCAGGAGGGATCCATGCTGGATTTAAATAACCTCCATAGACCGGATCCATCCAAAGTGCCACTGAGACCAAGGTGGATGGTACCCAGGCCTCGTATCTGAAAGCACAATGTTTTGCCTGTAACGCCTCTTTGCAGGGCTGGACCCCGGGACCCAGAGCTTTGGTCATGCTACATTACCTAAAGTTTTTCTGGCTGGGTGCTATTACAGGTCCAAGGGAGTGGAACCCCGATAAAAAGGGACCAGGTCCTTGAAGGTTTGCTAAACGCAGTCGCCGTGATGGGTGAAGGTTGGATCTGTCTGTTAATTCAGCAAAATCCTGTGGCAGGGATAAGGTAAGGAAGAAGCCTAGGAACCATAAAAGTCCACCTAAGGTTTTCTTCTTTAGGGAAAAATGTTGTCATACCTTAATTCTCCACTAGAAGGAGTATGTACACATACCTTAATCTGTTGTCTTCACTTCAGCTCAGTGTCAGTCTGTGTGTGGCTGCAGCAGCTTGCACAGGGGGATTCCTCTCAAGGTAAGAGATCTGCCATGCTTTTCTCCCCCCTGAAGGGACCAGGAGGGTTAGGGAATCAGAGGTTGTTGTACCCCCCTTGTAATACCCCCCCCCCATGGGGGGTGCGAAAGTCCTGAGTTCGCTCCACATGTGTTTTTTCTTCCTGCTTGTCTGGGCTCTGCCTCTAACCCCCCCCCCATGTTTTTTCAAAGGAAGGTTGGGGCAGGGTGACGGAGGGGACGGGGCCTAGGCGTTGCGCCATGTGTAGGACACAGCGTCCACGAGGACTTAAGAGTTTCACATGGAGCAGTCTCTCCTCGGCTGTAGTGAGGAGAAGCAAGCCTGGCTGCACCCGGGACACAGGAGCGGTGGGGCACGTAAGGACTGCAAAGGGCATTTCCAATACGGAAAGGACATTTTTCCCCAGCACTAGCTTGAACTTGTATAGCGGCATTACGCCGTCAGACTATGTTCAGCAAATAGTGCATTTAAATAGTGCCTCTGCTTTTGTGCTTAGGACTATGTGTACTAAAAAAAAAAAACACAAATACCAAAAAGCTACCAAAGATTTCACCCCAGGTGCTAGGAACTCCAGTTGTGTCTCCACACTGTCATCCTCAAAAGAAATACCAGACATGGCCAGCCAGGGTGAGTCATTGGAACAAATTGGTGGTGCAGCTGCTTCTCTCATCTCAGCCCCTGTATACGTGACTGAAGATGCCTTTTCCTCCGCCCTGCAGGGCCTAGAAGGAAGATTAGCGGCTTTAATCGCATCCTCCATTCAAATGGATAGGAAGCGTTTTAGATCCCCCTGCCCCACCTTAGACCCTTTGGAAGGGGAACAGTGGGTACAGGATGAGGTGTTACCCTCAGGCGATCAGGAGGAAAAACAAACCGTTGACTCCTCTGTGGAGGAAACAACGGTAGATGAACCCTTTTCAACCTCACAATCTGAGAAGTTGCTGATACAATTTCTTACGGAGATGGTTCGTTCTACTTTCATGCTACCCCTAACGGAGTCTGCTGAAAGTTCGTTTTCTTCCTTGGGTTCCATAAAACCTTCACAGCCTTTGCATACGTTTCCTGTCCATTCATTACTAGAACAGCTTATTTATGCTGAATGGGATCACTCGGATAAGCATTTTATCCCTCCAAAGAGATTCTCAGTTCTCTATCCCATGGAGGAGAAATTCACCAAAAAATGGAATGTACCAGCAGTTGACGCTGCGATTTCCAGTGTGAATAAAAGTCTAACTTGTCCAGTAGACAATGCACAAATGCTTAAGGATCCAACAGATAAAAGGTTGGAATTTCTGTTAAAATCCTTTTTTTCTTTGGCAGGTACCGTTACTTAGCCTGCAGTCGCTGCAATAGGCATCTGTCAATCCCTAAAGGACCAATTTAGACAGGCCCTTAAAGAGGTTCCTGTACAACAAGCCCGGGATTTGGCCGAACTACCCAAAGCATTATGTTTTGCCATAGACGCCATTAAAGATTGTATTCACCAGGCGTTCCGCCTTGCGCTTGTGCTAGTACACATGCATAGAATCCTGTGGTTAAAAAATTGGTCAGCTGAAGCACCAAGCAAAGGTCCTGGTCCCACCTCTAACCAGGTTAAGGGCACAGGGCATAACAGTCTTGCCGTTCCTAGACGATCTATTGCTAATAGACCAGTCGGTGGCTCGTTTGGAGCAAAGTGTACACATTACAACCAGTTACCTCTAAAAAGGCTGGATTACTTGGGTCTGATCATAGACAGAGCCCAGAAAAAGGTGTTCTTGCCTCAGGCAAAGATCAATTCCATAAGAGAGCTGGTGCGGATCCCCAGGTCAAAAGGAGATCCCTCTATATGCCTTTGAATGAGGTTGTTAGGAAAGATGGTGGCTTCATTCAAAGCGGTTCCCTATGTCCAGTTCTATTCAAGACTGTTTTGGGCACTGATAGGCTGCACTGGTGGGCATATCAGCACTGATGGACACTGATAGGCACAGATAAGGCGGCACCGATGGGGACAGATAAGGAGGCACTGATGGCCACTGATAAGATGGCACTGATGGGGCCCTTATGGGTGGCACTGATGGGCACTGATAGGTGTTACTGATAGGTACCACTGATAGATGGCACTGATGGGCACTAGTAGGTGGCACTGATGGGCACTGGTAGGTCATACTGATGGGCAACACTGTTGATGAGGTACTGATTGGTGACACTGTGGGCACTGATGGGTGGCACTGTGGGCACTGGTAGGTGGCGCTGGTGGGCACTGGTAGGCGGCACTGTTGTGTACTGCTAGGTGACACAGGTGGGCACAGATGAGCTAGCAGCAGCTCTCCTTGATCAGGACCGATGTCCCTGTCACAGCCACAGGCGATCGGCTTTTTTTTCTCCTAAAGCTGTCAGCAGTTTTCCCTCCTTAAACTCCATTAACCTTGATAAAACTTTATCAAGGAAGCTAACTTGATTCACATTTCATGTGTATATAGTGGCCAAAGTGACCTTTACGCTGCCAATACATCCTTTAAGAAAAAGATATCTCCCCCCTTTATCTGAACGTTTATCCAACAGGGTCCACAGAATTCGATTGGAGATTAAAATAGATACCCCTTTAGTTTTAGCCTCTTGATTAGAGGAATGGTATACGCAAGGGAAAAATCTGTTCTGGAGGATGGGTCACCTGCACATTCTATCCACCTCCATAAACTCTGTACTCCTCTCCTGCACATTATACCCTCCGCTACTCACTCTGCACTCCTCTCCTGCACATACTACCCACCTCCATTCAGTCTGCACTCCTCTCTTGCACATTCTACCCACCTCCATACACTCCGCACTCCTCTCCTGCACGTAATACCCACCGCTATACACTCCACACTTCTCTCCTGCACATTTCTACCCACCTCCATACACTCCGCACTCCTCTCCTGCACATAATACCCACCGCGATACACTCTGCACTCCTCTCCTGCAAATACTACCCACTGCCATACACTTCGCACTCCTGTCCTGCACAGAATATCCACTGTCAATCACTCAGCACTCCTGTCCTGCACAAAATACTCACCACCATACACTACATACTCCTCTTCTGCATGTACTACCCACCTCCATACACTCCGCACTCCTCTCCTGCACATACTACCCATCTCTGTAAACTCCACACTGTACATTTCCTAATTAACATTACCGCATTCTGCACTATGTAAGTCATCTCAGACTCTATTAAACCACACCCCTTTAAGCCACAGCCAATATTTAGTGCAATTTTAACCATGCCTGTATTTCGTCATTATCCATGCCTAGGGCCCATTTTTTATCTTCCACAGGGGCCCACTGATTTCATGATACGTCCCTGTTTGGGACAGTCTTATTCATTAAAGGGGTTGTAAAGGCAGAAGTTTTTTTTATCTTAATGCATACTATGCATTAAGATATAAAAATTTTTGTGTGTAACAGCCCCCCCTCTCTCCAGCGATGTCCACGAATGTCTAAGCCATCTGGGACACTTCTCCTAATTGGCTAAGACACACCAGCGGCGATATTGGCTCCCACGGCTGTCGATCAAAGTCAGTCAGCCAATCAGGGAAGAGAGGAGGTGGGGCGGGGCTCCGTGTCTGAATGGACATAAGGAGCTGTGACTCCAGTGCCCCCATAGGAAGCTGCTGACTGTGGGGGCACTCAATAGGAGGGAGGGGCCAGGAGCAGCAAAGAGGGACCCGAGAAGAGGAGGATTCAGGCTGCTCTGTGAAAATCCACTGTACAGGGGAGGTAAGTATAATATATTTGTTATTTAAAAAAGAACAAGCCTTTACAATCACTTTAAAGCCATGCAAAGACCCATGGCAATTTCCAAAGTGCAATAACCTAATCATACCATTGGAAATTATTTTTTAATTAACAAATTCCAAAAAAAAGTGGAGGGCCACCCCGAAAAAAAAAAATTACACCAAAAATCCTAAAAAAAATTAAAAAAAAAAAAAAAAAAAAAATTTTTTTAAACTTACCTAAAGCCTTGTTGCTAGGCAGTCTTCCTAATCTGCCTCTTCCTTTTCCGCGGCATCTTCTGCTCCCCGGTGAGCGGCCCCGTTGTCTTCTGGGAACTGTGTGTGTTCCCAGAACACCAGGGGGCCATTCACAGAGCCCTCTCGTGTGCGCAGTAGGAAACTGGAAGTGAAGCCACAAGGCTCCACTGCTTGTTTCCCTTACCTAGGATGGCGGTGCCGGGACCCGAGAGCCGAGGGACAGGTCGGCCTCGGGCGGCCGACATCGCGGGCACCCAGGACAGGTAAGTACTTATTTAAAGTCAGCAGCTACAGTGTTTGTAGCTGCTGACTTTTAATTCTTTTTTTTTTAGGCTGGAATCCCGCTTTAAATCTAATTATTACTGCTTTTTGATTGCTTTTTAAACATAGCACACCCATATACTTGTGGCACACTGTAGTACCTGCACAGTCTTAGATGAAGGCAGGTCCACAGACAAAACATGTCATTTTGAAAAGTAATATTTTTTTGTTTTTTCACTTACTATGTAGCAGTGTAAAGTAGACACACCAAAAAATGATTTGGCTGATACCAAGTTTCAGCAATGTCAGAAACTTTTTTCTGTATTTCTTTAAAATTCACATCAGATTCTAAAGCCCTGATCATTGTGAGTTCAGACTGTGTGTTACACAAGCTGTTATTTAAAATGTTTATTTCCTTCCCTTTTCACTTATTATTTTTCTGCTCTGTTCACACTATAATACGCAATGGCTCACAGCAGGAGTCCATTCCATCTCCATTCACAGTTTCAGGTTTGATTTCAGCCCGAATTTTTGGCTGAATTCAGACCTGAAATGGACCAAAAGACGCACAGGACTCCTGTGCAAATCACACCAGAGCCATACCCGCTTCCAATTCGCATATTTGTGAACCCAGCCTCAAAGAAAATTCAGTTTCTCCTTGAGCAGGGTTAGAATTAGAAATGTAAATTCTGAACTTGATTTTGCCCATATTTCATCCAGTTAGGAGAGTAAAAGGAGGAGATGGCACTCTTAAACAGCACTTATTGCTGATTTACCAGGTCTGCACTCTAGACAGAATAAAGCAACATTTCTCATTGCTCCATGTTCTTTTTAAAAATTTTAGTGAAGCCCCTGGTAGGCTAAGGTCAGTGAAAAATGAGTGCCCCACTCCAGGCTGCAGTTATTCCCAGAAGGTGGGCAGTTCCTTGGTGGCCTCTAGCACAATGAAGGGCTGCGGTGTAAGTTATGAATCAGGAATCAGGCAGCAAAGTTAAAATGGTTCTAAAGCTACAAGGTTTTATTGCTCAATGCATTCTCTGCATCAAGGTAAAAAGCTACTGCATACATCTCTCCCCCATCACCCCCTAAATACTTTCCTGAGCCCAATCCCCATGCAGCAATGTGCACAAGAGCAGCAGCTTTCTCGCCTCTCTTTACTCATTGGAAAGAGAGGAAGCAGTGGGAGCCATTGGCTCTTGCTGCTGTCAATAACAGCCAGTGAGGAAAGAGCAGGGGACGCCCTGTGTGTAAATGGACACACAGAGCTGGCTCAGGAGCAGGCATGCACGAGTGCCCCCATAACAAGCAGCTTGCTATGGAGGCACTCAGGGGAGCCCAGGGTACCGGCGGGGGTCCCCAGAAGATGAATTTTGAGGCTGCTCTGTGCAAAACCATTGAACAGAGCAGGTAAATGTAACATGTTATTTTAAAGAAAAGAAATTTGGTTTAGAATCCCTTTACCAGCTTCAGAACTAGAACACCTGTCAGTTTTTATTGCTGTCTGTGCCCCCGTTAAGGAGATTCACCCTGTCGGTTTGCCCTGTTTACCGTCTTCACCTAAAGTGAAAGTAAAAGAAAATTCCAAATTTTGGGTTGACACTAGAATAGTTATAGAGGGGAAACCTTCCAATGAGGAAATTATTTCTGGTGACCCTGGTGACACACTGGGATTCCCTCACTTTGGAGGGAATTCTTCTCACTTCCTGTTTTGGCTATGGGAAAAGAATAAAAGGGAAATCTCCCCTATGGTACACAGATGGCAAAAAACTGACAGGGTTTGTTATGGAAATGATTAAGAGCTCCAATCGAGCCCAAGGTTATCTGCTGCTGTCTCTAATTGGAAAGTGTGGATATGCATGCATATAAAAGTAAACACTCTGAGACACGCTCAGCTCCGTTACTTTTTACACTTCTAATTTATTCAAGGCGGTGCTAATGTTTTATACACAAAAATACGTCATTGCTATGTTAGTCTAATAGGTACATCTCATTGGTTAAGATAGAAAGGAAGATGGAGAATCTTCATAACGAGGTTTGGCTGTCCTTGTTTTTATCTTCAGTTCCGCGTTCTTCTGATGTGTGGGATGTAGGGGGTACCCGCCATTTTGAGAAAAATATAGGAACAGAGCTAATCTGTATACTTATATAATGAGTAAGGAGAAAAATATGTATACACATAAGAAAATAGACATTTTCAGATTATTATTATTATTTACATCACATTCCTTCACAATCCCCCCTAAAATGACTATTTTCTCTTTTCTGTCCCTAATACTAAAGGTCCCACTTTGGCCTGGCCCTTCGCCTCAGCAACTCTTTTAGGCTGTATATAGAATTGGGCAGCAACTGTTCACTTCCCTCCTCGATACAGCTGGAGAGGTACAGTCAGGCGCTATCTATCCCTAAAACCCTATAGGATTGTGAGATTATGGACAGGGAGTGACTGTAGGGGAGTGAAGGGTTTGTCATCTTCCATCATAAGGAGATCCTCTTCTTCTTGGTGGAGAAATGTAGGTGTGCTATTGTCTACAGCCTTGCTCATTAACTTTTTACGAAAGGTAGAATACAGCATACAATCAGGGCTAAAAGAACCAGGATTATTAATACCCTTACCCGTATCTGGGCGAGCACCTTCTGCCACCCACTCATCCAGCTAAAATATTGGTCCCATGGGTCTGTGATAGCTGAGTTCTTCTTCAACTCCAGTAACAGATCTTCTAATTTCTTTATAGCTAGAGTAACCTTACAATTTGGGCTAGTATTATCAGGAATGTATGTACAACAAGTTCCCGTTTTTTCCTATGATTTTACAAAACACCTCCTTTCCCAGCTAGCACCATGTCTAAGGCCATCAGGTCCTGGAATGTCATGTAGGAAGTGGGGGCTAACTGGTCAGCAATTCCCTGGAGGGCATCTTTACAGTAATTTACAAATCTCTGTTGGTTATAATATGTGTAGTGTCAGGTCACCTAGAGGCTGGGTGACAGATGCACACCATTGGGATCAGGAGTGCACCGCAAGGTAGTGGACCCTACGGCTGACTGCTGTGGATTGAACCCTGGGAGGTTCAGGAAGCAGGTCTACTGGATCACTGACACAGATCCCACTGGGAGCTAGAGCATAGATTCCCCATGGCGCGGAGTCTAAGAGCCAGCAGGTGTTCACCAGAGCCTTTAATGGTAAGGATGGACTGCGCTGCAGTCTGGCTCCAGGTTGCGGCCCCCAGGGTCTCACAGCTCACGCTCACGGTAGACTACAGGAGAAGAGGAAGGAGGCAGCAGGCTAGAACAACAAGGAAAGTAAGGGACAAGCCAAGGTTCAGGGTCACAGGCAAACAGGGATGGTCGGGAACACGCCAAAGTCGGTAACAGGAATCAGATGTATGAAACACAGCAAGTACACACAGAGGCTAACACACAATGGTTGATCAGCACTGCTGGCTTGCGGTGCACAGGTTAATATAGGGTTCCCTGATAGGGCCTGGGGTGGGGCCATGCTTAGAGGAGAGGTTACAAAGCAGTCAGGTGAGGGTCAGCTAGTCTCTAGAGATGAACACATGGAGACAGGTATGCTGATCGACAAACTCTATTGCATAACCATGACATGTAGTTAATCCAATCTACCTTCTTGCTGACAGTTGTTATGGGGATCAAAGACTCAAAACCAGCTTTTACCTGGTCCCTGGCTTTAAACTCATCAGGGACCTCCCTTGTAACCCCTATGACATCTATGTATACATGAGGGTCAAAGCTTCCGGAGAGAGCTGCTCGCTTCCTCCTCTGACTGTGTGCTGGTTCAGTGTATGTATCAGGGGTATCTTCGGTTAGGATATGGGGGGGCATAATGACCTTTGCAAGGGCACATTCACTGGTCCAGATTCCCTCTAGATCCAACTGAAAAAGGATATGCAGCACCCGAAAACACGCTCTCCTGCAGTGATAAGCGTGCATTCAGGTGTTCTTCCTGGCCAACTTGACTGAGGTGGCTGTGGTCAGCAAAACTTGGAATGGACCATCATATCTTGGCTCAAGGATCTCCAGACAGTAGTTGGTGTGTTCCTGTATCTAATTCAGGATCTGGAATGGAAGAAAACACCTGGACATGCATTCAGGTTAATTCTCGTGATAATGTGGTTACATAATTAGTCAACATATCAGACTGCAACTGTAACTGTTGTGGAAAGTAACAACCAAGTCTGGGAGCTGAACCAAACAAAATTTCATTAGGGTATAGGGCATGTTTCCCCTGGGGGTGTGTCTGACACTGAACAGGGCAATGGGCTAACTGTCTGGCCAACTCATGTTAGTCTCTTGGGCCATCTTTAACATCCTGTTTTTAGTGTCCCATTCATCCTTTCTACCTTCCCGCTAATTTGAAGGTGGTATGTGATGTGTAGTGCTAACTGAACCCCCAGTGCTGCCCAAATCTCTTTTGTAAGGGTTGCTGTTAAGGCTGGTCCCAGATCTCTCAATATCACCTCTGGGACCCCAAATCTACCTACTATCTCACTCAGTAGTTTCTTAGCTGTGGTCCTGGCAGTCGTGACCACTTCCACTAGGGCGTTTTCGAATCTGCCACTTCTTGGCACTTGAGAATGATCAATTTGCATCCTCTGGAATGGGGTATAGGGCTTTTGCCAGGTGCTTCTTCTGTGTATCCTGGGTTACATTTGGTGCAGATAATGCATGATCTGCAGAAGTTCTCGGTCAGTGGAGTAACTCTTAGTGCAACACTTGTTGATAAGAGAGTTCATAAAAGTCTTTGTCAAGTGGGCAGCTCCATGTGCCCATTGCACCACGGCTGGGTACATACTCCTGGGTAGACAAGGCTTCTTGTTGCATTCGAATAGTCCATCTCTGAGAGTTGCTCCTCTCCGTTTCCAGCTTTCCTTCTTATCCGGACTTGTTGTTTCCTGTAGTTCTTTTAGATAAACTCTGTCCACTGGGAGAGTTTGTAAGGTAAGCACAGGGTGGTCTTCTTCTACCACCCTGCTGTCCACTTCCCGTGGACTACCAGCTGTCTGTTTGGCAGCTGAATTGGCTAGATGATTGCCTCGAGCTTCCTTTGAGTTCAGTTTGTCATGTGCTTTTACTCATAATAGTCACTTGGGTTGTAGGGTTGGGAGAAGCAAGGCATCAATCAAGTTTTCACAGGTGTTCCTGCAGCGTCAGGAATCCTCTGTCCTAGATAACACCATAATGATGGGCAATGCTGAAAGCGTATCTTGAGTCCATATGAATGTTGGCTCTTTTTCCCTCTGCCCATTTACATGCTGTAGTAAGTGCTTACAGCTCTGCCTCCTGTGCAGACATCACCGGTGGTAAGGCTTCAGCTTGTAGAACAGTGTTTTCAGTGGTGACCGCGTGTCCTGTGTGGTCATGGGGTGACAAGTCAAGACTCTACTCCTTCTCCTCCTCCTTTCCCCCCTCGAGAAGTGGAAGAAGGGTGGTAGGGTTCAGTGTTTGACAACTTAATAGAGTAATGCTGTCCAGTAGGAGGGAACACAGGAGTCTCAAGTGTCTGGTAGTGGACAAGTGTTTCGGCTGGATCTTGGTTGAATATGGCAACAACGTCATGGGGAGTAAGCAGAACGAGGCAGTGTCCGAGGACCAAGTTCAAAGTTTTGTCAAGCAAGGCTTGTATAGCAAAGCCAGCTCGCAGACACAATAGGCCTCCTCTTGCTACCGCATCCAGCCGACAGGAATAATATCCTACGGGGCGTAGGCTGATGCCGTGTGATTGGGTGAGTACACCTGCAGCATGTCCCAGACGTTCGGATACAAAGAGCTTGAGCGTTTTGTCGTAGTCTGGGAGCCCTAGCGCCTGAGATGGCACATTTGAGGGCCTCAAACTTAGATATTTCTTCAGGAGACATCTGGAAGGGTCTGATTGCAGAGCATAAGTAGGAAGGCTTCTGGAATCCATGCTCTGCACTAGGAAATTAGTCCAAGGAAAATGACAGGTGTTGAGCACCACTGCAAATTTGGGCTTTGAGGCTCTGCAGCCCTGGTTGGCAAGATAGCACAACAGGCTTTCTGAGGTGACTTTAACAGGGGGTAAGTCAGCTGCACAAAGGAGAAGGTCATCAACATGTTGGAAGAGAATCACTTCCGGGTGTTTCTCTTGTCATGTGTCAAGGATGATAGCCATAGCTTTTGCAAACTGGCTTGGAAAGTTCTGTGCCCCTTGCGGCACAACTATTTAGGTATGTTGCCGTTTCTTTCCGTGGATGAATGCAAAAAGGTACCAGCAGGAGGGGTGAGGGTGGACACTGAAGAAAGCGTTTGTAAGGTCCACCTCTGTGAGGTACTTTGCAGTCAAAGGCATCCACAGCAGGTACCTGGTTCTCTTTTTAGGATTTTCTTTTTGGGGTTATTGTGGTTTCCAGGGCAATGATGCGCCCTCTTTTAGCTTGACTGAAACTGGTGGCACCTTTAAGTGACCGTTGTCTTCCGGTCCTGTGGACCATAGGCACGCAGGGATTCTGTCAAGTACTTCCTGCAGTATTGAACTTGAAGTTTTTGCTTCATTAAGTGTCATCAGGAGAGGCAGAGAACACAAAGCAGATTAGCCTTCTAAAGATAGGGGAGTATGTAACTTCATCCCCCCTTCAGGCGTGTCCTGATTGAGGCCTGTAGTCCGGACAACACATCAGCTCCTAGTAGATTCAAGGAACATGTAGAGGACACCACAAATCTGGCAAGCAAATCAGGAAGTGGACTGGAGCGGGGCACCCCATCCATTCCTACGCAGGAAACATCAATAGTGGAAAGGAAAGAATTATCAGGCAGGTTCACCGCCCTCAACACACTTTTGGCTGCACCCCTATCAATGAGGAAAGTGGTAGGTTTTTCGTCTGGGACATCTTGGGGCTCTGCATTCTTTTCTAAAGTGACCCCGTTTCCCACAGTTGTAACAGGTGATCCTTTCCCTGGTATTGGGCAGTGGTGGTGGACTAGTGTAGGCGGGATCTTCGTCATGGGTTACCATGAGGGGCGTTGGTTTTTTTACCTTTTTGATTTTCTATACCTCTGGTCACCAACAATAAATCAGACATTTTCATTGAATGGTTTTCAGGGCGGGCCACCATCAGGCCTTTTCTGATATCCTCTCTGAGCCCTGAAACAAAAGCAGCTGATAACGTGTGTGTGTGTGTGTGTGTGCCTTTATGAGTCTAGCATGATACTTCTTCACAGACTCCCCTTTATCTTGCGTAATATCTTGGATTGCGCTGGTCTGATCCGTCAACTTCTCCTTTGCCCAGTCGTGGAGTTGTGCACAGAACTCCACGCCTGAGGTGTAGGAAGTGGCACTTGTCAGGCTGGCATCACTGAAGGCCGTCTGCATGACTGGCCAAAAGACATGTCCTGCTTTGATTTGGCATAGGCTGATCAAGTCTCTCCAGGCAGCTGAGTAAGTTTCTTGTATCTGCACTATCCTGTGGTAGAAGGGAATTGGCTGCTTCTCTGGGTCAGGCAGACTTATCACTAAGGCCTCTGCTTGTGATAGAGTAAAAGCGACATACATCACTGGTGCCCCTTCTGGTAATCGAGACTGTTGTTGGGGCGGGGGCTGGCAAGGGGCACTGTTCTTTACGGTTGCCAGCATGTGTTTGAGATCCTCTCGGAACTGTGAGTCCGGAGCCGGATTGGGGGTTAAATCAGTGGGTGGCCTTGCTGCCTGCTGTTGGGCTTCCCACTCAGACGCTTCTTCATCATTAACATATCCGGCCTGGGAATGTGATGCTTCCGTATTGGGGAAGACAGATGTGTGGTACGAACCATCCTGGTTTAAAACAGGGAGGGCTGGGTACAGGCTGTTTAAGCTTACTGGGTGTACCAAGATGGCCGCCGGCAGGAAGTGCACTGGGCTGGGTAGAAAGTGAAGGCATGGGTGCATTAAGATGGCCGCCGGGCTGAGTTGTCACAGTGGGTTGTGCTTGGGTGGTGA
Organism: Aquarana catesbeiana; assembly: GCF_042186555.1. Classification (NCBI taxonomy): domain Eukaryota; kingdom Metazoa; phylum Chordata; class Amphibia; order Anura; family Ranidae; genus Aquarana; species Aquarana catesbeiana. Next base: position 192,648,692 of record NC_133327.1, read on the forward strand.
GAAAGGAGTGGTTGTTAGACGGAGGGCAGTGCTGTCCCTCCCCTCCTTTTGTTTCAAGTTCCAACATATCATCAGCTCTGTGATACACATACATAATACAATCGCCATCTTTCTTAACTTCCTTTATCCAATTTTCTTTATCACACAGGATTTTTCTCCCTGTTTCTTTAGCAACATAACTTTCGCCACTTCGTTCAACTTTGTTAACTATTTCAACATCTTCTTCTCTCCTTCTTTACAATATCACATTCTTTACAATATCACTTTCTTTTCTCTCTCTGTTTCTCGGCTAACGGCTTGAGAGGAGAATACGTACAACCAAGGGGTTAATATTCTTTCTCAGTGTTCTTATCAAATTCCTTGGGTGGGGGCACATAAGACTGCGCTTCTAGTTGCTACTGTCTGCTATAACCCTGTAATATACGGTTAATCTCAGAACAAGAACAAACACATCAGGGGTAGTGAGGAGCAACGGCCCGCGACCCAACAGATCCCCCGGGCAGCCCCCCCTCCGACCTTAACCAGTCCCCAACCCCTCTCGTATATAGCAAACAGTAAACCACAAATACACTCACGACAGGACATTACACCTGCCACTCTTCGAACTGCAAAATTTCAGCAGGCTAAGATAACCTCAGGGGCAGACAACTCCCCTTAAACCCAGTTAAAGGCCGTCATTACAGTTACTCCCAGAGGCCGACAGCTCATCTGGGGGTGAGACATCTGTAACGCTTTCAGACTGCGGGGGGCTCCAGCAGCTGAGATTTCCCTCAAAGGTCCGACAAACCAATGAGTAACCCGTCCTATAACCGACTGCCACAATAACCCATCTCACTCCAGAGGCCGACAGCTCGTCTGGAGATGAGAACACACATGTAGCACTTTTAGACTGCTGAGTTTCGTAGCCCAAAGAATGGCAGACAGTGAACAAATACAGACAGCAGAAACCCATTGGCAGGTTCGTTAAAACAACCTCAGGCGAGGAAATACCTGCCTTTAAGACAGTCTCAGCATACCGACAGAATCCAGCCGTCAACCGAAAGATAAGAAAGTCGTACAGTGGTAAGAATATAAAGAAGACTTACCGGTACTGTTAGGGCTGCGCAAACCCCCTCTTATCAATCAATTAACGCCCGAATGCTTATCGCGGTATGGCTTCGACTGTAGCCTGAGGTCCCGGGTTTCGGCACCATCTGTTATGGAAATGATTAAGAGCTCCAATCGAGCCCAAGGTTATCTGCTGCTGTCTCTAATTGGAAAGTGTGGATATGCATGCATATAAAAGTAAACACTCTGAGACACGCTCAGCTCCGTTACTTTTTACACTTCTAATTTATTCAAGGCGGTGCTAATGTTTTATACACAAAAATACGTCATTGCTATGTTAGTCTAATAGGTACATCTCATTGGTTAAGATAGAAAAGAAGATGGAGAATCTTCATAACGAGGTTTGGCTGTCCTTGGTTTTATCTTCAGTTCCGCGTTCTTCTGATGTGTGGGATGTAGGGGGTACCCACCATTTTGAGAAAAATATAGGAACAGAGCTAATCTGTATACTTATATAATGAGTAAGGAGAAAAATATGTATACACATAAGAAAATAGACATTTTCAGATTATTATTATTATTTACATCACATTCCTTCACAGGTTTATAACCCTCACTTACTCTTTTCAAAGTTTTAAGAAAATTGCCTTTAGTTACAGCTTAACCAATACAGTGAAGAGGGGATCCTACTGCATGAGTAAATTTTAACAGCAGCCCACAGTGGTGCTTTAAAGTAAATCTAAAACAAACCTGGACAAAATGTTGTTGCTAAAGAACAGTATGCCATAAACTAAAATAAACAAGCATAAATTGCTTGTTTGTTTTTTTCTGCGTAAATCAGCTCTGTGCTGCTAATCTTCTGCATCTTATTTTCTGCCACTTTTTTGTCAACATGCACCCCATGTTGATGAGCAGAAGAGCCTCTTTCTCACAACCCTGGTTGTGGTGGTCTGAGGGTAGGTGGCCTAACGGAATCTGGAAGCTCCCTTCAATAATAAGGAGGCCCCTAGATATGCCCCCCCCACAGTATGTGAATGAGCAAGGGATACATAATACCCCTAGTCTTCCACAAAAGAAAATGTAAATAAAGAAAGAGACAGTTTTTGACAAGTCCTTTAGTTTAAAAAAAAGTCACGTCTTCCAGCAATGTAGATCCACAGCAGTCATAATGTCTGATGTTCGCCGAACTCCAATATGCATTTGGTCCCATTGTTTATATCATCTGTCATCCCAATGGAAGGAGGGGGAGTCCCCAAGTGTGTGTGTGTGTGTGTGTGTCCCCAGGGGAAAGGGGACACAGGCTTGTCCCCTTTACTGGCCTGCCAGACCGTATGCTCAGATAAGGGTCTGGTGTGTTTTTTTAGGGGCGTTATTTTTCCTTGGTTTTTGCATGGGGTCCTCCCTATAATTCATACTACACCTTAAGGGCTTGGGATGAATTGGGGTGGAGTGACATGCAGTTCTTTTTAACAATCTCTGGCTCCCTTGCTTACATGGCTGGGGATTCCCAACCACATAAGTGAAAGAGGCTGAGAACCAAATCTTCACACAACCACACTAAGCACCAATGCCCCCCTTCTTCCCACTGAGAATCACTACGCCCCTTTCCATCTCACTGCCACCCTGTCTATCCCACTGAGCACCAATACCCACCCTGTTTACCGCACTGAGAACTTGTCATTTGCCATGGTGTAATGCCTCCTAACCAGTTGTCTTACAAAATCCTTTAACCCATTAGCAGCCATAACAGGTGTTGCAGTACTCTGTAGAGTAGACAGCAGTGGCGGCTGGTGCTGGAGGATTTTTTTTTGGGGGGGAGGGGGGGGGATAGCATTATTAATGGACAACACCTTATTGGCTGTGTTTTTTCCACATCACTGAAGGAATTATCATTTATTGATTATTGGACTTCTTTTTCATTATATTTTGTATATTGCACTATTAGTTGAAGTTTCGGTTTATTTGATATATATCGTATTATTGCAGCGCTGTCACACTTTTTTCATTTTTTTACTGTTATCTGTGGGAGCACATTAGTGACAGCTGCAGCAAACTTTCAATATTTTCATTTTTATCACTATTAGTTTATTCATCAAAATCTTTATATATTAGCACGCCACTACTTTACTTTTATTTACGGACAATGGCATATTCTCAATGTGCACAGATCGAGGATTAAGAGCAGCAGAGTTGCCTATGGTGTCCGCTTCTGATGTAAGTGGGTACTCTGATGGGGACCTGGATGCTAAAGGGGACTCTGATGAGGACCCTGAACTAAGAAGGGGGCTCTGATGGGGACCCAGAGTTAAGGGGGGACTCTGATGAGGACCCTGAAGTAAGGGTGAATCTGATAGGGACCCTGATGTAAGAGGAACTCTGAGGTCTTTTTTTGGCCCACAGGTATTTGTAAAATATACAATGTGGCCCTTGCGCTAAAAAATTTTGGAGACCCGTGCTCTGGCCAAAATGTTTGCTTTGGATAGAGTGGAGAAGGGCTACAGCCTCTTATCAAGTTTATTTAGTTGGCTGTGTCCCTTTTGGAAACATTTCAGAACAGGAAATGATAGACCTTTCCAACAGGGATACAGACATAAACAAAACACATTTGTGCTGTTCACATTTTTTGCCAGTAGATGTCACTATTTAGATCTATTACATGTATTATACTTTCTATACTCTGTACAAGTTAGTTCCAGTTCCTGTTCTAGTTATGATATACTCAGAAGGCTGCACACGTTTTATGGATACTTGAACTTGTTAATAAAGCACTCTATAACTAATGTGCCTCCCATTATGCAGGACACAAATGTATGCGGTGCAAAGGGCTGTGGTACCCAACCTGGGAGAGAACACACACACACGATGTGGCATAATATAGTGTATATTATAATAGGGTTAACAGAGGTATTTGTAGATAGCACTTATAGGCACTGTTGGTTAAAGTGTTACTAAACACAGGACCTTGCATTCACTATATCTGGTCTCCCACAGTACAGAGAACATGGAAATGCAATAGCTTTAGTAAAAACAGCTAAATTATTATTATTATTATAATACAGGATTTATATAGCGCCAACAGTTTACGCAGCGCTTTACAATATAAAAGGGAGACAATACAGTTATAATACAATAAGATACAGGAGGATTAAGAGGGCCCGGCTTAAAAAAGCTTACAATCTAATAGGGTGGGGCAGGTGGTACAAAAGGTTGTAACTGTGGGGAATGAGCTGATGGAAGTGGTAAAAGATTAGTTAGAGATGTTATAGGCTTTCCTGAAGAGATGAGTTTTCAGGGAGCGGCTGAAGGTAGCAAGAGTAGCGGATAGCCGGACAGGTGTAGGTAGCGAGTTCCAGAGGATGGGAGAGGCTCTGGAGAAATCCTGGAGACGAGTATGAGAGGAGGAGACAAGAGAGCTTGAGAGTAGGAGGTCTTGAGAAGAGCGGAGAGGAAGATTTGGGTGATATTTGGAGACAAGATTGGTGATGTAGCTCGGGGCAGAGTTGTGAATGGCTTTGTATGTTGTGGTTAGTATTTTGAATTTAATTCGCTGGGTGATAGGGAGCCAATGTAGGGATTGGAGGAGAGGGTTGGCAGACACTGAGCGGTTGGTAAGGTGGATAAGTCTGGCAGCAGCATTCATGATAGACTGAAGAGGGGATAGCCTATGGAGAGGCAGGCCAATGAGAAGGGAGTTGCAATAGTCAAGGCGAGAGATAACAAGGGAGTGAATGAGGAGCTTGGTGGTTTCATTTGTTAAAAAGGGGCAAATTTTAGAGATGTTACGGAGGTGAATTCTACAAACTTTTGACAACGATTGGATTTGAGGCTGAAATGACAAGTCAGAGTCTAGGATTACACCTAGTACCATGATGTGAGGGGAGGGACTGATGGTTGCATTGTTGATTTTGATGGAAAAGTCATGGAGGAGGGCACGGGTGGGGGGAATATTAATAGCTCAGTTTTAGAGAGATTTAGTTTAAGGAAGTGGTGCGACATCCATGCTGATATGTTAGTTAGTAATGCGAGAGGAGTCTGAAGGAGTGAGGTGAGGAGTAGACAGATAGATTTGGGTGTCATCAGCGTATAAGTGGTATTGGTAGCCATGGGCGGTTATCAAGTGACCAAGGGAGGAGGTGTAGATAGAGAAGAGAAGGGGTCCAAGAACAGAGCCTTGGGGGACCCCCACAGAAATGGGCAATGGAGAGGAGGAGACAGAGTTGTAGGTGACACTGAAGGAGCGCTGTGGTAAATAGGCAGAGAACCAGGATAGAGCAGAATGTCGGAGGCCAAGGGAATGTAGTTTATTGAGAAGGAGCGGGTAGTCAACAGTATCAAAGGCCGCAGAGAGGTCAAGTAGTAGGAGTATGGAGTACTGGCTGTTGGTTTTAGTAGTTAGTAAATCGTTAGTGAGTTTTAGTAAGGCGGTTTCTGTGGAGTGCTGTGAGCGAAAGCCAGACTGTAAAGGGTCAAGAAGGTTATTTTCACTGAGGTAGAAGCTAAGACGGTTGTAGACTAAGCGTTCTAGAAGTTTAGAGGTGAATGGGAGCAATGAGATGGGTCTTAAGTTGTTTGGGTTGGTAGGGTCCAGTGAGGGCTATTTAAGTATGGGAGTGATCTGCGCATGTTTTAGAAGGGAGGGGAAGGTGCCACTAGAGAGGGAGAGATTGAAGATGTGAGTGAGGGAGAATAGGATAGAAGAAGAGGGTGACCGTAGTAGTTGTGAGGGAACAGGATCCAGGGGACAATTGGTTAAGTGGGCATCTGAGAAAAGTTTTGTAACCTCTTCAGTAGTAGCCAATTCAAAAGAGGAGAGTGTTGAATGTGCTGTTAGGCAAGGTATGTTGGGTGGGGAAGATGTACGCACAGTGGAGGTAGCCTCACGAATTGCATCAATCTTGTCTTTGAAGTGATTGGCAATCTCTTGGGCAGTGAGTGAGTTAGTGGGTAGAGGGGGTGGGAGACGAAGCAGAGAGTTAAAAGGTTGAGAAGAGCCGACGAGGGACTGGGTGACAAGGAATTAAAAAGAGAAACAAAGTAGGCTTGTTTGGCAGCATGGGGGCATGAGTTGTATTTTAGAAGGGCAGATTTATATAGGGTGAAGTCTTGCAGGCATTTGGTTTTACGCCACAGTCGTTCAAGAGCACGGCAATATCTCTTGAGATTTCTAGTGTTGTCAGTTTGCCAGGGTTGTAACGGTCGGGGCCTGATTCTGCGTGTGGTTAGAGGAGCAAGTGCATCTAGTGATGATGAGAGTGAACTGTTGTAGACAGAGATGGCCAGGTCAGGACAGGACAGGGGAGAGATTATGTCATATAGGTGGTCAGTAGCAGAAGAGAGAAGAGAAGGGTTAAAGTGGTGAAGGTTTCTACAAGTAATTGTTTGCTGCTTGGAGAGATGGGAGGTTGGAGGCAAGGATACGGTGAAAGTAATGAGGTTGTGATCAGAGAGAGGAAAGGGGGTGTTGGTGAGGTTGCCAGGGTTGCAGAGATGGGAGAATACAAGATCAAGGTACCATTGGAGTGAGTGGAAGTATGTGTCCATTGGGTTCGGTCAAAAGATGAAGTTAAGTCGAGAAGTTTAGCTGTAGTTAGACTGTTAACATTGACAGGAATTTTGAAGTCACCAAGAATGATAGTGGGTATTTCAGAGGAGAGAAAGTAGGGTAGCCAGGCAGCAAAGTCATCAAGAAAGCGCGATACCGGCCCAGGAGGCAGATAAATTGCTGCAATCCTCAGTGAAATGGGAGAAAACAGACGAATAGAGTGCATCTCGAAAGAAGAGAGGGATAGAGTGGGAGGGACAGAAAGGACTTGGAAGGTGCTTTGTGGGGATAGAAGGAAGCCAACTCCACCTCCTTTCTGCCTGTTGGGTCTGGGGGAGTGAGTCCAATAGAGACCACCATGGGAGAGGGCAGCAGGAGAAGCTGAGTCAAAATTTTGAAGCCAGGTTTCTGTTATGGCGAGTATGTTAAAGCCATGAGAGATGAAGAGGTCATGTACAGATGTTAGCTTGTTACAGATGGAGCGGGCGTTCCAAAGCGCGCATGAGATTGGTGGGCTGCTTTGAGGAAGCAGGGGGATAGAAATTAAACTGGATTGCGGTGGTTGCCAGAGGGGGAGGTGTATTGGATATGTGGCCTGCAGTTGGAAAATGATGGACCAGGATTAGGAGAAATGTCACCTGAGACTGGGAGAAGGAGGAGGGCAAGAAAGGCAAGATGGGATTGGGATGTGCATGAGCGCACGTGTCTAGTGGCCCTGGTGTTTATGTCAGCATGTGGATGCAGCAAATGCAGGAGATGATGGGTGCCATAGTAGGGAGAGGGTAGAAGTGAGGGTGATATGTGCATGCTGCAGGGAAGAGAGGAGGGGTAGAGTAAAGATAATTTGAGGATAGAAGACACCAATGTGAGAAGGAGGAGAATAAGGAGCATGTTAGTGGATAGAGAGTGGGAAACTGACTTTATATGAAATATAAAATAAATGTCAAAAGCTGGTTTGCGTGTCGTCTTGCAGAGTTCTTGTTGTATCTTCATCCAGCTTTAGTTAAACTGCGTCGGTGAAACTGCGCATCACTCGTGACAGAGCCATTATGTTTGCACCTTGCCCCTGTCTCCGCTACCCCATAAGCTGCTTTATATTTATAGGGAGACTAAGCAGGCATGCTTTTCTCAGTTGGTCATTATTGGGTCTGATTTGAGACACCTGAATATGAGAGAGGAGATGGCCAATACCAGACCAGCTACAGACACAGGGTCATAAAGCTAATTACCTCTCTTGATCACTCAAGCCAAATGGGGTTGAGAATCAATCACCAGTAATATTGCTATTGCAGTGGGGTTGGTTTAGAGCTATCATTAAATATAGAAGTTTAAGGGGCGTGGCCTGACGCATGGAGTGAGAGGACGTGCTGTTCCACAGCTCCCGGATCCCGCGGCTCTACAGGGCGTTTCTGAACCGAATCAGGCTGTATAAACTACTCCTATGGGGAAAGCTAAGTACTGGGACCAACAGGGAACGGGGGGCTCTCGTCCAGGAGGGGATTTGGGGAACTTTTTCACCCGATCTTCGGCCGCTGCCCAGCGCCAGCCGAGATCCAAGATGGCGCCGGCGCCTCCATTCCCGGCCCGCTCCGAGTCAGCCCTGGACACTATGGCCTGCTCACAGGCATCTCACACTACCCCTGTCCCCCCAGCTTCCCCCACCAGCCTCTCCAGGTGCCGATCCACTGCATCCATAGGATCAGAGGAAGGATGGGATCTAGAATCCCAGATGAGATCCCTGCACAACTACATGCGGTCTCTCCCTACCAAGGCTGATTTTGAGCAGTGTGTGCACCGCATAGAAAAAACCTACAAACAGGAGATTTCTGAGCTTAAAAGGGACATTGGTGTTCGTTTTGAGGACATTGAAGCTACAACAGAGACACTCCATGCCTCTGTTCAGAAGCAAGAGGAAATACTTAACTCCCACACAACCATGCTGCAGCACCTTGCGTTTCAACAAGATGACATCGAGAACAGAAACAGGCGTAATAATATTCGCATACGCGGTATTCCTGAATCTGTGGAACCCAAGGACTTGAGGGCAGCGGTGACGGCCATTTTCAATCAGCTCTTACAATTACCCAAAGATAACCCACTTGAACTAGACCGGGTCCACAGGACCTCAGGCCCCAGGAATCCTGACCCTTCATTCGTTCGAGATAAACTCTGCAGAGTGCACTTTTACAACATTAAGGAATCCATCATGCGGGCAGCCAGCGTGCAGGACTCTATCCTCTTCAATACCACCCCTGTGATGCTACTACCTGACCTTTCACGTTTAACCCTGACCATGCGGAAGGCCCTGAAGCCTCTCACACAGCTTCTCCAATCACGTCAAATAAAATACCAATGGCGCTTTCCCTTTCAGCTACAGGTGCACCATGAGGGTAAGACTGCCACATTCCGCATGCTGGGTGACCTCCCTGCATTCCTGGGCACCCTGGAGTTGCCACAGGTGTCTTTGCCAGATTGGCCTTTCTCTCCAACTACACCAGGCCTGCCGTACATCCCTCAGTGGCAGAAACACAGCCGCAAACGCCGTCCTGGATCCTCACCCCGCATAGACCCTGATGACTGATGCTATACTGACCGGCTGGTCTCCTATTGTTTTTTTTTTCCTCTACCTGAGTAGGAATGCCTACTACACCACCTTGGATCCTTAAGGACTTCCATCTCTCGAGCCTCTACAGATAGCCTTCACTTTCCCACACCTCTTCCAGCAAGCAGTTCCTGTTACTGGCTTTTCTTCAGTTGGAAGACAGAAAACTCTTCCTTAATGTTAAGGTTACCCACGTTTGGGGCCCTTATGCCTTAGAAGATACCAGGTTTCTCTGCTAAAAATGGCTCAAAGGCTCATAAGCTGCATCAGGAAGATCCTCTTTGGCCTCATGGGACTGCTGCGGTCCTCACCTGTTGTGAAGCTGATCCCACTGCTCTTCCAGCCTCGTCAAGCCGGAGGTTCCTGATTACCACTGTTGAACTACCTTTTTTACCGGGACTGGTGTACCTGTTTGCACTCTGCTGTTGCCCTCATGGCACACCCAATTGTTTAGAATGTTGTACTAACCCATGCTTTTCCCCCTATTGTGTCTCTGATTTTGCAACCTTACCATCTATACTTATATATGCTAATTACGTTTACAAGTACAGCCCAGATTAATCCACATATTATTGGCCCTGTGGTTCCCGGGGCCCCGGGAGCTCCCGCCATGCTAAACACTAACCCCCCCTTAGGAATACTCGGTGCCCCCATTTGGCACCGTTCCATGGTTTACAGATACTCTATATCTTACAGTTTTTTGCTTTGTTTTCTATCTTCTTTATTTTCTTTCTCCCAACTATTGTTAAACTGTTGTCACCTAGTGACCTACTTTATCACAACCAGTACACTATTTAATTTGTCAGGATTAGGGTTCCGGGCCCCCTCTTCTGATCTTTTCAGATCAGACTGTAATATCGATTGGACAATCACGGATACTGGGACCCTTTTCCGCTCTCGGCTTTCTCTCCCCTTTCTCTCTTCTCTCTTGATCCTTCCTGATATTTCTTTCATTCCTCCTCTACCTTTTCCCGCTCTCTCCCCCACATCTATCCCCTTCCCTTACATGTTCCCTTCCCCTTCCACTCCTCCGCTGGCTGGGGCGGCCTTTCGAGGGACTCTCGTTGTTTCTTTTTTCTCCCCCTTCCCTTCATACCCACCTTGACATGACCGCTACTCCACCACTTAATCTAGCTTCTTACAATTGTAGATGCTTTAATGCCCCAGAAAAACGTAGCCAAATCCTTTATCACTTCCATAAACAGAAAACTAATATTCTCTTATTACAAGAAACCCATTTCAGGACCGATTCCATACCCATGATGCGCAATCGATTCTATACCACTTGGTTTCACAGTACCAACCCCGCTGCAAAGTCCAAGGGGGTTTCGATCGCGTTTCATAGGTCTTTTCACCCTGAGATTATTGACTCATATATTGATGATCACGGTCGTTTTATATTTCTCAAACTGAAAATTAATAATTTTCTCTTTACAGTCGCCAACATCTACGCTCCAAACACAGATCAGGCGCGCTTCCTATCATCCACTCTTGCCAGATTGACCTCTTTTGGAGGTTCTAGTGTTATCGTTGGAGGAGACATCAATGTGGCCCTTTCCCCGTCTGCCGACACCTCTACTGGTAAGTCTTCCATGTCCACGACCTCACTCTCACATATAAAATCTCTTTTACATTCTTGTCAATTAGTGGACGTGTGGCGCATACATCACCCTACTGACAGAGATTTCACATATTTCTCTATAGCACACAACTCATATAGCAGACTGGACTACGTTTTCATCTCCCAATCCCTCCTAGACACACCCTTACTAACCTCTATAGGACATGCTCTTTGGTCTGACCATGCCCCTGTATATCTGTCTTTCGCCCGACCCCCACAGTTACGCAGGGGGCATTCCTGGCGCCTCAATGACAATCTCTTACGAGACTCAGTATGCATCGCTGAAGTTACTAAAGCAATTCACAACTTTAAAATCGACCACATGGCAGACACAACTTCCCCACTTAACCAATGGAAGACGCTGAAGTGTGTGGTCAGGGGCGTCCTAATCCAAAACGGCTCATGTCTGAAAAAGATTAGGTCTGACGACATCAAGCGCCTCCTGACCAACATTTCAGATCTTGAATCCCTACATAAATCAAATCTGGACCCCTCCATTTTTGTGGCCCTTTCCAATTCCCGCCGAGATCTACTCCAATTATTAGACTCTCACTCTCTTATAGCTAGGGATCGCGCCCGAAAATCTTATTACTCTATAGCCAATAAATGCGGCCAACATCTGGCTCGGGTTATTCATCCCAGGGCCCCACGTCTTCCCATTCCCTTCATCACCAAACCAGACCAGACTAAAGTTTTTGGTTGTAAAGACATATCCACCACATTTAAAGATTATTATGCCCAGTTATATAACCTGCCGCAACCCTCCCCACCGAGTTCTCTGCCCCCATCCCAAGACCCAATGTGGACCTATATAATGGAAACGGCACTACCTGTGATTGATCCCCAGACTTCCGCGGCCTTAGATGACCCTCTGTTGGAACCGGAGTTCCTTGGCGCCATCAAGGAATTAAAACCGGGTAAATGCCCAGGCCCCGATGGCTACTCACCGAGGTTTTACAAAACCTTCGCACCCTTATTGGTACCGCTTCTCACTAAGGCCTTTAATTCCATAGATGATACCACCCTCCCTTCCAAAACACTTCTCTCAGCCAATATCTCCATTATACCAAAACCCAATAAAGATCCTTCCCAATGCAGCAGTTACCGCCCGATATCGCTTTTAAACATTGACCTTAAGCTCTTTGCCAAAATCCTCGCCAATCGTCTCTCTCCTTCTCTCCCCGGGATCATACATAGAGACCAGGTGGGCTTTGTCCCGGGCAGAGAGGCACGAGACAACACCACCAGAACTATTAACCTCATCTCCTATGCCCAACGCCACCATCAACAGATCTGCCTTCTCTCCTTTGATGCCGAGAAGGCTTTCGATCGGGTTAACTGGCGCTTCCTAAAACTTTCCCTTGAGCAAATTGGGTTGGGACACCCTTTCATCTCCAAAATCATGTCACTCTACTCCAATCCCTCTAACTCAGTCCTGGTTAATGGTACTCCTTCAGCTGCATTTGACATCTCCAATGGGACTCGCCAGGGATGCCCCCTCTCACCCCTTCTTTTTGCTATAGTAATGGAACATCTAGCATGTGCCATTCGCCAAAACGATTCCATAAAAGGCATACACACGCCTTCCGCACACCATAAACTTGCACTTTACGCCGACGATCTACTCATTTACGCACGCCAACCACATATTACTCTCCCCTCCTTGTTCTTGGAGTTCCAACGTTTTGGAAATCTGAGCAATTTTAAACTCAATATCTCCAAGACTGATGCACTTAATATCTCCCTCCCTGCTCCCACATTGTCCTCCCTCAAATCTAACTATACCTTCCACTGGCAGACCAAGGGCATTAAGTACTTAGGCGTAACCATACCGGCTAATCTATCACTTCTCTATACACTGAATTACATCCCCCTCCTCTCTCAGCTCCGTAAAGACTTTGCCTCCTGGGGAGACAAACCAATACCCTGGTTTGGACGCATAAACACCCTCAAGATGGACACCTTACCTAAATTGCTCTACCTATTTCAGACCATCCCGATCATGGTACCCAAACCCTTTTTCTCCACTCTACGTTCTCTCTCCATCCGCTTCCTGTGGAATAAAGGATTATCGAGAATCAAATTTAAGTTACTCACCCGAACAAAACTGCAAGGAGGTACAGGTCTACCTGACTTTGAGCTATATTATAAAGCCACAGTAATGGCACGTATCCTTGACTGGTTCCCACGACCTTCCCAAAAAGCGTCGGTTATGGTTGAACAGGATATGTCCCCCGTTGACCTTAGGGCTTTACTATGGGGCTATAAACGTAACTTATCAGTTTTGGCCGATTCCTCACCCCTTACCACAGCTGCCCTCATACTTTGGTATAAGAGAGGTCTATGCGAGATTCTATCTTCAGACCCATCTCCCTTATCATCACTTTTCGATAATCCCGCCTTTCCACAAGGCACAGGGGCTCATGCTATTGGTTCTCTCTCTCGCTCCTCTTGGCCCCAAGCACATTCCTTTATCCGGGCTGACAATGGAACACCAAACATCCCTTCAGGGAATCGAGACTGGCTCACTTCCATACACCTTTCCACCTTCACCAAACATCTTTTCACTTCCTCTCAGACCCATAGCCCCTTGACTGACTTTGAACACCTCAGCTCTATGCAAGAGTTACCTAGACACCTACTCTCATATATCTACAGTCTTATTCATTCTCTTACACAGAAAGACCTTCCCACCTACACTAGAGTATGGTCGGCAGACCTGGGAAAGACCATCTCCAGAGCGGATTGGCAAACTGCGTTCCATTTCGCACATAAGTCCTCAATCTCATGCTATTCACAAGAAAAAAATTTCAAGGTCATGGCGAGGTGGTATAGGGACCCCGCCTCTCTACGGAAAATCTTCCCCACCACTTCAAACCTGTGTTGGCGTTGTTCTCTTGCGACAGGGTCGTACCTACATATCTGGTGGGAATGTGATCGGATCGGGCCCTTCTGGAATCAGGTATCCCAGGTTTATGAAAAAATTTATGATGATCCTCTGCACTTGACCCCTGAGATAGCCCTCCTATCTATTCTGCCAGGTTCAATAGCCTCCCAAAAGCGCAACCTTTTATGTTTTTTTTTGTCGGCAGCTCGCCAACTTATACCCCTTTTCTGGAAGACAGCGACTATCCCCCCATTGTCTCTCTGGACCTCCACCATGAATGATATCATGCGAATGGAGGAGATGCTAGCGTTTGACAATGACACCTATGAGAAATTCACAATTTTATGGTCGGTATGGCAGCGCTTCTCCGCCTCAGATACGCTGTCTTCCTTGCTCCCTGCCCCCTAGATTACAGCTCCCCCTATAAATTTAAACACAAGCCGATCCCATGACCATGTCTAGGTACCTGGAGTCTTTCCTTCTCTGCTCCAGCCAGCGGAACCCCCTCCCCCTACTCTTCCCTCCTTCTCCTCCCTCTTTCCTTTTCTGTTCTTCTTCCTCCCTACTCATTTCCTAATTATTCTGTTCTCTTTCTTCCTGACCTTTTATCCTGATACTTGACATGATTCATTTATGTTAAAATTTACATAATAATTATCAGCTTAGCTGTGGGCGATAGCCATTTTGCTCGCTGATTGATCTTTCAGTATGCTTCCCCTTATGTCAAATGTATTAACTCTTTTGTTGTTTTATAACAATAAAAATATTTTCAACCCTAAATATAGAAGTTTAAAGCTATGGCAGCAGAAGATGTTTACCAAAAATGTTAAAGCAATGTCAGGTCAGTAGAGATGTACAGATGGATAGATACATTTTCTCATGCTTTACACACTGATTTTACTGTTGTGGGTTTAGTAACACTTTAACAAGCTGTAGGATGTTCACACAGTTGTAATATAACATAGTATAACACAGTTGTAATATAACAAAGGCACAGTATTGCAGCTGCAGATTATTTGGCAGCAGCACAGTACTGCAGCAGTATATTACTCAGCAATGTCACAGTTTTGCACCGCATACTATGTAGAAATGGCACAGTTTTGAAGCTATATTGTTCCAGACTTAGACCCCATACACACTATTAGATTTTCTGCAGATTTTTGTCTTCAGATTTACCAAGACCATATAATATGAGGTCAAACCTTAACTGTTTCAATTTGTATGCAATCAGGCAGGCCCTTGGTTTTGGTAAATCTGAAGACAAAAATCTGCAGAAAATCTAATAGTGTGTATAGGGCCTTAGCCTGTTTTACCAGAGGACAGCTTTCGCTAGAGGGATGGCAAACTGCAGTGCAAAGTAGCTTTCTAAGTTGCTGAAGAGACTCCCCGATTTCTGGTCTAGATACCAGAATGCCCGTAGAGAACAAGTGGTGTCCCAGTACTGACCCTACTCACGTAGGAACCTTTTCCTGCACTAACTAAACCTGTCCAAGTGGGGTCTCTGTTCCTCACCTATCCACTCGCCCTAGGGTTACCCAAATGGAGCGGGCACCTTAATTAATAGTCCCACTCCAAGATGACAGCTAGGGGTCACCAGAAATAGCAGTGCCCAATCAGACAGCTACAACCCCTTTGACAACTGCAGAGTCTGTAAATGTAACAATTTTCCCCTTAAAGTAGTATTAAATCCAAAAGCAAACATTTTTTATTTTGCACCGTACCAATTATTATATGTGATGGTTGTATTAGTTTGCCTTTTTTAGGCTTTCTTTCCTTTATTTCCACCTGGTAATACTGCCAGTAATCCTGTTTTTCAAAAGAAAAAGCTATCCTACAAATGTAGCTGTTGTTTAGAGTGTAGAGACAAACTATTTAAAATTGACAGCGGTGCTTACAATGATCAGCTTTTCCTTACTCATTTAAAAAACTTTATCCCAAAAGAAAAAAAAAAAAAAAACTGTTGCTGTAACTACTTGTGTAACTAACTGCAGTGTGAGTTTGGGTTCAATTAGTTGGTGTTCATCCAGTTGTACAATGCTGTCCCTGTGCTCCTTCATCCAGAGTGGGGGCAGTCTAATACAGGAAGTGTGTTACTGGCCAGACCTCCAAGTGAAAACAGGAGGAAAAAAGCCCCAAAAAATACTAATGCAGCGCCCACATATAATGTTTGGTAAGCTGCCATATATTACATTTTTGGTTTTGGGTTTAATACCACTAATGCCGCGTACACACAATCGGGATTTTGGTCGGAAAAAGATATGATGGCCCCCCGATCCCCCGACGAGATTCTGCTCAAGCTTGGCTTGCATACACACAGTTACACAAAAGTTCTCTGAACTTTCGACCATCAAGAACGCGGTGACGTACAACACTACGACGAGCCAAGAAAATGAAGTTCAACGCTTCCGAGCATGCGTCGAATTGTTTCCAAGCATGCGTAGGAATTCTGCGCGTCGGAATTGCTACAGACGATCGCATTTTCGGATAGGAACTTTTTCCAACCGAAAAATTGAGAACATGTTCTCAATCTTTTGCTGGCTGGAATTCACCCAGCAAAAGTCTGATGGAGCATACACACGGTCGCATTTTCCGACCAAAAGCTCACATCGGTCTTTTGCTGGCCGAATTTACGATCGTGTGTACGCGGCATTAGACTATGCTTCATCTGTACAGTGGCACAGCCCCACCAACTGGATGGAGGCCAGGTTGCACCTGCCTACACAACAATATTGTTAATAGATGGGGTAAGGATTAGAATTACTGACAATGATTTTATTGATGTGTATGTTTTCCTGTTCCATTGACAACTGCTCCCCTCATTTCCTACTCCTGGTGTTACATGGAGGAAAAATCTCTTTAACTGGGTTATGGACAGAAATAAAAACCTGAGAGAAATGTTAAATCTTTGCCACACTATCCAACAATGGCTACAATTAGGTTTCAAATAAAATTAATACCATCATAATTTTGAGCTTGAGTGTAACTACAGGGATGCTAAGATTACAATCGTCTGCTCTGCTGCTACCACGGAAGTCATGGCGTCCACCCATTAACTTCTCTTTACCAGCTGAAGGTTCCCATCATTTTCTGTACAAAAAAATAGTAGTGATTCTCTTTTTCATATCCCCTTTCCTCTGTGATCTGCAGTGTCAGTATGTATCAGTTAACCTGACAATCACTCTACTGTATGACTGATTTACTTAATGTATGTTAACTAGTGGTGGTGACTCCATACCTCCCAAATTTTTGAGATGGGAATGGGGGACACCTATCAGCAAAAGTATGCAGGCATAGGACACACCCCTTGCCACGCCCCCCTTAAAGGAGAATTGTACAAAAAAAAAAAAAAGATTGGTTAAACATGCAAGTGCTTTTTTACCACTACTATTCCTTTTATATTGGCTTTTGGAATTTACAAATGCAGCAATTTAGAAAGCAGATGAAAGGTTTAGCACTGGGAAACACTTTTTGATAGATAAGGACAATGAGGAGGAATGAGGGACAAAGGGACATTGCTCCAAATCAGGGACAGTCCCTTGAAATCAGGGACAGTTGGGAGCTATGGTGACTCACATTCAGCTGGACTTCTGTACTGTTCTGTAATGATGAAGACGTTTTGCAGCTTATCCAAGCAGCTTAGTTGCTCTGTTCTAATGAATGTCATGAGCACACCCAGCAATAGTATCCTCATGGGCAACTCAGTTACCTTACTCATGGAATGTGTCAAGTTAGATGTTGATTGCCCAAGAACAGGGTCTGGCAAAAGGAACACCAGCACACAGCAGGAATAACACATCCAGAAATGGTGGATGTTGAAAATTCTCCTGGAGTCATTTTAACAGTTTTTCTCATTTGTTATTTGTTCAATACTGAATGTTTTGTCCTTTTCACAGCTGCAGCCTGTAAAGCTGTCCATAGATGGTTCATTTCATTCAGCCTGCTGAATGAAAAAGAATGTAAAGATTCCTCCATCCACACAAACAAGGAGTTTTGAGTAATCTCCCGCCGGGATATTGTATTCTGACAGCGGGACCCGCTGATCTACAAAGTTTTGCAGCACGTCCCTTTAAGAGAAGTTGAACTAATGATCAACTTCATTCAAACATTGATGGCCACACACTGAATGAAATTTGGTCAGTCCTTGCTAAACCAGCCAAATTTAAATTTGTCTGTGGCCAGCTTTAGCTGCAGCTATCACTGTGCCAATCACTGTGGAAGACATAATGGGGGCTCATTCACATACGCCTGCAAGCTAAAACAATCCATTTTGGCATGCAGATTGGTGTCTGTTCTGTGCCAGCACCGCAGAGCAGTGCCATGCGTTGAACCACCACAAGATGCTGTTTTATCTCAACCCTATAGAAATGTCAGAGTTGTTTCATTTACGTCTATCAACTACAGTGGAGCCACTGTGCAGAGAACAGTTCTGAAATCAGGTGAACTCCAGTACATTGTCTGCATGTCTCCTTTTCTCTGCACCGGGCAACACCTCACATCACACAAGAATTGTGGTGTGAAAGGGGCTCATAGAAAGAAATTTGTTTTCTATGTGCCCTTGTGTTAACTGCCAATGGTAACTGCCATTGATCTGGTGAGGGGAAAAAAAAAACAGTTACCGCACAGTGTGAAAGGGCTGTAGCTGCTGGCAGGCTTGTTTGTAAACAAACACATGTGATTGCTGTGATTGACTGTCATAGCGATCATATGATTAGGACCCAATCAGAATGGTTCTTTAGCATTCGTGTGAGACCAGTGCTGCATCATCTTGATCCCCAGTTTGATGCTTAAAGTGGAGTTCTACTGTTTTGAAAGTTTATTAAAAGTCAGCAGCTACAAAAAATGTAGCTACTGACTTTTATTAAACAGACACTCACCTGTCCCACGGTCCAGCGATGCGGTCGCCCGAAGCCTCGTTCCTCTCCGCCTTCTCTCCGCGGCACTGTCATTGCTACTGTGGGCACCCAGCTGTGATAGTTTGCAGCTTCACACCTGAGCACGCGTTGCGCTCCCCTAGTGGCCAGGCAATCTTTTGGGACCTGTGATGTGTCCCAGAAGATTGCAGAGAGGGAGGGGTCGCCTAGGGGGAGAGGGGGAAAGGAGGAGTCGCCCAAATGTGGCATGAAAGGGGACGAGGCGTGCTTAAAGCGGAAGTTCCACTTTTGGGTGGAACTCCAGTTTAATAACAGTTGGCGGAACTTCTGAAATGCCAAAGAAATACAGAGACTATCAAAAGAAATATCATTGATGAATGCTTGGCTACAGCAGAATTCCTCAGATAGATATATCTGTACAGCAAAAGCAGCATTGTATTGATTAGATAATAATTTATTTACATCAATATTAGTAACATATGTGTCAAAGTTATAAAACTACTCTGCTGTCCATTAGATCAGATTAAGATCCAGATTTTGACTGAATTAAGTCTACAACGGTATACTAATAATAATAAATTTTTATCTATAAACATGTTATAATTTGAAGAAAAAAGAGCAAAACAGAATACAAAGACATAAAATCAAGTAGAAATGACTCTAGCAGTATTTGCAAATGTAGCAATAACTCTCGGTGGAGCTGCTGGTTTAAGCGGGTCTGTTACCTTCACTCTGCTTCCCTCTGTTTCACCGGCACCGGGTCTAGGGTTCCGTTGAGTTTACCTCTGGACTATACACGCACCAACACTGGAGTACGTTTTCAATGCTTTATTAAACACTTGACTTAGGAAATAGCAGGAAAGAGACGAAAGGGAAACTGCAGAAGAAACTCAAACATCTTCCTTTAGGGTTCTTTTAACAAAGGTTCGGGTAGAATTCAGATATTGTATGGAATGCGCTCCCCTCATGGGACACACTCCTTGCTCGTCTGGATAGGCCTCTCTCACCAGCCTAGCAGCCATCACGCAGCACGAATCAAAGTCTCTGCCACAGACTTGCTTGGGAATAAAATCCGTACGATCCTCTGCCACAGAATGTATCAGATTTTCTGTAATGAATGTCAGTCACAGTGCCTGAACCTTTAAGCCAACCCGGCAACACTATGCTGTATAGTTACTTTCGGATACGTCCTCCAACCGAGTCACTAGGCCCCTCTATAGACCAGCATGCCGCGTGATCCCTCCAAGACGGGTCCTCCCCTGGGATCTCCTCGGTTGTCCAGCTTCACCACACAGGACCGACAGCTCAGGACCATTCCTCGGCCGCGGTGGTAGGCCCCAGACAAGCCTCTGGACCCACCCCTGCACCGTAGTATCGTGGGCCTCCGGAACGGAGGACCACGAGGTAGCTCCTTAACGCATACCTGTCGGCCAGGAGGGCCAGCAGGTGGCTGAAAAACGAACCCCAAAATATGGCGTCTGTCCCATAAATACCCTCGCCCAGAATGCAACTCGGAGGACCACCTCCACCGAGTTGTCTCCGGGACAGAAGAGCATCCATACACTTCAACACGTTGCCTTTCCAACACTAACCAGTGATAACAGCGACACCCACTGGTCAGCATGGAAACACACACAACGTCAGCCAAGCTGGAACAGAGGCAAACTTAACCTACCTAATGAACAAGTTACTAAATTTACCTAATGTGCAGTAGATTGCAAATCTACCAGCGCTACACAAAGATTATTGAAATATACACCAATCCTACCAATTTGCATAATTTGTAGTCCAAAATTGTGTTCAGATTTCTAGGTATCCAAACTAAACTCTGAGTGGGAATCAATCCTTCTAGTGCAGGCATCAGGAGTGTGTAGTGCACAAAGTGTAGGGGACAGGACTGTGTAACACACAGAGTACAAGGGTCAGGAGTGGTTATCACAGAGAGTGCAGGGGTCAGAAGTGCATAATACACAGAGTGCAAGGGTCAGGAGTGGTTATCCTACAGATTACAGGGGTCAGGAGTGGTATTATACAGAGTACAGGGGTTAGATGGGACAGAAAGAGATAAGGCTAGAGTTCCACTTTTCAAATGGAAATGATTGGGGGTTCAGTATATTTTTGATACTCCTAAAGTAATCTAAAGCTGGCAATACATGGATTGAAATTTGGCCAGGGTTCAGCAGACTAAATGAAAAAAAAAAGAGCCCTGTATGGACAGCTTAAGGCCAAAATGAATGATATTTAGTTTTCTACAGCATGTAAGCATACTAAACAATTGACATTTTTTTTAAATATAATACTTGTTCTCACCTATTTCATCCTCAGTTTCATCACAGTTTTGCTGAACAAGTCAGCGTCTTGTAGCCACTTCCTGTCTACATGCATGTACTGCAGCTAAAGCTACATGGCATTGCTCAGAGACTGTGTAACCTGTCAAAAAGGCCACGTTAAATCAGAGTTCCACCCAAAAGTGGAACTTCCGCTTTAAGTACTCCTCGCCCCCTGACATGCCACATTTGGCATATCATTTTGGGGGGGGGGTTGTACCTTATTTTTAGTGGGACTTCCTGTCCCACTTCCTCCCTCTTTTTGGACACCTAGGCGACTCCTCCTCTTGCCCTAGGTGGCCCCTCCCTGCCAGCGATCTTCTGGAACACAACACAGGTCCCAGAAGATTGGCTGGCCAATAGCAGAGCGCAGCATGCCTAGCACCCAGCCATGAAACCGTAAGCTGTCATGTCCGGGTGCCCACAGTTGCTATGATGGCACAGAAGGGGGGGGGGAGAGGAGCAAGGCTTCGGGCGGCTGCATCGCTGGACCATGAGACAGGTGAGTGTCTGTTTATTAAAAGTCAGCAGCTATGCTTTCTGTAGCTGCTGACTTTTAATAAACGAAAGAATGGATGGAACTCCCTTTATATCACTATTTCTAAGGATGCTTCAAGTTGCACAGCCCAGGCACTAATATCATCAAGGCTGTGCCTTTCTGAGAGAGAGAAGAGCGAGGTAGCTGCTGACTTTTAATATTAGGGCACTTGCCTGTCCAGGGATCCCGCGATGTCGGCACCCCAGCCGATTTTCCAGTCAGCTCTCGGGTGCTGCCACCACCATACGTGGTAAGGGAAACTGGCAGTGAAGCCTTTCAGCGGTTCCCTACTGCGCATGCGCAAAGTGCACTGTGCTTTCTAACTGGCCTGGCGGCAGAGGAAGGAGGAGGGGGGCTGAACTTATGGGGGACCTCGCCGCATCTCGCCGCAGCCAGGTCTCCCAGAAGTGGGGAAGGGTACCTGTCAAAAACGGGTAACCCCCAAAAGGTGCCAAATGTGGCACCGGGGGGGGGGGGGGCAAACATGCGGAACTTCAACTTTTAAGTGGAACTACGCTTTAAGAACATTTCAACTATACATGAGATCAGGTAACCACTCCCTTTTCCTCATAATAATTTAAAAGCTTCCTGCCAATATGCATTTTCAGTTACTGAATGCTGATCCAGAAGCATATATTGCTCTTGCAAGAGCTTGCTCAATTTTCTCCTGATTTTCAGGTGCCATATTATCTATAAATGAAGGGATTGTGTATTTTTGTGAGGTTACTGTTTGTAACACTTCCTTACTTGAAAATGCTGCTGGTAAAGAAACCCTTTGTGATGATCCAGCCCACAAGCAAATTAAACTGGAGCCTTTCCCCTGCAGTGCCCCCTAGTGGCAGAAATGCATATTTCTCTTGTTTGAGAACTTCATTGAGAAGTACAATGTTACTTGAACAATATTCAAGGATTTGCTTGTCTTCAGCGGAGAGAACTTGCAATAATTTACGACTTTACATAAAGTCTCAAAAATCTTCCATTAAGGTCTTCATGTTTTATAGTTTGAATACACATGTCATAGATATATTATTTATCATTGTAATAGAACATATTCCATACTTTTTTTTTCATATATTTCTGGAAAAAACAAACACTTTGAAAAAAAAAATAGAAAGAAAAATCTTTTCCTAATGTTTCTGTTTTTTTCCAGGCCTTCCCATCTCTAGGAAGAACTAAGCATGACACAGGAATAGTGTGTGTGTGCAGGCTGGCATCAGGAGAGAGGATCACCAAGGTAACCAGGGAACCCACTAGGCACTAGGGAGATCAGCACCATACAGGAGGCAATCGGTCTGCTAGAGAAGAGGGTGACTGTGCTAAGGCAGACGACCATGTGGGCAGATACTACAGGTATAGGCTTGACAGGGGAAGCCCAAAGCATTGCAAGTTACCTCTTGCCTAGCTCCGATAGGTGTCTTAGCAGCACAGAGACATCTAGGAACAGGGCAGGCTCTGTTATGTTTCCCATCTTCCAACTGGTTGGGACAGTGTTCATGAGACTTATCTCTGTCAGAAGGAAATCTGCTAATGGGTGTGGGTGTGGTCAGATGCCTTTGGTCACCCTTATATAAACTGAACTTGTTAGTGCCATGGGAATCTGTTGCCACCCATACAGTTCTGCCTAAGGCAGGACCGTCTTTAATATTGATTGGGCCCTGGGCAAACATTTTCTTGGGGCCCCCCCAACTGCTCTTAGACATATAACAAAAGTCAAAATCAGTTTACTGCAGCAGATCAGGCAGCAATTGCAATTGGTTGCCAGAGGATACAGCATATTATTACCGATCACTGACTGATTGTTAGAGGTTACAACACATAATTTCTGCTTCCTCATTCATTGCTAGAGGTTACTGCACATCATTACTGCTCACTGAGACACGTACTACAGATGACCAGAGACTGCAGATTTAGTACAGGAGACAACCAGAGACTGCAAATCTAGTACAGGAGATAACCAGAGACTGCAAATCTAGTACAGGAGATAACCGGAGACTGCAAATCTAGTACAGGAGATAACCGGAGACTGCAAATCTAGTATAGGAGATAACCAGAGACTGCAAATCTAGTACAGGAGATAACCAGAGACTGCAAATCCAGTACAGGAGATAACCGGAGACTGCGGATCCAGTACAGGAGATAACCGGAGACTGCGGATCCAGTACAGGAGATAACCGGAGACTGTGGATCCAGTACAGGAGATAACCAGAGACTGCGGCTCTAGTACAGGAGAAAACCAGAGACTACAGATCTAGTACAGGAGATAACCAGAGACTGTGGATCTAATACAGGAGATAACCAGAGACTGCGGAACTAATACAGGAGATAACCAGAGACCAGAGTACAGGAGGTGATCAACTAAGTAGCCATTTTAAAATTTT
Organism: Aquarana catesbeiana; assembly: GCF_042186555.1. NCBI lineage: Eukaryota > Metazoa > Chordata > Amphibia > Anura > Ranidae > Aquarana > Aquarana catesbeiana. The sequence continues at coordinate 192,672,505 of NC_133327.1, forward strand.
ACATATCAGCAGTGTACAGCTATACTGTTCATAAACCGGTCAAGGCTAGGATAACAGTCAACAAGCAGTCTATGGGGAGAAGGACTTACCTAGCCAGCCAGGCTCACCACCTGCTCTCATTGATTCGGGGATGGTGCTCTCAGAGGTCCAGGCGCGGTGCCCTCATGTCCAGGTGCGGGGCCTTCAGGGGTTGAGGTGCGGGTCCCTCAGACGTCAAGGTTCGTGGCCCTCAGGGGTCCGGAGGCAGGGCTTGCAAAGGTCTGGGGGCGGGACTCAAAGAGGTCCGGAGGTGGGGCTGTCAGTGCTCCTACACCGATCTCAGCTTCCAGCATATAGGCTGCATGGGGCGGGGTCAGAGTGGCAGTGGAGCTCCCGCCCCCGCCCTGCTGGCCTGGGAAAAACAGCAATGTATTTCTGCACTCGGCGGTGTTATCAGGGGGCCCCAATTCGCGGGCAGCGCAGGCTTAAGGGGCAGCTGCTTTGGCGGGCCCCCCAACAATGACAAGGCCCAGGGCAGATGCCCCTTTTGCCCTGTGGTAAAGACGGCCCTGGCCTAAGGGTACTACATTTGCCTTCCCTTTCTTGTGAATTACAAATACCTTCACTTGGAGGGTGAATGCTCCAAAGTAAAGTTTAAGAGCACCACCGCCAGCAGCTTTTGTACTCTTTACCCCACTGGCCAGTGGTATGGTCTAAGAACTGCTGTACTCCTTTATATTCTCAATTAGATATACAGTATATTCTACAGTGGTCGTTTATTGCTACTAGCCTGGTCTTCCCCCCCCCCCTAATTTGCCTAGTGTGTTTTGGCGAGGCCATTTACAGGCGATACAAAAGTAATTTATCCTGTTGTAACTTAGTTTGTTTCTATGTTTGCTAATGGTATAATCCTGTCATTGATGCAACTATTTATCAGCACTTCCCTAACAGGGCTTATTCTTGCCTAAATAAAGCCCATTTTATCTCTACTGGTGTATCAGTGAATTGTTGGGTCCAGTTAAGGGCAGGTAACCACTGGAAAGGGCAAGAGAACCCAACAATCCATCAACTCCAGGATACCCTTAGGTAATTGCAATGTTAATTGGCAGACTCCGAGACATCTACAGATAGACAGCCTTGCAGTGAAAGGCATCCAGCAAGATACCACATCTGCATGTGTAGGAGCGCTGTCTTGTATGGCAACAGTCTAAGAACAGTTCCTAACACAAGTTGTAACAAACTCCTTTACTTTTTATACAATCACTTCTTGTAGATTCTCAGCCCACTGAGCTCCCAGTCTCTCTCACTAGACTTGCTGATTCACTGCCACTGAATCCTGTGAGCTCTTCTAATCTTCTTACTTTAGTATCTTCCTCAAGTGTCACCACCCGCTTCCCTGCTGGGTCCCTGGCTTGGCACTCCAGATACTCCTCAAGCGTCACCCCACTGGCTGGGTCCCTGGCTTGGCACCTGCTGAAGTTTCCCGATTCTTCACCGTCCCCGGTTGGTGAAAATACTGCTTTGGTACTTGCTTCAGTTACTCAGTTGTTTCCGGTAGCAAGGTGGTTGGACCATTAGTGGCGACAGTTTCTCCTCTACCTCCGACCACGACAGGTTCTCCGGCAAGCAGAACCGTCATTTCTGGTTGCACTGCAAGCCGCAATCCCAACCCTACGCTGCTCTCTTGCTTCTGGATAGGCCTTCAGACAGCCTAGCAGCCAGATGTGCCCGGAATAGGCTCAAGCTCCAGCCCGGGGCAGCACAAAACACGTCCACCCAGACAGCCTTCCAGGTGGCACAGAACACTGATCACCTGACTCCACCCAAATATATAGGTTCTCCCAGCAGGCCAAGGGATTTAAGAAAACACCTGCCCATTGACTGAGATACCCCATATACTCCTAATCTGTCCTTGCTTTGCCCTTGTCTTATCTAATGTCACTAGGTACAGAATATATATATATTATAATTATATATATTGTGGGAGATTAGCTCATGGGGATCACCTTTTCTCGGAATGAAGGCCAACATGCAGGCAGTTTCTTTACAATCTGGCGGGTTGCCAGCTTTATTTACAAGCGGTTTGCAAAGTCATAAAAATAAAAACCAAAATAGTAAGGTAAATCCTTGCCTTCCGGCGCTAAACTAAACAGTAGACTGCTCTCTATACAGTGCGGGGCTGGTCCCCGTCACCCACAAAACATGAGGTAAACCTTCTTTTTCAATCCAAACAAACAGAGCTCCTCTCTCTGATTCCCTTCTGAGTCTCAGGCCAGAGCCCTGCTGTGCTCTCTTCCTGGTCATTTAAAGTCCACCTGAGCATGGACTCAAGTGGACCACAACACCCGGACCAGAACCAAGCCTGCCACAGAGGCTGGAAAAAACCCAGGCCGGATTCCGGTTCAGTCTCTTACAATAGAACGAATGTGAGGTGAAACATACCGATTATCGATGACCTCACCTCGAATACCGTCACAATATAATATATATATATATATATATATATATATATATATATATATATATATATATATATATATATATATATATATATATATATATATATATATATATATATATATAGTTAGTCGGGACAAAGTATTCAGACCCCTTACATTTTTCACTCTTTGTTATATTGCAGCCATTTGCTAAAATCTTTTAAGTTCATTTTTTTCCTCATTAATGTAAGCACAGCATCCAATATTGACAGAAAAACACAGAATTGTTGACATTTTTGCAGGTTTATTAAAAAAGAAAAACTGAAATATCACATGGTCCTAAGTATTCAGACCCTTTGCTGTGACACTCATATATTTAACTCAGGTGCTGTCCATTTCTTCTGATCATCCTTGAGATGGTTCTACACCTTCATTTGAGTCCAGCTGTGTTTGATTATACTGATTGAACTTGATTAGGAAAGCCACACACCTGTCTATATAAGACCTTACAGCTCACAGTGCATGTCAGAGCAAATGAGAATCATGAGGTTAAAGGAACTACCTGAGGAGCTCAGAGACAGAATTGTGGCAAGTCACAGATCTGGCCAAGGTTAAAAAAAGAATTCTGCTGCACTTGAGGTTCCTAAGAGCACAGTGGCCTCCATAATCCTTAAATGGAAGTCGTTTGGGAGGACCAGAACCCTTCCTAGAGCTGTCCGTCCGGCCAAACTGAGCTATTGGGGGAGAAGAGCCTTGGTGAGAGAAGCAAAGAAGAACCCAAAGATCACTGTGGCTGAGCTCCAGAGATGCAGTCGGGAGATGGGAGAAAGTTGTAGAAAGTCAACCATCACTGCAGCCCTCCACCAGTAGGGGCTTGCGGTATGTGTGGAGAAAAACAGGCACTGCTCATCACCTGTCCAATACAGTCCCAACAGTGAAGCATGGTGGTGGCAGCATCATGCTGTCGGGGTGTTTTTCTGCTGCAGGGACAGGACAACTGGTTGCAATCGAGGGAAAGATGAATGTGGCCAAGTACAGGGATATCTTGGACGAAAACCTTCTCCAGAGTGCTCAGGACCTCAGACTGGGCCGAAGGTTTACTTTCCAACAAGACAATGACCCTAAACACACAGCTAAAATAACGAAGGAGTGGCTTCACAACAACTCCGTGACTGTTCTTGAATGGCCCAGCCAGAGCCCTGACTTAAACCCAATTGATCATCTCTGGAGAGACCTAAAAATGGCTGTCCACCAACGTTTACCATCCAACCTGACAGAACTGGAGAGGATTTGCAAGGAGGAATGGCAGAGGATCCCCAAATGCAGGTGTGAAAAACTTGTTGCATCTTTCCCAAAAAGACTCATGACTGTATTAGATCAGAAGGGTGCTTCTACTAAATACTGAGCAAAGGGTATGAATACTTAGGACCATATGGAATTTCAGTTTTTCTTTTTTAATAAATCTGCAAAAATGTCAACAATTCTGTGTTTATCTTTCAATATGGGGTGCTGTGTGTACATTAATGAGGAAAAAAATGAACTTAAATTATTTTAGCACATGGCTGCAATATAACAAAGAGTGAAAAATTTAGGGGGGTCTGAATACTTTCTGTCCCCACTGTATATACATAATTTTTTAACTTTTTTTAAGAAATCACACTTTACTTACTGTCTCTTTCTGCCTCCTTGTAATGTCTTCCGAGAGCTCCTTAACTTCTGCTTTTTACCCCCACATCCTTTGGTTTGGAACAAGCTGTGCACATCTGCACTGCTCAATGCATAATACACATCCCATAGTCTTTAGTCCATCTCAAGAGCGAGAAAGAGAGGGTGGGTATGTTCTTATTTACAGTAACCATGGAGAAAATTGTAGCCATCCTCTAGCAGGAAGTTGGATAAGCAGCAAAAAAATGAATTGGGAGATTTGGAGGAGGCCAAAGCAACAGAAGGTACTTTTTTTGAGTTAAGAATAAATACACGAATTGAATATATTTTCTTAAACCAGAGTTTAGTGTCACTTTTACTTTACTTAATTTGTCCACATACACTTGCTTTATTTTTTTCCCTCATAGCTCCCTCCCCAAAATTAAAAAAAAGCCCTATCAACATAAAATAAAAAACAAAACATCCTCAAACAAAATAAAAACCTCAAAACACCACACCCTGAATTAGAAGTCCTTGCAGCAAAAAAATAAATAAATAAAAGTGACTGTGTTCATTAACTCAACCATAAACCAAAGTTTTTTTAAAAAAGAAAGCACCCAAAATTAGGAAGCTCGCAAAAAAAAAAAAAAAAAGACAGCTAAAAAGCTATTCATCTAATTTATTACTGCTACAAGTAATAGTCCTAATAAGGACTTTTGGGTTAAGAGAAGAACTGTGAAACTTTGGAGTGGGGTGGCAAATAAGACCTCACTGTCACAATTTAGAAAAGTAAAGCTTTGTTTCAATTTTCTAATAAGACCCACTCCTTATGTAGTGTGTGAGCTTTCCAAATCCTCTCCCTACAGCAGTTTCTTTACATTTACAACATAGCTGCTTTCTATAGTGAAAAGGGTTGGCTTGGCCAAAAGCCCCTTATTGACCCTTCTATGCTTTTTGGCCATGGTTCAAAGGGCATGCTGTACATTATGGCTCTGCCTCCAGGCTGGAGCTGAGGAAGGAAGGAGAGGAAGCTGGAGAGTGGGATCTTCAATACCCTTCAGTCTCACCCAAGAGACAGCCTGTTTAGCATGGGAAGATCTGAACAGCAGTCTTAACCAAGGCAGCAGGATTCAATGGACAGTATGAGCACCTCTACACCCCCAGGCCCTATACGGTAGAAGGCTCCCAGATGCAATATCCATCTATCTTTGGGACAGTGTCACAGCTAACCTAAATTCCATGCACTGGGACACTTTTCAAGGCAGCCAGGTTGGCTGGTATTTTCTGAATACAGCCTGGGACTTTGCTATTTCTACCAAGGGGACACAGCGTTCCTGCATACAGTTGGGACCTTGCTATTTTCACTAAGGGGACACAGAGCTCCCGCATACAGTTGAGACCTTGCTATTTTCACTAAGGGGACACAGAGCTGCTACAAACAGTTGAGACCTTGCTAATTTCACTTAGGGGACATAGAACTTCTACATACAGTTGAGACTTTGCTATTTCTACCAAGGGAACATAGAGCTCCTGAAAACACATAGGATATTTGCTACTGATCCAATAAGGACTGCCATTATCCTGGAGGGAGTACAGTCTAGTGTACATAAAGAAGTTGTCCTTCAAGTTGTTGCTAAATTCAGTTTTGTGCATCCCATAATTCCTCATCTCTATCCAAGTTGATTTCCCCCAATAAAACATCAAAAACAAGTCCATGGACTGGTTACTGACTCTGTATGGAAGTTGGAAAATGTGTGTTGCCTGGCTGTGCAGGTTTAGGGGGACCCAAAAATTCAGTGGCCCTCTAGAGGGTAGTGCTACATAAGCAATGTACTTGCATCTGTTTTTATCCTATGCTGTTTCACAAATTTAAAGGATAAGTTCACCTTTCATAACATGTTACACCCATATTCTTGGTATATTTGGACCACCTATATGACATCTCTAAGGATCACTCCACCAACATAGCTAGGCACTGGAACCTGTATCACAATAGGAATGTCAGTAGCCTACACATTCAGGGAGTTGAGAAAATCATGGTACCAAAAAGGGAGGTGAAAAGTTCAGCTTACTTTGTAAGAGAGGTTTATTGGATTTTCTACCTCCAATACCAGGCGGCCCATTGGCCTCAACTTTGAGTGGAATATTACACATTTTTATGAATGATACATTTGATTTGTATATGGTATGCCCGTACTGGTAATTTGGACTCTGTTGTACATTGGGCCTGAGATCGATATGGGAAGTTCTCTTTCTAGAATGGTTATCTGTGTTCTATGGTGTTCTCTTGCAAGATGTTCTGCATCCTTCTGTTTGCTGTTATATTCCATTGTAGTTCTGTTTTACTCTTTGCTTTTTCTTCTGCTATATATCTCTCTTATTCATTCTTCCTATTGCTCTCCATCATATTTATTTTTATTTTTTTTGCCTCTCCTGTTCTCATTGTCTCCTTTTGAGATTGGTACCCCCTTTTTTAGAGCCACATATATATATTTCTGGAGATTAGCCACAGTCACCATTCCCCTCTCGCTGTCGTTACATATTTGTCCATTACATTGACGCATATTTGTACACTGCTTTATTAATGGGTATATCCAGGGCTTTTTTTCAGGGGGAACTTGGTGGAACTCAGTTCCACCACCTCTGGCTCAGACCCTTTGGTGCCTGCTCACCACAATCACTTGTAAACACAGAAGTCTGGTTTCTGTGTTTACAAGTGACAGCTCTGCACTTTGTATGTAATGCAATCGTGATATTTAATGCCCCTTTAAGACCTTCCTACTGTTTGTGAAATTTGAATGACCACACCCATCATTTGATGTGATTTGGAAGGTGTGTGTAGGGGGAGGGGTTTTGTGGGGTCGTGGTTAAGTTCCAGCACCTATTGTTTGAGAAAAAAAGCCCTGGGTATATCTATTTCTTTGGTGACTTTATTTGTTTGTGGCTACATGCCTATGCCTGTGTGTATATACAGAAACATGCATATATCGGGAGTCATTACAAACATGACCGATTTTGTTTTGTTTTTTTGGTTAAGTGTGGTCTAGCTTTGATAAATTAACAGGGAGGTTTTTATGGAATTAGGATGGATCAGTAGTCTGTAAGAATGTAACTATTTATTTGATTATAATGTCATTAGATATTAAATATTATTTACCAAGGATTATTTTTATATAAATCTACTTAAAGAAGGGATAGCTTGGGGTTCTGTTTCCACTATTGCAACCCCGAAATCACATGATTTACAGTGCGACTTTGCAATGCGATTTTTTTTTTTTATGCGATGTCATGCGACTTGAATCGCACCAATTAAAACTAGCACCATTGAAATACATGGGTTTTGACTTGTCATGCGACTTCACATGTGTCAAGTCGCATGGCAACTCGCAGTAGTGGAAACAGAGCCTTAACAGAGCCTTAATGTTGTAGTAGATCAAAATCATTGTGTATCATGCACCGATTTTTATTCTCGGGTGATAGGCGTTTTGGTCGCCTTCCTTGTCACATATGCTGGTCAATGTTGATTTTACTATACATGGGATCATTTTATATGATTATGGTATGGTTTGTTGCACTTGGTGTCTTTTTTTTCTAGCAAAATTTTTTTTTTTTTTTTTTTTTTTTATATGCTTTGATAAATAGTTTCTTTAGTGGGGGGCACTCTTTCGTTCAGTGGTGATTATGTAAATTCTAGACGCTCACAGGTGTTTTCAACTCGACCACTAATGGTACATATGTTTTGGCAATTAGGTTAAATTGTTTAAATTGTATATATGTGTCGGTTTGTATATGTACAGTAGCATCTAGCTATGACTAAGCACCGTGCCTGGTGTGAAACGCGTCAACGGCTGTACAGTTAGTCCGTACCCATTTGTGATGCTTTGATATCCATTTTTATACAATAAAGGTGAATTTTTTGGAGTGCGGCTATCCGGCTATTTATTTTTCCTATCACTCCTGTTGCAAACAGATCCTGCACCCTGCTTCATTATGGACACAGCTGAACCTAGGAGAGGTAATTACCTGTGAGCGCTGACCTTCCTCATGCTGTGGAGCGCTGTGGTAGTTCATTCTCTCTTCTTGTCAGATTGTATCTGCTTGTTCGTACGGGATGTACAGGCACGCAGATACACTGACAGATCCGCAGGAGACCTGCATGGCACCAACAATCTGCTGATCGCTGGTACGATGCTTTAAAGGCTCCAGAAACAGAAAATAACAAATGCACATTTTTTTTACCTGCAAAAAAATATGCATTTATTATTATTCGTTAAAAGGTGAACTTATCATTTAATTGTTTATGGCTATGCAGCCACCTTGTATTAACTGTACTAATTTTCTGTGATCCGTCCCTTTTGTATGATGTAATTTAAAGTGATTGCAAAGGTTTGCGTTTTTTTTTTTTTTTAAATCACAAACATGTCATCCTTACCTCCACTGTGCAGTTCGTTTTGCACAGAGTGGCCCCCGAACACAGACTTCTGGGGTCCCTCGATGGCTTTCGCGGCTCCTCCTCTTATCAGATAACCCCCTAGGAGAAGCACTCTCTCGGGGGGTTACCTTGCGGGCGCGCTCCCAAGTCCAGTATTTGCGTCTATAGACACGAATGCCGGACTCGGCCCCGCCCACCGGCGCCCACGTCATTGGATTTGATTGACAGCAGCGGGAGCCAATGGCTGCACTGCTATTAATCTATCCAATCAAGAGCTGAGAACCCCGGGCAAAGGAAGAGCGCAGCTCTGCTAGGTAAGTAAAACTGGGGGGCTGGGGGGCGGTGACTGCCAGGTGTTTTTTCACCTTAATGCATAGGATGCATTAAGGTGAAAAAACACAAGGGTTTATAACCCCTTTAATTCCTTTTTTATTGTCATATTGTGTGCCTGGACGCCAAGTGTTTGGTGAGTTCAGCTATCTAAGATTGCCTGCAGTGATTGTCTTTGTTATATTCAGGCTAAGCATAGAGGTCTTAGGAAGGGTTAAAGTGGTTGTAAACCCTTATACCGTGTAAACACGGGCGGACTTTTCGGCATCAAATGTCCGATGGTCTTTCCGACGGACTTTCGATGGACTTTTGACGGACTTCCAGCGGACTTTCGAACGACAGGACTTGCCTACTCACGATCACACCAAAGTCCGACGGATTCGTACGTGATGACCGGACTAAAATAAGGAAGTTGATAGCCAGTAGCCAATAGCTGCTCTAGCGTTGGTTTTCGTCCATCGGACTAGCATACAGACGAGCGGATTTTTCGACCGGACTCAAGTCCGTCGGAAAGATTTAAAGCATGTTTCAAATCTAAAGTCCGTCTGATTTTCATCTGAAAAAGTCATCTGTAGGTCCGATGAAGCCCACACACAGCCAGATTGTCTGACGGATTCGTCCCGTCGGACCAGTCCACCCGTGTGTACACGGCATTACAGACCACTTTTACCTACAGGTAAGCCTAGATTAAGGCTTACCTGTAGGTGCAAGAAATATCTCCTAAACCTACATGGTTCAGGAGATATTTGCAAAAGACAGGCACCGATGTCTACGGTGCATGCGCCGTAGACAACGGCACGCAGGCGCACTGAGCGTGCCGTTTCTAATGGCGATCGTGCCGTTAGTGGCAGCTCCCGCGCATGCGCGGGAGTGATGTCATTGCGGCTCTGGCCAATCACAATAACCGGAAGTAAGATGGACGCTTTGTGGAAGAGGGGACAGCGGTGACATTGAAGGCTCCTGTGTCACGTAAGTGACACATAATGGACTACAATGCGATGCATATTAGCCCATTATGCTTTACCTTTGCAGGGAAACAGAGGAAGTAAAACCCATCAGGGTTTATTTCCTCTTTAAGTCACTATTACAACAATTGGAGTCAGAATAATGTAAGACATCTGGGGAAATTATATTAAACTCGATTTGAGTCAATTGAGAGCACATTTTTAATGTTGCGGATCACTGAATGTTTTTTTTATTTCTTGAAGTTCCAAAGAAATGTGCACTTCTGGGTTTTGTTTTAAAAAAAGAAATCTGTTAGTAAACAGGATGTGCCCTCACTAGTTTTTTTCCAATAACCCTTTACAGATACAGACAGAAATAAAATGAAAAACTTATGGTTTGGTATAAAAGGAATTTAAGTAATTTCCTCCCCAAAGAGGAAGTTGCCATATGTGGACTCTAATGATAGATATATAAATATACTGAAAAGCGATTACCTCATACTTGTTTTTCTCTTCCTCCAAACATTGGAACAAGGAACAAGCAACAAGATTTGTCACATTTCAGCCAAAGCATCGCCGCTTGTGCGATACTTTCCAAGGAACCACACAGTTTAGGAGGTTCACTTTCAGCATTTCTTTTAAGAACCTCTTTAGGTATTTTTTTTATTGTATCTCTTGATCAAACAAAAAAAAATAATATGTTTTCTCTTTAAACAGGTCTTTCTAGCGAACGATAGAAGACAGACCATTACTCCCACAAGAGGGCACAAGTAAGTCTGTAATTTATTATAAGCATTACTGAGAAACTGCTTCTATATAATATTGTTTTTGTAATGCAGTTTTGTAATTAATGTTTACCTGCTGGTTTATTTTTTTCCTTCATGACTGCATATTTATTACTATGTTATATTTATACAATTTAACTTAAATGGTAATTTTAGCATTTTTGTGAATCCCAAGTAAGAATCGTGTTTTCATAGCAAGCAAATTGCTCCAGCTACTGAGAGTTACATTTTGGGTGTTCTGGTTTTTATTTCCACCTACTTGCAAAGTCATTACAGGGGCTCTTACCCTCATTTTGCATATAGAGAATTTAGTTTTGGATGACTTCATAATGACCATAGAGAGGACAATGCTAATCTCCCCACTGCTGCCTACAAAGAGAGATGATGCAGTGAGAGATTCAACTCACAAAATCTGCAAAAAAATAAAGTATTAGCTTTGTGTATACTGATCTATTGCAACCATGGTATAATATTTAAATTTGTACTTTTTTGTCATACTGGAGGTGCAGTATTGTTCCTCATAGAAAAATATAAACCGTAGCGCCTTTGGATAAAAGAACTGATCATCAAACTCCAGCTGCAGTAAAAAAAACTCTCTAATTAGCAAATGGCAAAGAAGCAAAGTGAGAATATAAAAACAGTTTGCTGCACTTAGGGTTGATTACATTCATGTAAACATGCAGAACACACAAAAAATTAATAAAGTCCCATTAGGTGATGAAACAAAGTGCTCGTGCTTAAACTGACATCTCCTGTGCAATGGTGTTCAGACTGGGTGCCCCACATAGATGTACACTCACCCTGGATGTTGACCAACTATCGCTAGTATGGTTGCTTAGGCATGTGGGGATACCCCTAGGGAGCCTGTTGAAATAGCCAATAGCTTTAAGGGCAGCTTCACACTGCCAGCTCCTGGACGTCAGCGGTAAAGCGCCGCTATTTTTAGCGGCGCTTTACCGTAGTTTTTGTAGAGCTTTTCAGCTGCTAGCGGGGCGCTTTTAACCCCTGCTAGTGGCCAAAAAAGGGTTAAAACTGCCTGCAAAGCGAAGCTGCAGTGGCGGTTTGGCGGTGCTGCCCATTGATTTCAATGGACAGGGGCTCTTTAGGAGCGGTGTATTCACCGCTCCTACAGCGCTGCAAAGAAGCTGCTTACAGGACTTTTTTTTTACGTCCTGCCAGCGCAGCACCCCAGTGTGAAAGCACTATTTTTAGTGCTAATGCGCCTGAAAAACTGCTCCAGTGTGAAAGGGGTCTTAGGCTGCAACTTCCGCTGTTCAGTTCGAGCCTATTACTGCCGGATAAAAAAAATCAGGTGTTAACTAACTATATAAAAAAGCCATGAGCTACAGTGTTCATGCTCTAAAGGGAAACATACTAACATGAGGAGAGAGCAGAGTGACAGAGAGTTGAGCTTATCAGTCTGCCGCTTCTCCATTCCCTGTCCAGTCACAGGCTGGGGGTGAGACAAGACCTGTGTCTTCCTAAAAAACTTAAAAGCTAACTTAGAAATTGCTTTCTCAGCACAGTTTCACTTTCAATTTTAAGATAATGCTTTAGTCATAGTTTGATTTTGGCAATGGAAGATTCTGTCCTCTTTTTCGCCACCCCCCCTCTATTTGCCAATTCAGTTGTAAGAAAATTCCAGTAAAAACCCTGTACTCCCCCAGCCACTTGCTTGCATGAGGAGATGATGTGGGAGGCTGAGAGGAGAACAGAGGCAAAAGTCTACTCCTGACCCCCATGCCAGCCTTCCCCTACACCCCACAGCTTTGCTGTGAATTGTTGTGAATTGTCTCCTCCTCAGCCTGCTGTCTACAGCTGGCCATACATTATGCAATTTTCTTACCTTCAACCATGGAGGTTGAAGGAAAGAAAATTGCTTGATTTCCGCATCAACACAGTCCTTCCCGCTGCGCTATTGTATTCTGACAGCGGGAGGTTTCCCTGCCGTCAGAATACAATGATTACTGCTGCCAGCTATAGTCGTCGGCAGTGATGGTAAGAAAAATACCCAATAGCCTGGTTGTACTGAAGTTGATCAATAGATCAATTTTAAAAATAATAAAGTTATTCCCGCACTATCACAATATGGAAGACGGCTAAACCTGGAAAAGCTGCTTGCACCGATTCGGGTACACACCTGACCTTCACAGAGAATAAGTATAAATGGGTGGTGCTGCGCTAATCCTCATTAAACAAACTTGTGTTATAAAAGTGAGTAAAAGAATTAAAGAATCAAATCTTATATCATAAACCAGATGCAGAAAATTATTCATAAAAACGTGCTATGTGACACTAATCAATAAATATAACTAATCCAGTGAGGAAAGAAAAACCAAATATATATCATATACGTGAAAATATATACATAATGGCACATACATATGGCTTCCCAGCAATTTAGTAAACCTCGCAATCATTAAAAAAAGATTCCTTCATATAGTGCAAAAAAAAATATATAAAAAATGATTTAAACTGTGTGCAAAATGCTCAGAGAAAGTGACAATGTGCAATGGGGTATTCCAGTCAAATGAGTCCGTACCCCATACTCAATACAAAGTGACAAATGTGCAAAAACGTCCTTCCAACTAAATATAAAATAAATTGTCCCAAACAGTTTAGTGCAAAAAGTGCTATATACAAAAAGTCCTTGATAAAACTAAAATATGTGACAGCAACGGGTTAGCATGTGGCCGTTGCAATTAAAGTGCTCAGTGTAGATGGCAACACATGTGTCTTCGTGTACATACACAAAAGTGGGTAGTGGCCCCTTACCTTAAGGTAATAGGGCAAGCACATAAAATCAGCAAGCCTTTGGGGTGTCCACCTAGGAGCTCCAACGCGTCCCTCACGGTCCTAATTTCGGGACATGGTTCCCTCAGATGTAGTGCAGGGGAATATATAAAAAGCAGGGAGGTTCCCAATAGTGTAATACTGTTTTCATCAGATAAATTTTATTGAAAAATAAGGTACTCACATCACAAAAATAAAAACAGTGGATTGCATCCAACGAGGCTGCAGACGCTGTTAGAGGCTTACGAGCTCGCCCATTGTACCTATAGACCCCCTTCTCTCACCACTCATTGTGGCTGTACTCCCCCTTCTCTCATCACACTACATTCCTGTTTCCACTTTCCTCACCACCATTCACACCTGCATCCTGGATTCTTTTACCACCCTCTTTGCTTATACCCCTATTCTCTTACTACCCACCACACCTGCACTTTTTTCTTCCAGCGCTGCATCTGTGCATGCTTCCAGCTCACCTGAGGGATACCCCTTTATAACTATTGTGTCTGTGCACACCCCTACAGTTTTCACTAGTGCACATGTACAACTACCTACCAACTCTCACCCAGTACCTGCATGCACACTCCGTCCCCACCCCTGCCAGCACCCCCACCACTAGCTCCCAACACCATCCTATCCACATAACCCACCACACCTGCACACCTTACATTTTCCCTACATGCCTACACCCCTCTGCTCTCACTACGGTGCCTGAACCCTCCTCTGACAACTGCATCCCTGCACTCTTTTCACTGTCCTCCCTCCATGCCTGTTCTCCCTCCATGGCTCCATGCCCCCTCATCTAAACTGCATCTCTACTCTCTAACCATTCCTGCTCTCAACTCACCACCCACCACCCTCCGCCCCACTGCACCTTTATGTTTGCTCTCACCGGTGCTTTTCCACTACCACCACCCTCATCTCATACCTGAACAAAGCACCAAAACAGCGCCTGCATACACACCCCTTCTCAATATAACAGCTGTATGCCACTCTTCTCAACTGCACCAGTACTCCCTTTCTTACCACGCTGTGCATGCCTTCCCCAATTTTAACACCATGCCCCCCTGCTGTTACCCTATTCCTGCTAGAAGAACACCTCCCCTTACACCCAATGCGCATAAACCTGTTCCCTTCCACTACAATCACAACCACACCTGCAACCCCTCTTCCCTAATGCCCAAACCACCCCAACCTTGCCTGTTCTGGAACAGGCACGCATTTGCTATTACCTACTGTGAAGCAACTCTTCTTGACTTTTATTAATTGATTATATTAAAGAGGAACTCTCACTGCCTTTTCAATTCTGAATTGAGTGGGGAAGGGTTATATTGTTTGTTAAGTTTAGTTACTATGTCTATGTTCTTTGGTCAGATTTTGAATCGCTTTCTGCCTTAGCAACCACCAAAACGTTTCCTCTATCTGTATACATTTCTGTGGAGAATCCTTAACCACTTAAGCCCCGGACCATTAGGCTGCCTAAAGACCAGAGGACCTTTTACAATTTGGCACTGCGTTGTTTTAACTGGCAATTGCGCGGTCATGCAATGTTGTACCCAAACTAAATTTGCGTCCTTTTTTCCCCACAAATAGAGCTTTCTTTTGATGGCATTTGATTGCCTCTGCCATTTTTAGCGATATAAATGGAAAAAGAACGAAAATTTTGAAAAAAAAAATTATATTTTCTCTTTTTTGTTATAAGAAAAATCCAATAAACTCAATTTTAGTCATACATTTAGGCCAAAATGTATTCAGCCACATGTCTTTGGTAAAAAAAAATGTCAATAAGCATATATCTATTGGTTTGCGCAAAAGTTATAGCGTCTACAAACTAGGGTACATTTTCTGGAATTTACACAGCTTTTAGTTTATGACTGCCTATCTCATTTCTTGAGGCGCTAAAATGGCAGGGCAGTACAACCCCGCCCCCCCAAATGACCCCATTATGTTTACAAAAAGTTGTCACTAAATGATATATTGCTCACACATGCCATGGTTATATGTGGAATTGCACTCCAAAATATATTTTGCTACTTCTCCTGAGTATGGGCATACCTCATGTGTGGGATTTTTTGGGAGCCTAGCCGTGTACGGGCCCCGAAAACCAATCACGGCCTTCAGGATTTCTAAGAACGCAAATTTTTGATCTCACTCCTCACTACCTATCACAGTTTTGAAGGCCATAAAATGCCAAGATGGCACAAACCCCCCCCAAATGACCCCATTTTGGAAAGTAGACACCCCAAGCTATTTGCTGAGAGGCATGGTGAGTATTTTGCAGCTCTCATTTGTTTTTGAAAATGAAGAAAGAAAAGAAATTGTTTTTACTTTTTTCAATTTTCAAAACTTTGTGACAAAAAGCGAGATCTGCAAAATACTCACCATACCTCTCAGAAATTAGCTTGGGCTGTCTACTTTCCAAAATGGGGTCATTTGGGCGGGTTTTGTTCCATCTGGGCATTCCATGGCCTCCAAAACTGTGATAGGCACTGAGGAGTGAAATCAAAAATTTACACCCTTAGAAAGCCTGAAGGCGGTGCTTGGTTTTTGGGGTCCCGTACGCGGCTTGGCTCCCAAAAAGTCTCACACATGTGGTATCCCCATACTCAGGAGAAGCAACAGAATGTATTTTGGGGTGTAATTTTACATATGCCCATGGCATGTTTGAGCAATATATCATTTAGTGACAACTTTGTGCAAAAAAAATTGTCTTTTTCCCGCAACTTGTGTCAAAATATAAAATATTCCATGGACTCGACATGCCTCTCAGTAAATAGCTTGGGATGTCTACTTCCCAAAATGGGGTCATTTGGGGTGGGGGGGGTTGAACTGTCCTGGCATTTTATGCACAACATTTAGAAGCTTATGTCACACATCACCCACTTTTCTAACCACTTGAAGACAAAGCCCTTTCTGACACTTTTTGTTTACATGAATTTTTTATTTTTTTGCAAGAAAATTACTTTGAACCCCCAAACATTATATATATTTTTTAAAGCAAAGGCCCTACAGATTAAAATGGTGGGTGTTTAATTTTTTTTTTTTTTTTTTCACACAGTATTTGCGCAGCGATTTTTCAAATGCATTTTTTGCGAAAAAACACACTTTTTTAATGAACTAAAATACACTATATTGCCCAAATGTTTGATGAAATAAAAAAAGATGATCTTATGCCGAGTACATGGATACCAAACACAACATGCTTTAAAATTGCGCACAAACGTGCAGTGGCGACAAACTACATACATTTTTAAAAGCCTTTACAGGTTACCACTTTAAGTTTACAGAGGAGGTCTACTGTTCCTTTCTTTTTTTTTTTATTGTTATCTTAGGGAATTTAAATATCCCCTATGATGGCAATAGGTAGTGACAGGTACTTTTTTTTGAAAAAATTGGAGTCTATTAGACCCTAGATCTCTCCTCTGCCCTCAAAGCATCTGACCACACCAAGATCGGTGTGATAAAAGGCTTTCTCAATGGCGCTGTTTACATCCGGAGAAATCTAAGTCATGAAATGCTCGTAGCTTCCGATTTCTTAGGCCATAGAGATGATTGGAGCCATTCTGATCTCTGATCAGCTCTATGGTCAGCTGGCGGAACCACCGGCTGCATTCTCAGGTTCCCTATTGGGAACCATGTGAAAGCAGTCTAGAGGCTAATTAACCACTAGGATTGCTTTTACATGAAATCCAACCGCTGGCTGAAAAGAATGATAGCTAAACCCGCAGGCATCATTCTGGTATAACCACTCAAAGTCCAGCAACATGCCAGTACGTTGCTGGTCCTTGTTGGGGATATATTGTAATCTTTTTCATGCAGCCTGTGGGCTGAACAAAAAAAGATTGATCGGTGAGTATGCCCACCATTAGAATACCTCCCTTCATCCACCCACTTCTAATAATGGGCATACATGCACCATTTTGTTTTTAACTATTGTGGTGAAATCACCTCCGACAGCGCTGGAGTCACGGCTTTATGTATCGTGGTTGCAAACGCTGTTGCTGTCAAGATAAATAAATCCGCGATGCAACTGAATGGTGTACCTGCTAAGCAAATGATGGTTAACAATAAAACAAAGTAACATTACAGTACAACAGTAAGACATACCATACCTGCAAAGCAGCTACAAAAAAAAAAACATAGTAAAAAATAAAACATTTTTTAACGCAATCTGTGCCTAAAATATATATGCCGAAGCATGGGGGCATCCGCCCGCAAAAGTTAGCAGCAAATTGCTCCTCCACCCCTGCTGCCCCCATGCTTCGCCATGTATGCTCTTTTTTTAACTGGGGTGGTGAAATCACCTCCGACAACGCTGGAATCGCGGCTTTATGTATCATGGGAGCAAACGCTGTTGCTGTCAAGATAAATAAACCTGCGCTGCAACTGAATGGCGTACCTGAAAACAAAAAAATGGTTAACAATAAAACACAGTAAAGTATTAAAAAAATTACACACCTGAAAAGCAAACATGATAAAACATGATAACAATAAAACATTGCAGAATAGAATACAGTAAAAAAGAGCAGAACAATAGAGAGAGAATAGAGAGAGAGCGAGAACCATAAAATGACAACTAATTTTTGTTTTTTTTATTTTTTATTATTTTTGTGTTTTTTTTTTTTTTTTTTTTTACTTTTTTTTTTTTTTACACTTTTTTTTGTAACTGTAGCTGTTGTAACTGTAACCGGTTCCAGGTTCGGGTCTCTCAAAATGCGATGGCATCTTGGGAGACCCTGTGAAAATGTGCCTAGTCTGTGCAGTGCTGTACCCTAGGCTAATACTCAACTAGTATGGTAGCGTTCAAAACATTCACCAATGGAAAGACCAGGATTGTCAGGACAGCGGGGACAAAATAACGGGTGTCACACCTATATCGCGCTTGCTGCAGACACGACATCTTCTTTGGGGGGCTCGTTGGGTAGGGGTACTCGGGAGGACATAAGGAAAATGGCTCTCATGCATCCGGCTTACTGCATTTGGATTGGGAAGGTGAGGTGGAGCACCGTCTGGAAACAGAAGGGCTCTGACGATCTCTTCCTGGAATTTAAGGAAGGATCCAGTCCATCCTGAAGCTCTGTATAGCACATGAGTGTTCAGCAAAGCCAATTGAAATAAGTATACAGACACTTTCTTGTACCAGCGTCTGGCCTTACAGGCAACTAGGTACGGCGCCAACAACTGGTCGTTGAGGTCCACCCCTCCCATATTTTGGTTATATTCGTGGACACAGAGGGGTTTCTCCACAACACCAGCCGCCGTAGGAATTTGGACCGTCATGTCTGCATGAAGGGAGATAAGGACGAAAACATTCTTATTATCCCTCCACTTCATGTCGAGCAAGTTATTACACTTCAGTCAAGCTCTCTCCCCCAGCCTAAGACGGGAATCTACAAGCCACTGGGGAAAGCCCCGGCTATTAGGTCGCATGGTGCCACATGCTCCAATCTGATGATCAAACAAGTGACTAAAAAATGGCACGCTCATGTAATAATTGTCCACGTACAAGTGGTACCCCTTTCCGAATAAGGGTAACACCAAGTCCCACACAATCTTGCCAGCGCTCCCTATGTAATATGGGCAGTTCGGCTGCTCTACGTGGCTATCTTTTCCCTCGTAAACCATAAAACTACGTATATAGCCTGTGGCCCTGTCACAGAGCTTATACATCTTGACCCCGTATCTGGCACGCTTGCTGGGAAGGTACTGTTTGAATGACAAGCGGCCAGAAAACGTAATCAGGGACTCATCAACGCAGACAACTTGATGGGAGTAAACAAGTCTGCAAAACGTTGGTTGAAGTGGTTTACGAGGGGCCGAATTTTGTAGAGCTGATCGTATTCAGGGTGTCCACGAGGACGACAGAGTTCATTGTTGTTGAAATGCATGAACCGTAAGATCTGCTCATATCGTGCCCTGGTCATGGAGGCAGAGAACACGGGCATATGGTAAATTGGGTCAGTGGACCAATATGACCGCAACGTACTCATTTTAACTATGCCCATGTTGAGGGAAAGGCCCAGAAACATCTTAAATTCGGAAACCGTAATTGGTTTCCAATCTCTGGCAAGGGAGGACTGGGGAATAGTGGTGATGTATTGACCATCATACAAATTGCTTTGGTCCACAATAGATCTATAGAGATCTTCGGTGAAAAACAGTGAATAAAAATCAAGTGACGTAAAATCAACTGTTTCCACCTGAATGCCGGGTTGGCCAGTGAATGGGGGAAGTACGGGTGCTGCAGAAGTGGCGGGTTCCCAATTAGGATTGGCGAATGCAGCAGGAAGGGCACTATAGGCTCGACGGGCCTGTCTTTGTCTTCTTGGTGGCAGCGGGACGCTACTTGTGCTTGCCACCTCACCAGTAGGGATCGTGTGTTCGGTCGTTCGCCGAATTGCAAACGTTATGGGCCATTCACGCCAAATTCGAGTGGTGCGTCACGGCCCATAATTCACTGCGGCATCACAGTGCATTGCTGGCTGATGATTGGCCAAGCATGCACTATGCTTGGCCAATCACAGTGCTGTCTGTACAGAGAGCCGTAATTGGCCAAAGCCAGGGTGGCTTTGGCCAATTATGGCTCAGGGATTTAGTACACGCCCCACACTATATAAGGCCGCCTGAACGGCGGCCCTGTGTAGTGTGTTCCGGAGTTGAGAGAGAAATAGATAGACAGAGAGACAGTGTCATTTGATTTAAGTTAGATAGAGTAGGCAGGTCGAGTCAGTTAGCTACACTTACAGTGTATTGTGTATATATATATATATGCATCCCAGGTGTTGTGTGTGTGTGTGTGTGTGTGCGCAATATATATATATATATATATATATATATATATATATAATACACACACACACACACACACTGTATTTAGTTTAGCTAGATCCTGTTCTTCCCTTCCTAATATACTGACAGGCAGGCAGGTGTTTTTACAGTATTTCCAGTTACTGTACTGTGTACCCTGCACAGTTGCACCTACCCTGCACAGTTGCACCTACAGTATAGCTACCTGAAGACAAGTGCAGGTGTTCTTATACTAATAATACTACAGGCAGGCAATTGATTCTGCTAGCTGCAGTATAATCGGTATATATATATATATATATATATATATATATATATATATATATATATATATATATACACATCCCAGTTTTGTGCAGCTACATCCCACTGCAGGCCAATAGTATGTCTGGAAGGCCAACAAGGAGAGGCAGACAGTCACAAGCCAATAACAGAGGGCAAGCAGGCTCTGTGTCTAGAGGAGGACATGGTGGGGCTAGGGAAGGAATTACTGATGCCATTGAGCCGAGGGAAGAGACCGCGTTGGCAGCTGCTTTGCCAGACAAAGTACCCTGAGCCAGGGTGAGAGAGGATGAGAAGGATGAGGATGGCTTAGTCATCCACTCGACCAAGTCTTCCACATGTTGCGGCTCAACACGGCCAGCTGCCGAAAAAAAGGCCAAGCGTGTCCCACGGCCACGTGCTGATGAGGATGCACCGTGTCCACTACCAGCACCGTGTCCACTACCAGCACCATGTCCACTACCAGCAACAGTGCTGGTAGTGGACACGGTGCATCCTCATCAGCACGTGGCCGTGGGACACGCTTGGCCTTTTTTTCGGCAGCTGGCCGTGTTGAGCCGCAACATGCGGAAGACTTGGTCGAGTGGATGACTAAGCCATCCTCATCCTTCTCATCCTCTCTCACCCTGGCTCAGGGTACTTTGTCTGGCAAAGCAGCTGCCAACGCGGTCTCTTCCCTCGGCTCAATGGCATCAGTAATTCCTTCCCTAGCCCCACCATGTCCTCCTGAGGAGTCCCCCGAACTGTTTGACCACAGTGTTGGGTACATGCTCCAGGAGGATGCACAGCGTTTTGAAGGCCCTGATGATAGTACTCAGCTAGAGGAAGGCAGTAACGTGAGCCCAGGCAGAGGAGGTGCCCAAGAAGGACAGCAATCTGGCAGTCATGTTCCCCCTGCTGCAGCATACTGCCAGGTTTGCTCCAGTGATGAGGAGGGAGGGGATGATGAGGTCACTGACTCCACGTGGGTGCCTGATAGGAGAGAGGAGGAGGCACATCACCAACGAGGCAGGATGCCCTCCAGGGGCCAGCCTAAGGGCAGCACACTGACTGCATCACACCGCAGAGCTCCGCATGTACAGGGCACTGCTGTCTGCGCGTTATTCCAAAAGTTCTTTGGTGTGGGTCTTTTTTGGGACGAGCGCATCAGATCACACCGCTGCTATTTGCAACATATGTCTCAAGCATATCTCGCGTGGCCAAAACATCTCCCGCTTGGGCACCACATGCTTGACCAGACATATGTTGACCTGCCATGCAGTTCGTTGGCAAGAGTACCTAAAAGACCCACACCAAAGAACAAAGAGGACTTCTCCTTGCTCCTCATCAGCTGGGATCTCCAACCCCACTATACCTTCAGTCCTCTCTGAGACCTGCACTGAGAGGAATGAAGGTGTAGAATTAGGTGTGTCACAGCCAAGTACTTGCGGGCAATCTGCTATCAGTACATCGACGTCAGATTGTACCAGGCAAATTTCCCTGCCCCAGCTACTGCACCGCAGAAAGAAGTTCCCATGACGACATCCAATAGGACGAAACGTACGTCGGAAGGCTGACGCGCTGACGTCATCGTTTTCATCTCATCTCGTCCTGAACGGGTGCATGCAGGCCGGCCGGCTGTTTTATTTCCTATTTGCCTATTATTCGTGGTTTTAATGTAAGTGCAATATCCCTTTGTCTAAATAAATGGTTTCTAACTGATTTACACTATGGAGAATAATCTATATTTCTCTGGGTCCCCCCTGCTTATCGTTTGAATCCACCGGACGGAGAACTCCTGTCTGCCCCTTCCTTGTGAGGAGATTGGAGGTGTCATTTCCCCCTGAGTGGATATCTACAGATAAGCTGATTTTTAGCTTACCTCTGGTAAGCGTGCATTTATTAAGGTGGAGGATTTCTCACTGGGTGTCGGTTGATGAGCATTTGAGATCACCATTTGAATTTGCCTTGGCTCCTAAGGACTTTTTCTCCTCTGACCATCCTTATTTATTTTTCAGTCACTTTTATTACTTGGTGTTTAATATTTGATTTCATTTGGGACTTTTAATTTTTTCTCACATTTTCTAATTATCTATATTTTTTATTTATTCTATTGTCAATATTTCGTGGTCACTTTTTAGATTGATTTTTATCACAATTTACAATTCAATGTGTATTATTAGTACTTGCATTTAATTTAGCGCGGTCTTTTGGATTATCTGCTTATATGTATTTGTGCACGCCTCACAATTAGGACTGCAGCTTTAATTTAATTTTATACCTTTTTTTAATTATTATTTTGAGAAGCGCGGTAATTTTTGTTGTATATTTGTTCTTGGGCAGGCACCTGGGCTTACAGGATGTCCTGAGGCAGGCCAGGAAAATCTGTGTGCATTTCCGCCGGTCATATAATGCCAGTGCTTGGCTAGCATACCTCCAAAAGGAATTTAACCTGCCCAAGAACCGCCTAATCTGTGACATCCCCACCAGGTGGAACTCAACGTTGGCCATGCTGCAGCGGCTGCACATGCAGCAGAGGGCCATCAATGAGTACCTGTGCGACTATGGCACCAGGACAGGGTCAGGTGAGCTTGGATTTTTTTTCCCCACGCCAGTGGGCCATGATCAGGGATGCATGCACTGTCCTGTCACCATTTGAGGAGGCCACGATGTTGGTGAGCAGTGACAGTGCATGCATCAGTAACACTGTCCCCTTGTCCACCTGTTGGAGCACAGGCTGCGTGGAATAATGGACAGGGCACTTGAGGCAGAACAGAGGCAGGGAGAGGAGGACTTCCTTAGCTCTCAAGGCCCCCTTTATCCAGACAGTGTTCCTGCGTGCCCGCTGATCACACAGGAAGAGGACGAGGAGGAGGATTGTGTCAGCATAGAGGTGGAGCCTGGCACTCAGCATCAGGAGCAGTCTTTTAAGGGATCATTTACAGTCCCAAGAAACCCATGGACTTGTACGTGGCTGGGAGGAGGTGGCTGCGGATCATGTCGTTCTTAGTGACCCAGAGGACTCCGGACCGAATGCCTCAGCAAAGCTATGCTGCATGGCCTCCCTGATCCTGCAAACCCTGCGGAAGGATCCTCGTATTCGTGGTATCAAGGAGGGGGATCGTTACTAGCTGGCAACCCTCCTTGATCCACGTTACAAGGGTAAGGTTGCGGACCTTATCTTGCCGTCGCAGAGGGAGCAGAGGATAAAACATCTTCGGGAGGCCTTGCAGAAAGGTCTGTGCAACGCGTTCCCAGAGACTGGGAGGTTACAAACTCCTGTTCCTGGACAATGTGTTGCTGAGGCTTCGTTCAGTCAAAGAAGGAGCAGTGGAGAAAATGGCGGTCTGACCGACACGTTTAGACAATTTTTTAGTCCGGAGCCCCAAGGTATGATCGGTTCTAGCAACCATCGCCAGCGTCTGTTTTACATGGTGCAGGAATACCTAGGGGCAAGATCTGATTTGGACACCTTTCCCACCGAAAATCCTCTGGGTTACTGGGTCTTGAGGATGGATCACTGGCCAGAGCTTGCACAGTATGCAATTGAGCTACTGGCTTGTCCTGCATCCAGCATTCTTTCGGAACGCACATTCAGTGCTGCTGGAGGCTTTGTAACCGATCACAGGGTGCGCCTGTCCACCGTCTCGGTCGATCGACTGACCTTCATAAAAATGAATCAGTCTTGGATCACCACCAGATACCAAGCACCTGATGCTGATGTAACCGAATACATTTTTTTGAAATGTCAGATCCCTTCAAGACTGCCTATGCTGATGCTGAGTGACTATCCTGTTATGCTGAGTGACTATCCTCCTCCTCTTCAATGATCACGCTGATAGCTTGTAAGAATATTTTTGTTTCTGGGCGCCGCCACCAGTGGCTAAGGCCCAATTTTTCAGCCCCTGTTTAACAGTGGCATGTAATTACAATTTTTGATGCAATACTTTGCAGCAGGGCTCGTTCCTGCGCTCCAACTAGAGTATCTGTGAGGGGTTGCAGTGTTGTGGCACCAGCACCACAACCATCACCAAAGGCCCAATTTTTCTGCCCCTGTTCAACAGGGGCATGTAATTACATTTCTTGATCTAATATTTCACAGCAGGGCCCTGTGAGGGCTTACAGTGTTGTGGCAACACCAACACCTAAGGCCAAAATTTCTGCAGAGTATATAGGGCAGGCCCCTATTTTCAAACATCCAACTTACAAATGACTCCTACTTGCAAACGGAAGGAGACAACAGGAAGTGAGATTAAATCTACCCCTAGGAAGGGAAATTCTCTCCTGTAATGCCGCGTACACACGAGCGGACTTTCCGGCATACTTGGTCCGGCGGACCAGAGTCCGCCGGTCAATCCGACCGTGTGTAGGCTCCGGCGGACTTTTCCGGCGGACTTTTTCCCGAAAGCCCGCCGGACCTAGATTTGAAACACGTTTTAAATCTTTCCGTCGGACTTAGTTTCTGGAGTTCCTGGCGGAAAGTCCGCTCGTCTGTGTGCTGGTCCGACGGAAAGCCCGCTCGTCTGTATGCTGGTCCAACGGACCAGATACGACGCCATGGCAGGGTATTGCATTTCGCGCTCACTGCAATAGGAAAAACACATTTTCCTATTGCGGTGAGCGCGGGGCATACCAGGCCCTTAGGTCTCGTATGGGTTATAATGGGAACCCCCTACGCCAAAAAAACGGCGTGGGGTCCCCCCTAAAATCCATACCAGACCCCGATCCGAGCACGCAGCCCGGCCGGTCAGGAAAGGGGGTGGGGACGAGCGAGCGCCCCCCCCCTCCTGAACCGTACCAGGCCGCATGCCCTCAACATGGGGGGGTGCTTTGGGGGAGGGGGCCCCCCCACCCCAAAGCACCTTGTCCCCATGTTGATGAGGACAAGGGCCTCTTCCCGACAACCCTGGCCGTTGGTTGTCGGGGTCTGCGGGTGGGGGGCTTATCGGAATCCGGGAGCCGCCTATAATAAGAGGGCCCCCAGATCCCGGCCCCCCCACCCTATGTGAATGAGTATGGGGTACATGGTACCCCTACCCATTCACCTAGAGAAAAAGCGTCAATAATAAAACACACTACACAAGTTTTTAAAATAATTTATTAAACAGCTCCGGGGGGTCTTCCTCCGGCTTCGGGGGTCTTCTTCCGGCTTCGGGGGTCCCTCCGGTTTCTCTTCTCCCGGCGTCCGGTTGGTTCTTCTCCTCTCCCTCCGGCCTCTTCTCCCGGTGTTCCAGTTCTTCGGCTGGCTCCTCCGCTGTCTTCAGGCCGCTCTTTTGCCAGCGGAGGTCCGGACTTCTGGGCTTCTTGTCTTCTTCCCTCTTCTCTTCTCCAGATGTTGACACGACGCTCTCTCCGGCTGGACTGCTCTCTGAGCACTCCGTTGTGACTTATATAGGCAGAGACCCCGCCCCCTTATGATGTCACAGACCCTGGGCATGCTGGGACTGACGTTTTAGGGGGCGTGGTCAACATCACCCGGTGACCACGCCCCCTAAAAGGTCACAGTCCCAGCATGCCCAGGGACTGACATCATAAGGGGGCGGGGTCTCCGCCTATATAAGTCACAACGGAGCGCTCAGAGGGCAGTCAAGCCAGAGAGAGCGTCGTGTCAACATCTGGAGAAGAGAAGAGGGAAGAAGACAAGAAGCCCAGAAGCCCAGAAGTCCGGACCTCCGCTGGCAAAAGAGCGGCCTGAAGACAGCGGAGGAGCCAGCCGAAGAACTGGAACACCGGGAGAAGAGGCCAGAGGGAGCGGAGAAGAACCAACTGGACGCCGGGAGAAGAGGAACCGGAGGGACCCCCGATGCCGGAAGAAGACCCCCGAAGCCGGAGGAAGACCCCCCTGGAGCTGTTTAGTAAATTATTTTAAAAACGTGTGTAGTGTGTTTTATTATTGACGCTTTTCCCCTAGGTGAATGGGTAGGGGTACCATGTACCCCATACTCATTCACATAGGGTGGGGGGCCGGGATCTGGGGGCCCTCTTATTATAGGGGGCTCCCGGATTCCGATAAGCCCCCCGCCCGCAGACCCCGACAACCAACGGCCAGGGTTGTCGGGAAGAGGCCCTTGTCCTCATCAACATGGGGACAAGGTGCTTTGGGCCCCCCATGTTGAGGGCATGCGGCCTGGTACGGTTCAGGGGGGGGGCGCTCGCTCGTCCCCACCCCCTTTCCTGACCGGCCGGGCTGCGTGCTCGGATCGGGGTCTGGTATGGATTTTAGGGGGGACCCCACGCCATTTTTTCGGCTTAGGGGGTCTCCCTTATAACCCATACCAGACCTAAGGGCCTGGTATTCCCTGTGACGTGGCTCGCAAGGTGTTAATCTCGCCGATAAAAGCGGCAAGATTGACTTCCTTTTCTAGTCCCGTCGTACCTGAGTCACGTTCAAAATGAACGGACTTGTCCATGTGTGGGCAAGTCCGTTCATTCTGAAAGTCCGCCGTAACTCCAGCGAAAGTCCGTCGGAAAGACGGGCGGATTTAGCCCGCCGGAAAGTCCGGTCGTGTGTGGGCAAGTCCGTCCGTTTTAAAGTCCAGTGCACCTGGCGGACAAAGTCCGTCGTGAAGTGTGCCGGACCAAGTATGCCAGAAAGTCCGATCGTGTGTACGCGGCATAAGAGTTAATATGGGAAAAACGTTTCTCCTTTCCACTGCTGCTTTATCACCAATCCTTGTTTCACTAAAAACCCCAAATTTTCTAAAAACATTTGTCATTGGGAAAGAAAATGAGGTGAAATCTTCTGAAGAGGAGCACAGACGGCAAAACAAATGTCACAGGGGTCATAACCCTTCCCTATGTTTTCCAAAAAGCTTAAAATAGATTTTTTGGCTGGAGCTAAACACGTTAAAAATGTACCAGTTCAAAATTACAAACAGATTCTACTTAACAACAAACCTACAGTCCCTGTCTTGTTTGCACCGCCTGTATACTGCTGTTCAGAGTATATAGGGCCTGGGGGCCCCACACCTTTCCTTTTTTTAATTGGGTGCGGGGTTCCCCTTAATATCCATACAAGACTCAAAGGGCCTGGTAATGGACTGGGGGGTACCCATACTGTTTGTCTCACTGATTTTCATCCATATTACTGGGACCCAACATTACATTAAAGCCGTAAGCAGTTTTAAATTACTTTTATTCCTTTAAAAATGTCATTTTGTTGCAGGGACTGTTCTAAGCACGGGAAACACGCGCCACTTTACAGGCATATTATAGACACCCCCCAGGTACGATATTTAAAGTGGATGTAAACACGAAAAAAAATGTTTTTTTTTTTTTTTTTTATATATATCATACTGTAGAGTATAAGATTTGCTATCATTTGAGCCCAGTCTTGCCACACAGGGTTAATCCATCTCTGAGCAATCCCCTTTTATTGTTCAGTGAGACAATTCTTGACAAACTGAGAAAAACTTTGTCAAATCCTCCCCCTTGCTGTGAGTGACAGGTGATTTACATCTTGTGCATTAGCCTAAGAGACATGCAGTATTTTTAAATGCCCTCCCCCACTATTTTCTTCAGCAGCTCTGCAAGGATTGGCTGTTCCACACCTCACCATGATTTGGCATGCTGAAGTCATGTGGTTACTTTCCTGTCTTTTCACTGGATGTTAGAGATCATAGCAGAAGTTCAGTGTTAGAAATACACAGGAGAAAATGCATATTGACAAGGGGAGTGTAGAGGTGGGCGGGGAGTCTACTGACATCACAACTCCACCCACCGAGCTCCAGACAACAGACCCACCCACAGAATCTGCAGTTTTTCGGGTCTAATAACAGAGAGAGGGGAGACATTTGACAGGTAAAGATACATGCAGGAGGCATGTATATCCTTATAGATAACCCCTACGGCAGTAGTTTAGAAAGGATGACATTGGGTTTACATCTACTTTAAAAGGAATATTTCACGTTTTTTTTTTTCAATTTAAGCATCGTTAAAATCACTGCTCCCGAAAAAACGGCTGTTTTTAAAACTTTTTTTTGCATTGATACATATCCCCTGGGGCAGGACCCGGGTCCCCAAACCCTTTTTAAGACAATACCATGCAAATTAGCCTTTAAAATTAGCACTAGTGATTTCGAACGTTCGAGTCCAATAGACTTCAATGGGGTTCTAATGTTCGTGCGAATTTTCGGTCCGTTTGCAGGTTCTGGTGCGAACCCGAACCGAGGGGTGTTCGTCTCATCCCTACTCACCAGCTTAAACTGCACTTATGGGACTCGCCACGTCACCAAGTGTTACTGCAGTGCTGGATGTACGACCAGGGTGTACTAGGCCGCTGGTGCTTGACTGTTCACCAAAAGGAATAGCGGCGCTAGTACTTCTCTGCTCCATACTAGGGACCTGCGGTTCTTGCACCTCAACAACAGCAGAAGAAGATCGGGGTCTGGTACGCCTGACCTTGGCAGGGACCACAACTCCATCGTCAGAGCTATCTGTAATGGAGCCGCTGTCCTCTACAGGATCATATTCTGAGCCTGAATCTGACATGAGTGACTTCCTCTTCACTATCTGTCATGCTCAGAAACGTGTAGGCCTCTTCACTAGTGTACCTTCGATTTGCCATTTTGGGCTCTAAATTTAGTGGTACACTAGTGAGACTCACAGGTAAAAAAGCTCCTGACTGTTAGCGACTAATTCAGACGCTACCAGAAAAACTGTTAGCGATCACAGGGATCAGGTCTGACTCTGTGAAAGCTGCAGTTATGTGTGTTTAATGTTTTGTAACTGACAGTGATCGATCGATACGGCACTTGGGTGGGCTGGGCTGGGCGGAGGGGCAAAACGCAGGTGCTAGCAGGTATCTGGGCTGATCCCGCTAACACTGCATTTTTTGGGAACACTAAACTGCTGGGGACGCTAGTATAGATCTGATCAGATCAGATATCGATCCGTTCAGATACTATAACATTAAGGGAGGTGTATGCTGCATGCATGGGTGTTAGCGGTACTGGCACTGACGCAGACCCTATCTGACCCTAAAACCTAACTTATATCACCCGCCGGGCGATCAGGGGGTTAAACCTTTATTAGGTAATAAACGGCGGATGCCCTTACACTATGAAAAACAAACTAACTAACCAGCGTCAACCGTAACAGTTATACGGTGATCACCAGTGAAAGGATTAACTAGGGGGCAATCAGAGGGTTAAAACCTTTATTAAGTAGTATATGGGGGTACCTGACGCTATAAAAAGCTGACAGCGAACCTAAATACTTACCTGCCTAACTAGCATCACCTGTGACACTAATACAGCGATCAGAAAAAAAGATCGCTTAGTGACACTGGCAACAGGGGGTGATTAAGGGGTAAACCTTTATTAGGGGGGGTTAGGGGGGTACCCTTTACCTAAAGGGGCCTAACACTAACTTCCCTACCACTTATAACAGTCACAAATGACACCAATGCAGTAATCAGTAAAAATAAATAAACTGCTATTGGTGTCACTGTGACAGGGGGTGAAGGGGGGGTGATTAGTGTGCCTGCGTGTTTTACTGTACGTGTAGTGTTGGTGCAAACTTACTTAATGTCTTCTCTCCTCGGAAGCCAGAGCGAAAAGGCTTCACGAGGAGCGATGACATCACTTCCTCCACTTCTGTTTACATTACAGAAGCAGAGGAAGCTTGTCATTTGCCAGGAGCGATCGTGAGGGAGGTGGCCATGAATCAGTGGCCTCCCCCTCAGCACGGATCGCTCCTGGAGGGATGCCGCGGGAGGCGAATAACGTACCCATACGTTACTCTGCCTGACCGTGCCATTCTGCCGCAGTATATCTGCGTGAGGCGGTTGGCAAGTGGTTAATAAGCCAATGACACTAGACCATACTGGATCCTCCAAAGTTTATGATTTCAACTTGAACTATCTTTATGAGTAACAACTTATTAGAGAGCATTTTCTTTCTGTGGTGCTAGTTACACTGTACTAACTGAAAAAACAGAAATAGTT
The DNA here is from genome assembly GCF_042186555.1 of Aquarana catesbeiana. Lineage (NCBI taxonomy): Eukaryota > Metazoa > Chordata > Amphibia > Anura > Ranidae > Aquarana > Aquarana catesbeiana. The sequence continues at coordinate 192,702,861 of NC_133327.1, forward strand.
TCGCTAAGTGTCAGAACTATTATAATCTCAGGAACTAAAAAATTAAAACAGTGATAGCTGCACTCACTATATATCCACATACTGTACATATAGCTAACAAATATAAATAAAAACAACATGTTGCGCCCCTGGGTGGAGCTACAGCAGTGACGTAATCACGCCCGCCAGGGTGCTGATTGTGCCTATCTGGTTTACATGCTGTTTTTTACCTTTTGTGAGTAGTTTTTTTTCTTAATAAATGCTGGTATGTTATACTGCTACACTATGGGGGTTATTTACGAAAGGCAAATCCACTTTAAACCACAAGTGCAAACTACAAGTGCAAAGTGCACTTGAAATTGCAGTGAAAGTGCACTTCGAAGTGCAGTCGCTTTAAATCTGAGGGGTAGATCTGAAATGAGGGGAAGCTCTGCTGATTTTATCATCCAATCATGTGCAAGCCAAAATGCTGTTTTTTATTTTCCTTGCATGTCCCCCTCGGATTTACAGCGACTGCACTTCCAAGTGCACTTTCAGTGCAATTTCAAGTGCACGTTGCACTTTCGTAAATAACCCCCTATGAGTCCTCCTTTTGCATTTATCCCTTCCTGAGCTCCACCTGTGGACTGCCTTGGTTATTTTGGAAACCCCCGTTCCTGAGCTCTGGATCGTGCTATCCATCCCAGTGGGATTTTTCCCTAAGAGTGCAGCCAGACCTCAATCTTTTGAGGTTTTACTTGTTGGTAAGTGGCTTGTGAGTGGGGTGTGCACTCGGGTGTGAAGTGGTCACACACACACACAGGATCATAGGATTTGGGCGTCACATATACACATATATGGACTATCTGCACTGAGTAGATATTGATGGACTGCTTTTCACTGTGCACCTTTTCCTATATGAATTTTCCTTGGATGTTTATGAATCTATTTTATTTGCATGAATCGTGTTTGTTTAAACACTTTATCTGTTTTCATTTGAGTGAAGTATTGATGCACTAGCACTTTATCTGGATAGCGAAACACTGTATGAACTGTAATGATGTAGCATTTTCATGGCATTTGCATATTGAACAAAACTTCTATATAATTTTTTCCTATTTTAGATGGACATTGATGATGGCAACCAGAGCAACACCAGTCATCCTTGCCCTCCTGAAGATGATTTCAAGCACCCGGTGTACATCTCCATTTATTTTATAGTTTTTTTTTTTGGACTTCTGTTTAACGGAGCAGCTATATATGTCTTTTACAAAATCAGAAAAAAGAAAGGCACCTCTACTATCTGTTTACTAAATCTCGCCATAGCTGACTTAATATTCATAATCTTCCTGCCTCTTAAAATAACCTACTATCTGAAGGGGGCAGTCTGGATATTTGGGGACTTCCTTTGCAGGGTTGTATCATTCTCCTTCTATTTCAGCATGTACTCCAGCATCTTCTTCTTGGCCTGCCTGAGTGTGTTTCGGTACATCTCAGTAGCATATCCTGGAACAGTTAATAAGAAAAAAATAACTATCACCTGTGCTTGCGTATGGGTTTTTACCTGTGCTAGCACTTCTCCCTTCCTGCTTTTAGGTACTGTTAACCGTGATGGAGTAACAAGGTGCTTTGAGCCTGCTCTAGTACAGACATGGAAAAGATTAATGTACATGAACTATTATGCTCTAATTGTTGGATTTATTCTTCCAATGCTGATAATTTTAATTAGTGATGTGTTACTCATCAGACACATCAAGTCTTTGCCTATGGAGAAAAGAAGTATCAGAAAACAGGTCACTATGATTGTCCTAGTTCTGCTTGTTTGCTGTGTCTGTTTTCTCCCATACCACATTCAGAGAACTGTCCATCTCCATTATTTAGTCCACCACCCAGATAAATGCAGCTTACACAAGGTCCTCCAAACGACTGTTGTGGCATCATTATGTTTCGCCGTACTGAACACCTGCCTGGATCCTCTGTTGTATGTGTTTATAGGACACGGTTACAAATCATGGCTACTTATGCTTTGCAGGCGAAAGAATCCTCAAAATGTAAAACAATTCTCAACAGGTTCTAGTGGTATTAGTCAAGAAGATGCAGACGAAGTTCAAATGAATGAATATTTGCAAGTTTCCAAAAGTGAAACCAACAATGTTAACTAACAGTACCACCATAACAGTATCTGAGTGAGACCCATGAAATAAAAACTAAAAAATGTTCCATAGGCTGAAATAGTTGTCAGTTCAAATTCATGACTCTCAAAGTCATGATATGTCATCCTTAAGAGGGTTCTCTGTTGCACTCCCTTTTTTTGACAGAGAATACTTAACTTTGCAAGACAATCAGTGTTCAATAATTTAATCCATGCATTCAGTGTATACAAAATTAGTACAATCAGTGGCAAAAGTCCAACACTGCAAACCACTAACCTACTCTTGTCCTCCGTACCCTTTACATTATCCATTTCTTACTAATGGTAAGCATTGAGGATTGTGTTTATTTTAATAACAAAAGCAACAAGCCCAGTGTGGACATTTCTTAGTAGATATAATAAACCCTTTAACCACTTGCCTACCGGGCACTTACACCCCCTTTCTGCCTTAGCCATTTTTCAGCTTTCAGCGCTGTCGCATTTTGAATGACAATTGCGCGGTCGTGCTACACTGTACCCAAACAAATTTTTTATCATTTTCTTCACACAAATAGAGCTTTCTTTTGGTGGTATTTAATCACTGCTGGGTTTTTATCTTTTAGAAAAAAAAAAAAAACGACCAAAAAATTTGAAAAAAATATTTTGTAACTAAGTAATTTTTCACCTTCACGGATGTGCGCTGATGAGGCAGCACTGATAGGCTGAAATAGTGGGCACTGATGAGGTGGCACTTATGGGCACTGATTAGGTGGCACTGATGAGGAGGTACTAATATGCCACACTGATAGGTGGCACTGAGGAGCACTGACAGGCGGCACTGATAGGTACTGTTAGGTGGCACTGGGCATGAAAAGGCGGCACTGGTGGGCACTGATAGGCGGCACGGATAGGCAGTACTGATGGGCATTGATGGGTGGCACTGATGGGCGACACTGATGGGCATTACTGATGGGCATTGATTGACAGCAGTGATGGGCATTGATTGCCAGCACTGACTGGCATCGCTAATGGGCACTGATTAGTGGCACTTGTGGGCAGTGGTGGGCACTGATTGCTGCCACTGATGGGCACTGATAGCTGGCATTGGTGGGCAATGGTGGGCACTGATTTGTGACACTATTTTACATTATTGTAATCAGGGCACTGATGATCAGTGCCCTGATTACATTCCTAGCTGTCCCCTGTGACGAGATGTCGCTGATTGGCTCTCCTCTCCTCACACGCTGTCAGTGTGAGGCGAGGAGCGCCGATTACCGGCACTTCTTTATTTACATGTGACCGGCTGTGATTGGACACAGCCGATCACATGGTTAAAGAGCCGCGAACGCGGCTCTTTCCAGAGATCGGGGTCGCGCTGTGTCCTAGCAACACGACGCAGCCACGCAAGAGCGGCCGTTCTGGGACGTCGTCATATGATGTTGTCCCAGAACAAGAGCCGCACCACTCCGTCATTTGACAGTGGGCAAGCAGTTAAACAAAATTGTCATTGTGAAAACATAGAAGAAAGTGACACAGGGGGGCTGATTTACGAAAGCCATGCGCCATCAGTAGAGGCGCAATGCTTATTTTCATATTTACGAAACAGTGCACAGGGAACAGAGCGCGAATCCCCCATTTACTATAGTGATCTCGACGCACGGGAGAATGCAATCTGTGCGATACTATGTACATGGCACAGGGCATCTTCAATTCAATATTAACAGAAGATAGAGGTGCCAATATTATGGGGTGATGCGAGGAAGTTTAGTAACAACTGCCCATGCAACAAATATGCCCAAATTAGAATGATAAAGTGAGATCAATGTAAGCAGTGCGAATGCGCAAGCGGCTCTTGCGTTCGTTCAAATGTGTTTGCTCACTGCACAGCCAAAATCTTAGTAAATGTTAAGCAACGTACACACAATTGCGTGTGTTGAACGGGCGCACCTCTAAACTTGTAATTTTTTTTTTTTTTTATGCTGGTTCACCTCTATGTATTTTTTTAAGGAGATTTGCACACAGGTCATGTTAGCATGTTACGTTACGATGTGACATGCACCTTGCTAAAATTATGTAAAAAGACTCTCGCTCATCTAGCTCCTCCTAAACAGGCATTTAAACTTCCCCCTCTAATGCATATGATTTCCTTGGGTTAGCTTTTGCTTTTAAAGGGGAACTCCACACTCCATTCTCCAATGTTCTTGTCTCCCCCCTCTAACTCCTTGGATTTCCATGGGCTAACTTTTGACTTTGAAGGGAAACTCCACACTCCACTGTGTTCTCCAAAGGCTGTGAGCTGCCTTCACCAATCGAAACCACATCATTTTTCAGAGCATACAACAGGGCCAGCTAGGAAAGGGGCGAGAAGAGCGATCGCCCAATCCCCCTCCTGAACCATACAAGGCCACATCCACTCAACCTATCCGGCTGCCTTTGGAACTTGTTGGGCTCAGGCCAATACCAACCACAAACCACCTTGTACCCACTAGTTTAAAGGGGCTTTCCACATTCCGTAAAGCCCCCCGTCTGCAGCCCCCCACAACCCCAGCCTAGGGTTGTGTGGAAGAGGCCCTTGTACCCCTGAATATGGGAACAAAGTGGTTGACTTTTGGGGTGCCAGAGCCCCTCCTGCCCCCAAGCATCCACCCCCCTTTCGTGGACTGGCTTGCTGTGTGTTTGGCTAGGAATTTGTTAGTGTGTGGGAGGGGCACAATATTTTTTGAGTTTGGGGTGGTATTTTTCACGTGGGGGTTCTCATTTTAAGCCTTAACAGACCCAAATGGCCTTGTATATATTGGGGAGGGGGGAGGGCAGGCTATTTTTTGTTTTGGGTTAAAATCTTGCAGCTGCAATGTAGATTTGTAAGTTTTCTCCTAAAGCCGTACATCTTTGAAGCAGCATTTTGGATACATGCTACAGATGCACCACTTTACAGGCAGAGTAAGCCCCCCCAAGTTACTAGCTTTTAAGCAATTTTGCATTTTTAAAGGCACTTCTCCTTGTTTCGTTTTTGGGGTTGTCCAAATTGGTGACATTGGTCTGTGTGTGCGCTCTTTGTATTTTGTTTCTTATGTTTTTGCAAAACAGATGTGTTTTAGAGCAAGTATTTTATTTTTTGGGGGGGATATTTTTCACTGAAATATTTTTGATGTTGTCAATCTGTGTTGTTTGTAGGTTGTTAGTTTCACTTTGATTTAATTGTCTGTGCTGGATTATTTTGCAAAATCTTCCTCAAGCTGTTGTGACTACTAAATGTTTAAATCCTTAAGAGACTGTGTCCATTTGGGTGCAGTCCTTTTTAACTCCTGTAAAATTTCCTCTGCAAAATGGTCAAACCTCAAAACCATATTCTGTTAGTGTCTCAAATTGACTTACATGTGTTTTTTGCTTTCCTTGCTGTTTTCCAAGTCCTGTTTTGTTGACCAATAAAATTTGTAGCAAATTTTTATGTTTTGCTAATTTGTTTTGCAGATGCATGCACAATCCAAGTAATGCATTTTACACTCCCCCCCCCCCCCCCCCAAACAAGTTTCATGCAACAGATTTCCCAGCTGCAGCTTAACTAGGCTGATTGGCATGGCAAAACAAAAAAAAAGTTGTGATTTGTCTAAAAGCTACTTTCCTGGTGCCTTCATTGTAGCATATGCATGGATTGTGCGTATGCTGCCATGGATAGGAACCAGGAAAGTTAGAGAGGTAAGTATTCAATTTTCCGTTTTAGTGCAGTGGTTCTCAGCCTCAGTCCTCAAGTACCCCCGACAGGACACATTTTGGGAATTTATCTTAGCTAAATAGCTGTCCAAAATACCAAGCCATTAACTGTGATTTAAAGCACCTGTGCAAGATGAAGGTAAACCTGCAAACATGGCCTTTTGGGGGTACTTGAGGACAGGGTTGAGAACCACTGATTTAGAGCACTGAGCTAAAATCTAGCTCAAGACAATCCTATTCTAATTGGGGCATTTGAGGGAAACTAAGTGAGTGTTAGAACCCCTGCTTGTCTTTTTTAGGTTTGGCTTTGTGTCTCTTTTTGCAAAATTGGCTTCACTTCCTGTCACATAGCCAAACAGGAAGTGAGAGTAAAACCCTACCAATTTCTTTCCTTGGGGACACACAGGTCAATCTAACTAGTGTCCCTTTTAGGCAAATTGCACTCTAGCACTTTGTTGTGTACACCCCAAATTATTAGGTATTTTGGGGTTTATTAAAAGCAAATCTGCAATATAAGTGTACTCGCTGTAAATCTGAGGGGAAGCTCTGCTGATTTTATCATCCAATCATGTAGAAGAAAAATGCTGTTTTTTTTTTTACTTTCCTTGCATGTCCCCGTCAGATCTCCAGCAAGTGCACTTGTAGTGCAAAGTGGATTTGCCTTTAGTAAACAAACCACAAAGTCCAAGATGCCTAATAATTTGGGGTGTACGCAGCAAAATGCTAGGGTGCAATTTACCTAATGGGGAAACTATTTTTAGACTGACCTGTGTGTCCCCAAGGAAAAACATTGGTAGGTTTTTACCCTCACTTCTTGTTTGGCTATGTGACAGTAAGTGAATAAATTTGAAGGGGAAACCAGCCAAATTTGGGAGGTGTCTTTACTCTATCAGGGGTGCAGACATGCCCAAAAAATGCCCAGACTTAAAATCACTCTGCACTCTATCCCCAAGCAAAACCAAGAAATTATTTCATTTACCTTTGCAAAGACACATTCCTAAGTTCAATAGTGATCCATGTCAGTGGCACATTAAGGCCTTGATTATTATCAAACACCAGTTGCCTTTCTCTAGAAACATTTGTTAGTCCATTCCTGGAAATCTGCATCTGCTTTACTATTCATTTCCTGAAAAAAATGCATTCCTGCAGCCAAATCCATCTAGATGCGTGACCGCTGTGTGCGCGTAGGTATGTACCCGTGGCACATGTTTGGTTCCGGAAGCGGCGGACAGCACACAAGAATGACATCAAGCCGCTACAGGAAGTTGCTTGTCCTGCTGTGAATTTCTGCCCACCACCATACCCCGCTCATCTTCTCCCAGGAAGAAATGATCCTGATTTGTAAAGTAAGTTCGTTTTTAGATTCTTTTTATATGGGTTGGTGTTTGTCATGTGTGTATGTCTAAATGATTTGGCCTCAAAACACACATCTACTTCCTGTGTCCAGATTTACTTCCGGGCCAATGTATATGTGTGTGTGTGTGTGTGTGTGTTGGACCAGAGAAAAGTTTAGAGTAATATTAGTCAGCCAAGTCCTGTATAAATAGCCTCGACTTGGTTGAATCAGTTCTCAAAACAGTCAATAACACTATGCAACAATAAAAGAATAATAACAACGTACACAGATTAAATGGACTCCCCCAAAAAAGTTATTGATTGATGTAGAATGCTATGGCTAAAGGGGAACCCCAGGCCAGCCTATAGTACCTCCAATATACACACAATGAAGTAATATAAACACCAGTGGCTTGTCCCCTTTAAGAGCAACAACAATGATATTCTGGGAGCAAAGTTTTGCGTTTGTTCTCTTCACCAGCATGTAGGAGCTCTGTGGTCAAGGGTCCCTCAATGTAACAGGGTGATGAGAATGAATGTAAAGTAGCTGGTGCTGTGATATAGCACTCCTCTGTGATCCGGATAACATGTGTCTGTGCACAGTATTCAGGTGTGTTTTTTTTATGGAAGGCAATAAGGTTCTTAGGCAAAGCCCCCTCACCAATCCTGTAAGCATTTAGCGGTCCTTCAAAGAGCGATCAACCGATTCTCCTGGCTGCAGATGTGTCGCAATAGTGTTCAGTCTCTCACCCATTGAATCGGCCGTTTCTGTGACATTCCGTGCTGCTGCAGAGCGTCCTTCTGGAAGCATGTGGGTTCTGTTCCTCTGTGCTGGATCTGCAGACTGTGTGCCCCCTGGTAGGCCGCAATCCTCTCACACAGCAACAGAAGGCTGCTCTCCCGATGGGATCCAGGGACAAGGCTTTTTGGCCTGGTCCACCCTGTGCTTTTTATAGTCTCTCCCACAATCCTCTTAACTCTGAGCAGTGCAGTCTGGGATTTGCAGTCTTACCCCCTCAAGGCAGCCTGACTTACTGTGTGTGTTGGGACTAGGGATGAGCTTCGTGTTCGAGTCGAACCCATGTTCGACTCGAACATTGGCTGTTCGATCGTTCGTCGAATTGCGAACGATATGGGCCGTTCGCGCCAAATTCGTGTGGCGCGTCACGGCCCATAATTCACTGCGGCATCGCAGTGCATTGCTTGCTGATGATTGGCCAAGCATGCACTATGACCCGCATGCTTGGCCAATCACAGCGCCGCCTTAACAGAGAGCCGTAATTGGCCAAAGCCAAGGAGGCTTTGGCCAAATATGGCTCAGGGGATTTAGTACACGCCCCACACTATATAAGGCCGCCTGCACGGCGGCCCTATGCAGTGTGTTCCGGTGTGCTGAGAAATAGAGAGAGAGAAAGACAGTGTCATTTCATTTGAGTTAGCTAGATTAGGCAGGACAGTCAGTCAGTTAGCTGCACTTAAAGTGTATTGTCTATATATATGCATCCCAGGTGTTGCATATATATATATATATATATATATATATATATATATATATATATATATATATATATATATATATATATATATATATATATATATATATATATATATATACACTGTATTCAGTTTAGTTAGATCCGTTCCTGTTATCTTCTAGACTATTTACATTTAGTGCAGTGCGTCCTGCTCACAGTGTTCAGCTAGATCCGTTCCTGTTATCTTCTTACTAACAGGCAGGCTTGTCTTGTTACAGTATTTTGAAGAAAATTACTGGTGTTCTTTTGATCCTATTAGTACCACAGTCAGGCAGCTAGACTATTTACATTTAGTGCAGTGCGTCCTGCTCACAGTGTTCAGCTAGATCTGTTCCTGTTATCTTCTTACTGACAGGCAGGCTTGACTTGTTACAGTATTTTGAAGAAAATTACTGGTGTTCTTTTGATCCTATTAGTACCACAGTCAGGCAGCTAGACTATTTACATTTAGTGCAGTGCGTCCTGCTCACAGTGTTCAGCTAGATCCGTTCCTGTTCTCTTCTTACTGACAGGCAGGCTTGTCTTGTTACAGTATATAAAGCTACCTGAAGAAAATTACTGGTGTTCTTTTGATCCTATTAGTACCACAGTCAGGCAGCTAGACTATTTACATTTAGTGCAGAGCGTCCTGCTCACAGTGTTCAGCTAGATCCGTTCCTGTTCTCTTCTTACTGACAGGCAGGCTTGTCTTGTTACAGTATATAAAGCTACCTGAAGAAAATTACTGGTGTTCTTTTGATCCTATTAGTACCACAGTCAGGCAGCTAGACTATTTACATTTAGTGCAGAGCGTCCTGCTCACAGTGTTCAGCTAAACCTACAAGTTAGTGGGGTGCATCCACCTCACAGTGTTCAGCTAAACCTACAAGCTAGTGGGGTGCGTCCTGCTCACAGTGTTCAGCTAGATCCGTTTCTGTTATCTTCTTACTGACAGGCAGGCTTGTCTTGTTACAGTAAATACAGCTACCTGAAGAAAATTGCTGGTGTTCTTTTGATCCTATTAGTACCACAGTCAGGCAGCTAGACTATTTACAGTTAGTGCAGTGCGTCCTGCTCACAGTGTTCTGCTAAACCTACAAGTTAGTGGGGTGCGTCCTGCTCACAGTGTTCAGCTAAACCTACCTGTAGAAGGTTGGTTGTGTTCTCATACTTCAGGCAGGCAGTTGATTTTGCTAGCTGCAGTATCAGTACATATATATATATATATATATATATATATATATATATATATATATATATATATCCCAGCTTAGTGCAGCTACAGGCCATTAGTATGTCTGGAAGGCCAAGAAGGAGAGGCAGACAGTCACAAGTCAATAAGAGAGGGCAAGCAGGCTCTGTGTCTAGTGCTGGTCGTGGAGACGGTGCATCCTCATCAGCACGTGGCCATGGGACACGCTTGGCCTTTTTTTCGGCAGCTGGCCATGTTGAGCCGCAACATGCGGAAGACTTGGTCGAGTGGATGACCAAGCCGTCCTCATCCTCCTCATCCTCTCTCACCCATGCCCAGGGTACTTTGTCTGGCAAAGCAGCGGCCTCTTCCCTCGGCTCAATGTCAATCAGTGACTCCTTCCCTAGCCCCACCATGTCCTCCTGAGGAGTCCCTCGAACTGTTTGACCACAGTGTTGGGTACATGCTCCAGGAGGATGCCCAGCGTTTGGAAGGCTCTGATGATGATACTGAGCTCGATGAAGGCAGTAACATGAGCACGGACAGAGGGGGTGCCCAAGAAGGACAGCAATCTGGCAGTCATGCTCCCCCTGCTGCAGCATACTGCCAGGTTTGCTCCAGTGATGAGGAGGGAGGGGATGATGAGGTCACTGACTCAATGTGGGTGCCTGATAGGAGAGAGGAGGAGGAGGAGGAGGAGGCGGCACATCACCAACGAGGCAGGATGCCCTCCAGGGACCAGCCTAAGGGCAGCACATTGACTGCATCACACCCCAAAGCTCCACATGTGCAGGCCGCTGCAGTCTCTGCGCGTTATTCAAAAAGTTCTTTGGTGCGGGCCTTTTTTGAGACGAGTGCATCAGATCGCACCGCTGCTATTTGCAACATATGTCTCAAGCGTATCTCGCGTGGCCAAAACATCTCCCGCTTGGGTACCACATGCTTGACCAGACATATGTTGACCTGCCATGCAGTTCGTTGGCAAGCGTATCTAAAAGACCCACACCAAAGAACAAAGAGGACCTCTCCTTGCTCCTCATCAGCTGAGATTTCCAACCCCACTAGACCTTCAGTCCTCTCTGAGACCTGCACTGAGAGGAATGAAGGTGTAGAATTAGGTGTGTCACAGCCAAGTACTTGTGGGCAATCTGATTTTGGTACACCGACGTCAGATTGTACCAGGCAAATTTCCCTGCCCCAGCTGCTGCACCGCCGAAAGAAGTTTGCTCCCAGCCATCCACATGCCCAGCGGTTGAATGCTAGCTTGGCAAAATTGCTAGCACTTCAACTGCTGCCTTTTCAGTTGGTAGACTCTGCCCCCTTCCGTGAGTTTGTGGAATGTGCGGTTCCTCAGTGGCAGGTACCCAAACGCCACTTTTTCTCACGGAAGGCGATTCCGGCTCTCTACCAGCATGTGGAAGGCAATGTCCATGCCTCGCTGGACAGGGCGGTCAGTGGTAAGGTGCATATTACCTCTGACTCATGGTCCAGCAGGCATGGACAGGGACGTTACCTAAGTTTCACGGCGCATTGGGTGACTCTGCTGGCAGCTGGGAAGGATGCAGGACAAGGTGCAGTAGTGTTGGAGGTTGTTCCGCCACCACGCCTCCAAAATGCTAATGATTGTGACACACCTCTCTCCTCCACCCCCTCCTCTTCTTCTTCCTCCATGGCCTCTTCCTCGGAACCAGCGGTGCTCCGTAGTCGTTCAAGGGGCTACGCAAGTACGCAGGCCAAAAGATGCCATGCGGTGCTTAAGCTGGTGTGCTTGGGGGACAGGAGCCACACTGGGGCAGAGGTTCTGTCAGCTCTGCAGGGGCAGGTTCAGAGGTGGTTGACGCCACGCCAACTTAAGGCAGGAATGGTGGTTTGCGACAATGGCACCAACCTCCTCTCTGCCCTCCGACAGGGACAAATGACCCATGTGCCCTGTTTGGCTCACGTCCTTAACTTGGTGGTGCAGCGGTTCTTGGGCAGGTACCCGGGCTTACAGGATGTCCTGAGGCAGGCCAGGAAAGTCTGTGTGCATTTCCGCCGGTCATATAATGCCAGTGCTCGGCTGACGGACCTCCAAAAGGAGTTTAACCTGCCCAAGAACCGCCTAATCTGTGACATGCCCACCAGGTGGAACTCAACGTTGGTCATGCTGCAGCGGCTGCACATGCAGCAGAGGTCCATCAATGAGTACCTGTGCGACTATGGCACCAGGACAGGGTCAGGGGAGCTTGTTTTTTTTTCCCCACGCCAGTGGGCCATGATCAGGGATGCATGCACTGTCCTGTCACCATTTGAGGAGGCCACTAGGATGGTGAGCAGTGACAGTGCATGCATCAGTGACACTGTCCCCCTTGTCCACCTGTTGGAGCACACGCTGCGTGGAATAATGGACAGGGCACTTGAGGCAGAACAGAGGCAGGAAGAGGAGGACTTCCTTAGCTCTCAAGGCCCCCTTTATCCAGACAGTGTTCCTGCGTGCCCGCCGATCACACAGGAAGAGGACGAGGAGGAGGAGGAGGAGGAGGAAGATTGTGTCAGTATGGAGGTGGAGCCTGGCACTCAGCATCAGCAGCAGTCTTTAAGGGATCAGTCCCAAGAAACACATGGACTTGTACGTGGCTGGGAGGAGGTGGCTGCGGACCATGTCGTCCTTAGTGACCCAGAGGACTCCGGACCGAATGCCTCAGCAAACCTACGCTGCATGGCCTCCCTGATCCTGCAAAGCCTGCGTAAGGATCCTCGTATTCGTGGTATCAAGGAGAAGGACCAATACTGGCTGGCAACCCTCCTTGATCCACGTTACAAGGGTAAGGTTGCGGACCTTATCTTGCCATCGCAGAGGGAGCAGAGGATGAAACATCTTCGGTAGGCCTTGCAGAAAGGTCTGTGCAACGCGTTCCCAGAGACTGGGAGGTTACAAACTCCTGTTTCTGGACAACGTGTTGCTGAGGCTTCGGTCAGTCAAAGAAGGAGCGGTGGAGAAGGTGGCCGTCTGACCGATGCGTTCAGACAATTTTTTGGTCCGCAGCCCCAAGGTATGATCGGTTCCAGCAACCATCGCCAGCGTCTGTTTTACATGGTGCAGGAATACCTAGGGGCAAGATCAGACTTGGACACCTTTCCCACCGAACATCCTCTGGGTTACTGGGTCTTGAGGATGGATCACTGGCCAGAGCTTGCACAGTATGCAATTGAGCTACTGGCCTGTCCTGCATCCAGCGTTCTTTCGGAACGCACATTCAGTGCTGCTGGAGGCGTGGTAACCGATCAAAGGGTGCGTCTGTCCACTGACTCGGTCGATCGACTGACCTTCATAAAAATGAATCAGTCTTGGATCACCACCAGCTGCCGAGCACCTGATGCTGATGTAACCGAATAATTTTTTTTGAAATCTCAGATCCCTTCAAAGACTGCCTATGCTGATGCTGAGTGACTATCCCTGAATAATTATCCTCTTCCTCCTCAATCATCACGCTGATAGCTTGTAAGAACATTTTTGGTTCTGGGCGCCACCACCAGTGCCTAAGGCACAATTTTTCAGCCCCTGTTTAACAGGGGCGTGTAATTACAATTTTTGATGTAATACTTTGCAGCAGGGCTCGTTCCTGCATTCCAACTAGAGTGTCTGTGAGGGGTTGCAGTGTTGTGGCACCAGCACCAGTGCCTAAGGCCCATTTTTTCTGCCCCTGTTTAACAGGGGCGTGTAATTACAATTTTTGATGCAATACTTTGCAGCAGGGCTCGTTCCTGCGTTCCAACTAGAGTGTCTGTGAGGGGTTGCAGTGTTGTGGCACCAGCACCAGTGCCTAAGGCCTAATTTTTCAGCTCCTGTTCAACAGGGGCATGTAATTACAATTCTTGATCTAATATTTCACAGCAGGGCCCTGTGAGGGCTTACAGTGTTGTGGCCACAGCAACACCTAAGGCCCAAATTTCTGCTGAGTATATAGGGCAGGACCCTACTTTCAAACAACTAACTTACAAACGACTCCTACTTGCAAACGGAAGGAGACAACAGGAAGTGAGATGAAATCTACCCCTAGGAAGGGAAATTCTCTCCTGTAAGAGTTAATATGGGAAAAACATTTCTCCTTTCCACTGATGCTTTCCAATCCATTGGGACAAAAAGTGAGGTGAAATCTTCTGAAGAGGAGGAAAGACAGCAAAACAAATGTCACAGGGGTTATAACCCTTCCCTATGTTTTCCAAAAAGCTTAAAAAAGATTTTTTGGCTGGAGCTAAACACGTTAAAAATGTACCCGTTCAAAATTACAAAGAGATTCTACTTAACAACAAACCTACAGTCCCTGTCTTGTTTGCACCGCCTGTATACTGCTGTTCAGAGTATATAGGGCCTGGTGGCCCCACACCTTTCCTTATTTTAATTTGGGTGTGGGGTTCCCCTTAATATCCATACAAGACCCAAAGGGCTTGGTAATGGACTGGGGGGTACCCATGCCGTTTGTCTCACTGATTTTCATCCATATTGCCAGGACCCGACATTACATTAAACCCGCAAGCAGTTTTAAATGAGATTTTTTCCTTTAAAAATGACATTTGGTGCAGGGACTGTTCTAAACACGGGAAACACGCGTCACTTTACAGGCATACTATAGACACCCCTCAGGTACGATATTTAAAGGAATATTTCACTTTTTTTTTTTTTACTTTAAGCATCATTAAAATCACTGCTCCCGAAAAAACGGCCGTTTTTAAAAGTTTTTTTTGCATTGATACATGTCCCCTGGGGTAGGACCCGGGTCCCCAAACCCTTTTTAGGACAATACCATGCAAATTAGTTTTTAAAATGAGCACTTTTGATTTCGAACGTTCGAGTCCCATAGACGTCAATGGGGTTCTAACGTTCGTGCGAACTTTCGGTCCGTTCGCAGGTTCTGGTGCGAACCGAACCGGGGGGTGTTCGGCTCATCCCTAGTTGGGACTTTATATTCCACAGTTCTCTGCTGCTGTTCCCTGGTGATTGGCTCTCAGTCTCTTCCAATAGGGAGGCTACAAAGTAAACAGTTCCGTGTGTCTGTGTGTGTGAGAGGAGAGGAAGGGGGTGAAAAGCCCACACAGCTGCTAGCAGGCAGCTCTCTCCATTATGGATTCATTCTGCCTGAAGAGGTACCCGCCACACATACAGTATCTCACAAAAGTGAGTACACCCCTCACATTTTTGTAAATATTTTATTATATCTTTTCATGTGACAACATTGAAGAAATGACACTTTGCTACAATGTAAAGTAGTGAGTGCACAGCTTGTGTAACAGTGTAAATTTGCTGTCCCCTCAAAATACCTCAACATACAGCCAATAATGTCTAAACTGCTGGCAACAAAAGTGAGTATACCCCCTAAGTGAAAATGTCCAAATTGGGCCCAATTAGCCATTTTCCTCCCCCGGTGTCATGTAACTCATTAGTATTACAAGGTCTCAGGTGTGAATGGGGAGCAGGTGTGTTAAATTTGGTGTTATCGCTCTCACTTTCTCACATTGGCCATTGGAAGTTCAACATGGCACCTCATGGCAAAGAACTCTCTGAGGATCTGAAAAAAAAAACATTTTTGCTCCACATAAAGATGGCCTAGGCTATAAGAAGATTGCCAGGACCCTGAAACTGAGCTGCAGCACAGTGGCCAAGACAATAAAGTGGTTTAACAGGACATGTTCCACTCAGAACAGGCCTCGCCATGATCAACCAAAGAAGTTGAGTGCACGTGCTCAGCTTCATATGCAGAGGTTGTCTTTGGGAAATAGATGTATGAGTGCTGCCAGCATTGCTGCAGAGGTTGAAGGGGTGGGGGGTCACCCTGTCAGTGCTCAGACCATACGCCGAACACTGCATCAAATTGGTCTACATGGCTGTCGTCCCAGAAGGAAGCCTCTTCTAAAGATGATGCACAAGGAAGACCGCAAACAGTTTGCTGAAGACAAGCAGACTAAGGACATGGATTACTGGAACCATGTTCTGTGGTCTGATGAGACCAAGATAAACTTATTTGGTTCAGATGGTCTCAAGCGTGTGTGGCGCCAACCAGGTGAGGAGTACAAAGACAAGTGTGTCTTGCCTACAGTCAAGCATGGTGGTGGAAGTGTCATGATCTGGGGCTGCATGAGTGCTGCCGGCACTGGGGAGCTACAGTTCATTGAGGGAACCATGAATGCCAACATGTACTGTGACATACTGAAGCAGAGCATGATCCCCTCCCTGCGGAGATTGGGCCGCAGGGCAGTATTCCAACATAACAACCCCAAATACACCTCCAAGAAAACCACTACCTTGCTAAAGAAGCTGAGGGTAAAGGTGATGGACTGGCCAAGCATGACCTAAACCCTATTGAGCATCTGTGGAGCATCCTCAAACAGAAGGTGGAGGAGCGCAAGGTCTCTAACATCCACCAGCTCCGTGATGTCGTCATGGAGGAGTGGAAGAGGACTCCCGTGGCAACCTGTGAAGCTCTGGTGAACTCCATGCCCAAGAGGGTTAAGGCAGTGCTGGAAAATAATGGTGGAAACACAACATATTGACACTTTTGGCACAATTTGGACATTTTCACTTAGGGGTGTACTCACTTTTGTTGCCAGCAGTTTAAACATTAATGGCTGTGTGTTGAGTTATTTTGAGGGGGCAGCAAATTTACACTGTTATACAAGCTGTACACTCACTACTTTACATTGTAGCAAAGTGTAATTTCTTCAGTGTTGTCACATGAAAAGATAGTAAGGAAGGGGGCTCGATCCGTGCAGCCAATGAATCGGCTTCTCCTCTCACACGGATCCCCTCCCCTCCCCTCTCTACTGAACACACGGCATCGGCGGTCGCTGTAATGCAATGTGCTGGGGCCTGGGGGCGTTATGGGAGGGGGGTCTACACTAAGGGGGGTCTGCTGAGGGCTTCTGCATTGATGGAGGGGGGCCTGCATTGATGGAGGGGGCCTTCATTGATCGAGGGGGGTCTGCACTGAGGGCATCTGCATTGATGGAGGGGGATCTGCACTGAGGGGGTCTGCATTGATGGAGGGGGGTCTGCACTGAGGGGGTCTGCACTGATGGGGGGTCTGTACTGAGGGGGTCTGCATTGATGGGGGGGTCTGCACTGAGGGGGTCTGCATTGATGGAGGGGGGTCTGCACTGAGGGGGACTTCATTGATGGAGGGGGGTCTGCACTAGGGGGGTCTGCACTGAGGGCGTCTGCACTGATGGAGGGGGGTCTGCACTGAGGCCGTCTGCATTGATGGAGGGGGGTCTGCACTGATGGAGGGGGTCTGCACTGAGGGGGTCTGCACTGATGCAGGGGGTCTGCACTGAGGGGGTCTGCACTGATGGAGGGGGGTCTGCACTGAGGGGGTCTGCACTGAGGGGGTCTATACAGGCTCTGCTGGGGGCACCTGATGCAAGGACGGACTCTGCTGGGGGCACCTGATGCAAGGACAGACTCTGCTGGGGGCACCCAATGCAAGGACGGACTCTGCTGGGGACTCCTGATGCAAGGACGGACTCTGCTGGGGACCCCTGATGCAAGGACGGACTCTGCTTGGGACCTCTGATGCAAGGACGGACTCTGCTGGGGACCCCTGATGCAAGGACGGACTCTGCTGGGGGCACCTGATGCAAGGACAGACTCTGCTGGTGGCACCTGATGCAAGGATGGACTCTGTTTGTGGCAGGCGACGTGGCTAGTGACACGCTCAGGGATCCCACTGATTCGGCATTATGGTGAGTTGAATGATTTAATTTTATATTACAATGTAATAATAGAAATAATGCGCTTCAATCATCCTGGCACCATAACAATCATGGTGCCGGGATGATTGAAGCGTTAACACAAGGTGTTTGGAGTATCTTTAGCTGCTGATTGTTAAACTTTATAGAATACACATATTTCTATTGTTGTTTAGGATCTGGGGCTGCTGTCCCTTCATTCCTCTCCCCCCCCCCCCCCTTTCCCTCTCCATCCCTCATTCATCTCAGACTCTAACCACACCCCCTTTGAGCCACACCCATTTAAGCCACACCCACTATTTCACACCGCCACAGTTTTATTTTTTTTTGTACGGCTCTGCCTACAGCCAAAAAAGTATCCCACATATTTTTTTTGCAATGTTGGCAACTATGTATATAGATAATATATAGATAGATAGATAGATAGATAGATAGATAGATAGATAGATAGATAGATAGATAGATAGATAGATAGATACCTATTTCTGCACCTATATACACCTAACTCCGCACTCTGCAAGAACAGTTGCTCCAGAGCTTAGTAAATGAGGTAAAGCTTCACTTTGCAAACAAAAACCAATCATGGGCAAGGAAAATTAAAAAACAGCATTTTTGCTTGCACATGGTTGGATGACGGAAGTCAGCAGAGCCTCTGCTCAATTACTAAGCTCTGGAGCAACTGCACATGCAGAGTGCAACTACACTTTGAAAAGAGCAGTGGTGTTGATTTACTAAAGGCAAACCCACTCTGCACTACAAGTGCACTTGGAAGTGCAGTCGCTGTAAATCTGAGGGGAAGCTCTGAAATCAGGGGAAGCTCAGCAGATTTTATCATCCAATCATGTACAAGCAAAATGCTGTTTTTTTATTTTCCTTGCATGTCCCCCTCAGATCTAATGCAACTGCACTTCCAAGTGCACTTGCAGTGCACTTGTAGTGTAAAGTGGATTTGCCTTAAATCAACCCCTTTTGTATTTGCATGTTTTGTATTCAATTTCTAATTGCTTTCCTTCTTGTTCCCCCCACAGATACTTTTGCGTAAAAAATATGATGGCAGGCAGACAAATGAGGGGAAGCAGACCATTATCCGTCATGTCCGCCACCGGCTGTGACAGCGGTTTCAACATCGACCAACAGTGCTGCAGGTGCAGCACTGTTGGTCGGATATGAAAAGACGGAGGGAAGATTTCCTCCGCACTGTGAATCTTCGAATTGCTGGTAAGTCAATATACTCCAAAAGTGTTTGCAAATGATCTTTGTGAGGAAGTGTGGTGTAGTAACTTTGCAGGGGAATTTGGGGTGGGAATTTTGAGGAAGGTATGTGTTGATTACCCTGGGTGTGCCAGTTGTAGATCTTTTCCTTGTTCTCTTGTCCTAGCCACAGCCAGTTGCAGACAGCCTGTGGTCATTTTGTCTGTTTCCCAGGGAAGGAGGACTGTCTGCCTAAAATTTTTACGTGCTGGGGCATCCCCTCAGGAGCCTCTACAAATAGTTCACGGTAAGCACTATTTGATCAGCCTGGTGTGTCTCAATCTATATCTCTCTCTATCTTGATGTATTGTAAAAATGTCTCATCTCTTCTTTCTGTAGAGGACAGTGAGCAGGAGGAGCAGGAACAGCAGGAGGAGCAGGAACAGCAGGAGGAGCAGCAGGCGGCAGATTCTCCAAATCACTGTGTTGTTTCACTTGATTGTGTTTGTATGTAGGGCCAGTTCCCAATCTGGATGGGCAAACGGTTTGGCCTGAGCATGAGTTGTGGCCAAAGATTTGCTTGTTTGGCCGTTCGCCAAACACACTAATTTGCAGGGTTTTTGCTGGGTGTTCACCCCGACAAACACCCTGCAATGCACTGAGCGCTGCACAGTGCATTCTGCACTTGTTGGAACCAGGTCACCCTGTAGAGACACCAAAACATTACCAGAGGCAGAGGAGTTGATTTACTAAAGGCAAATCCACTCTGCACTACAAGTGCAATTGAAAGTGCACTGAAAGTGCACTTGGAAGTGCAGTCGCTGTAGATCTGAGGGAAAGCTCTGAAATGAGGGGAAGCTCTGCTGATTTTATCATCCAATCATGTGCAAGCTAAAATGCTGTTTTAAATTTTCCTTGCGTGTCCCCCTCAGATCTACAGCAACTGCACTTCCAAGTGCACCTTCAGTGCACTTTCAAGTGCACTTGTGGTGCAATGTGGATTTGCCTTTAGTAAATAACCCCCACAGGGTTAGCATGATCCAGCAATGTTTGAGAGGAATGGCTCTCTTTGCTTTTGCGCTCCTCATGGCCTACAACACAGCCAGTGAGGAATGAGCATGGTTTGCTCCCTAGCCAGGGGCGTACCTAGAGAATTTGGCACCCCGGGCCCATCTTATATCTGGCACCCCCCCCCCCCCAACTGTAAAAACACCCACAAAAAAACACCCTCCTCTGCCAAGATCAGCGTTTTTTAATTCTGCTTGTTTTTTTTTTTAATGGCGCTGTTGGCTGCCGAGTAAACCGGAAGTGACACTGTGCTGTCGCTTCCAGGTTTCTACATGGGAGACCCAATCAAAGGAAAATCCGGCTTTGGTCGGGTCCCTGGTCAGCCGGCTGGTGGCTCAGGTCTGCAGGTGGGATGGGAGACCTGGGCGGAGCTGTAGGGGGATGGGGACGTCCCCTCGCGCTCCTTTTAATACCAGTCGATGCTGTTCATCCATGGCAGCCAGTGACAATAGACAGGATAGGACAGAGGTGTCAGTCACTTAGGTGTGAGCAGATGCCACATTTTTTGACAGATCGTGCCACGGTCAGAAAAGTGGAGAGCTGGACTGGAGCTGCTATGAGCGAGACATCAGAGTGAGATGGAGAGACAGCTGACAATACAAAGTATGGCCCATACATTGCATTATCTACTGTCCTCAGGGACAGATCTGATCCAGAGATCCCACTGTATGGCGATCTCTGGATCGGATCTGTCCCTGGGGACAGCAGACAATGGCATCATTGGCATTGATGATTTGATTTGGATTTGGGAACTGACCTGCTGACAAGGTGTGTTGCTTGCTGAATCGCGGATGGGATCTGATGGCCGCAGGGAAGATGGCAAGATGCTGCTGTGACCTGCTGCTTGCTGGACGGATCTGATGGCTGCAAGATGTGGGTGTAAGTCAATGTATGTCGCCTGGTCTTCAGACAACCCCCCTTTATCAGACCAGCTCATCTACTCTATACCTGGTTGGTGAAAACAGCAACACCACTCCCCCTTACCAGGTAAACTCACAGCTCAGCTACTATAGGTGGGTGGTGGTCACACAGCAATATACAGCACACACCTGCATTCTGCAACCTGTAAACAGCACACGCCTGGATTCTGCAACCTGTACATAGCACACGTCTGGATTCTGCAACCTGTACATAGCACACGCCTGCATTCTGCGACCTGTACATAGCACACGCCTGTATTCTGCAACCTGTACATAGCACATGCCTGCATTCTGCAACCTGTACATAGCACACGCCTGTATTCTGCAACCTGTACATAGCACATGCCTGTATTCTGCAACCTGTACATAGCACATGCCTGCATTCTGCAACCTGTACATAGCACACGTCTGGATTCTGCAACCTGTATACAGCACACACCTGCATTCTGCAACCTGTACATAGCACACGCCTGCATTCTGCAACCTGTACATAGCACACGCCTGCATTCTGCAACCTGTACATAGCACACGTCTGCATTCTGCAACCTGTACATAGCACACGCTTGTATTCTGCAACCTGTACATAGCAAACGCCTGTATTCTGCAACCTGTACATAGCACATGCCTGCATTCTGCAACCTGTACATAGCACACGCCTGTAATCTGCAACCTGTACATAGCACACGCCTGTATTCCGCAACCTGTACATAGCACACGCCTGCATTCTGCAACCTGTACATAGCACACGCCTGCATTCTGCAACCTGTACATAGCACACGCCTGCATTCTGCAACCTGTACATAGCACATGCCTGCATTCTGCAACCTGTACATAGCACATGCCTGCATTCTGCAACCTGTACATAGCACACGCCTGCATTCTGCAACCTGTACATAGCACATGCCTGCATTCTGCAACCCCCCCCCCATCAGGTCAGCTACACTAAACCTGATAGACCAGCACAGTAAGGATGGCAGGGCAGACCCACTCCTCCAGCCTCTTCTCACAGCCCACACACCCCCTATCACCAGCTCACCTCGGGCTCTCAGCTTCAGCTGGGGTGGTCCAGACTCCGGAAGATGGTGTGGACACAGTATGTAACAGCAGCCACCCCCGCGCTGAATGATGACACACTCAGCTCGGCTGCTCAGCAGTGGTAGGTGGAGCTAGCAGGGGAAAACATAAACCAGACCGTAGTATTTCGGCCGCAGGGCTGGGGGTGTTCCAGCTGACAAAAAACTACTAAACAGAGCAGCCAGAGCCAGGGATGCCCTGAGGATTCTGTCAGACAGTGTCATCCGACCTGGGTGCAGAGTGAACATAGCAATGCCGCCCGGCCACTGACACCCCCCCAATGTGTGGCACCTGGGGCGGAACGCCCCCCCCCCCCCTCGGTATGCCCCTGTCCCTAGCTGCAAGTCCAGGGTCTGGTTAACTTTTTTTTTTTTGATCTTGTGAACAAGCATGTAGAAATGCCCACAGGGGCCAGAAGCGTCAGCCAGTGTCCCAAAAAGTGTAGCTGGGGTGTTTTTGGAGGCTCAAGCATTTCACAGACCTGGTAAGTCAAACATGTATATTTTTGAGTGGAGAGTAAAGTAGAAATTTGCAACTGTTTTAAAATGTATTTTGGGTTTGTTTATATAGATGATGGTTCTAGTGGAGGGATGGAGGGGGCATACCTGCAGCCAAAGTTGGCCTCCCCACACGAAAGTTGTAAGTTGGAATGTTAAATTTCATGTTTATTTACTAAAGCTGCAGAGTGCAAAATCAGGCTCACTTCTGCATATATACCGATCAGCTTCTCACCTCAGCCTTTTCAATTAAGCTTTAGCAATAAAACCTGGAAGCTGATTGGTTTCTATGCAGAAGTGAGCCTGATTTTGCACTCTCCAGCTTTAGTAAATAAACCCCTTTGTGGCTTGTTGTTTTAGTGGCTAAAATATGTTGTTAGTTGTCTGAAATGTGTTTGTGTGTTGCTCTTTATTTATGTAGATGAAACTCCTGCAATGAGCCAGCCACTACAGGAGGAGGAGGAGAAGGAGGATAATGAGGCTGAGGGCCTGCAAATTAGGCCATGTTTATTTCTATGTAAGTATCTTTTTACACATTGTTGGAGAACAGTATGTGTGTAGGTTATTTAGGTGTAGATGTTAGGGTTGCCACCTGGGTGGATTCACCCGGACAGTCCGGGTTCTGAATCATCTGCCCGGTTTTCAGACTCTCTGAAACCCGGACAGCCCATTCAGGCAGGGGGAGCTCCATTAGCATCTTTGTCACTGTGGAGACAGCAGCAGTGTCACTGCTTCTCCATTAATACACTGTGCTGGTGTGTTTGTTAGAATATAAAGCTCATTCCTGTCTCCCCCCTCCAGGCTCCTGCAGGGTCTCTCTTATCAGTGACTTAACCCCCCCCCCTCCGATCACTAGTGTGGTGAGCTTAGAGAACCCGGGAGGTGGAGCTGAGGAGGAGATCATGTCGGGAGGAGTAGATAATGTCGGGCTGGCGCTGCTCACACTACATGCAGGAAAGAGGTGAGCTGAGAGTTTTTGTCTGAGTCTCCTAGGGTGGAAAGCTGACAGGATTTGTTTTGCAGGAGTTGCTGTGAAGGGTTAAGGTGACAGAAGGATCAGTCTGAAGTGTGTCTGAACATATCTTTCAAGCATCATACCTCTGTCTATACAAACATCCCCCATCCTCAGTCCAGATAATGTGCAGTTATTTATGACCATTCATTAACCCTGTGTTTATGTGGAGAGTGTAAACTTCTGATTGTACAGAGCCTGGATAACACAGGGATATATGAATGGTCATACATTACTGTCACGGGCATGGCCAGAGCGGAGGCTGTTGGAGAGGACTGTGTGCAAGCCTGTTGCCCACCGATTATGGGCCCTAGCATTTGAGGTGAATGAGAAATCCAGTTTGAACTGTATTAATCGGACTCAGTCATGTATATATTGTATGGGGACTCCTTACTGTATATTTGTGTCCCTGAAGAGGGAGGGGGGATTCCTCCAGCAGCCCCTGCTGATAAGACTGATTCATTCTGCTGGGACACATCCTGTGAGGAGATGCTGGTGTTATCAACATGTGTTTATGTTAATTGAGAGAGCTGATCACATTAGCCACCAGCCCTGGCTAATAGACGAATGGTCTAGGCTGAGGAGGGGGGAGATTGTTGTTTGTATTGTTAATTGTATTAATGTGTGAAGCTCGGTGCCCACAAGACTGTCATCTGGTCTGGGTACATTTTGTAGTAAATTAGGTCATGTTAATTAAGTTAGCTTTGAGTCATCCCTGCTGTATAAAGGTCTGTGAGATCTCAAAAATAAAGACAGTTCTGATGTACTCCAAGACTGGTGTTGTCTAGTTCTTGGGGTTCCTATAGCCAGATCCATTGGACTCGTGTTCCAGAACTTAGGAAGCGGTATATGACGGAAGCACTCAAGCGGAGTGTGGGGCGTTCCGTGACATTGGTGGCAGCAGTGGGATAGCTTCCTGAAGTCTGGGACATCCAAACTTCCATCTGGATCCAAGGTCCAGATAGCAGAAGAGGAGAGGTACAGATACCAGCCGCCATGGATGAGGAATTCAGAAGGAGGTTGCGAGAGATGCAGATACAGCACAGAGGACCAGTATCGGAGCAGGTCCTGCTGGGATGGTGTGATTCTATTCGCTGCAAACTCTGGAAGGAAGCGCTAGCCCGTGAGCAGCGACACCAGGGAAAAGTTCTCCCCTCCATCGAGGAAAGGTACTGGTCGCAGTACGGACTGCGGGTGCGGTTTTTGGGAGAAAAACCACACAAGAAGCAGACAGCTGAATTAAGCAGGCTGGTCTGGGCAGAGATGAAGCTGGATGAGAGCTACAGAGCCCTCCGGTGGCATGTATCCCAAGCATGTCCCTGGATAGCGGATGACAGCCCAACGGAAGGCTTAAGCTACGGCGGCTTGGGACTGTTGTTTGTGAAGCTGACAGGGGACCCTAACTTTGGGAGTGATTTGGAGCGGCGGGTGGACGAAATCATGGATTTCAGAGAAGGGCTACTGAACATTTCGGAAGTGCACTGGGCACAGGAAGATTTGGAGTTTCTGGCCGTTCAGGAATGGGAGCTAGAGATCGCCTACAGACGGCTGCTAGACATTGCTCAGTGCCAGGGCTGGGCTCCCATTGCCTGGGACTATCAGGAAATACCAGCTGACAACCCTGAAATCCTGGCTGAAGAGTCGGCAATGTGGCAGAGCGATAGTGTGCTTTGCCAACCTGCCCCCACAGCTATGGAGGCGGAGGTCTTATGGCGGATGCAGCAAGTGCTGACTGACCTTGATGATCCTGTTTCTGCATGGGATGATCTTGGATGGAGGAATGTGCCTGTCCAGCAGCATGCCAGAGAATCTGCAGTGGAAAATCTGGAGATTGCCATCCCCAAAACTGAAGTGCTGACAACAGGGCAGAGCTCTGCTAACCTCTGCCCAGCACTGATGGCATCTTCTGAGTTCCATGGACAGGAGATGGTGAACCTCTATCCACAGACACCAGTTATAGAGGTAGAGGATTTAATAGACTTTTCTGCTGAGGAAGAACAACCTGATGAGCCTCCAGCAGAAGAGCTGCTATCAGGGCCAAAATTCACTGTGTTCTGCCCAGCACCAACAGTGGCTTCAGCCTTCCTGAGAGAAGAGGTAGTCAGCCTTTCTCCCACAACACTGACAGGGACATGTGATTTTCTGCCAGCAGCATCTATGGAGTTAAAACAAACTTCTCCAGCTGAAGATCTGGTAACTGAACAGAGGGTCCAAGACCTCTGTCCCACACTTTTACCAATTCCAGAGACTGGGGATTTAATAGACGTTTCTGTAGAGGAGGAACCACCTGGCAAACCCCCAGCAGAAGTGCTGGCAACCGGACAGAGGGTCCAAGACCTCTGCCCCACACCTGCAGCAATTGTGAAGGTCCAAGGTGAGGAGGTGGCAGTCTATCGCGAGCTGCAGATCAGGATCCAAGGAGAGAATGCAGTCATCACCTCACAACTGCAGCTTGATCTGGTGTCGGTTGATGGGGCTTCAGTCCCCACCTGTATACCCCAGGGATGCTGGGCAGTCGGCCCAGATCCCCAACAGCAGGATGGAGTGAGCCCAGTCCCCCTGTCTTCTCTCCAGCGGCAGAAAGGATTCCAGGGAGAAGGGCCAGTCCGGGCCTCTCCCCAGCGGCAGATATGTTCTCTGAGAGAGGCAGAGGATGGCTGGGTGAGTAATGCACTGTTTGGGATGATTTGTTTGGGGTACTGTGTGGGTACAGGCAGTAGAGGACTGGAGCTGTGGACTAACTTCAGAGTCAACCCGTCTGGGGTCTCCTCCTGTGTTAGTCTCCTGCCGAAAGGGGAGAAATGTCACGGGCATGGCCAGAGCGGAGGCTGTTGGAGAGGACTGTGTGCAAGCCTGTTGCCCACCGATTATGGGCCCTAGCATTTGAGGTGAATGAGAAATCCAGTCTGAACTGTATTAATCGGACTCAGTCATGTATATATTGTATGGGGACTCCTTACTGTATATTTGTGTCCCTGAAGAGGGAGGGGGGATTCCTCCAGCAGCCCCTGCTGATAAGACTGATTCATTCTGCTGGGACACATCCTGTGAGGAGATGCTGGTGTTATCAACATGTGTTTATGTTAATTGAGAGAGCTGATCACATTAGCCACCAGCCCTGGCTAATAGACGAATGGTCTAGGCTGAGGAGGGGGGAGATTGTTGTTTGTATTGTTAATTGTATTAATGTGTGAAGCTCGGTGCCCACAAGACTGTCATCTGGTCTGGGTACATTTTGTAGTAAATTAGGTCATGTTAATTAAGTTAGCTTTGAGTCATCCCTGCTGTATAAAGGTCTGTGAGATCTCAAAAATAAAGACAGTTCTGATGTACTCCAAGACTGGTGTTGTCTAGTTCTTGGGGTTCCTATAGCCAGATCCATTGGACTCGTGTTCCAGAACTTAGGAAGCGATATATGACGGAAGCACTCAAGCGGAGTGTGGGGCGTTCCGTGACAATTACCTTCACATTATCTGTACATACAGAGTGCTAGGAGTTGGCAGTTTACATTGTTGTACTGTTGTAAATATTAGTGGATGAGTACAATAGCTTTTGTTTTTATATACATCACTATTTCTCAGCCCCCAACTCCCCCCAGGTGCATCACCCCCAGACCACTTCATACATCCAGCTGGCATCATCCCCTCCGCACTCCTCTCCTATATATACCACCCCCACCATCCCCTCCGCACTCCTCTCCTATACATACTACCCCCATCATCCCCTCCGCACTCCTCTCCTGTACATACTAGCTCCACACTCCTCTTAAATACATACTACCCCCACCATCCACTCCACACTCCTCTCCTATACATACTACCCCCATAATCCCCTCCGCACTCCTCTCCTATACATACTACCCCCATCATCCCCTCCTCATTCCTCTCCTATACATACTACCCCCACCATCCCCTCCGCACTCCTCTCCTATACATACTACCCCTACCATCCCCTCCACACTCCTCTCCTATACATACTACCCCCACCATCCCCTCCGCACTCCTCTCCTATACATACTACCCCCACCATCCCCTCCGCACTCCACTCCTATACATTCTACCCCCACCATCCCCTCCACACTCCTCTCCTATACATACTACCCCCATCATACCCTCCTCGTTCCTCTCCTATACATACTACCCCCACCATCCCCTCCGCATCCCCTATACATTCTACCCCCACCTTCCCCTCTGCACTCCTCTCCTATACATACTACCCCCATCATACCCTCCACACTCCGCTCTTGTACTTACTGCCCCCATCATACCCACCACACTCTTTCTGCCACTCTGCATATTGCAGAGCTTGGTGCCTCTAAGCTTCGGCCTGTCACATTAATGTTGGCTCCCATGAGACAGCCATCTTTAAACCTGGGGGACCCATGATCTTCAATTGCCCGGAGGCCCCATGAGTTATCAGTCCACGCCTGGCCCAGACTGTGGCTACCCAGCAGGGTTGCTCACTGCAATTGTAAGCCAAGACTTTTACTTTGACTCTAATGTAAAGGGGGACTCTTGTGATTAACTCCATATGATTATAAATGTTATTTAATCAAGAAATATATGTATAGTGTATACTATATAAATACATAAAAATTGCCTTGTATTGTACAGAGGTAATGAATTTAATGTACTACTGAAAAAAAAATTGCTGTGCGCTGCTAATGTGTTCGGGTTTGGCTTGAAGAAAAGGTGGCAACCCTATTAGATGTTCAAGTTGGTGGTCAGGCTTAAGGAATTTGGTCATTCAGGCTTTCAGTGCTTTAGCTGAGGTTCGGACTAGTGCAACCTCAGACGTTGCATGTGATTGGCACCAGCACCGCAGGTGTCAATCTCATGCAATGTCTGAGCAACTGAAGTTCAGCCATACAGTTGTATGGCTGAACTTGCATTGGCGTTGCAGAGAAAAAGATGCCGGGACTATTTTTTAAATGCACTGGAAGAAGATCGCATGGGTGTTCTCACTCATGCAATTAGATTTAGGTACGAATACACAGTTCACACTGCAATCTGTGAACCGTTCTGGGGGTGTCATTAACATTGTAATGACACCCGCAGTAGGTCGCAGAGGGCAGTCTGACCTGCCTGCAGGAGAGAAGTGAGGTGTGAACAAGTGTGGACAAGGAGCCAGTAGTGTCAGTGGTGGACAAGAGAAGAGGATGATCTTGTCCGATATGTTCAATAATATAGGTAACAGCAGACAAATGTGGCATTGTTTTTTTTTTTCTGAAAGGTTAGAAATGTGCTCTGTCATGCTTAATTGTTTGTTCTTTCTTTTTGTTTTTGTTTAGATTCAAGTTCGGAAGATGAGGGGGAGGCTCAAGAGAGAGCGCAGGACATTGGTGTGGCAAAGTGTAAGTGATTTTTATCTTTTTTTTTGGGGGGGGGGGGTTGATGTAGCTAGCTGCCTTAGACCCCTTTCACGCTGGGGCATTTTTCAAGTGCTTTAGCGTTGGAAATAGCCTCTGCTAAGTGCATGAAAACCGCCTCCCATTCATTCCAGTGTGCCTTTTCACACTGGGGTGGTTCGCTTGTGGGAGGGGCAAAAATGTCCTGCAAGCAGCATCTATGGGGTGAGTTGGAAGCGCTGTATACTGTGCTCCCAACCCGCGCCTGCCCATTGGAATCTTGGTCCTTAAAAGCGCTTTGAAAGCAAAGCGATATGGGCATTTTAAACAACATTTTCTGTGTTAAAAGCGCCTCACTATCGGGCACAAAGCGGTGCCAAAGAGACGCTTAGACAGCGGGAAAGCGCCATGAAAACGAGCAGCACTTTTTCAACAATGCGCTGTGGCCACAGTGTGAAAGGGGTCTTAGCTTCAAAATGTTAACACCCAGGCTAGATAGAACAAGCAGAGTTTGTTAGCTGAGTTTAGAACAGGGGTGGCCAACCTTTTGAAGAGCGAGGGACACTTAAGCAACTTGTTAACCTGGCGTGGGCCACAATGAGCGAAAAGAGTGGGCGACATGGATACAGCCCGCTTTACTCTATGGGCCCTCCGATCCGTTCCACCCAGATAGAAGATGAGGGATTCCCTTCTGTTTTATTTTTAGTGGATCAGTTTAAAAGCAGTCCAGTAACCACTGCAGAACAGATATACCCATACAGATATACACTGTGATTTTAGTCCTAAACTTAGCTTAACTCTTCCATTCCAGTATTGCCAGCTGTTGTTGGCCTAGGCAGAGTGCATTTGGTATCACTCCACCTGTGACAGGAGCTGGCGCTATACAGTAAGCAACGGCTTATGGGGCTCTGCTTCTCAGGCACTTGCTTCCTCTACCGCCGGCTTTATTCACAACGCTGATGCTGTGGGATAGAGGGGTGGCAACCCAAGAGCTGGCCTTGCCGACCCACCATCCCAGAGTAGGAAGTTGTGGCACACATTATTAGGGTCCGTGGGCCACATGTGGCCCCTGGGCCACTCGTTTGCCACCCCTGGTTTAGACCTTGTCCAAAGTGAGCCACATTTTGCAAAATCCAGCCTGCTTTAAAACAAAAGGCTAAGTTGCTCAGCATGGAAGAGATGTATGACTGTTTTGAGTGCTTTTGCTTACTGTCTTTTTGGCACAGAGAGCAGTAATTTTAATTGGGGCCAGTCTGCAAAGCAGGTCCGCTAAGAAGTAACCCCCCCCAAACATTAATCAAAAAAACATCTTATGCCCTGTACACACAACCGGTTTTGCTGTCGGAATAAACTCTGAAGGTTTTTCCAACGGAATTCCGCTCAAGCTGTCTTGCATACACACAGTCACACCAAATTCTGATCAAGAACGCGGTGACGTACAACACGTACAACGACACTAGAATAAGGAAGTTCAATAGCCAGTGCACCACCCTTTGGGCTCCTTCTGCTAATCTTGTCAGAACAGCATACAGACAAGCTTTTTTTCCTATAGTAATTTGTTCCGTCAGAAAAATATAGAACATGTTCTCTATCTAAGTCCGTCTGAATTTTCAACGGAAAAAGTCTGATAGGGCATACACACGGTCGGAATATACTATGAAAAGCTCCCATCTGACTTTTTCTTACGGAAATTCCGACTGTGTGTACGTGGCATTACACATTAGATGTGTAGATTATTGGCACTTGGGAACATGGAGGAAAGCACATTCCCTGCCAGTGTTATTGGTTTAGGTAAAAAGTATAGTATAGGGGGTTATTTACTAAAACTGGCGAGTGCAAAATCTGGTGACAATTGGCTTCTAACTTCAGCTTTTTCATTTAAGCTCAGACAATAAAACCTGGAAGATGATTTGTTTCTATGTACAGCTGCACCAGATTTTGCACTCTCCAGTGTTCGTAAATCTCCCCCTTCAGGTATTTCCTTTGAAAAATGGATTTGGGTAACTGATGAGGGATGTCTCATTTAGTATTTAGTAAAACAGGGCCAGATAGTGGCTGTTTGTTACATGCACTACACCAGCTACAATACAAATTGGTCATCACCCCCCTTACTCCAACAATACCTATTATTTTGGCGGTTCTGTGACATTTTGGCCAGATGCTGAAGTTTATGAACTGAAACATTTGTGACATTGTAGAAATGTGATATTCTCAAGTGCACGTGTAATTAACCAGTTTTGCCTGCTCCTAGGTTTTTCGCAGAGTTGAACATATTTTGAGTTGAGCAAGGAGTCATTTTCTCCTTATCTTTATTACCTAATTTACATACAGTCATTTTTTTTTTCATGTCCAAAAAACATGTTGAAAAAAAATATACTATTTCTTAAATTAGGCAGTGTCTTATGCACAGAATTCTGGGGGAGATTTACTAATATTGGAGCATTAAGAATTTGGTGCAGCTGTGCATGGTAGCCAATCAGCTTCTAACTTCAGCTTGTTCAATTAAACTTTGACCAAAAAAAACGAAAGCTGAATGGTTTCTAGGCAGAGCTGCACCAGATTTTGCACTCCCCAGTTTTATTAAATCTCCAATTCTTAGTGGCTGCCAAGGTTTGGGGAAAGAATGCCTTTTTAAATGTATGTTTAGTTACCTTATTTCAAGTAATCCGTCCACTCACCATACTTGACTAGATTTGCCTGCCTTCTTCCTAGGGTGTTGCAGATGTAATGTCACCTGGCTTAACTTCCTACATCGAAGAATCAAATGTTCAGCTTATAGACATTAGTTATTTTTGCAGCATCATCAAATTTGCTAACACAAGACATTTTTAAGGGAACCCAACTTGGAGAAATCAAGTTAGTGTCTATTGAACACATTCCCAAAGACAAAATCTTAGATCCTATTCAATCTCTCCTATTTTAGTCTGACTTGCTATGAATAGGTGAAGCCCAAATCTCACCCTTCCTGGCAAATGGACATCCTTTCAGCAAGCACACAGCAGATGTCTAGCACCATCTGTTTGATGTTTCTCTGCCTGTGTAGAGAGGTGTGGGTTTGTTTCTTCTAATTTCCTCACTAATTATAATTCTCTCAACCTGTGATTTTTTTTTTAGGGAGTTTTTTTTGCCAACCCCATCCCCCCTCCCCTAATTTTTGCCCCCCTGCTGCGAATGATTACCCTGCTGGGACCCGCAGCCACCCCCACTCACTAGCCTGACAGCAGCTGTCCTTCCACCAGCACTGAGGACTGATCAGCCCAGCAGAAGACTCCCCCTCACTCACAGGACTCCCCCCTGCAGCATGACATCCCCCCCCCCGCATGGTGACGCCGATAACAGCATACATGTCCATGTCAAACAAGGCCCCCCCCGCCCATAGACCCCCCCCCAACCAAAACCTGGAGCACTGTGATAAGTGCTGGGAGAAGTGATGCTGCCCGACCGACAATTCCCCTGCCAGTTGTGAATGCGGATGTGCCATCAGCTGGCGCACCCGAAATGACGCTCGTTGGCCATAACCACCGAAACCCTGAACACAAGCCAACATGAATCAGGCAGAGGAGGCGGAGGTATATGTACCCATCAGACTCCTCCCACAAATGCAGGCTAGCCCACGGCCAGCCTTCTTACTTATCTGCCAAACATGGATAAAAAAGATTCTGGGTGAACTGACTTTTCATATCGTTCACCTCTTTCACCTGATCCTGCCGATCTTCCTTTCTAAAGTATTGTGCCAAGCATCCAGCAGGATCCTGCCTTTGCATATTGGAGATTTCTTATAGATGCGTCTGATATAATTTTGGGCAATTTCTAATACAAATGTATATGTAGAACGTTATAGTTTCACAGCAAACCCACTTCACCATTGTAAAGGAAATTTGTAAATTCTGTATATTATTGTATTCTATTTTGTATGCATTGCACACGGCACTCATTGTGCACATGGCACTACTGTTTTCAGTACATGTTTGCATTCTTTCGTGTCCTGATTAGAATTAGCCTGCCTATGTTATTATGCCCCTTGTTATCAAGTACAATAGTACAAAGTACTAATACAAAAAAACCTGTTTAATCGTGTAATGGAAATTTGTACGTTCTGTATATAATTGTATTCTATTTTGTATGTATTGCACACTGCCCTCACTGTGCACACAGCACAAATAATGTTTTCAGTACATGTTTGCATTCTTTCGAGTCCTGATTAGAATTAGACTGCCTATGTAACGCCCCTTGTTACCATAAACATACAACTGTAATATTAATGTGATACCTACGTAATCATGTGTATAAAAACCTTTAATTGCGTCATAATAAAGCAGAATAGTTATTTGGAAAGATGCTGAGCGTATCTTTTGTGTCTGTTCCCTACTGCAGTAGTTATTATTAATTTGGAACCACTAATCAATATGAGAATAGGAGCTGCCTATCATCAATTTAACCGAGTCAATCGCATCAAAATAAACAGAACCGTTATTATGGAAATATGCTGTATCTTTTGTCTGTTCCCTACCACAGTAGGTATTATTAATTTGGAACCACTAATCAATATAAGGATAGGAGTTGCCTATCTATTAAATTTCCAGAACAGTTGGTGAGCTTTGCCTAGGAGGGAATTTAGAAGTGACCCTGAGAATCCAAAACAAGGAGCTTGAGACGATCCGGGAATTTCTGATAATCTGCCGGCTGAGGTAAGCTCTTTGCTTACATTTGAGTTATCAGACTTCCTTGATCAGTAAGGCATTTTCGGGACAAAGAGTACCTATTACTTCCCTTAATCGAACTGTATTGATTGGTGGTTATATGTTATGTCGTCACTTTCTGCTGTCCATCGGAATTAAGTAAGGAGTAAGTAAAGAGTAAGAGGCCCTCAAAAATGCCCAGCGCAAGAGGAGCGCTATAAAATATATGAACCAAAGGTGCGGTTCGGCCTATACTGAGCCTGTAGATAAATGGTTAGAGTGGACAGGGATCCACAATGGGTAACAGGATTACCAAATCTACAGGGTCTAAGAATCATGCAGATTAAACAGCTAGAGGAACAGCTATCTATGTGAGCAGGATGGATCAAGGGTGACAGACAAATTAAGTACAGGATTACAGAACATGGGATGCAAGAGATATCAGAGAACAAAATAAGGAATGTAGAGTTTAAGGAAGTAAAACTAATTTAACCGCTTTCTGCCCGCCCACAGTCAAATGAGGGAGGGACGGTGCGGCTCTCGTTCAGGTGCTTTGTTATATGACGTCCATCCAGAACGGCCGCGCCTGCGGGGGCCTGCAGTATGGTGATCGTGGCCACACTGTGTTGCTAGGACATGTCGTGACCCCAATCTCTAGAAAGAGCTACGGCTCTTTAACCATGTGGTCGGCTGTTTCCAATCACAGCCGGTCACATGTAAACGCGGAAATGCCGGTAATCGTCTCTCATTGCCTCACACTGACAGAGTGCGTGGTGAGGAGAGCTGATCAGCGGCATCTCCTCACAGGGGACATCGATACGTTTAATCAGGGCACTGATCATCAGTGCCCTGATTACAATAAAGTGACAGCAATCAGTGCCCATTAGTGATGCCAGTCAGTGCTGGTTATCAGTGCTGCCCATTGGTGCCACATATCCGTGCCACCTATAAGTGCGGCATATTAGTGCCTCCTGATCAGTGCCACCTCATCAGCGCACATCAGTGAAGAAGAAAAATTACTTATTTACAAAATTTACTGACAGAAACTAAGAATAATTTTGGGTTTTTTTCAAATTTTTTGGACTTTTTTTTTTGCTTTGTAAAAAACCCAGCAGTGATATAATACCACCAAAAGATAGCTCTATTTGTGTGAAGAAAAAGATAAAAATTTCACATGGTTACAGTGTAGCATGACCGCGCAATTGTCATTCAAAGTGTGAGAGCGATGAAAGCTGAAAATTGGCCTGGACAGGAAGGAGGTGAAAGTGCCCTGTAGGCAAGTGGTTAAGCAGGGAATGTTTGATGAGTTAAAATAAGAGTGCAAATAAAAAAAGTATCATGGACAGTACTCAATTTTCTCTGAAGAGTTAAAAGAAAGTAAAAGAATGATATGCATGTGTTGTGTAAAGATGGGGAAAAATGTAAGCGATTTTAAAGAGATAATCGTGTATGTGTGAATACTGGAACTTTTAGTTTCATTTCTTTTGTGTATGGGCGGCACAGTGGTGTAGTGGTTAGCACTCTCGCCTAGCAGTAATGAAGGGTCACTGGTTCGAATCCCAACCACGACACTACCTGCTTGGAGTTTGCATGTTCTCCCTGTGCCTGCGTGGGTTTCCTCCGGGTACTCCGGTTTCCTCCCACACTCCAAAGACATGCTGGTAGGTTAATTAGATCCTGTCTAAAAAAAAAATTGTCCCTAGTATGTATGAATGTGAGTTAGGGACCTTAGATTGTAAGCTCCTTGAGGGTAGGGACTGATGTGAATGTACAATGTATATGTAAAGCGCTGCGTAAATTGACGGCGCTATATAAGTACCTGAAATAAATAAATAAATAAATAAGTGTCCTGCTAATTCTGCACAGACATGACCCCTCCCTTTTCTCTTTCTCATGAAAGGAATGTACTAGGATGAGATATCAGTGATAAGCTGGAAGGACACCCATGATAATTTCTGTTTTTTAGACAAAACATTAATAACATTATGTGCCGGGTTAATTAATCGGATAAACAATGTGATCACGGTTATTTTCAATCTGTTTTCCAAACATGGTAAAATTAAGGTTATATTTAAAAGAGCACACAGTTTAGAATTACACAAAATAAATATCCTTTGACAGTGCGTTCAAAAAAAAAGGGGGGGGGGGGATTAAGTAAAATGTCCACCTTTCAAGGCGATATATCTGTGGAGATATATTAGAATTAGGGTGTGATATTGAGATTATCACTTGAGCATTAATTTCTGA
This sequence comes from Aquarana catesbeiana, assembly GCF_042186555.1. Lineage (NCBI taxonomy): Eukaryota > Metazoa > Chordata > Amphibia > Anura > Ranidae > Aquarana > Aquarana catesbeiana. The sequence continues at coordinate 192,738,459 of NC_133327.1, forward strand.
TATGATGTTAACATTTTTATTAGTAACATAGATATATTGTAATTGATTTAGACAACTTTTGGTTGGAAATGAAATACAAGTTATTGGGAAAATTTGTAATATGGGGTTAGTTTAGATTAAGATGAGGTTGTTAATTGGAATACAACTACCATAATATTTAACAAAGCCAAGATGGATGGGATACATAAGAAGTTTTTCTACAAAAATGAAATCTAAAGGTCTGATAATAACTTAATGTGTGGTCCTTGATGTGAGAGTAATAAATAAAATTAAAATATAACAGACCCATCATGCCAAGTCCACAGACCCTGTTAGGATAGATGCAATGCCATCTACAGCCAGCTGTTTTATAGTTTTTGATCTGGCTGATGATTTTTCTGTTCTTTCATATACAGATTGTTGGTACTTTGTGTTTTTTATTTATTTTTATTTTTGAAATCTAAAGCAGAATGTGTGGATTGTGAAATGATGTGCCCCTTTTCTTTGTAAGTGCAGTCATTATTATTAATTTGGAACCACTAAGCAATATGAGGATAGGAATTGCCTATCTATAAAATGTCTAGAACAACCATTTTTCTCTGAAATGTCTAAGTATGAGAAACAATTGATCACAAAGGATGCTTTTTTAAACTAGTATAGTTTCTTCTATTTTTAGTAAGCATAATAAAGTTAATACAACCAAACATTAAATATGATATAAAAGTTAACATGTTGAAGTGGTAATAAACACAATAAAAAACATCCTTTTAAAAGGGGCCCCTGCAGGTTTATACCATAATGTGCTAGTATGCACCACATTATGACAGACTTACCTTTCAAACAGTGCCCTCCAGTGCTGAACTGTCACTCCTGGTACTTCCATGTTCACCTGGATAATGTCATTCCTAAGCATGAACATGGGAGTCACCATACAGCACATGCGCCAGTGATTCCATCCGCTGGAGCCAATGTGAAAGAAATAAGTTTTGGAGATTTTCACAGTACCTACAGGTAAGATTTTTTTACAGGTTTACATGTAGGGAAAAGTTTAAACTTACAGTTTAAAGTGTAACTATAGGCAAAACATTTTTTTTGGGTAGAGTTATGCCGCGTACACACGACCGGACTTTCCGGCAGACTAGGTCAGACGGAATCAGTCCGTCAGACATTCCGATCATGTGTGGGCTAATCTGATCGTTTTTCACTTAAAATATCCGATGGACCTAGAAATAGAACATGTTTCAAATCTGTCCGACAGACTCAATACCTATCGGGAAAACCATTCGTCTGTATGCTGGTCCGACGGACCAAATACAACGCAAGGGCAGCTATTGGCTACTGGCTATTGAACTTCCTTTTTTAGTCCCGTCTTACGTCATCACGTTCAAAAGAAAGGACTTTCGAACGGACTTAGTCCGTTGGTGTGTGTGCAAGTCCGTTCACTCGGAAGTCCGTCGGAACAGCGCTGAAAGTCCATCGGGAAGACCGTCGGACCTAGTTTGCCAGAAAGTCCGGTCGTGTGTACGCGGCATAAGGGAGAGTTATAACCCCCGACAGTTTTTTTTTTTCTTTTTTTTGTCATCTGTGTCCCATTGGGGAGATTTCCCTTCAACTGACAGGTGTTCTATTGCTTCTCTAGTCTCCACCCATTGAGGACGTTTCCCTTCAGTTGATTGGGATTCTAGTCCCTCTCCATTCTCCACCCACTGGGGAAATTTCCCTTCACATGACAGGTGTTCTAATCCCACTCCTCTCTCTCCACTTTAACATAATTTTAAAAGTTGTTTTCAACCTTTTTTAAATGTGTAGTTTTCCTTAAAATAAAACCTGGTATCTGTCATCAAGATCTTGGTTTGGATACTTTCTGTTATAGGGTGACAACTGTTTACCAATTGTACTCCTGCTTTATCACCCTGCCTCCTCTGCACTTGATTGAAACTATACCCAGTAGGCAAGGGTTATTTCACTGTCTCTTTAAGGTAGAAGTCCCCTTAATCCTCCCAGGAAGTGAGGTGACTTAATTTCCTTTCTGGCAGGATCCTATGAGGTTTGGGTGTGGAACTTTTGCAGGGTCAGTTGGCTGATGAGAATAGAGCTGCCTGGACATGGATATGTACTGAGAAACTAAAGCAATTTCTTCTTATCTAAGGATGGGCACCCCTTATACCCGGTGATACAAAGGTACACTGCTGATTTAAAGAGGACCTGTCATGTGTTAGTGTGGAGAAGATTAATAACTGCTAAAGACTGTACTTTTTGAAAACCTCAAGTTCTTAATGAGATGGAATTTGACTAAGCCTTTTGCTGAAGTTTGGTGTTTCAAGTGGATGCCTGTTGTCTGTTGAGGTGTGGGCTGGGATAGCGCACAGTTGGGCTGCAGCACTGGACAAATGCCTCTCATGTACTCATGTAGGAGACACATAGTGAGATGCAGAATCTTAAAGAGAATTACAGTGGTGCAGGCCTGGTTAGGCTGGGGGAGGGGGTGGTGGAGAGGGCATAAGGCTGCGCTCTTGTTGATGAGGAACAGACTACCTCCATTTGGCACGTGGCAGATGACCTGGTACCCCATGTCGCATGGGCATCAGGTGTTACATGGACTGTCCGAGCCCTGCCCTGTAGCCATGGAGAACACATAAGTCTTTACATGTGGAGTGTCCTCAGTGTCAGTGGGTCATTGTTATGGTGACCAGGAGAATGGTGAGTGGAGGATTTACAACCAGCCATTCATGCGCCTGTGGTGTGTTTTGCATGGGCTGTGGACTGTATATGGTCAGTGAGGCCCTAGTTAGCCCTGTATTGTAGCAGGGGGCCCCCTAGCGGAACATTGAGTGATTCATTTAGTTGTAGCTGGTCCTGCCTACACACTATTGACACTATTAGGAAACTTGTTCAGAGTAATGATGCAGCTGACACTGAAGCACGTACATTTAGACAGGAAGTGGCTAAAGGGGGCTGAAGGAGATCAGCAACAATTGAAAAATATAGGCCATTGTATATGATACACACTGCTTTAGCAAACTAATGTCATTTAAATAGACTTTAGATCATTTTAAAGAGACCCTGTCTCACCAAACCTTTTTATACTCTTTTAATCCCTGTAGCATTACATCATATTAAATATTTACATATTTCTCCACTGGTTCATTTTACTTTTTTCTTTTTTTTATGCTCTCACTACAGAAAGTTTTCACAAGTAGGAATCTGACACTTTACTGTTATTGAATCCCCCCTCCCCCAGCCGACACATCTTTGCTGTTTATGTGCGCGGCTCCAACGTCAGTCTAGCTGAGAGTAGCAGTGGGAGCACACTCATGTGAAAGCCAGCATTAACCCAAAGAGCCAGAAACATTCTCATGTTTTTGCACGAGGGATGACACCTTTGCTTACTTACTTTGGTGCAGTTATGTGACTATTTAAGGGGAAGGGAGGGCAAAATATTAAAGCCCAACAATAAAAACTGAATATTTTGCAGCTTGACAGTCCTTAAAGTGTTACTAAATCCACAACAGTAAAATCAGTCTGCATATGCAGCATAGCATGCTTGTTATACTCACTGTGGAACTTAAAGGGGTTGTAAACCCTCGTGTTTTTTCACCTTAATGCATCCTATGCATTAAGGTGAAAAAACTTCTGACACTGACCAGCCCCCCCCCCCCATTTTACTCACCTGAGCCCGTTCATTCCATTGGCGGAGACACGCTCTACCTCTCTGCTTGTTGTCTCGGCTCTTAATTGGATAGATTGATAGCTATGCAGCCATTGGCTCCCGCTGCTGTCAATCAAATCCAATGACGTGGGTGACGGGCGGTGGGCCGAGTCCGGCATTCTGTGTCTATGGAGGCAAATGCTAGACTCATGAGCATGCACAGTAACCCCCAGGGAGAGCGCTTCTCCTAGGGTGTTTACCGATGCGGGGAAGAACTGATAGCACCGCCAGAGGGGCCCCAGAACAGGTGGATCGGGGCCACTCTGTGCAAAACGAACTGCACTGTGGAGATAAGTATGACATGTTTGTTATTAAATCCTCTGCATTGTGTAAAAAGGATGTTTTATCCTGTATGCATAGATCCTCCCCCTCTTGCACTGTCTATCTGGGGAAGGCCAGCTAACACATGTAGGGTAGCTGACCTGCACATGCTTAGTTGTGTCTTTAAAGTGGTTTTCCGGCCGAAGTTATACTTTTTAAATAAAAATACCCCTATAATACACAAGCTTAATGTATTATAGTAAAGTTAGTCTGTAAACTAAGGTATGTTTTGTTAGTTTATAGCAGTAGTTTGTTATTTTATAAACTTACAGCAGGCCGTGGCCATCTTAAGTGTGGGCATCTGAAGCCAGACTGTATTTCTTCCTGGATCTCATCCTTGCAGATCTCGGACATGCTCAGTGCAGCACAAGCAGTGTAATAGGTTTCAGGTCAGGTTTCCATAGCAACGGCAGTGTCAGAGGAAGTTGCTGCCCCTTCCCAGAAGGCATTGCAAACAGGAAATGATGTAATGGGCCATGGCCAGGGAGGAGGAAGTGAAAAATGAATACAGCAGATATACAGTAAGTGCTGAGAAAAAAAAATTTAAAATATCCAATTCGTTTGCAGTGCACAGTTTAGTGAGGGATGCTGAAGAGTTGTAAAAGTGGGTGGAACTCCACTTTAATGCTAGAGAGAACATTTGCTTGTTCTCAGAACTAGCCTGGTCACATGATATTGATATATATCAATATATCAATATCATATGTGGGTGTGTATACAGGCTATAGTGGAACTGGAAATCTCCTCCTACCTGAACTCTCAGCACTGGAGTTATCATGTAACCTTGGTATACAGATCATCCAAAAAGGTATATAGTGGCAGTATTTTAATGTAAAAAAAAAAGATTTATAAGCTGTGGGGGGGGGGGGGGGGAGCGGATGAACTATTTTCATAATACTGGGTTTAGTAAAACTTTAACCATGGTGGGTGCATTAGTTAAACTTTTTCAGAAAGTATAGAAAATACCAGTTGATGTTTCCAGAATTGGCTTTGTTACTTCCCGTGAGCTGAACTAAAAGCACAATATTATCTTCTTGACTAGTGTAGCCACCCTATCATAAGCAGAGGAGACTAGTAAATTTAGTTCAGAGTTGCTGCCAGTAGCTGTCACTGGCACTTTTAGCAATAGGCAGGTAAGTTCCAGCAATGCTGAGTCATAAATATTTTTGCATGCATAAGCACCTGCTATAACGGTGTGAAACGCGTTAGTGAATTTATCCTTGCTGCATGGATTTATTATAACAATAAAGAAATCGTTTTCATTGGAGTGTGGCCATCCAGACCTTTTTGTTCAATTTCTGCAGGTGGGGACTGTAGTTGAAGATTGTACTTTCACTTTGAGACATGGTTGACACAGATATAGAGTGCTATCTAAGGCTTTGAATTAATGTTGCTAAAAGTACCTGAAGTGTTAACCCTATCTCCCTGTGAGCCTGGAACAAAATAAAATATCTCACAAAAAGTGACTGGTACCCAACATTATTGCAATCCTCCACTACAGCCATGGATCCATAATGAAGTAATGTAAGCCCACCCTGGTGTTGGGGGTTTTCTTTCCCGCCAGGGATGGGGTGGGGGGGGGGGTTGCTACACAGCTATCATCTTTAAAATATTAATTTTCCTCCCTCATTTAATAAAACTACATAGAGGGAGAGCTGTTTGTAGTTCAAATCAATAGAGCAGCCTAGGGTGAGAACCATTGCACCTTCCATCCATACAGTGGATTGAACAAGCGTAGTTACCCAGGGACAGGAAGTGTGTTAAATGCAGGATTACCAGGTGAACATAATGGAGATGAAAGCCTGAAAAAAAAAACAATGCAGTCAATACATACAGTATAAGGACTGGTAAACTGCAACATATAACAGTTTTCTATATATTGTTATATGTTTTTGTAATATACAGAACAACAAGGGATATGAAGGAAGGAAAAAGTTGCTTTATTCTGTACACAATGTAACATCAGAATAACACAGGAAAATAAGAGGACATAGCACTCACTTTTGCACCAGTCATGCCTAATGCACTTTTTGTAGTTATAGCCTGGAAATGCATGCTAAAATAGAACTTACCTAGTATTTATTAGGATTTACAGTAATTGTCGGAATAGTTAGTACGCAGCAGGCACTTGAAGAGAAAAGTCATGCTTTTGAGATTAAGTTTTAATCTTTAGCACACCAATTAACTTTTTATTGGATCTTAAAGGGAATTTTTCCCACTTGATTGGATAATTGGCTTTATAGGATATTTCTTCAAAGCAGATTTAATTTTAAGCTGCTTATACATGTAATATTGCACATTCCGTGTTTTTGTCATTAGTGTATTATGAACATATATTCAATTAGGTTATTAGCTGTACCGGGCAATTAAGAGTTATTATTATCCACTATGGTATATTGTTATTATGCTTAGGGCCTTTTTATACATCAGTGCCGGAGGGCTTATGATCTCGTTCCTCATTCCTCAAGAGACTTTTGATAAAATGTATGCTTTCTTATTAATCAGTAGCTAGGTAGAGATGAGCAAAATGAGTTGGATTTAAACAATTTCTCTGTTGTTTTGGATGTTTGTACCTGCTCCTGCAATATTTCCCAATGATGATGGTCAGGTTCCCCTATGCTGCTTTGATCCCCTTGTGTCAACCTGCCCATTACCAGTTCACAACCAAATTAAGCAAAACAAGCAACATTTTGCCATAGTAAATTTCTTAGTGCTAACTTATCGTTAATATTCATGCTCAATGCTAAAAATGCCCCTTACACCACAATTACAGTGCATTTTCTATTGGTCACTTGCTGTTAGTGTTTGCTATGAGTCCTGTATTTGTTCATTTCTTTAACAGTAACAGCATTGTCACTTGTTATCAGGCACAGCTGCAGACTTTGCATGGAGCAGGATGGGATGTCAGGGAGAAGAGAGTGGACAAATATAGGGGAGAGTTTGCTGCTTATCCTATATATATGTACCACTATTCACAGTGAAGTGAATCTAAAAGGATGTGTTCTGCAAAGAAGCGCAGCAGAAAGAAAGTGCAACACTCACAAAGTTTCAAGAGAGGCTTTGTATTTGTTATCAATTTTACAGATGAACTCCATTAATTATATTTTTGGCATACTTACAGTGGGCAAGCTTGGCTCAATGTAAGTATGCATAACTGATATCCAGAGGGCCACTTGGGATGCTGTAAATTACTGTAGTACCCCAAGCTACATGCTGTGAGAGCCATGATCCTTTCTGGTTCTTTGCACACTGAACACAGGGGATCACTTGCTTGGCACTGCCACCATTCATAGAATGCCTTGTATTTTTTTTAGTAAATGTTCTTTAAATGGATGAAGTGAAGTGCAGGGGCAGTCACCTCCTCCAATCAGAGAATGTCAAAATATACCAGGCGTTCTATAATTAGTGAAGGTGTCGAGAGAGTGACCCCCCCCCCTGTATTCAGTGTACACAGGTATGTAGTGCGGGCTTATATTGTGAGTACAGCAGCCCACCAGATATCAGATGTGAATACTTACATCAAGCCAAGTTGGCCCAATGGAAGTATGCAAAAAATATAATTCCCGTAGTAAAACTTTAATCTCTGTTGAATACCTCTTGAGGAAGATGTGACAAAGTGTTACTCTTGAACGAGGGATGACATAAACATAGGCCTGAAAGCAGAACCGTTGTTGTTAATGTTGGTGGTCATGGAAGTGACAACTTTGGCCAGTCCAAGAGAGGCAAAGCAATAGGAACACTTGATGCCATGTTTTTTTTGTTACATGTCTATAGGGATGAGCCGAACACCCCCCCAGTTCGGTTCTAACCAGAATATGTGAGCAGACAAAAAACTTGTGCGAACATGTGAACACAGTTAAAGTCAATGGGACACAAACATGAAAAATCAAGGCTTATATGCAAGTTATTGCCATAAAAATTATATGGGGACCCGGGTACTGCCCAGGGGACATGTAACAATGCAAAAAAAGTTTTTAAAAGGGACGTTTTTTCAGGAGCAATGATTTTAATAATGCTTAAAGTGAAACAATAAAAATGAAATATTCCTTTAAATATCATGCCTGGGGGGAGGGGGTCCCCTTAGTCTGCTTGCAAAGTAGTGCATCTTTCCCATGTTTATAACAGTACCGCAGAAAATTGACATTTCTAAAGGAAAAAATGTCATTTAAAATTGCAGCTGTAATGTATTGCCAGATTCCGGCAATATACATAAAAAATCATTGAAAAAAACAGCGTGGGTCCCCCCCCCCCAGTCCATAACAGCCTCTTCAGGTCTGTTATGGATATTAAGGGGAACTCCACACCAAAAAGGTAAAAAAAAAAAAAAAATGGTGTGGGGTCCCCCAAAATCCACGCCAGGGCCTTTATGTCTGGTATGGGTTTTAAGGGGAACCCCGTGCCAAAATTTTTTTTAAAAATGGCGTGGGGGTCCCCCCAAAATCCATACCAAGCCCTTATCTAAGTATGCAACCTGGCAGGCCACAGGAAAAGGGGAAGGATGAGAGAGCGCCCCCCCTCCTGAACCGTATCAGGCCACATGCCCTCAACATGGGGAGGGTGCTTTGGGGTCCCCCCAGCACCTTGTTCCCATGTTGATGGGGACAAGGACCTTATCCCCACAACCCTTGCCCGGTGGTTGTAGGGGTCTGTGGGCGGGGGGCTTATCGGAATCTATGTGAATGGGTACCGGGTACATTGTACCCCTACTCGTTCACCAAAAAAAGTGTCAAAAAAGTCAAAATGATAGGAGACGGTTTTTGACAATTCCTTTATATATATAAAAAAAAAGTGTCCCGCGATGTCCATCCATCTTCAATCACGGTGAAGATGGATGGACTCCATGGGAGGCGTCCCACCGACTCCTGTCTTTTTTCTCTGTGACAGCTCTTATATAGGCAAGGGCAGGGCCACCCGCTGATGTAACAGGATGACCCCTCTTACCCTCGGACTGCACATTACGTCACCAGGTGGCCCTGCCCTTGCCTATACAACAGCTGTCATGGCCAAGAGACAGCAGTCGGTGGGACGCCTCCCATCGAGGCGGAGGTTTCTTCTTTTTTTTTTTCTATGTTTCAGGTCCGTCGGTGCCATGAAGATGGATGAACATCGCGGGACACTTTTTTTTTCTTTTTTAATAAAGGACTTGTCAAAAATGGAGTATTGTGGTTTTTACTTTTTGACACTTTTTTGGTACAATGTACCCCTACCCATTCACATGGGGGGGGCGGATCCCACCCGCAGATCCCCACAACCACCGGGCAAGGGTTGTGGGGATGAGGCCCTTGTCCCCATCGCCATTTTGTCATCGAGTTCCCCTTAAAATGTATACCAGACCCAAAGGGCCTGGTATGGACTGGGGGGGGACCTATGCCGTTTTTTTTTTCTTAATTCTTTCATAGATTTCCACTTAACCACTTCAATACACTATATTATATATTGTATGCTGCACTATATACCCTGCAGTGTAGTATATATAATACACTGACTGCACTATATACTCAGAACTGCAGTATATATACTATACGGACTGCACTATATACTCTGAACTTCAGTATATATACTATACTCTGCAGAAAAATTGGGCCTTAGGTGTTGGTGCCAGAACACTTTAACCCATCACAGTTACTCTTGTTGGGCGCAGGAACAGGCCCTGCTGTTAAATATTACTTATTACTCGAACATCAAGCTCATCCATACATATCTAGTAATACTTGTAGTGCAAAATAAACGTTTGTATTGCAAACATGAAGCCAAGACTGTCTAGGCATAATTTTGAAAACATGATATTGAATATGAGATACCATTGCATCTTGCTGTCACAGAAGTATACTTGCCAACAACAGCGGGCCTATTATCCGTTCCTCCTCATTGGTGCAGTCCCCACTCAGAACTGATACTACATCATTTGTCCATAGAATGTGATCATATACCTGTTAAATACAATTGCAATTTCTTTTGCACATGACAAAAACAATGATTTTAAAAAACCCAACCCAACACTAGGGCATACATAGAAAGCACTGCATGTGACATTCACCAACGATCCACTGCATGTGAATCCTCCTGGTGGATGAGCTTAGTAAATGTTGTATTCTCTGCTTTATAAATATGCCTATAAAAGTTGAGGAAATATACTGAACAATTATATATTAGTATAGAATTTTTCTATAACCAAAGTTTTTTTCTGCTTATATTTTGCCTTCCCTAACTTCTCATTTCCTCCTTCAATAATTCCCTAATGAAAATAAAACTTTCCATTTTCATTGCATATTTTATTTTACACCCATTTATGCCATCGCTGTCTGTCTGTACCTCTCCATGCAGGCAGATCATGGCTGGTGGGAGGGGCCAGGAGGGCACTGTACACTTCTTCTTGAAAATATCACAGCACCCTCAGCCATGATGCATGCAGTGGGCTGGCTCTTGGGAGGAGTTATGCAAATATCAAAATACCTTGATGGGTCTGACTCAGTCTGGTGAAGTGGAAATCCTAGGGAGACTCCATGCATGTGTAGGGATCTTCTGCTCTCTACTGTTTGTATTTGTATATTGCTGTGCTGCTTATCACAGATTTAACTATGTATAGCACTCCCGGTCTATGGGTTGGTGGATTGGAAACTCCAGAAGGAGGAATTTAGGAGAGAGAGAGAAAGTCTGAGACACATGCTGAGACACCTTGCTGTATGTTAGTAGTTGAACCTGTTTATTGCAATGGAGTTTATATGCAGCTCTTGGGTTTTTTAGTTAACCCTGTCCTTTCTGATGTGGGATTCTATAGTTAGTGTCAGGGCTCAATAAGCAGCACAGGCTAGAGCCAGGTTAGGCAGTTGATAGCCGCTTAATAGTTAGAGGTCTGAACACATAACAGAGTAAAAGCTGCTAGAGACTGAGATGTAGAGTACAATGGCTAGAGGGTCTGCTCATCATCGTAGAACTTGTTTTCAGGTCTCTGACGCCACAACAGACCCTGCTTCGTGATCATCCTCAGGGGCCCCTGCAACTGGACTTTGCCGCAACATTCATCTGTTAATAACTATATGTACCCGGGTATATGTGAACAATTCCACTAGGACCCTTGTTGGGCCCTTTGCTGATAATACCTGTTTGTCTATTGGATGCATGTACGATTCCTAGTGTTTTCTAACCTTTTTCTATATATGTAACTTGTACTATTTCCATACTGGTGTGCATCTATATACTATACTTATGGTTAATGTTATATGCTGATTGCAGTAATTCCTTTGCTCCCTATTACTTTGATTAGATTACTAGTTAATTTCCCAAGAAGAGAAGAACCCTCTCTGTTCATAGAGGTCCTGTCCTGGGTGAAGGCACTGCCAACGTTATTATGAATCCCACTCTTCCACTTAGCGAAGGTTCTGTTATTTACCTACAGGTTTAGCACAATATCCTGTTTGGGGAGCACTATTTCTCATAACCCTCCCCCCCCCAAGAGAGGCCTACACATCTTTGCTCCTATTCCTAGTAACTTCCCTGGTGCAGCAATAAACTTTGCACACAAATTGCAGTTGTTATTCACCCTTAATGTGTTACTAAACCAAGGACGCTGCAATCACCATATCAGGTCTCCTACAGTACACAGAACATGGAAATGCAATTATTTTAGTAAATATAAACTGCTAAACACCTTTTCTCATCAGCTGTATATAGCAGTCTTATGACGTCTATCAGTGTCTGCTTAAAGCTTTATAGGAGGAGTTTTCATTCTCCTCTGACTGCCCTATGAGGTTGCAGGACCCCTGATCCTCTATCTGGACAGTGCTGATACACACCAAACTGAGCATGTGCAAAGTGCCCCCAAGGCTCTATACTATCAGCAGATGGATTGGAGACTGTGGAAGAAGAGGAGGATCAGAGAAGACAGGATCAAATGGCCTTTTTACACAATGTGGAGGATTAACCCCTTAGGTTCCACAGTGAGTATAACAAGCATGCTTTACTGCATATACGGAATGATTTTACTGTTGTGGGTGTAGTAACACTTTAATCACGTCAGCCCCAGAAGGATTTACCCCCTTCCTGACCAAGCCCTTTTTTGTGATACGGCACTGCGGTACTTTAACTGACAATTGTTCGGTTGTGTGACTTTGTACCTAAACAAAATTGACTTCCTTTTTTTCACACAAATAGAGCTTTCTTTTGGTGGTATTTGATCACCTCTGCAGTTTTTATTTTTAGCGCTATAAACAAAAAAAGAGCAACAATTTTGAAAAAAAAGCAATATTTTTTACTTTTTGTTATAATAAATATCCGCAAAAAATATATATAAAAAATTTAATTTCTTCCACAGTTTAGGCCAATATGTATTCTTCCACATTTTTTTGGTAAAAAAAATAGCAATAAACGTACATAGCACTGCACTGTTTTTGTTATATTTGCTTTTTGTGCCTACTAAACAAAAAGAAAATAGCGCTGCACTGTTTTTGTTATAAATAAACGTACATTGATTGGTTTGCGCATTGGTTAATGCGCCTTCAAAATAGGGGATAGATTTATGGCATTTTTATTATTATTATTATTATTTTATTAATATTTTTTTTTATTAGTAATGGCAGCGATCTGAGATTTTTATCATGACTGCGACATTGTGGCGGACAGATCGGACACTTTTGACACTATTTTGAGACCATTGGCATTTATACAGCAATCAGTGCTATAAAAATGCACTGATTACTGTGTAAATGTCACTGGCAGGGAAGGGGTTAAACACTAGGGGGCGATCAAGGGGTTAACTGTGTTCCCTCAGCATGTTCTAACTGTAGGAGGGGGGGTGGGCTCACTAGAACATAACAGAAATCACTGCTCCCGATCATTGGGAGCAGTAGATCCCTGTCATGTCTTGATTGCTAATTGAAATCCACCCACACCCTACCCCTATCAGTGTATATATATATATATATATAAGCTTCTCTTGGGGGAAGCATTTGCAGGGGGTACACATTTGCAACTTGGCTCTTTCTCAAAGTGGCAATTTCTATAAGTGGAATGCACTTCTGACTCTGCACTTCAGCGAATGTACAAAGCGAAGGGACACAAGATAAACACTTTGAAAAACAGCACACAGACATCAGGTGAACTTGTTTACTCCTTTAGCTCTTTTTCCTTGTAACATGCATTCTCTACCACTGCTTTTGACAACTCTGTCCTCCATCCTAAAACTATCTCTCCTTCACCCCTCTTCTCCCCCCCACAGCATATATATATCACCCTCACTCCTGTCCTGTCCTTATTACTGCACCCACCAACTCCTGCTAATTCTAAATCCACATACACTAAAAATCTCCAAGACCCTGGGGCATGTCACTTCATATAAATCCCACTCCCATATTACCTCCCTCACCCTCTTGCTTCTCCTAACCTCTGGAGATATATCCCCAAACCCTGGGCCTCCATCATTTAACTGTACCCCATGCACCCATCACCCTGCACCCTCTGGCAGCAGCCGCAATCAACAAAATGTAGTTCCCATTTCTATTCTTCCCAAGACCAGACTCCCTTTCTCTTGTGCCCTTTAGAACTCCCGCTCTGTCTGCAACAAACTCACCTCTCTCCATGACCTCTTTATTGCCAACTCATTTAACCTACTTGCCATTACTGAAACCTGGCTCCACAAATCCGACACTGCATCTTCTGCTGCCCTATCCCATGGTGGTCTTCTCTGGACTCACTCCCCCAGATCCAGCGGACGTAAGGGAGGAGGTGTTGGAATCCTTCTAGCCCCACATAGCACCTTTCAGGTACTTCAGCCACCTCCCTCTCTGTCACTCTCCTCTTTCGAAGCACACTGCATTCGTCTTTTCACTCCAATTTCTCTAAGGATAGCTGTGATCTACAGGCCCCCTGGACCAGTATCAACCTTTCTTGAAGAGTTCTCTGCCTGGCTACCCTACTTTCTTTCTTCTGAAATCCCCACAATCATTCTCGGGGATTTCAACATTCCTATTAATACTAACACTCCTTCCACTTCCAGACTTCTTTGCCTAACATCCTCCTTTGACCTGAAGCAGTGAATACATGCTCCAACTCACTCAGAAGGCAATATCCCTGACCTCGTGTTCTCTGACCTTTGCACTCCATGCAACCTCTCTAACTATCCATTGCCTCTCTCTGATCACCACCTTATTAGTTTCACTCTCTCCCTTTCCTTTACCTCCTCTCCCTCCAACCACCTTAAAGTTACCCGCAGAAACCTACGTAATCTCAACCCTTCTCTTCTCTACTCTGCAATCAACAACCTCTACGACAAAATCTCACCCCTATCCAGCACCAACCTAGCCACTTCTGATACTAGAAGTCTGAAAAAACGTAGTCGTGCTCTTGAGCGCCTGTGGCGTAAGACTAAATCCCAGAGAGATTTCAACCGATATAAATCTGCCCTCCAAAAATACAATTCCAGCCTCCTCTCTGCCAAGCAGACCGATTTTACCACTCTCATTAGCAACTTATCATCCTGTCCCCTGTCAACTCTTCTCCACCTTCAACTCTCTACTTCGTCCTTCACCGCCTCCACCCCCCAACTCACTCACTGCCCAGGAGATCGCCAATCACTTCAAACAGAAGATTGATACTATTCGCGCGGAGATCTCTACTGTGCCGACACCCTCCACGCTTTACACTTCATGCCCACAGGCACAATCATTATTTCCTTTTTTCAACCCCACCACTACAGACGAAGTTGCTAAACTACTTGCTAATGTCCACCTTACCACCTGCCCTCTGGATCCTGTTCCCTCACAAATGCTACGTTCACCCTCTGGCCCTATGCTACACTCTCTAACCCACATCTTCAATCTCTCCCTCTCTTCTGGCATCTTCCCTAACTCTCTAAAACATGCACTTGTCGGACTCATACTTAAAAAGCCCTCACTGGACCCATCCAATCTTAACAACCTACGCCCCATCTCCTTGCTCCCCTTCTTTTCCAAACTCCTCGAACGTCTGGTCTACAACCAACTGAGCGTCCACCTCGCTGATAATGGCCTTCTTGATCCCCTTCAGTCTGGATTTCGTCCTCAACACTCCACAGAAACTGCTCTCCTAAAACTAACAAACGATCTACTAACGGCCAAAACCAATCGACACTATTCTGTACTCCTACTCCTGGACCTCTCTGCTGCCTTTGATACGGTTGACCACCCCCTCCTCCTCAAAAAACTACACGCCTTTGGTCTCCGTGACTGTACACTTCACTGGTTCTCTTCCTACTTATCCAACCGCACCTTTAGCGTTTCTTATAACTCTACTTCCTCCTCTCCTCTTCCTTTCTCTGTTGGGGTCCCTCAGGGTTCTGTTCTTGGACCTCTACTATTTTCAATCTACACCGCCTCCCTGGGTCAACTAATAGCCTCCCATGGCTTCCAATACCACCTCTACGCTGATGACACCCAAATCTATTTCTCTACCCCTCAGCTCACTCCCTCTGTCTCCTCACGAATCACTAATTTACTCTCAGATATATCAGTCTGGATGTCACACCACTTCCTCAAACTCAATCTAGCCAAAACCGAACTTATAATTTTTCCTCCCCCATATGCCTCTTCCCCTGATCTCTCTGTCAAAATCGATGGCACTATAAGCCCATCCCCACATGCCAAGGTTCTAGGTGTAGTCCTAGACTCTGAACTCTCCTTCAAGCAACACATCCAATCACTGCCCAAATCCTGCCGCCTCAACCTCCGCAGCATCTCCAAAATACGCCCCTTTCTAATCAATGACACAAAAAAGCTCTTAATTCACTAGCTGGTCATCTCTCGCCTCGACTACTGCAACTCCCTTCTCATTGGCTTAGCTCTACACAGTCTATCACCTCTTCAATCCATTATGAATGCCGCTGCCAGACTCATCCACCTTACCAATCGCTCTGTGTCTGCCACTCCTCTCTGCCAATCCCTCCACTGGCTTCCATTCGGCCAAAGAATTAAATTCAAAATTCTAACAACTACGTACAAAGCCATCCACAATTTCGCCCCAGCTACATCACTAGCTTAGTCTCTAAATACCAACCTACTCGCTCTCTTCGTTCCTCTCAAGACCTCCTGCTCTCTAGCTCCCTTGTCACCTCCTCCCATGCTCGCCTCCAGGCCTTTTCCAAAGCCTCTCCAATCCTATGGAATGCCCTACCCCAATCTGTCCGCTTATCTCCTACTTTATTAGCTTTCAGACGATCCCTGAAAACCCTTCTCTTCAGAGAAGCCTATCCTACCCACACCTAACAACTGTATTTTCATTTTTTCCATCAGCTCATCCCCCACAGTTATTACCTTTTGTTTCCACTTGACCCTTCCTTCTAGATTGTAAGCTCTAACGAGCAGGGCCCTCTGATCCCTCCTGTATTGATTTGTACTGTAAGTGTACTGTCTGCCCCCATGTTGTAAAGCGCTGTGCAAACTGTTGGCACTATATAAATCCTGTATGATAATAATAATAATAATAATAATGTTGCTAGGCAGAACAGGGAAATGCCTTGTTTACATAGGCATCTCCCCGTTCTGTCTCTCTTTGCCGCGATCGCGGGGCACCAGCAGACATCAAGTTCACTGGACCCGCGGGCACGCTCCCGCAGCAGGCGCATGCCCACTAGCCGTGGATGACACAGCGACATACAGGTACGTTGTTTTGCGCACCCGTGCCACTTTGCCAACCTATATCGGCGTGAGACGGTCAGCAAGTGGTTAAGCAAGCTGTTTCTGTAAACTCAATGCAGTCTGCTCTGATGAAGGATACTGGATCTCCACAACATTGTATACCAAATCTGTCTGTGCACTTCACATTATCATTAGTGTTACTAAGCAGTGTTCTTAGTCTGGACTTTTTTTTGTGCATTCAGATCCACAATATAGCCAATAGATGAGGCAATGGCAGTAAGCTATGTAATGCAGAACAACAGTAACATAGGAGAAATTGGGATCCATGCCTGGAGTCGCTGTGAAGAGGATAATGATAATTTGCCGTGGTGGAGGGCCAGACAATCAACACTGTTTTTTCACCCAACAATCAATCCATTAAAAACAGATTGCTTTTTGCTGTTTGAAAAAAATTACTTTTAGCTAGCTTTTGGTATTAAAGAAGTTCTATGGGCACGGCATTCAATTTAATTTTATAACATCTGCATTGTAATACCAATACAAACAATAGTTATTTTTGACAATCCAATATAAGCTTACTTGAAAATTATCCTTTCAGATTGTGAGTTCTGCCTGTCTGCTGACCATCTCTTTCCACAACTTCCTGGATTCCTTGCATGCTTTGCAGCTTCTCCTCTGTTGGTTACTTTCATTTTCTAAGGATTACATATCCCATGGTTCCGTCCTGCCTGCAAGCTGTGATTCCTGCACTGACTCTGCCTCCTGAAACACCTCATGGCAGCACCTTTGTAGCTCAGAAGGCAGGCTCTGTGAAAGGTGTGACACAGCAGTGCTACTCACAGGACATAGTGAATATGTGGCACAGAATTCAAGTGAGTAAATGTGTGGGGATCTTAACAAAGTTTACAAACATCAACAATGTTTAAATTAATAGGAGTTCTATGTGTTAATGAACATGTATGGTTGTCCTTTATTTATAAATTTGACCATTACTTTACACAGAAGAAATAAAAGCTTACCAAAAGCTTTCGTGGGGGCTTGTGGAACAGTAAATTCTATGCATCAGATGACACAGCTTTCCACAACCACTAGTTACCAAGACTATAGTTATGTGAAGAATGAAACGTTCATCTTTTTATTTACAATAAACACGACCATAAAAAATGCTAAAATTATATTTTAACAAAAGAAATACCGCCAATACTCAAGTCTAAAAGCACAGATAACATACCACAGGTTTTACCAGGATATTTAATTAAAAAATGACATACATTTCAAACATTGACCAGAAACAGCAGTAAAATATTGTAATGCAGTGCACACATAAAAATAGACATTTAATTTGTCAATAAAAATGTGGTTACATTTATATGATTTGCGCAATACTCCTATTTTGAAATCTTGGCAAAGTAAAAGTTATTGCACACACAGGTCCATGCTGGCCTATAGTGAAGACATTTTAATGATCAAATTAAAAAGTAAAAACAATAGATCATAAGAAAATGATAGTCAATATTCTCCACTTCCATTATTCTGAGTACCTACTACAATATCACAGATTACAGGCTCAGCAATAGCCAACAGCATACCTTGGGCTTTGGGCTATACACATTTTACTGCCTTTGCCCCCTTATAAACCAGGTTTAACCATTCTGCAGTGCAATTGTTGGTAAATGAAACCTATACTGAGATAAAAACATCCCCTACCACTTATGTTTTCTCATTCTATAAATACTAGTTGCTTGCCTTTTCATCCTCATCATTTGCTTGAGTACATTCTGAGTCATTGCCTTTGAACAAGTATCCAGATTAGGTACTCTTGACTACAGTTGGGCCTAACTCACTTAATAGCAATGATACACCCAAATCTCTCTACCTTTCACTCCACCAGACTCAGATGTCTGCCCACCACCCAATTTATCCCTGTTTTATGAATTCAGATTAACAGAATTGGGGGCTGCACTGTAGGCTCAAATCCCTTAGCTAAGGATCAGTACAAAGCCTGCTTAGGCTTCTCCTTCTAATGCTTTTCACTCTGCAGTACAGCTTAGACATGCTTCAAAATACAAAAGCCAGAAACAGCCAGGCAACTTGCATTTTCAGGAGAAGGTGAGCAATTGCAGTGAACCTTTACATGCTGGTGCCTAAGAACTGGCATTTTCAAGTGTCAGTTTGTTAGCTACTATATTATAATCTTCCATTGGATTAAAGTGCTAGCAACAACCCAATCTTATGCAGATTTAGTATTTAGTTTGGTGCAAACTGTAGTTTTTGTATAAATCTCTGTTATAACCAATTTGGATTTCCACACGGAATATTTTGGCAGTGGGTACAATAGTTCATTCTTTCTTGCACCTTAATTTTAAAACCATGATCCCACTTAAAAACAAAAAAAATGTTAAGTGGCATTTACCTTCTGAAAGCAGAAATCTAACTTTACTCCAGAGGTTCTGTTCTTAAAGTGGTGTTCCACACAAAAAAAATGCATGAATGTGCCTAAAAAAAATAAAAAAACATTAGGAAACATTTTCTTTTGAACTCACCTCTAAATGGCTGTTGCTAGGGGGTCCCTCGTAGTCTGCCTCCTTCAGTGCCTCGGCTGGTGACATCACTTCCCCTCGGTGCAGGAAGGGCTCAGCTCTGCTCCCTCCCTCTTGTCAATCATCTGGGACACATTACAGGTCCCAGATGACTGAGCGGCCAATCACGACGTGCGGCGCCGCTCGCACATGTGCAGTGGGTGCCCGGCTGTGAAGCCACAGCCGGGCACCCACATTTGCAATGCTGGTGCCGCCAAACGGAGGGGGAGACGAGCGGGGCTTTTATACCCTGCATCGCTGGACTGTGGGACAGGTAAGTGTCCGATTATTAAAAGTCAGCAGCTGCAGTATTTGTAGCTGCTGGCTTTTAATTTATTTTAAAAAATGGGAACTTCTCTTTAAGTGATTGCAACCAACAATAACATCAGCTTGAAGACACCAGCATGGGGATGTCAACAAATGAATAATGCAAATTGCTGTCTACAGGTTGCTTTGATTTTTACATTAAATGGAATTGTCAGCTTTAGTTACAAATAAGTGCCCTGGCCACAGTTGAGGTGATCTGTTTTTAGATTAAGAACAGTTCTTCAAGCCATAGTGATCTCTCTATTTCTAGCAAAATAAAACTACTGTACTTCCTTATGAACACTGCCCCGTATAAGCCACATGCAGAAGATTGGCCCTGTTAGGCTTTGCAACAATTTTTTTCTTTTTCCATGTTGGGGTGGTTAGCCCCAGGAATCAACCCCCAGCCTGAAGATAAAGGGTGCCCTTGTCTGCCTCATTGCTGGAGATCTTCCCGACATAGCTGACCATAGTGATAGTTAAGCTAACTTGTATGGGTCTCAGGACCATTTTGACTGTAAACAACACACCACTACATCAAAGTAGAAATACCCTTTCGGCAAGATATTTATAGAGGTTCTGAGCTGCCATATGCTGCTAGGAAATACAACATTTTATGTAAAAACAGAAATATATTTAGGAATGTTGTTCCAACTATACATACTGTAAACTCATGACTCCACTGAAGCAGAATGCTAAACCATTATTAAAAACAAGAAGTGATTGTATACAGCTACATGAAACTATATTTACACTAAGATAATTAGGCATGCATCAGTTATAGGTCTCACCATCTATGGTATTGACTGAAAGCTTATAACAGTTATAGTTCTCACCATTTATGGTATTGACTGAAAACATATAACAGTTATAGGGTCTCACATCTATGGTATTGACTGAAAACATAAGAGTCATAGGTCTCCCCATCTATGGTATTGAATTAAAGCTTGCACATCTAAGTCAGAAGGCTGTTTGTTCAATATGTATCCTAATGTTTTGCTAAGCCGTTATAAAATAACCTCAGCTATCATGCTAAACATGAACTTGTTGGTAGGTGTTTATATAGTCACCATATTCATGTATGTTTTAAGGCCCGGTATCAGTGGAGTTAATTGCATGAGGTGGTGCATTGACTAGTGGGGAGGTCACTCCCCATTGTGAAGGTATATAGGGGAGTGTTCTATGGAAAAGGTGGGAAGGCTACACATCCTGCAATGTGATTGTTATTGGAGGAGGGAATCCACCCATGACAGGACCTGGAGTTGGGTAGTGTAAAATTACCAGCCATATGTATGGGAAGTATATGAGCCAAAGGTATGCAAACCATTGTACAGCCTGCAACATTGTACCATTGTACAGCTTAAAACAATGCTTAGTCTAAGCTACCTCAAGGAAACTATTGTTATCAGTAATACCTACACTACAGCAAAGTTGTGTGCCCTACCGTCTCTTCAACGAATGGGTTTGTTATTGACTAGTCAGTTGTATTGGGAATGAATGTGAAGACGGCATGTCTGATTGGGAGCATTCTAACCATGTGCTAATATTGTGAATTAATCCTCGGTATACGAGTTCATTTTTGGTCTGGTCACCTAATGAAGGTAAGTGTGCTCTCACAGCTTATGCAACAAGGGGAATGAAGTGTAAATGATTAAGAGTGATTACGAGTTCTTTTGTAACATCGATGGGGATGGTGGTGGCCTGTGGAAAAAGGTTCAGGTCAAAAGGGTTGTTTAGTGTTAGTCTAAATATGCTCTTCTCAGCAGTGAGTCCCTACCTTAAGACTGCTACAGTATGGAGCTTTCCTAGGGGCAGGGCCTGAACCACTAAAGAAGCAAAGCTTTACAAGAGAACAATGTCCCCTTCAACACCAAGGGTTGAAGCAAGACAAGTGTACAGTGCTGAAGAAATGGAGGAGTTAGTGTTCTGCACTGTTAACCTGAAATGACTCTGTTAACTAGTGCTAGCACAGGTAAGAACAGATCAATGTCATAGAAAAGACGCTGTCCTGACGTGAGGCCTGGTGGAGAGGTCTGAAAAATTGTTGTCATAGGGTGTCAACTAACATTTATTATTTTTAATGTAGTGGGGTAGGCGGCATGGTTACCCCTTGTCCGCAGGCAGTGGTGCCCATTCAGTATCTCCCTTCAACATGCTGATGAGTTAGCTAAATACTAATAGACATGCAAATATATGATAAGCCACTTGTGTAATGTTAGTGAGTTTGAATTGCTTAACCAAACATGCTAAGTAGATTCAGTAGGCAGGAAGGAGAAAATGATACCCACCCAGAGATACCAGTTGTAGCAAAGCATTACTAGACTAATCACAACACTTCAATGCTTTGAAGTTCCTTGCTAAATTAGAGTGAAATTTGGGAAATAACTTATAGCATAGCATCTTGTGTAATTGATTGCTCGAAAGTCTTCTTCAGAATGAATATGTTTGTCATTTTTTTTAGTCTTCACCTGAATATGTGTGGTTTAGGTGTTTATGTGGACGCATTTGGTTTAGTCTTTTCTATGACTGTAGAAAAAAGGATGACCTCCTAGATAATAAGTATTTCTATAGGCTTAAAGTCTAGGCACCATGTGATAACATAGATTTTTTTTTTTTTTACTGCCGTTCTTTCATTTCCCACCCACCTGAATATTGCCCTGTCAACAATACAATGAATACAGGTAACAAAAGAAATAAAATATGTAATTATGAAGGAATCTAATAGTCTACCAACCCTTGAGCTACAGTTAGCCATGGTTACTGACTATGGGATGTGATGTTATCTCTAAATAAATATTTTTGCAAAAGATCAGCTCAGGAACTTTAAGAGTTTCCTGTTACCAGCTTGATAAAAAATGCAAGTAAAATCATTGAAACATCAAATATTATTTTTCTTACTTGCAGTGTTTTCCCCTTCAACAAATCATTTTTTTTTACTCACTTGCCTTTAAGCTTACTAGAAAGTTGACTAGTCAAGGAAGAGTCAATTCCCTAGCACAGCCCCTTTTCTCTTCTGTGGGTGTCAATTTACTCTCTGTGCTGACCCAGCTCCTGTGCCCCTCCTTTCATCTCTCTACACTATCTTTATGTACAGTTGTGCTCATAAGTTTACATACCTTGGCAGAATTTATGATTTCTTGGCCATTTTTCAGAGAATATGAATCATAACACAAAAACATTTCTTTCACTCATGGTTAGTGTTTGGCTGAAGCCATTTATTATCAATCAACTGTGTTTACTTTTTTTTAAATCATAATGACAACACAAACTACCTAAACGACCCTGATCAAAAGTTTACATACCCTGGTGATTTTGGCCTGATAACATGAACACAAGTTGATACAAAGGGGTTTATGGCTTCTAAAGGTAACCATCTCAACTGTGATCTGTTTGCTTGTAATTAGTGTGTGTGTGTGTGTGTATAAAAGATCAATGAGTTTCTGGACTCCTGACAGACCCTTGCATCTTTCATCCAGTGCTGCACTGACATTTCTGGATTCTGAGTCATGGGGAAAGCAAAAGAATTGTCAAAGGATCTGCGGGAAAAGGCAGTTGAACTGTATAAAACAGGAAAGGGATATAAAAAGATATCCAAGGAATTGAGAATGCAAATCAACAGTGTTCAAACTCTAATCAAGAAGTGGAAATGAGGGGTTCTGTTGAAACCAAACCATAGTCAGGTAGACCAACTAAAATTTCAGCCACAACTGCCAGGAAAATTGTTCGGGATGCAAAGAAAAACCCACACATAACAGGTGAAATACAGGACCTTCATAAAACGTGGTGTGGCTGTTTCAAGATGCACAATAAGGAGGCACCTGAAGAAAGATGGACTGCATGGTCGAGTCACCTGAAGAAAGCTATTACTACGCAAATGCCACAAAGTACCCCATTTACAATATGCCAAACAGCACAGAGACAAGCCTCAAACCTTCTGGCACAAAGTCATTTAGAGTGATGAGACCAAAATTGAGCTTTTTGGCCAGAACCATAAACGCTACATTTGGAGAGGAGTCAACAAGGCCTATGATGAAAGGTACACCATTCCTAATGTGGAACACGGAGGTGGATTGCTGATGTTTTGGGGATGTGTGAGTTACAAAGGCACGGGAAATTTGGTCAAAATTGATGGCAAGATGAATGCAGTATGTTATCAAAAAATACTGGAGGAACATTTGCATTCATCAGCCAGGAAGCTGTGCATGGGATGTACTTGCACATTACAACATGACAATGATCCAAAACACAAGGCCAAGTCGACCTGTCATGGCTACAGCAGAATAAAGTGAAGGTTCTGGAGTTAACCATCTCAGTCTCCTGACCTCAATATCATTGAGCCACTCTGGGGAGATCTCAAACGTGCAGTTCATGCAAGACAACCCAAGAATTTACAGGAACTGGAGGCTTTTTGCCAAGAGGAATGGGCAGCTTTATCATTTGAGAAGATAGAGAGCCTCATCCACAAACACCACAAAAGACTTCAAGCTGTCATTGATGTTAAAGGGGGCAATACACGGGGTATGCAAACTTTTGATCAGGGTCATTTGGCTAGTTTCTGTTGTCATTATGATTTAAAAAGAGTAAACACAGTTGATTGATAATAAATGGCTTTAGCCAAACACTAACCATGAGTGAAAGAAAAGTTTTTGTGTTATCATTCATATTCTCTGAAAAATGGCCAAGAAATCATAAATTCTGCTAGGGTATGTAAACTTATGAGCGCAACTGTAGCTGCTGGAGAAGGAGTAAAGGGGTGGGCTCTGAATCTGCTGGGCTTTACGATGGCTACAAAAAGGAGGTTTTTACTTATAGGAATATTTTTGTTGAAATTACTGGTCTGGCGATAAGGTGCCTATACTTGCTAGTTATTATCCTAGCCTACATGTTCTTGCATTGGCAATATGCAAATACAGCCTTATCTGTTAATGTGACATAATATTCATCACTTTTAAGTCAAAATCAGGCGCATCAGGTGACAATCTTAAGTCTATGAATACTTAAGGCTCTCTGTTTCAACTTTTTTTTATTAACTCTTTGTTCCCATTCTGCAACAGGCTGGCAAGGGATATGGGACATTTATCTCAATAAAGTGTGTATAGTCTCACTCATGATATCTAGGAATAATCTTGTAGAAGGTGGCTGGGTTCTCTGTGGCAAGTGCCCTGGATGTAAATATATCTCTTTCAACATATAACATTTTAAGCACATCTAAACAACTGGTGATGCTATTTAGATCATGTTTTTTCAATATAACATGTTCCCACTAATCAACCAGCCCATTGCCAGTGTCATTATTAATAGATAACTGGCTCGGGCCTGGAAAAAATAAAAATTTTGGGTATGCCTACAAATGAAACATATTTTTACTTTGTGGGCTTATTTGCACTATGCTTTCATTTATTTATTTAAGGTACTTATATAGCGCTGTCAATTTACGCAGCGCTTTATATATACATTATACATTCACATCAGTCCCTACCCTCAAGGAGCTTACAATCTAAGGTCCCTAACTCACATTCATACATACTAGGGCCAATTTAGACAGGATCCAATTAACCTACCAGCATGTCTTTGAAGTGTGGGAGGAAACCCACGCAGACACAGGGAGAACATGCAAACTCCAGGCAGGTAGTGTCGTGGTTGGGATTCGAACCAGCGACCCTTCTTACTGCTAGGCGAAAGTGCTACCCACTACACCACTGTGCCACCCACTTTCATTCAACTGTAATCCATTAGATGACATGCATGTGTAGAGCTACAGCATATGTGGGTAGGGATAGCATTCCAATGGAAAAAAATAAAAGAGTATTTTGGTGCTGTTGCTTGTGCAGATTATCTTTTAGTAACCACATAAAATGAAGACAGAACAACTTAATAGGTATCAAGTTTAAGGAACAACATGAATTGCTCATAACAAAAAAGATAAAGTAAATCCTAAATATTAGATTGTGGATGGCCATTAGGAAGGTATCTAAGCACTAAAAGATCATTTTTCACCAGATGCACACATATTCCTATATGATTATCAGAGCAGACATGACCTGTATATACAGTAGGTACTATACAGATTTATCATCCATAGTGGTGTTACAGGGTTATATTTGTTTTTTTAACATTCCTTACTGATAACCCATGTTAAAAAATTCCTGAATAATGGCCATCTTATGTTTATAAGAACAATAAACGGCAATATCAAAGGACAGTACAGCAGTATGCATGTATAGGGTTCTCATATTTTAAACCCTGCTTGAAAAGGTAGAACAACAACTCCCTGTTCTAATTGTCACACTTCTGGAGATGGATAAAAATTATAGTACATTTTTTATGCTTTTCACAGATTGTTACCAAGCCAGCCTAAATATTTTGCTATTATGTGGTGAGCTATTTCCAAATCAAAGGGCAATGTATTTAATAAAATAATGCCATGGAAGGTGTTATCATAGTGGTGGTGTATTACTTGTACCCCAGCTTGCCGTAGTCTTGATACATACATAAAGCCATCGTCCCTTAAGACATCATACATGCATGTTATGACATACGTTAACGGCAGACCTTTTAATTTGTCATCTTCTGTTAACAATGGAGATACTCTTGTGTCCAAAATTGCTGGGTATTTTTTAACAAAACTTGGGTCTCCATATTGAGGCTTGTGGTAAATGTGGTGGTTTTTCAGGCTATCGGGCAATAAAGTACTCCAGTTTATAAACTTAAATAAATGAGCTTCTTGAGATGGCATATGTCTGTTAGTGAACATGGCTTCAAATAATTTTTGATCAGTGGTAAAATATTCACTCCAAAAACGCACCATGAGTGTCCTGGACAGTATAGGCATATTGCCATTTTCTCGGTAAGATGGCGTGTTTAGATCAAGGCTCTGCAGAACTGGGTAGATTAATGCCTGAATCTTCAGTTTCACTTTGACTTCAGGGTCATGCAACAGCTGCAAAAGTCAAATCAATGTTATATTAAATAATTAAATCAGAGCTTGAATGTTTGCCCATATTTCACATATTAAGTTTATTTTTGTTGCCAGCATGAGGTGCATTTCATTTTAATGGGATACTGCAAACCTCTTACTTTATCAACTAGTAGAAGAATTGTGTGTGGCAGGAATACTGTATGGGAGTTGCCATGACTGATATTATACAGTAAATAGCTGTCATAAACCTGACCTAACCTGACTTTCCTATCTATTGAGTCACTGATGTATCCCCTTAATATGAGTACCTGCCATGATATGATATAAGGCAACAACTTAAATTCATCAAAAAAGCTCTACATTTTATTTGTTCAAATACTGTTATGCCCTGTACACACAATCTGACTTTCTGACAACAAAACCATGGAATTTTGTTCAAAGATTGTTGGCTCCAACTTGTCTTGGATACACACGGTCACACCAATGTTGGCCAACAATTACGAACGTAATGACGTACAAGACGTACAAGACGTACGGAGAGCCGATAAAAAGGAAGTTCAATAATCATGCGCCACCCTTTGGGCTCCTTCTGCTAATGTTGTGTTTGGTGAGCATTGATTCTGAGCATGCGTGTTTGTACTTTGAACTTTTGTCCGACGGAATGTGTCGGAAAGTCCGACAGCACACATTTGTTGCCGGAAAATTTGAGAGCATTCTAGCCAACATTTGTTGGCAGAAAGTCTAACAACAAATGTCTGATGGAGCATACACACGGTTGGACTTTCTGCCAACAAGCTCACATCCAACATTTATTGTCGGAAAATCCGATCACGTGTACAGGGCATTAGACTTAGATATTCTTCCATTACTTCTCATGATTTCTTAGATCACATTTCATCCTAACCTGCCCAACTTTTATTTTCTGAAATATCTTAAAGCTGAATGCCAAGATATAAAGGACACAAATTAAAGCAGCTACATAATACATCATGAAATGTATTTTGTTTAAATGCAAGAAGTGTGAGTACCTGCATTTGGCTTGTCTACTGTACAGTCTTTAGTGCAGAACACAAATTCATAGGTGAAAGGAGGAGAGTATACAGTAATACAGACCAGAGCTAATTAGAGTTCTGCTTTTCTTTTCACTGTCCAATCGTAGGATGTGTGACCTGTAACTGAAACTGCCGCATATAAACAGCAGCATAGGTGTGCTCAGCCTATTGCATTAGGGTGTGCACCACACATACATATACACACACTATTATAATTGAATGTAAACAAACTTTAACATGTATTAAGACATGGACAATGTCAGTAGAGCAGTAGACACTATCAGTAGGGCAGTGGATGGTGTCATTTTTTTTTCAATTTTTTTACATTCTTTTTTATAATAGTATTATTAATATTTTTTTTACAATTTATTTACAAGCCCTGTTGTGGGACCAAACAGACCCCTGATGTCTCACTTTTGAGATAGAGAAAGGGACTGAGGACAGAGATTCCCCAGTCCCTTTCTCTGTAGCCTCAGCTGCACTGGACAGTGAATGAATGGGAAGTGCTCAGTGTTGAGTGGCTTCCTGTTCCTTCACAAACACAGTTTCCAATGCTACAGTTATGAATGGACACAGGAGTGATCGGTATCGATCACTCACTGTATTCATTCAGTAAATGAAATGACATGGCAAATGACTCTCCATCCTGACACATCCCCTACAGCAGCTGACAGAAGTGGAGAGGAGGAAAGCCAGAAACGCTGTGGGTGGTGGGACAGCAGGGGGAACTGGTGCTGCACAAGGTGATTAGGGTGTGCCCAGGCACACCTGGCACACCCCCTGCGCATACCTATGAACAGCAGATCTCCACCTATGATAGACAGGGCTGTGCTGTGTGTCAGAGATGCTTCAGTTTTAGGGCTTGATAGGCACAAGTACAAACTCTATAGCAAGTAAAATAGCTCCTTTATATATACACTCACCAGCCACTTTATTAGGTACACCTTGCTAGTACCGGGTTGGACCCCCTTTTTGCCTTCAGAACTGTCTTACTTCTTCATGGCATAGATTCAACAAGGTATTGGAAACATTCCTCAGAGATTTTGGTCCATATTGACATGATAGCATCATGCAGTTGCTGCACATTTGTCAGCTGCACATCCATGATGCGAATCTCTTGTTCCACCACATCCCAAAGGTGCTATATGGGATTGTGATCTGGTGACTATGGAGGCCATTGGAGTACAGTGAACTCATTGTCATGTTCAAGAAATCAGTTTGAGATGATTTGAGCTTTGTGACATGGTGCAATATCCTGTTGGAAATAGCTATCAGAAGATGGTACACTATAGTCATAAAGGGGTGGACATGGTCAGCAACAATACTCTGGTAGGCCGTGGCATTTAATTGATGCATAATTGGTACTAAGGGGCCCAAAGTGTGCCAAGAAAATATCCCCCATACCATTACACCACCACCACCAGCCTAAACCTTATTCAAGGCAGAATAGATACATGCTTTCATGTTGTTTACGCCAAATTCTGACCCTACCATCTGAATGTGGCAGCTGAAATTGAGACTGATCAGACCAGGCAATGTTTTTCCAACCTTCTATTGTCCAATTTTGGCTTCAAAGTTCAATGTGCTGTGCACTCAGAGATGGTATTCTGCATACCTTGGTTGTAACGAGTGGCTATTTCAGTTACCATTGCCTTTCTATCATTTCAAACCAGTCTGCCCATTCTCTTTTGACCTCTAACATCAACAAGCCATTTTCCTCCACACAACTGCTGCTCACTGGACATTATCTCTTTTTCGGACCATTCTCTGTAAACTCGAGAGATGGTTGGGCATGAAAATCCTAGTAGATCAGCAGTTTTTGAAATACTCAGACCAGCCTGTCACATTCAAAGACACTTAAATCCCCTTTCTTCCCCATTCTAATGCTCAGTTGGAACTTCAGCAAGTCATCTTCACCGCGTCTAGATGCCTAAATGCATTGAGTTGCTGTCATGTGATTGGCTGATTAGCAATTAGTGTTACCAAGCAATTGAACAGGTGTACCTAATAAAGTGGCCAGTGAGTGTATTTCATCTGTGTACATTTCTCTACATCTTTGGTTACATTACTTACCTGTAATGATGTACATTCCACAATGTGCAGACTGCTAAAAATCTTCACTGCATGGCTGTCCTGTCTGTTAACAGCTTCGGTTCTCTGGACTCAGTTGCACTAAAGATAATCCAACTGGCACACGTCCCTTCTGCCCTCTCCTTCATTGCGAAAAGTTATCTCACTGATTACACTAGCTGTAACATGATTTGTTAATGAAGGAGAGAATCTTGTGACTAATCAGATGCTCCCCCATTCACAGATTGTTTCAGGCAGTGTAATGGAGATGACAAAGGGAGCTGTGAGCTTCAGATGCCATCCATCCATTCAGTGCTTCAGATTGGTGTCTTTCATCCGTCTACACAGTGGGGTTGATTTACTAAAACTGGAGAGTGCAAAATCTGGTGAAGCTGTGCATGATAGCTAATCAGCTTCCAACTTCAGCTTTGATTAAAAAACCTGGAAGCCGATTGGTTTCTATGCAGAGCTGCACCAGATTTAGCACTTTCCAGTTTTAGTAAATCAACCCCAGTGTGGCATGGTGTGTGGATCAGAAGAGTGACTGAATATAAACACAAATATTCAGGAATGTAGAACAAGCAATATATACATTATACTTTTCAAATGTCTGAAGACGTGGTTTGGGCCCAGGTTGACCTAAACTGGACAATTATCTCCCACAGACATATAGTATATAGTAAAAAAAGTGATAAAAAATAAATTCTGTACATCTATTTGTTTTCAGTTCTAAGGATGAACATACACTAAATTACCAACAGTATTGGGACACCTGCCTTTACACGCACATGAACTTTAATGGCGTCCCAGTCTTAGTCCGTAGGGTTCAATATTAAGTTGGCAATTTTTTTTTTATTTGGAGAATCTTGCAAACAAGAAACACATTCCAACTTTTTTTTTTATACAAAAATATAAAAAAATAAATATTATACATATATACATATATATATACATACATACATACACACATACATATATACATACATATATTTCCTTTTTTTTTTTTTTTTTTTTTTTAAATATGCATAACATATTGTATATACGACTAAACAGAATAATAAAGGCTTACTTCAACCTATAATATATGAACAAAAGGGTTTTTTTTTTTCAACCAAGAGGAATATCACTGTATTATATTATACTATATACATATATCACTAAATAGCACAGACATCTTCAACAATTCTACACATTACTCAACTTGATTAACATTCAGACCAAGAAACACAGATTATCATGTGTATGTAGCCTTTCTTCAAAATTATGTTTATCCTTGAAAATCTAAAGGAGTGTCCAGAGAGAAAACAGGGAAAGAACCCAACACCCAGAGATCAACAAACAGCAGCTACAGGCCTGATATTCCTCCACGCCTTTATCCAGACCCTTTGCTGCCATCTGTCTTTCTCGAGACCCCGAATTTTCCCTACCTCACCAAGAATCTCACACACCACCACCGGAACAGGAAGGACTTTCTGCCGAAGGGATACCTGACACCGTGCATTCCAGGTGTAATATCGGACTACTAAGCTGACTAGAAAAAGAGTGTCCAAATCAAATCCCTTGCGATTCTGCAATGCTCCATACACCCACTCAGCATAAGACATGCAAGGCAGGAAAGGAATATTCAGAGCCCTCCCCACCTTTTTATAGACTTCTATATTGAAAGGGCACTGAAGCAAGAAGTGGTCCATGGTTTCCACTTCACCCTGACACTCCACTCTTGGACAACCACGATTGTCCAAAGAGCGGCACTTCACGTTCCCCCTCACATAGAGCCTACCGTGGAAAGCGAGCCAGGCCTGGTCCCTAAATTTCAAGGGAATCCGCTCAGAATTTATTAAACGTAAACCCTCCCTCATAATATGACCTGGGCAATCCCTTAAGGCCAGTGGCGCATGAAAGACAGTACCCACGATCTTCTCCCCCAGGAGTCTCCTAGGAAGGGACCTGATATCCTCCACTGTCACATGCCACCGTTTAAGAATTTTCAGGCACAGGGCAACATAAGCCGGGAGCTTACCATGCTTGATCCTTAGGCTTTTCACTGGCCCGCCACTCTCCCAACAGCCCAGAAAAGGTCTAAACCAGATCTGGAAAATACCTACCCATCCAGGCGGTCTCTCTGCTAGCATGTTACCAAAATTGTGTTTCAAAAACATCAGAGAGAAGAACACAACCGGGTTGACCATCCCTAGGCCACCCTTCCACCTAGATAGGTAAGTCACATTCTGCTTCACAAGATTCAGCCTGTTCCCCATAATAATTGGAAGAAACAACTATAAATCCTGGTATAGCAAGACTCTGGCAAGATGCAAACAAAGCTGACATACAAAAAGGTAGGAATCAGGTAGGTCTTAATCAAGTCCACCCTTTCCCTCAAGGAGAGCCGCCACCCTTTCCAGCATTTCACCTTGACATCAGCATCATTCAGCCTGGCTTCCCAATTTGACTTACTGTAATCATCAGGACCAAACTCGATGCCTAATACTTTGACTTTCTGCTGAGGCCTCGGGAAGGTGTCTGGAAGTGCAAAGCTCTCACCTCCCTCGCTCATCCAAAAAACTTCACTTTTATCACGGTTGACCTTGGAGCCTGATGCCTCGGAATACTGCTCTATAACTGAAACCACCTCCTGTGCCTCCTCTGTCCCAGAGATAAAGACAGAAACGTCATCAGCATAGGGTACAACCCTCAAGGGCGGCTCACCAGTAATGCCCACCGGCACCCCGCACAACGGTCCGCTCTCTAGCCTTCTGATTAAGGGGTCGATTGCGAATACGTATAGCAAAGGGCTCAGCGGACACCCCTGGCGCACCCCCGATCCAACCCCAAAGGGCCGTCCAACCCAACCGTTAACAAGCATGAAGCTCTCTGCCTCTCTGTATAAAGTCTTAAGCCATCCAATAAACCCACCCTCAAGGCCATACTTGTCAAGGAAAAGCCAGAGGTACTCATGATTGACACGATCAAAAGCCTTCGCCTGATCCAGTGCCAGCAAATACTTTCCCCAGCCTTCAGCCCTGCAACGTTCCAGAGCCTCCCGGACAGCTAACACCGCTGAAAAAGTGCTTCTGCCCTGGACCGAACAGTGCTGCTGACGAGAAAGCAATCTGTCTGCTACTGACGACAAGCGCCAGAAAATTATCTTTGCCAGAATCTTTCTATCGACATTAAGAAGGCTAATGGGGCGCCAATTCTCAATCATCGAGGGATCCTTGCCTTTTGACAACAGAATCACAGCAGATTGTCTCATGGAGGGAGGGAGCGAACCCTCCTGCAGACAGCCGTTAAATACCTCCACAAGATAAGTTACCAAGCTGGATTTGAAAATCTTATAAAATTCAGCCGTCAATCCATCTGACCCAGGGGTTTTCTTAATAGCCAGACCATCTATAGCTTTGACTACCTCTTCTGCTGTTATTCCCCCTGTCAAACTTGCAAGCGGAATGTTATTTCCCAGACCTGGTGTAGAATCCAGAAAACTCAACATCTTTGCCCGATCGAGATACTTCTCCCCCAGAAGATCCAGATAAAAAGACCTTGAGACCTCCAGGATCCCTGACCTGGATTTCGTCAAAGAGCCCGTACTATCCCTTAGCCCAACAACCGTCTTAACTGCTGCGCTTTGTTTGCAGTTCTGATAAGGGTCGGGCGAGTGATATTTCCCGTAGTCCCTTTCCAGAACCAAAGAAGCATGCCGGTCATACTGATACTTCCTAAGGAGAAGTTACACCTCAGAGATTGCCCCGGAATCTCCACCACTCGAGACAAAGCGATCAAGTTTTCTCCGCAGCTGCTGGTAGGCAATGTACTTACCAAGCTGTTTCCTTTTTCCTATGGCTTTGAAAAACCCACTAATCCGGCTTTTGGCAAGCTCCCACCACTCCGACTTAATGCTACAGAAATCCAGGATGGTTACCTGAGCCTGAAAAAAATCCTCAAAAGATTGTCTTACCTCCTCGTCATCCAGCAGAGCCGAATTCATCCTCCAAATACCCTTTCCTTTAGGTGGCATATCTGAATCATTGAGAATCACAGACAGCAAAAGGTGATCAGAAAACTCCACCATACGACACTCAGGAGCCGAAAAGGCAGAGTCCCCTTTTAAAAAAAACCTATCTATCCTGCTCTCACAACTGCCTCGCCTAAATGTGTACCCCGTGCTGTCTGGGCAACGCTTAATATGCGCATCTTCCAGACCTGCTTCCCTGGCTATGGTATTAAGAAAAACGCTATCATATCTCAGGCTGTCAGTGGAGCCTTTCCTGTCTTTGGGCCTAGTAACGGTGTTAAAATCACCTCCAAAGACAACTTGCCGAGATGTAAAAAGGAAAGGCTCAATCTTTGTAAAGAGGCATTTCCTCTCCCATCTAGTCTGTGGTCCATAAATATTTATTAAACGCAGATCATGCCCCTTCACAGAGACGTCCAGGACCATTCACCTTCCAATCTCTACCTCGATAACCCGCCGACACGTTACCATGCCAGTAAAAAGTACTGCAACTCCGCTGTACGGCTCAGCCGCAAGAGACCAGAAGGAGGGCCCACGCCTCCACTCCCTCTTTGCCAGGTGGACATCGGCAAGTCTATTTAGCCGGGTCTCTTGCAAAAATAAAATATCAGCATCCATCTCGCTGAGCAAAAATAAGGCCATATTACGAGCCCTTACAGATTTTATGCTGGCAACATTAATCGTTGCCAACTTTATCAGAGTGGGAACTGCCATCAGGATGATTGAGGTAGGCGTTTCTTAGCCTGAGCTCCCTCAACCCTTACTGGAGACCTTGACCTCTTTAGAGAACACTCTACCTCATCTTCCTCCATCTGAGACACGGAAATAGAAGACTCCTCCTCCCCCTCAGATAAGGACCCAAACTTGTTTCCCAGTGGTAGATCATCTACCTCTAAGGATGAAACCGAGGAGGCAGAGGTCAGGACTACCTTATTCCTCCTTCTCCCCACCTTGGTCCACTCTCCCTCCTCCCCTGAAACATTACCCTGAAAGATCTCATCTACATTATTAGCAGTGGCAACTTCCCCCTTCTTCACCTTAGAACCTCCACTAGAGGTTTTACGCTGCCTTAGGGAAGGCCCTGATGAAGCTGCCACCTCAGATCTGCACGAATCTGCCCCTTTGGCAGCCTCAGACAATCTGGATGACTTATTTACTTTTGGAACACTGGGCACTTGAAACACTGGGGAAGAACACACAACAGAAGTAGACACAGGCACAGTAGAGAGCACAGACTGGGGAGCAGACACAGTAGGGATTACACCTTCAGGCTGGGAAACTGACACCTGGGGGGGGTCCTCAGGACTAGCTGAAACAGCTCCACCAACCCCTTGCTGCCCCCCACGTTCCTCCTCCTCCATCCTCAGAAGTTCTTCCACCACCTCTGGCTGATTATGGAGGGCTTCAGGGCAAAGACTATAGGGGTGACCTAACTTGTTACAAAGATTACAACGAATACTATTGCAGTCTTTTGCAACATGCCCTGAGCCCTGACAGAGGGAACATTTCTGCACAGAACATGAGCTTGAAAAATGCCCCTTTTCACCACAGCGATGACACAACTTTGGTTGCCCTGCATAAAAAGTAATAATCCTATCACGACCTATAAAGGCAGACAAAGGGATGTGCTTAACAACATTACCCGTGACATGTAGTTTTACCAACACCGTCCAACCTCCTGTCCAAATCCCCCTATCATCTACAACTTTCCTCAATGGAGCTTGTACATCAGCATATCTCCCCAACCACACCACCAGATCCGCAGCAGGAATGGACTCATTGCGTACTAGAATGGTGACGTTCTTATATAATGGCTGTCGAGAGATTACTTTGGGTGACAAACCTGCCCATTTTGGGGACTCCTTCCACCTCTGCTCATACCTCTCCCAAAAGACATCTAATCCTTCCGCCTTGACAAAGGAGAGGTCATACTCATATGACCCAACTGGGCTGATAAGGGCAAAAACCTCCTCTGCTTTAAAACCCATCCCCAGAATACGGTCCACCACATCTCTCCTATTTGGGGGGGGGCCTTCTCCAGTCCACCTCAATTGAACCACATTGCGGCGTTTAAAGGAGCTACCAGATGGTGTCAGATTGGCCTGACCTTCACTCACATCAGTCCTAGTGACCGCAGAATAACTGGCCCTACTTACCCTTGGGACAGGTGCAGCCACCGCTGCAGCATAGGAAATAACTGCACTCCTTGCAACATCCTGCACATCACTTTTAGTTACAGACCCCTCTTTAGATAAGTTAGAAACAACATTTTCATCAACAGATGGAACAGAGACTTCTGACACAGAAATATCATCTACATTACCCTTGGTAATTCTTACTTCATTACCAGTAACTAAAGGGTTACTAACAGCAGAGATGTCTTTATCAGCACTCTTCACAGCAGAGTCTGCACACCCCTCACTGGCTCTCTGTACACAGGTGGTAGTCTCAGCCAGATGAGCTTGCTCTCCACTGCCCTCTACAGCACCATCTATAGGAACTACATCTCCATTATGTTGTATAGACAAATCTTTAACAAAAACGGCTTTTTCAGCCAACCGATGTTTCAAAGGTTTTGGGGGGACATCACTATCCTCTTCTTCATCCTCAGATGATCCAGAACGGCAAACTTGCGACCATGCAAAGGGGATTCCATTTCTGTGATTAACTTAAGCATTCCTGCTCCCTTCACAGGCTCAGATGGATCATCTTGCTCCATAGCCTCCTGCTGCGGTGACAAGGGCACAGAACTTCCTTGGCCCAGTGGCATACTGGCAGTCAAAACACCTGACTGCTGATCACCCGCTGCCTGTGTGCCAGAGCTTTCTCCACTTTCTGCAGGCATACTGATACTTGGCTCAGAATGTAAAGATTTTCCAGCGTGCTGGCCAGAAACACAGTCCAAGCCCGAAGAAACTTTTTTGCTTTGCACTGACCTTTCTTTCTCGCACTCTGGTGATGCTTCTCCTCCACTGGACTCTATGGTCCCTCTGCGCATTGTATACGGAAGCGATCATCATTGCCATATTTCTCCTTGAAAGCTCCGCTGGTTTCTTTCAATGCAGCCACCAGCAGACTCTGCTTTTCCACTTTAGCCTCCAAAGCCATTAACTCAGGCCGCATCTGTCTTCTCTTAGAACTGTGAAGCCGGTCATTTGCAATTTTTTTATGTTTGAAGTCAAACTTCAACTTCGCCAGTACTTCCTCCTCCTTGGCAATTCTCGCAATCCTAGCACAAACCTTCTTTCTGTAGGCTGACAGGCTTTCACCTTTAGCTGGGCCATTTCCCAGGTCCTCAAACACTGGTATGGGAGGACCGGTACTCTGGCCATCCGGGGGATCCTCCCCGGGGTCCACCCCAGATTCCTGCATCCACTTTGGGTATAGGAAGTAATCAAGCTCCCTGGATCAGTAGGCCTCTCTGGAGCTCAGGAGATCAGCAGTAGTGCAGCCACACCCTTTGCAGCTGTAACAGCTTCAACTTTTCTGGGAAGGCTGTCCACAAGGTTTAGGAGTGTATCTATGGGAATGTTTGACCATTCTTCCAGAAGAGCATTTGTGAGGTCAGGCACTGATGTTAGATGAGCAGGCCTGGCTCAGTCTCTGTTCTAATTCATCCCAAAGGTATTCTATCGGGTTGAGGTCAGGACTCTGTGGAGTCTTGTCCAACATTAGTGCCTGACCTCACAAAATGTGCTTCTGGAAGAATGGTCAAACATTCTCATAGACACATTCCTAAACTTTGTGGATAGCCTTCCCAGAAGAGTTGAAACTGGTAAAGCTTCAAAGGGTGGGCCAACTCAATATTGAACCCTAAAGGACTAAGATTGGGATGCCATTAAAGTTTGTGTGCGTGTAAAGCATGGGTGCTCAACCTGTGGCCCTTCAGTTGTTGCGGAACTACCCATCATCAAGTGCCATCATGCCTCTGCCTTTGGGAGTCATGCTTGTAACTGTCGGCCTTGCAATGCCTCAAGGGACTTGTAGTTCCACAGCAGCTGGAGGACCACAGGTTGAGCACCCATGGTGTAAAGGCAGGCGTCCCAATACTTTTGGTAATATAGTGTACATACATGGGAAAAGATTATAATTTTAAGATTAGGTATCTTTGCATCAATGATAGTAACACATATTTTGCAATCATTTTAATGAATTCTTCCAGTAAGAATTGTTATGTTTTCCATCCTAAAAATGTAAATGAAATAATTTATTAAACTAAAAGTCGTACCTCTTGTGTTACTGCGGCAGCCAAGTTTCCCCCTGCACTGTCACCAGACACAGCTATCCGATTTGCATCAACTGAATATTTTTTAAGGGTACTCTGCTGCAGAAAGAACTTCACTACAATGTACACATCATCAAACTGTGCTGGAAAGTGGAATTTGGGAGCCAGCCGGTAGCTAAGAAAAAAAAAAGGAAATACACTGTAAGAACCATCTTGTGAAAAAGACTGTAATATCTTGGAATACATGTTTTTTATTGAAACTGCAAAGAAAGAAAGTGGATGCACCAGCCTAGTCCATTACCTTTATAAATAATTTTATTGTAGTGTTGAAAATAGATATATTCACAAACAGCTGTATATCACAAGCTCAACAGAATGATACACAATTCATGTTTCCCAATCAGCTCGGGAAGTAGCCATCTAGACCTCAATAGCTTACATGTTTCGAGGGAAGAGCCCCCTCTTCATCAGAGCCAAAAAAGGTTTTTGTTTGAAGCATGGATGAGTGAAGGTCTATTGGAGCCTGAGCATCAAATTTGAGCACAGTAAGTTGTTTGTATCTGCCTAACCACATGTTTTTTATTGTATGGCAGATTTGTGTACACAAAATCATCCAGAGTGTGAAATTTTAACTAGTGGTAGAAGCAAAGCTGGTGTTCTCAGGGTAAATTCACACCAGATGCAGTAGGACTGTGTTGGCCAGCTATTTCAGGACAGTCCCACCGCAAGACAAGGCAAAATGCCCTGTCTCATACATGGCCAGTTCACACCAGTGAGTTGCACTGGTGTGCACTAAAAAGAAGTACGCCAAGCCATATTTTCTCTAGGGCAGCACAACGCAAAGAAATCCACCACCATGCAGCGGTCAATAAAACTTAATGAATTGTTACCATGTAAATTAAATAAATAAATAAATAAAAAGAGAGAAAAGTGTAATGCACTACGATTGGCACATCAGCACTACTGTCATCCCAATTCATCCCTCTGCACACCAACGGCTACATTGTAATTCAGCAGCTGGTGTGAATGCACCCTTAAACAAAGATGTAAGAACTTGTGGGTTATTGAGAAGTTCGGGAATTGAAAAAAAATAAACAATTATACTCATCTAGGTGTATGCAGCATCACTCCGATGCTGCATCTGCTTCTAGACAACTCTAAGACCAAGAACTGAGCAATCAAAGACCACTGATTATTCAGTTTTTGGTCTTCGGTGAGCAGAGCGCTGTGACTGTCAGTCACCAGCTCTCTGCCCCTCCAGTGCTCACTGGAGCACCTGGCTGTGGAGGGGGCGGGAGCAGCTGGCTAAGTGTCCCAGCAGTGCACTAAGGGGCTCAGCCAGCCGCCAGCCCATTTTTTTTAATGTTATGTGAATGGAGACCCGTGAATGAATTGTTTTTCTTTTCTTTTATAAAAGTAAACATTTGGTGATTAAGAGCTTTTTCCATTGTGCTCATATATATTGTTGGATAACCCATATAACAGAGCTTGACTATAGTTCCAAGCCTAGTTTTTTTATTTCTTGTGATGTTGATAGATGTTAAGTAAGGGCTAGTTTACACTTCCTTCAAAAAATGGCTTCGGACAGGCTTTAAAAAGGTTAAAGCTCTCTGAACGCCAGTTTTCAGGGTAAAGTTCTTTGAACGCCAGTCAAAGCTCCTGTCACTAAATAAAATGGTTAGCTTACAGTCCTGTTTACACCTTGTTTTTGCTAGGTGCTTCGATGAGGCTTTGATGAGGCTTCGGTGGGGCTTTGATGAGGCTTTGGTGGAGCTTCGATGGGGCTTTGATGGGGCTTTGGTGAGGCTTCAGTGGGGCTTCAAGCAAGCTTTGCCATAGACTTCTATGGAGGCTTTGAAGATGCTTTGAAGCACCACTAAAGCTACATGGGGTATAATTTTTGAAGCAAAGCAAAAGCAGGTGTAAACAGGATTGTAAGCTAACCATTTTATTTAGTAACAGTAGCTTTGACTAGCATTCAGAGAGCTTTAACAAAACCTGTCTAAAGCCTTGTTTCAAAGCAAGTGTAAACTAGCCGTTAATGTGTGTTGAAGCTGAAGCAAGTGTAAATGAGCTCTCCATAGAGGTCTATGGTGGGTCCGTTCAGGTCCACCTACCCTGTTTCCCGAAAATAAGACCTAGCGTGATTGTCGGTGATGGCTGCAATATAAGCCCCACCCCCCAAATAAGCCCTACCCTGTTTCCACGAAAATAAGCCCTACCCCGAAAATAAGACCTACAAGAACTTTAACTAGGGCTTATTTGGGGGGTAGGGCTTATATTGCAGCCATCACCGACAATCATACTAGGTCTTATTTTCGGAGAAACAGGGTAAAAAACTGACAGGCGGACCTAAATGGATCGTTCATGTGAAAGAGGCCTAAGAGTTTTTTTTCTGAGAAGTAGTTATGAGAACATTAATTTGAAAGCCAGAAGAATTGCAGTATATGCATGGAGATTTGTCCAATCTGCTTAGAATCATAGAATACATGAATCACAATTGACTATTCCTGTGTAGCTCTTTGCAACTATTGTAAATAAAACAAGATGATTCAATGTTTTTCTCTATTTGATTGTGTGGTCCATGACTGTTGGGTTAAGTGCCCTGGTGTAAGCAAACATCAGTGAAGACCAAATTTGGTACAATGTATCTTGCAATGGCACAAAACCAGGTGCCTGTTTTTTTGTTTTTTGTTTTTTTTTTATCTGTCATGCACTGATTGTCTTGAGAACTGGTTATATTACTTGTGAATATCACATTATATAGTCAGCACTCTGGCTTTTATAATTAGAAATCTGAAAAGCAAAATCAAATTTACTTTAACTGGCTGCCAGGCTGGAATTAATTTCACACCTAGTGAAATCTTCACAGACCGGTAACAGTAGCAGAGACTTCATTGAGTGGAAATAATAAAAGCTTGGAGGCCCAGAAATTGATCTGTCTCTGAGAGATTATTGGGTTTTAATCCAGCTTTACCCTGCGCAAATGAACAAAGTTGCTCCAACATTTAAATTGAGTAAATTAAAAGCACATCATTTTCTATTTTTCTATGGTTATCTTAGCCTTGTTTAAAGGCACATTTATGACATACTTGTTTAGAATCTGCTCTAGAATAAAATTTAGTAAACAACTTAATGCATAGCTGTCATATGAAGAACAAACACAACCTACTTGATTGACACTACCAAAGCGTTGAGCTGCTGTGCTGTTTGTCTTGACAGAAGATCATATGGCTTCATGGCTGTAATTAAAAGGATTAGACCGATATATGATATAAGTAATAATCTGCATTCCAATACATATGAAAAAAAAATATGAGTGGGCTCCTTGATTTTTTGTTTTGTGCAGGCACACTAGCAAACATGTCCATATCCTGTGTAAATGTATTTCACAGCACATATAAAAGTTAGGCTTTACCACTGGCCCATTGTTTGGGCAAATTATTTTGACATACAGGAACATATCAGCAAGAACTGGCATATGGTCAATTATTTAGCAAGTGAGCAATGTTATCCCTACTGTGATTTAATACTATTTAGCCGCTATTTATGTCACCACATCCACCTCTTGCCCTGCCTGAAACATTACAGGCACCATTACATAGTATTCTAATAGGCTTATTAA
Organism: Aquarana catesbeiana; assembly: GCF_042186555.1. Classification (NCBI taxonomy): domain Eukaryota; kingdom Metazoa; phylum Chordata; class Amphibia; order Anura; family Ranidae; genus Aquarana; species Aquarana catesbeiana. The sequence continues at coordinate 192,779,861 of NC_133327.1, forward strand.
ATAAAGGCAAAAGCTATGTAAAAATTCCTAAACCCATACCAACTATGTTCATCTCTTATCTGACTTCAGTAAGGTAAAATTTGGTTTCTATGGGTTATTGCACTTTATGCTTCATCATCACTAGGGATGGGCCGAATGACCCCCTGTTTGGTTTGCACCAGAACTTTCTAACATCGCAAAGGTTTGGAACCGAATAACAAACCCCATTGAAGCCTATGGGACCCGAGCGTGAAAAATCAAAAGTGCCCATTTTGAAGGCTTATATGCAAGTAATTGGGCATACAATTGTTATGGGTTCCAGTTACTGTCCTGGGGGACATGTATCAATTCATTTTTTTTAAATGAGCAGTGATTTATTGATGCTTAAAGTGAAAGCATAAAAATGAAAATTTCCTTTCAATATAGTTTCCGGGGGTCCCCTCAGGCTCGGTTCACACTAGGACGACTTGTCAGGCGACCTAGGTCGGCTGACAAGTAGTGTCCCGTTCAGTACAACGGAACCATTCTAATCGGAGCGACGCAAGTTGCTCCGACTTAGAAAAAGGTTCCTGTACGACTTTGGGGGCGACTTGGGGCGACTTGCATAGACTTCTATACAGAAGTCGTTTTGCAAGTCGCCCGGGCAGTCGTGTGCAGGTCGCCTCGGTGAGGCGACATGCAAGTCGTGCTGCCTCTGGTGTGAACCGAGGCTTAGTCTACTTGTAAAGTAGAGCAGTGTGCTGTGAACAAAAAATATCATCCCTAAACATGCTTTCTGGACCATGTATCAGCAGTAACGTGGACTTTGCGGCTGATTTCCTTGCCCAATGATGCCACAACATTGCCTTCTATGTGATAGTAGAGAGCTGGAATGGCCTTACGTAAAAGTAGACATGTGCGATTAGTTTCGTATGAATCGAAAATTCGTACAAATTTCCGTAAATTCGTACATTCGGGAGGATCCGAAATACGAATTGCTATGCTTCTGAATTTTGTACGGAATGCAAAATTTCGTTTACGAATTTCGGATCCAAATTCCATTGCAACGGAAACGTGACTGGTGTTTTGTTGACCAATCAGAGGTTTTCTTCTGCTGCTGAGTGAGGGTTGGGAAAATTACCTTTTTTAATATGGGAGTGGGAGACTGGTACTGGTAGTCAATGGAAGATTCAGAATCGGACAAAATAAGAATGTTCGTTAATTACGATTATTCGTTATGATGAAGTTAAAAACCCAGGGAGTCAGCACAGCACAGGGATGGTGGGAGCCCCTCATAATGATAAATTCATCATAACGAACGTTCTAAATTTTTGCGAAAAGTTAAGGAACCGAACGAAAATTCGTATCTCGTACGAATCCAAATAGAATTTCGGACACGAATTACGAAATACGAATTAACGGCTAATACGAAACAGAACGAAATGAAACAAATTTATTGACAGTGCACATGTCTAGTAAAAAGAAATAGCGACTAGGAACCTGCCATTGTGGTACAGCACATTCTGTAAATTCACTGAAGGGGCAGAATCCATCAGGTGGAAAGGCAGAAGTTGTAGAGCCAGCAGCTTTCACAAGCTTGCATTTAGATGCTGGGCATGTGAGTGGCTGGGGCTGTATTTTTTTTCCCGCTGCAGCAGATGGGGCAGGGACATTTGTTGGCTATAGTCTACAGCTGGGGGTGTGCTGCTGACAGATGTGCTGCAAGGACCTGGGATACCCTGCGCTATACCATCATCCCTGTCAGTGGAGGCTGCCGAGAGGTATAGCAGGGGCAGATTGAGGTGAGTAAGGAGGAGGGACAGATTAGTGCCCATTTTTTGTGGCTTTTAGGTGATCTTGCCAACAGGCTGAATGGTGGGAGGTTAAAGGCCTTGTCAAGCATGTGGTACCCTAAAAAATAAAAGCAAATATACCGCGCTGTCTCCTTTAAATTTGTTTGGTAGCAGCCAGCACAGCACGGGATAAATTGCAAAGGTGAAATATGTGTAAAATAAGTGCAGCGATAATGGGTGGTCTCAGCATAAACTGAGGCTGAAAAATGTACCAAGTTTACACTGTGATATGCAGCGCAACCAATAAGTAGGTTTACCAAAACGATTGAACTCAAACAGGCATACACCTAATGAGTCAATCAAACTTGTGGTGTAACACACCGGGAAAAACCAGCCACAGCAAACACAACCTCCAGTTTGGGGATGTGCTCCAATGGTCCCTCTCAGTGACTCTCCAGATGTGTAGCCTGCAATAGGGGTTTTTAGAGGGGGGAGCCAGAAGAGAGGTTGCTCCCAATAGTGTGGTTATAAGGAAAGAAGAATGGGGCACATAGTGTAATTCCATTTAAAAAAAGGGTATTTAATGGACAAAAGGAACACTCCAATTTTTGAAGATAAAAAAGTGCTTGATAAAAAAATATGACGCAGTGACATCAGCAGAGCCCGTGCCGACGTGTTTCAGCTGCACATGTACTAAAAAAGGCCCAGACAGCCTTATCCGAGCATGCAGACTAGCAGGCCAGAAAAGAGAGGGGACGAGCAAGCGCATCCCCCCCCCCCCCCCGAACCATGCGGTTTTACCAAAATTATGTAGTAGAATACATATTGGCCTAAACTGATGAAGAATTTTTTTTGTTTTTTTCAATTTGGGGATATTTATTATAGCAAAAAGTAAAAAAATGTTTGTTTTTTTTTCAAAATTGTCGCTCTTTTTTTGTTTATAGCGCAAAAAATAAAAACCACCGTGCAATTGTCAGTTAAAGCAACGCAGTGCTGTATCACAAAAAATGGCCTGGTCATTAAGGGGGAAAATCTTCCAGGGCTGAAGTGGTTGAAAGTGTCCCATGATATCCATCCATCTTCAATCACGCCGCCCGACCAACCCGAAAAAAAGAAAAAAAGAAAAAACTCTGCTTCCATTCGCTTTGACAGCTCTTATATAGGCAAGGGCAGGGACACCCGCTGACGTAACTGGATGACCCCGTCCCCTCTGATGTCACAGAGCCCCCTGCCCCAAAGCACCCACCCCCATGTCGAGGACATGTGGCCTGGTATGGTTAAGGAGGGGGGGCATTCACTTGTCCCCCCCATCCTGACCTCCAGGCTGCATGCTCGGATAAGGGTCTGGTATGGATTTTGGGGGGACCCCACGCTATTTTTTTTTAAATTGGGCATGGAGTTTTTTCATTGATTTTTCATCTACATTGACAGGAGCCGGAAATACATTACAGCCTCGAGCAAGTTTAAATGCCATTTTTTCCTTTAGAAATGTAATTATTGCTGCGGCACTGTTCTACACATTGCACAGATGCGCCACTTTACATGCAGAAGGAATATTAATTTAAAGGAATATTTCATTTTTATTGTTTCACTTTAAGCATTATTAAAATCACTGCTCCTGAAAAAACTATCTTTTTAAAAACTTTTTTTTTTGCCTTGATGCATGTCCCCTAGGGCAGTACACGGGTTTTATGGCAATAAATAACATGCATATAAGCCTTTAAAATGAGAATTTTTTATTTTTCATGTTTGTGTCCCATAGACTTTAATAATAGGGTTCGCATGTTCGCTAGAACTTTTTGCCTGTTCGAGGTGTTTGGCCCATCCCTACTTACTACCTCAGCTATCCCCCGCGGCTTGGGACCATGTCTAAGCGCGGCTCCGCGGCCCATTCGGCACAGCACAGGACCATGCGACCCAAGATGGCAGATTACCTCCTCGACAGGCAAATGAAAAGTACAAGGAGGCCGCTCATACAGTGCCTTGCAAAAGTATTCATCCCCCTTGGCTTTTTACCTATTTTGTTACATTACAGCCTTTAGTTCAATGTTTTTTTAATCTGAATTATATGTGATGGATCAGAACACAATAGTCTAAGTTGGTGAAGTAAAATTAGAAAATACATAAAACTATTTTTCAGAAATAAAAAACTGATAATTGGCATGTGCGTATCTATTCACCCCCTTTGTTATGAAGCCCATAAAAAGCTCTGGTGCAACCAATTACCTTCAGAAGTCACATAATTTGTGAAATTATGTCCACCTGTGTGCAATCTAAGTGTCACATGATCTGTCATTACATATACACACCTTTTTGAAAAGCTCCAGAGGCTGCAACACCTAAGCAAGAGGCACCACTAACCAAACACTGCCATGAAGACCAAGGAACTCTCCAAACAAGTAAGGGACAATGTTGTTGAGAAGTACAAGTCAGGGTTAGGTTATAAAAAAATATCCAAATCTTTGTTGATCTCTAGGAGCACCATCAAATCTATCATAACCAAATGGAAAGAACATGGCATAACAGCAAACCTGCTAAATGACACCAAAACTCACGGACTGGTCAAGGAGGACATTAATTAGAGAGGTAGCACAGAGACCTAAGGTATCCCTGGAGGAGCTGCAGAGTTCCACAGCAGAGATTGGAGTATCCGTACATAGGACGACAATAAGCCGTACGCTCCATAGGGTTGGGCTTTATGGCATAGTGGCCAGAAGAAAGCCATTACTTTCAGCAAAAAACAAAATGGCATGTTTTGAGTTTGCGAAAAGGCAAGTGGGAGACTCCCAAAGTGTATGGAGGAAGGTGCTCTGGATTGATGAGACTAAAATTGAACTTTTTGGCCATCAAAGAAAACGTTATGTCTGGCGCAAACCCAACACATCTATCACTCAAAGAACACCATCCCCACAGTGAAACATGGTGGTGGCAGCATCATGCTGTGGGAATGTTTTTCAGCAGTCGGGACTGGGAAACTGGTCAGAGTTGAGGGAAAGATGGATGGTGCTAAATACAGGGATATTCTTGAGCAAAACCTGTACCACTCTGTGTGATTTGAGGCTAGGACGGAGGTTGACCTTCCAGCAGGACAATGACCCTAAACACACTGCTAAACCAACACTTGAGTGGTTTAAGGGGAAACATGTAAATGTGTTGGAATGGCCTAGTCAAAGCCCAGACCTCAATCCAATAGAAAATCTGTGGTCGGACTAAAAGATTGCTGTTCACAAGTGCAAAACATCCAACTTGAAGGAGCTGGAGCTGTTTTGCAAGGAGGAATGGGCAAAAATCCCAGTGGTAAGATGTGGCAAGCTCATAGAGACTTATCCAAAGTGACTTGGAGCTGTAATAGCTGCAAAAGGTGGCTCTACAAAGTATTGACTTTAGGGGAGTGAATAGTTATGCACATTGACTTTTTCCATTATTTTGTCCTATTTGTTGTTTGATTCACAATTAAAAAAAAAATCTTCAAAGTTGTGGGCATGTTCTGTGAATTAAATGATGCAAATCCTCAAACAATCCATGTTAATTCCAGGTTGTGAGGCAACAAAACACGAAAAATGCCAAGGGGGTGAATACTTTTGCAAGGCACTCTAAGTTCTTTGCCAAACCTGCTGCTAGACAGACTTGCCTACAGACCGCTTCTGCCAGTGATGGCAGCGGGGAACAGTCAAATGCGGATGCTACAGCTCCCCTGGATGACTCTATCCCCTATCTGACTGGGACACTGTAAGTACTGCATGCTACACCAGCCCAAGCCTCAGATGGACCAGAGCCCACACTCAGAGATATTCTGTCAGTGGTCACTGCTTGCAATGTTTCTATTGCTTCTTTGGCTTTGGATGTTAAAGGAGTTAAGGCTCAAGTTTATTTTATCCACCAAGATATGCAGAAACTCAGGGACCGTACTACTGCCCTGGAAGGCTGGGTTAGCACTCTGGAAGATGACATGACGTCTATGCAACGTGATCTTGCTTATACCTACAATGCAGTTAATAAACATGCTGCAAGACTGGAAGATCTCGAGAATAGACTTAGGAGGAATAATGTCAGAGCAATTGGGATCTCTGAGAAGGCTGAGGGGAAAAACCCAGTCACATTAATTGAAAAATGGCTTCTTTCTGTGTTTGGGAACGATGCCTTTTCCCCTATATTCTCTGTGGAAAGGGCACATAGAGTCCCTGGGAGCCCACTGCCACCGGGTGCTCCTCCTCGCCCTTTCCTCTTCAAGCTCCTGAACTGTAAAGATAGAGATGCCATTTTGTTCAGTGCGAGAACCCTGGGTGTGGCCCTAGTGATGGATAAGTCTCTCTATTTCCTGAATTCTCTGCGGATGTACAGGAGCAGAGGGCTCAATTCACTGATGTTAAGAAAACCTTGGATATACAATATGATATGCTTTATCCAGCCAGGTTATGAGTAGTGGCTAAGGGTGAAGTAAATTTCTTTGAAAACCATCATTGGCAGCACAGTGGCTTGATTGTGAGGAAACCGCTCTCCAGGAGTATGCTGCAAACCGTTGCCTACCTACCTGAGGATTATACCTTTTAAAGTTCCGCATTACTTTTTGGTTTGTGCCCCAGGCTCCTTTGTCGAGGCGGACATCTGCAGGAGCCTGGTGATTTTTCTGGAATTAAACATTATCCTATACTCCGTACATGTGAGGCCTCGCATACGGAGTGGGCTAGCTGATATGTTATCCCCCAATGTTGTCCTACCTGGACATCACCTTGTGACTTATTTGAGATAGGGGACCCAGTTGGTCCATTTGTTCTGTTTGTACCAAGTCCTGTCTACCTGCGCTCTACCATACAGCATTATTGTACTCTCTTGGCAGTGGATTTGTAAAGTCTCTATACTTACCTTGGTCATTGCTGTTCACAATAGACTTCCACTCGTTCTAACGACTGCCTACACTCTTCATCGTGGGGTTCACCTGCCCATGGAACCGGTTGACCCTGGTTGCATAAGGCTCATCTGGATAAATATGTTTTATCATGAACTCTATGGCTAAATGTTCTGTGATTCTTGGAATGTGAGAGGTTTGGGCATCCGGGTGAAGCGATTGGCTGTCCAGCGCTCTGCAAAACATCTTGGGTCTGCAGTGGTCTGCCTCCAGGAGACACATTTATTCCCTGGGAGTGATCCTCCATTCTCCCAGAGACTGTATAGCCACCTGTTTCATTCCACTTACTTCTCCTATGCCAGGGGGGTCAGTGTGTTGATTCCCCATGGTGTTCAATTTACAGTGCCTTGCAAAAGTATTCACCCCCCTTGGCATTTTTCGTGTTTTGTTGCTTCACAAGCTGGAATTAATATGGATTGTTTAAGGATTTGAATCATTTAATTCACAGAACATGCCCACAACTTTGAAGGTTTTTTTTTTATTGTGAACCAAACAACAAATAGGACAAAATAACAGAAAAAGTCAATGTGCATAACTATTCACCTCTAAAGTCAATACTTTGTAGAGACTAGTGATGGATTTGTGAGGAAAGACTGCACTACAACATAAATTAAATGACATAAAAAAAGGAAAAAAAAACAAAGCTGCCAACACTCAAACATACAAGTTTCTATGTGAATATTAAAGTGACAGTGTGGCGCTAATAGAAAAGTATGCGTGTATCCTGGATGTGTGTAACGAGCCCCTGCTCGCTCGATTCCACTCTCCTGACACTCCTCTGTGGCTATAGAATCAGATTGCAGATCGCAACATCTGATTGTTCGGGCATCCGATGCTCCGGGATTAGAACTACAGCTATGTGCCGTTCGAATCCAGTTGTGATAGCTCAGAACAAAGACCAGGCATGCTGTATGTAAGTTCAAACAGGAATCTCACTTTTATTGGATGCACACAACACACTTTTATAAACAGCAGTTTGAACACCCCGCCCCCAACAACCACTTTCCTATTGGTCAATTGTAAAGTACACTTTAGTCTTCAATTAGGTCCTCTTGGCCATGCAAATGAGGACTTGAAACAGGGTCAGCAGGGATTGGTCCAATAGCTTGAATAGGAGGACTGATATGTGTAATGACACAGAGAAGCCCCAGGGGGTAATTAAAGTACATAAACAAACAGTCAAACACAGAACAATGCTTTCCTTCCAGACCATGGAGCTGTCTGGAGGGGGTTAGCCTTAAAACAGGGCAGAAGACCCCCCCACTGTGTAAAAGAATCAAAGGAGAAATACTTCAGTATTCCAAGCTTCATGACAATGTGATACAACTGAAAACAAATGTATTGTGCCAATACACCATAACAAAATCAAAAACTAAAATAGGCTGTGCTCAGCACAGTGGGTGTATAAAACTTAAAGCAAAAAGTCCACAAAATGTAAAGGGATGTGTTCTTCCCGTGAGAGTATCTTCAATCACATGGGTGTAATAAATTGCTTGTCTGTAGTCACTTTCAATAACACTTCGAAGGTAAATAAATACTCTTACCAGCTGTGGTGGACCCTGAATGTCATACGACAAATGGGTCATACAGGCTTCAGATCCTATGAGGTATGGATCAGGTGTTGCTCAGGTAGGAGGGTCAAACGGGTCTGATGTGGTGTCCCCAACTCTCGGTCCGTGGATTCCAGAAGTACTCTGCAATCCAAGCGATCGTTTCGCAAAGCACTTCCTCATAGGCTCCAAAAAATGAACATATAGAAAAAGGGGAAGGAGGACTCCAATAGTGCAGGTCAAACCGGGTGGTTTTATTGATAAAGGTCATGTACCAAAAAATGGTACAATAAAAGTGATCACAAAAAAGTTATAAAAAAGGATAAAAGCAATGTGGGGTACAAGGAATGCTGGGCCAACGCATTTCGACACTAGAAGGCCTTCAACTGGGGCAAAACTGTGTCCCCTCACATTGCCATTTGATAGATAAACTTCCTAACCAATAATCCGTCCTCTAAGGGGATTCAAGAATTAATTGGGGAATTAATTATTTAAAAGGTTAGACTCCGTAATGTGGTTAAAAATGGAGACCGGGTGTGTAGTAGTGCACTCCAAGCCTCGACTTGAATCGCCGTCACGTGACATTGGCTGGCCAATAGGACGTGGTCTCAGAGGTCACGTTACCTATAGTGGGAGTGCACGGAGCCCGGAGCAGCACCTAATATGTGCGCATGCTCAATAAAGTCAAGCCGCGCAATGCCACGATCACAACAACTGGGCGGTGCATGGGCAACATCACTTCCTTAGGCAGACACGCCAATAAAACGGCGAATCCTAGTACCAGGGTCATGTGATGCCCAAATCTCATACAGCATAGGCTAACGTCTCAGGGCCAAAGCACTACCATGATTGAATCATAGGGTCACGTGATATTATCCAAGATGGTCGCGTAATGATAGATATCTATGATCCCCTCAGTGTAAACAATCACATGACATAGACACACCACGTCACGTGACGTGAAGGGACTGTCAAAGGTCAATGTATTGTTTCATAATAATATTCCCTAAATGAGTGACCACATCATAGCCAATTCTCTAGCCGGAGGGTGCAGTCTCGCACTCGCCAGCAGATGGGGCCCGCGGGTCAACTTAAATAGAAACTATCAATAAAATAAATGCATAATAAAATAGCTGAGCATGACAATTAAAATACAAATGAGGTGCTACTCCTGTCTTCTGATGGTAGAATTGTCCTGCGACACTGGGGGCTAAATTTGCCCCCAGTGTCGCAGGACTTTTCATGTCCCAATGGGAAGAGGAAGTGGTTTTTTGGATCCTCCCAAAGAACTACGGTTGTTCAAAAGGTATATCGACGATATTTTTATTATATGGGAAGGTGATCATGATCTTTTAACTTCATTTTTTCTCAAATTAAACAATAATGCCAAAAGCATTGTATTAACCTGGCAGATTGAGGAACAGTCTATTCCATTTCTTGATCTAGAGATCTCACATATCAACAACCAATTCATCACCAAGACCTTCTTCAAAAACGTCGACCGTAATAGTTACCTACCTTTAAGAAGTTGCCACCATAGAAACTGGCTATTTAACATCCCCAAAGGCCAGATAATGCAACTAAGACGCAACTGTACTCTAGAAGAAGATTTCTATACGCAGGCCAAGTTGATTGGAAAAAGATTTATAAATAAAGGCTATGATCAAGAGTTCATAAGAGACAAAATAGTGGAAGTAGGACAGATGCAAAGACAAGAATTGCTTGAGGATAAAAAAAATCCATTCGCCAGCAGGATCAGGTGCCCCTGGTCCTTGACTACAACTTTCAACATAAAAAGATCGAAAGCATTATATCTCACCACTGGCATATTCTGAAATCGGATAGAGGCCTTAGAGAGATACTACCAGAAAAACCCAAATTTATCTATAAAAGGGCACCCACCCTTAGAGACCGGCTAGTTAAAAGCGTGATTGATCCCCCAAAAAAACAATTTTCTTTCTTTACTGGTAAAGGATTTTACCCCTGCAAACGATGCTATGCCTGTACTCGTACTAAACATCCGAACCAAAAAGTGTTCTCTTTTCAATCAAACAGCAATGGTACCAAATATGATGTCAACATGTTCATTGGGTGTAATACTGAGGGAGCGGTCTACGTATTGGAGTGCAGTTGCAGCCTCCAGTACGTAGACCGCACCAAAAGATTATTAAGAATTCGCATTAAGGAGCATGTTCAAAACATCCAAAAGGGTTTCGACAAACACAATGTCTCTTGGCATTTTGATAAATATCATAATAGAGACCCCAGTCATCTGAAGTTTTGGGGTATTGAACCCTACACCAGACCATGGCGTGGGGGACACAAAGTGAGGATTCTAAGTCAACGCGAGTCCAAATGGATATTCTCTATGGACACCCTTGCGCCTAAGGGACGTAATATCGAGTTTGATTTAAACTGCTTTCTGAGCGACTTTTAGTTTATCATCTTCCCCCTCACATTTTTCTGCGATTCCCCTTTGACATTTCGGTCATTCCCTCTTTTTAGTCCATCTGCCTTTAGTCATTCAGGTTAGCTTTACATTGTTTGTATTTGTTTACTGGACTATCATATTCGTATTTTGCTATTTTTATAGTGAGTCTGGGACAGTTTCCGAGCTCCAGCTTCCGCTTTATTATCTTTTTCGTTTTTTTCATTTTTTTTAAACATTTTTTTTTCTTTTTTTTCTTTTTTTTGTAATATCCCCATTCCCCCTCCCCTTCTCCGTTTTTTACTTTACGTATTTAACATTGTATTTTTATATTTTTTATCATCCTCCCTTTTTTGTGTGTAATGTATTTTCAGTATATTAATACCTTTGATAATATGCCTTAGTGAGTCATTTTAATCATTTGAGATCATGTTTTGTTTTGCCTCTCAGCCAGCCTTACGCTGATTATGCTTATGACCAGCATTATCCCTTCTAATCTGGCCCGTCTGAGAGACTCTGGCAATAGGCCAATGCCCTTGCGTGCTATTTTGCATAAGGGCGGGCTTCGGGAAAATGGCCGCCGGGCGCCTACCAATACAATGGCGTGCTTCGGGAAAATGGCCGCCGTGCGCCCATTACACAGGGACTATTTATAAGCGTTGGCGTGACGCAACGATACGCGTTAGGATTGGAGCACGGGACGCTGCCACAGACCAGCAGTAGGGGACGAGCTTGGCGCTCGTGGATGCTTTACATTTTAGCCGTGTTTAAATGTAAGTTTATTGGATTGGTTTTTACATAATAAATTGACTTTATATATGGGATCACGCTATGTGCGCTCTCTCCTTTTACATCATACACACTTACTCTACCTGACGAGCATTGAGGACCTGGGAGCGGGGACAGACTGAAGACTGAAGGCATTTTTTGAGGCATACAAGCTCGGCGCTTGTGGATTGATGCCCACACTCATTTTTAAAAAGTGAGTGCAACTCCCCCTCCTCTGTGTCTTGCTACCCCTCCACTCTGGTCGTCACGGAATTATACTATATGCTGTCCTTTTTGTATCGTTTTATATCCCGCCTTGCATATCTACCATCGTCATCATCTGTATAACTGGATTTCCATGCCTGTTGGCGGCTTGCGAACACGGAGGTGTCCTCACTGAAGAACCCCCCCTCTCCCTCCATCATTGGAACTGTTTTGGACTTGTCACTTACAGCTCGTTTGAGCTGCCACTTATGTGCTAGTGTGATACTAGCCCATACTCACTGGGGCTCATTCAATGTTTTATTATTTGTATTATTTATATTTTTTTTGTGTTACTGTCTTGCAGCATCTTTCACTTATGCTAGCACTTTCATTCATCTAATATTTATGAGCTTAATGCTTGCTTGGCTTATGTACCCACTTGATATTGCCTTATTATTGTTATACACACTTATTTTGAGTCTCTTGTTTGCACTTCTCATTGATGCCAGCATTTTTATATTTTTATTTATTATTATTAATATTTTTTTCTAGTATTCAAGAGCCTTTAAATGTGTTTGGCTCATGTATTTAGGTCATCTGTTTTATTTCTTTATGCACTTTATTTAGTCCCATCCACTCCCCTTCCACCTCTTTTCCTTTGTCACAGCGCAATCACCACCTCCTATATCTATGCTTAATCTGTCTGTTTGGATCAGTCATACAGGTGTTGCAGCAGTGTCCTTTTAGCATAGGCCTTTTCTGACAGCGCAGGAGTTATCACTTTCAATTTTTTCTCAGATCAATCCCCAGGCCATTGATATCTGGTCTGGACCTGGTGATCGGACCTGACGAATGAGATCCTTCCCCTGTCATGTAACTGTAAACACTGACAGGGGAAGTGATGTCATCTCTCCTCGTGTCGAAGTTGCAAAACACTACACTGACACCAGGTCATGTAGGCACACAATTAACCCCCGGATCACCCCCCAGTTAACACCTCTACCGAGTTAGCCCCCCCATATCAAAATCTTGAAAAAATCTTATACAGTTTGTTAGATCAGGTTAGATCAACCGTTGTTTGCGTTAGATCTCACACAGAAGAAGCAATATTAACAGTTATTTGCTGGGGGGGCTAACCCGTCATCAGCCCCCCCTTATCAAAAAAATGACCAAACAGTTAGCTATTTTGGAAGCTATTTGTTAGATCCGGTAAGATCAAGTGGTTTTAACGTTAGCTCTCACATAATTAGAGACTTATTAAGTGATTAATGAGGGGGGGGGCAGCCCCCCCTTACCAAATTTTTTGGCCAAAAATAATTCAGGCTAATAGATGTTTGTTAGATCCGGTAAGATCAAGTGGTTTTAACATTAGATCTCACATAATTTCAGAGATATTCCACATAAAAATAGAGATATTAGGTGGTACATAAGGACGGCTTAGCCCCCCCACATGCAATTTTCTGGGCAAAAAAATCATTCAGGATAATAGATATTCGTTAGATCCGGTAAGATCAAGTAGTTTTAACGTTAGATCTCACATAATTTCAGAGATATTCCACATAAAAATTGAGATATTAGATGGTACATAAGGACGGGTTGGCCCCCCACATGCAATTTTCTGGCCAAAAAATCATTCAGGCTAATAGATATTAATTAGATCTGGTAAGATCAAGTGGTTTTAACGTTAGATCTCACATAATTTCAGAGTTATTCCACATAAGAATAGAGATATTAGGTTGTGGTACATAAGGATTAGATCTCACATAATTAGAGACTTATTAAGTGATTAATGAGGGGGGCTGGCCCCCTCTTATCAAATTTTCTGGCCAAAAATCATCCTAGCTAATTGATATTCATTAGATCCGGTAAGATCAAGTGGTTTTAATGTTTGATTATACATAATTACAGAGATATTATGGATATTTGGTAGCGATGCACAGATAATGATAATGATAATGATCATTTTCACATGTACCAGTGAGGAGTGCCATTGAGCATACAGAGTTATGCTGAAATTATGTGGGACATTAATCGACAGGTGTGTCCAAGCCCAGTGAAGCCTAAAGCACAGTGCCAGAAGCCAGAGGGAAACTTCGGAGGGCCCTGGTGAAGGAGCCAACCGGGTGCCCAACTACAGTAACTGGCTCCAAAACCAATGACGCGAAGAGACAGCAGCGGAAGTCCAAACCCTTGCAGAGGGCCCCCCCCCGTTGTTGCCTCCAAGCAACCCAGTGTCCCGTTTCTTTTGACACATAGTGCCTGGTGTTGGAGAGTCAATGCACACCAGACTCCCAGAACTTAGCGTAGACTTAAGCCCAACAAGAATCTCTGCAAGAGAGGAGTGCGGATACAAACCACAGAACAGGCCAGGGCCACCACTTCCTCCATGCTCCCTGGCAAGCTGGTGAGACCTTCTCCTGTTGTTCCCATCCAAGTAAAGGGAGTCTACACCAAGGCCCTTCTAGATACTGGAGCTTAAGTGACCCTTCTCTACAGAGACTTCTATGACAGGTACCTCAAGCACCTGCCATTGCAGAAGTTGGAAGAGCTGGAAATATGGGGCATTTTGACTCAGAACTTCCCCTATGATGGCTATCTACTGGTCAAGCTGACCTTCGATCCCTGTGTGGCTGGGAAAGCCGAGACTTTTGACACTCTGGCATTGGTCTGTCCTCACCCACCAGGGGCCAGTAAGAGATCTCTCATCATAGGGACCAATACTGAACTTGTCAGAAGGCTGTTGACACCTCTTGTTCTGGAGCCAGGCAGTTTAACTTCAAGTGTCCACCCCATGCTGAGACAAGCCTACCAGTGCCTGGTATAAGAACAGAAGGCCCCAGCTAAAGGAGTGGGAAAGATCTGGCACTTGGACCGGTGTGAGAAAGTGTTACAGCCTGGTAAAGTGCCTGTTTACTAGCATCTGTCAAGCTAAATTGGAAGCAACCAGGCCCTTTCATTGTCCTTGAAGCGGACGGACAGAGAGAAGACATGGGAGTCGAGATAATTCCTGAGGTGGTTTCAACCAAAGGGTTGCAAAGAAGTCACGGGAAAATCTTGGTTAGTGTCCGCAACATAACAGCCTCGCCAGTGAAGATGCCGGCTCAGATGTTGCTGGGACAAGTGAATTCAGCCACCCCAGCCCTGCCGTCTGATTTGGTTGGGGGATCAAAGGATGGGATCTCTGTGGAGGAGTTCAATCCGAAGAATAATCCTCTTGAGCCTGAATGGAAAGAAAGGGCCAAGACTCAGCCCCTGAGATGGCAGACTATATTCTCCAAGAGTAAATTTGTTGTGGGGTGTGCAAAAAGTACCCGATACTGGATCCATCTCTTCTAGTGCATAAGCCGTTCAGGGAAAGCGATAGATGAATTCCTTTAGGGGACTTGGAGGATCTGTGTTGAACAGCTGGCAGAGCTGAAGAGGGCAGGTATCGTCCGAAAGTCCCAGAGTCCATACGCTTCCCCAATAGTGGTGGTACGGAAGAAGAATGGGCCACTGAGGCTGTGTATTGACTACTGAACGCTGAACCAATGGACCATTCCCCACCAATATACCACTCCAAGGATAGAAGATGCCTTGCAGAGCCTGTCAGAAGCGATATGGTTCAGCATGCAGGATTTGAAGAGTCGGTATTACCAAATCCCCATGCACCCTGAGGATCGGGAGAAGACCATTTTCTTTACCCTGGAGGGGATCTTTGAATTCAGCCGTATACATCAAGGCCTGTCTGGTGCCCCAGCCACCTTCCAAAAGCTAATGGAGAAGACCGTGGGTGACATGAAACTGATTGAGGTGTTAGTGTATTTAGACGACATCATCGTTTTCGGCAAGACCCTGGAAGAACACGAAGAGCATCTGGAGAAGGTTCTGAAGAGACTGCGTGATAAGGGGGTTGAAGCTGTCTCGGGAAAAGCGCCAGTTTTATCAACTCTCTGCCACTTCGGCCACCAACCCCCAGAAGCTGGAAGCTGTCACCTCCTGGCCGAGGCCTACCAAGGTGACTGAGCTTTGGTCATTTCAGGGATTCTGCTCTTATTAAAGAAGATTTGTCAAGGGATTCGCTAAGACGCTGACCCTGATCTGAAGCCTGTCAGACCAGCTGGAGGGCCCAGAAAACCCAGAGAGTCCATTCAGGAACAATGGACTTCGAAGTGTGAAGAGGTTTTAGGCAGCTGAAGTAAAGCCTAACAACCGCTCCAGTCCTGGCCTATGCAGATCCAACCAAGCCATATGAGCTACACTTTGATGCCAGTCGAGATGGGTTAGGTGGGGTGCTATATCAAGAGCATGACAGCCACCTAATGCTGCGTACACACGATTGGAAATTCAGCCAGCAAAAGACCGATGAGAGCTTTTCGTCGGAAAATGTGATGTATGCCCCATCAAACTTTTGCTGGCCAGCGAAAGATTGAGAGCATGTTCTCAATTTTTCGGTCAGAAAAAAGTTCCTATCCGAAAATGCGATCATCTGTAGCAATTCCGACGCGCAAAATTCCTACGCATGTTTGGAAACAATTTGACGCATGCTTGGAAGCATTGAACTTAATTTTCTCGGCTCGTCGTAGTGTTGTACTTCACCACGTTCTTAACGGTGGAAAGTTTAGCGAACTTTTGTGTGACCTTGTGTATGCAAGCTTGAGCGGAATCCCGTCGAAAAGCCAGCATATCTTTTTCCGATGAGAAGTCCGATCGTGTGTACGCGGCAATAGGCCTGTTGCCTACATGAGTCGGAACTTGGCCCCCCCGCCGAGAAGAA
Organism: Aquarana catesbeiana; assembly: GCF_042186555.1. Classification (NCBI taxonomy): domain Eukaryota; kingdom Metazoa; phylum Chordata; class Amphibia; order Anura; family Ranidae; genus Aquarana; species Aquarana catesbeiana. Next base: position 192,796,224 of record NC_133327.1, read on the forward strand.
CTACCCCATGCACAAGCTTGAGTTCCTGGCTTTGAAGTCGGCGGTGGTGGATAAACTGAGGGATTACCTGTATGGAGCGACAACAATCCTCTCACCTACATCCTCACTACCACCAAGTTGGACGCCATGGGTCACAGTTGGTTGGCTACTCTATCAGGGTTTATGTTCAGCCTGAAACAAGACACGGATGCTTTGTCAAGAAGGCCCCATTGTTCCAGAGACCCTCCAGAAGAATAGGCTCAGCTGACACCTGAAGGGGTACGAGCCTTATATCAAGGAGCAGAACATCAAGCTGGAGGAGGAGAAGATGTTGGAGTGCCAGCTGCAGGTGTCCCTAGATGTTATTGCAATGTCACCCAAGTCGGGGATGAAGGTCTGCCCAAGCTGTCAAAGAAAGACCTGTGGAGGGACCAGTTGGAGGACCCTCCCTATAGCTTGCCATTGAAGGCCTTGGAGAGCCAACGCCCTGACTTGCTCCACACTGACTCCCTGAAGGAAACCCATCTGCTGCACCGAGAGCGGGATCGGTTTCAGGTGCACCAAGGGTTGGTCTACCGAAGGGGCCCCTCTGATGATTCTGAAGAAAAATGGCAGCTATTCCTACCTGAAAAACATAGGGAAACAGTATTAGCTGCCCTACACGACAACCATGGCCACCTAGGGCCCAAGAGGACTTTTCACCAGGTGAGGGACCGGTTCTACTGGCCCTGCATGCGGGCTGAAGTTGAGGACTATTGCCACTCCTGCATCAGATGTATCCAAAGGAAGACTTTGCCTCACCGAGCTGCCCCAATGGGTCATCTTCAGAGTCAGGGACCCATGGAGCTGGTGTGGAGCCTGATCTGAGCGGGCAGGGAAAAATCCTGGTAGTGACTGACTATTTCACTTGGTATGCCCAGGCGTTTTCCACGAGGGACCAACAAGCATCCACGGTAGCCAAGATCTTCATGGAGAAATTCTTTATGCCCTATGGTCTGTCCCAATGCATCCACTCTGATCAAGGGAGAGATTTTGAGAGCAGTCTCATCAAGGGACTTTTAGACCTGTTGGGCATCAGGAAGTCTAAAACCACCCCGTATCATCCTCAAGCAGAGAGATTCAACCCGAACCCTCCTTAATATGCTCGGAACTCTAATTTCAGAACAAAAGCAGCACTGGAGCAAGCATATAGTGGCTATTATGCATGCTTATAACAGCACCGCCAATGATGCCACAGGTTACTCTCTCTATAGTTTGATGTTCAGACAGTAGGCCCGGCTGCCAGTAGAGTTGGCCTTTGGCACATCCCTCGACTATACCTCAGCAACTTCCCACAGAGGGTATGTAGATCACTTGCAGAGACGTCTGAAGACTGCCTATGATAAGGCTCAAGCTGCCTCATATGCCCGAGGACAGAGAATCAAAATAAACTTTGACCTCAGGGTATGAGTGCAGGACCTACAGTCGGATGACAAGGTACTGCTGAGAAACCTGGGTGCCCCTGGAAAGCACAAGTTGGCTGACCGCTGGAAGTTGCAGCCCTATGTCATTTGCAAGCATCTGCCAGGACTCCCAGTATATCAAAGCTGTCCAGAGGGACGCACAGGCCCACTGAAGACTTTGTATCACAATCATCTGTTGCCTCTGTCAGAAGCAGTTCATATGCCACCAAAGCCAGATTTACAGTCCACATCCATGGCCTCTCAATGATCCCAGCCAGTAACTAGATCTCAGTCTGTACCCCTTGCTGAACATGAAAACAGCGAGGCAGGACAACCTCCCCTCCTATGCTAATTGGTGGGATGTTCCTCTGCCAGGGTTTTATGCGGATGTAAATTGTATGGTTTCCTGTGCACACTAACCTGTTTTTTTTTAGTGTGTATATCAAAAGCAGGTAACAGGTCATAGACTCTTTACCTCCTTTGGCAGACCAAAGGTTCTTTGGTGGGGGGAAGTGTGTAGTGGGGGCTGCTCTGTCATCCATGGTCCCGCACCTCCCGCCATCCCCACCAGTGACCGTCAGACTGAAAAGACACTGACACAAGCACTCACTGAGGGAGAGCACGCCTGTCAGTCCCTGCGGGAAATTTCTCCCCCTGCCTCTCCTCTTCCTTGAGTGACGAGCGGCGCTCACTCACAGGCATCTGCCGGTTCTGCTCTCTTCTCTGTGTCCCTATTGGCAGGGAGAGGGAGCCAATCTAGCAGCAGAGGACCACGGGACTTGAAGTCTCATCACAATGTGCATGCCTCTATTGAAGACTTATTGGTCGAAACGCGTAGGGTTTTTTAGGCTTATCACTCTCCACATTGCCCAGTTTTTATTTTTGTGATCACTTTTATACTTGTATGCTGGTTTTTAGAAATAAAATACCATCTTTTTTGATCTACACCATGTGGAAGCATTTTCTTTTTCCACATAATGCTTCGCTGAGAGTGGCTCCGGAGTCCTGTTGATCCTACCATCAAGATCCATTTTGATGCACCAAGGATTGGAGGTACATTTGGAGGTTTTCCGTCTCTTTTCTGGATCCCGCCCTGGAAGTCCTGGGCCCTGCTGAGCTCCATACTTTGGCCATTTGTGGCACCATGTCTGTATGACTCCATGTCCCTGACATAGGAGTCCACCCGTTCCAGTAAGGGCACACACACTTCTTTATTATTGATGATGCAATATCTTTGATGTCCACCATATCTAACAGTGTTCGGGTCTTCACCACTCTTCACTAGATGATCAGCCTTGATTGGACTATAACCCACACACCTGTATATATATTTTTTCACATTTTCCAGGGCCCCCTGGTGTTTGGTTATTCATTCACTTATTTTTTTCCTTTTTTTGAACACTTTGTATTTCTGATTTGTTGCATTATTTTTCTCCACCACCCCTTTCATTTATGTATTTGCTTGGTTAGCGCTGCAATATTTACCTTTCTGATTCTACATATGTTTGTCACATTTTTATGCAGCTGCTTGACATCCGAACCACTTTTGGATTTAGCGCAGTAATTATCCCCACTCCATCATCACAAAACTGCCCCATTGATTTCTACAGATGCGGAACAACCAAGCCCAGCCTGCTTTGCGAGAAAGGGGGGGCTAGCTAAAGACTTAAGCTTGTTGATCTGAGGAGAGATCACCATGAGGCAGGGAGGTGAATGGAGGTGTGAGGAGAGACTACAGGCACCCACTAAAGAACCATCCAAAGACAGTTCCAGAGACCATCCAGAGATGGGTGAAGATGGAATATGTGAGATCTAATGTTAAAACCACTTGATCTTACCGGATCTAATGAATATCTATTAGCCTAGATGATTTTTGGCCAGAAAATTGCATGTGGGGGGAGCAACCCGTCCTTATGTACCACCTAATATCTCTACTTTTATGTGGAATATCTCTGAAATTATGTGAGATCTAACGTTAATACCACTTGATCTTACCGGATCTAATGAATATCTATTAGCCTGAATGATTATTGGCCAGAAAATTGCATGTGGGGGGCCAACCTGTCCTTATGTACCACCTAATATCTCTACTTGTATGTGGAATATCTCTGAAATTATGTGAGATCTAATGTTAACACCACTTGACCTTACCGGTTCTAACAAATATCTATTAGCCTGAATAATTTTTGGCCAGAAAATTGCTTGTGGAGGGCTAACCCGTCCTTATGTACCACCTAATATCTCTACTTTTATGTGGAATATCTCTGAAATGATGTGAGATCTAATGTTAAAACCACTTGATCTTACAGGAACTAATGAATATCTATTAGCCTGAATGATTTTTGGACAGAAAATTGCATGTGGGGGGGGCTAACCCATCCTTATGTACCATCTAATATCTCTATCTTTATGTGGAATATCTCTGAAATTATGTGAAATCTAACGTTAAAACCACTTGATCGTACCGGATCTAACGAATATTTATTAGCCTGAATGATTTTTGGCCAGAAAATTGCATGTGGGGGGGCTAACCTGTCCTTATGTACCACCTAATATCTCTATTTTTATGAGGAATAACTCTGAAATGATGTGAGATCTAACGTTAAAACCAACTAAACTAACCAGATCTAACGAATATCTATTAGCCTGAATGTTTTTTGGTCAGAAAATTGCACGTGGGGGGGGGCTGAGCTGTCCTTATGTACCACCTAATATCTCTATTTTTATGTGGACTATCTCTGAAATTATGTGAGATCTAACGTTAACACCATTTGATCTTACCGGATCTAACAAATATCTATTGGCCTGAATGATTTTTGGCCAGAAAATTTGATAAGGGGAGGGCCAGCCCCCCCTCATTAATTACTTAATAAGTCTCTAATTATGTGAGATCTAACGTTAAAACCACTTGATCTTACTGGACCTAACAAATAGCTCCCACAATAGCTAACTGTTTGGTCAATTTTTTGATAAGGGGGGCTAGTATTACTGGCACGACACCCAAAATTTACTGGCAAAGCCAAATTTTTACTGGCATTTTACAAAAGTTACAAAATTACAGTTTTAAGTGCAAATTTCAGTATTTAAGCTACAAACAAGTACACTCTCAATAGCAATGCAATTTAAGCTAGATATTAAAGGTAAAAACCACTACCAGCTCCTCCTGTCACCTCCTGCCCCAACCAGCTCCTGCCACCAACGTCACCTCCTGCCACCACCAGCTCCTCCTGCCACCGTCACCTCCTGCCACCACTAGCTCCTTCCCCAACCACCAGCCCCCTCCAGCTCCTACCACCATCACCAGCTCCTGCCACAAGCTCCTCCTGCCCCAACCAGCTCCTGCCACCACCTTCACCTCCTGCCACCACCAGCTCCTGCCCCAACCACCAGCCCCTCCAGCTCCTACCACCATCACCAGCTCCTGCCACAAGCTCCTCCTGCCCCCACCAGCTCCTGCCCCACCCAGCTCCTGCCACCACTGTCACCTCCTGCCACCACCAGCTCCTGCCCCATCACCTCCTGCCACCACCAGCTCCCGTCCCCATCACCTCTTGCCCCAACTACCAGCCCCCTATAGCTCCTACCACCATCACCAGCTCCTGCCACGAGCTCCTCCTGCCCCCACCAGCTCCTGCCCCAACCAGCTCCTCCTGCCACCTCCAGCTCCTGCCCCCTCCAGCTCCTGCCCCAACCACCAGCCCCCTCCAGCTCCTGCCCCAACCACCAGCCCCCTCCAGCTCCTACCATCATCACCAGCTCCTGCCACAAGCTCCTCCTGCCCCAACCAGCTCCTGCCACCACCGTCACCTCCTGCCACCACCAGCTCATGCCCCCATCACCTCCTGCCACCACCAGCTCCTGCCCCGATCACCTCCTGCCCCAACCACCAGCCCCCTCCAGCTCCTATCACCAGCTCCTGCCAGAAGCTCCTCCTGCCCCAACCAGCTCCTGTCACCACCGTCACTTCCTGCCACCATCAGCTCCTCCTGCCACCGTCACCTCCTGCCGCCACCAGCTCCTGCCCATCACCTCCTGCCCCCAGCACCAGCCCCCTCCAGCTCCTACCACCATCACCAGCTCCTGCCACAAGCTCCTACTGCCACCACCGTCACCTCCTTCCACCACCAGCTCCTCCTGCCACCACCAGCTCCTGCCCCCATCACCCCCTGCCCCAACAACCAGCCCCCTCCAGCTCCTACCACCATCACCAGCTCCTGCCACAAGCTCCTCCTGCCCCCCCCAGCTCCTGCCACCATCACCAGCTTCTCCTACCCCCACCAGCTCCTGCCACCATCACCAACTCCTCCTGCCACCATCACCAGCTCCTCCTGCCACCACCAGCTCCTCCTGCCCCCACCAGCTCCTGCCACCATCACCAGCTTCTCCTGCCCCCACCAGCTCCTGCCACCATCACCAGCTCCTCTTGCCACCACCAGCTCCTGCCACCATCTGTCACGAATTACGCCCTCCCACGGCGACTAGCTACCCGCGACGTGCGTTCCGTGACCAGGGGATATGAGGAACTAAGGAAATAAGGGGGAACTTATACTGCACATGTAAGATTAGCTGTGGTACATTCACAGCCTGCACTACCTTTGGCCAGCACTAGAGGGAGACTCCACTCCAATCCAGCTAGCTGACCACACACAGGCAGATATGAATCTTACATACAATCTGGTGCACTCTAAGGGTTGAGGAGCAGTCTAGCAATTACTACATGCTTCTAGGGTTCCTCCAGCTATCCTGCAAGCTTGAACCCCGGAGTTAATCACTCTTCCCACTGTCCCCACACCCACACACCAAACACACAATAAATGATAGCCTACCACCACCCAACAGTTTGTCCACAGACTGGTCTGCTGAGCCACCACACACACAGATCTCCATCTGGCAGATCTGTTAGCTTACAATCTGCATGCAATCTGCCAACACACAGTGCAATTGCATACCGATTGGCACGTAACTTAGATCCAGTACTTAGGCACTAAAATACAACAACCTCTCCAGAGATATGAGTCCTAGCTTAGTACACAGAAGTCACTTATTAATTTTATCTTTTAATATCCCGAAAGTGGGCAGTGCATATAAGATATACAAAGAAAAAGGATTTACCAAAAAAGATACAAAAAATGCAGAAAGACACACAAATTGGCAATTTGCTATGTTAATAAAAAGGGATAAAAACAGAAATAAACTCTACCAAAGTCTATCCATTAGTAAAAGCATACTGGAACATGTGGGAACTCCCCAGTTTCGAACTGGCTTCGTTGAAGAACAATGTACATATCTCAGGCTACCCAATTTATTGAAATATGGATGCGGGCTGGACTTTAGCCCTTGGCCAATCAACCCTGGGGGGTGTTCCTGTCTCAGCCCACAGAAGGTTTTGTGTTCTGAATTTACCAGAGTGGAATTGGCCCAGAATGGCGCTGATTGCTGGGTCATGAATAGGATTTCCGATACCAGCGCATCATGCCGATCGCAACAGTACCAATCACTGCCTGCCTGCTGCAATCAGGCGCCATATAACGGTTTTGTGTGGTTCTCTAGGATTCCGCACCTGCTAAACTTACAGAGTTACATGTACACGTAACCCATCAGGTGTACGATCAAAAGGAATTATTTTCATCTCTCTGACGCTAATATTTTAGCTTTTATGAGAGATAAACTAGGTTCCTTAGATCTGTTGGTATTAATCAAAGTTTACAGACTGTCCAGAGCCTGACGAATGCCCCCTGCGGATCAATGTAGCCAAAATGACTAGCAGTTTTCTTTGAAGCCTCAGGATGATGGAAATCTGTTTACTCTAATGAAAACTTTTATTGGCATCTAGGTGTCACTTCGATCCTAGAAAAAACTATCTCTGTCCTTTTCAAATGCTAATGAAAGAACATATGTGCATGACTGACATAGAATACTATATTTTTAATAACCCAGAATTAAACTACATCTACAATTACACTACTTCTACAGATCACACCACATCTTGTTAAGGCAAAACTATCCTACGCTTACATTTATGTCACACCATCACCAGCTCCTCCTGCCACCGCCAGCTCCTCCTGCCCCCACCAGCTCCTGCCACCATCACCAGTTTCTCCTGCCCCCACCAGCTCCTCCTGCCACCACCACCAGCTCCTGCCATCATCACCAGCTCCTGCCCCCATCACCTCCTGCCCCAACAACCAGCCCCCTCCAGCTCCTACCACCATCACCAGCTCCTGCCACAAGCTCCTCCTGCCCTCACCAGCTCCTGCCACCATCACCAGCTTCTCCTGCCCCCACCAGCTCCTGCCCCCACCAGCTCCTGCCACCATCAACAACTCCTCCTGCCACCGCCAGCTCCTGCCACCATCACCAGCTCCTCCTGCCCCCACCAGCTCCTGCCACCATCACCAGCTCCTCCTGCCACCACCAGCTCCTCCTGCCCCCACCAGCTTCTCCTGCCCCCACCAGCTCCTACCACCATCACCAGCTCCTCCTGCCCCCACCAGCTCCTGCCACCATCACCAGCTCCTCCTGCCACTGCCAACTCCTCCTGCCCCCGCCAGCTCTTGCCACCATCACCAGCTCCTCCTGCCACCGCCAGCTCCTGCCACCATCACCAGCTCCTCCTGCCCCCACCAGCTCCTGCCACCATCACCAGCTCCTCCTGCCACCACCAGCTCCTCCTGCCCCCACCAGCTTCTCCTGCCCCCACCAGCTCCTACCACCATCACCAGCTCCTCCTGCCCCCACCAGCTCCTGCCACCATCACCAGCTCCTCCTGCCACTGCCAACTCCTCCTGCCCCCGCCAGCTCCTGCCACCATCACCAGCTCCTCCTGCCCCCACCAGCTCCTGCCACCATCACCAGCTCCTCCTGCCACTGCCAACTCCTCCTGCCCCCGCCAGCTCCTGCCACCATCACCAGCTCCTCCTGCCCCCACCAGCTCCTGCCACCATCACTAGCTCCTCCTGCCACCACCAGCTCCTGCCCCCATCACCTCCCACCCCAACAACCAGCCTCCTCCAGCTCCTTCCACCATCACCAGCTCCTCCTGCCACCACCAGCTCCTCCTGCCCCCACCAGCTTCTCCTGCCCCCACCAGCTCCTGCCACCATCACCAGCTCCTCCTGCCCCCACCAGCTCCTGCCACCATCACCAGCTCCTCCTGCCACTGCCAACTCCTCCTGCCCCCGCCAGCTCCTGCCACCATCACCAGCTCCTCCTGCCCCCACCAGCTCCTGCCACCATCACTAGCTCCTCCTGCCACCACCAGCTCCTGCCCCCATCACCTCCCACCCCAACAACCAGCCTCCTCCAGCTCCTGCCACCATCACCAGCTCCTCCTGCCACTGCCAACTCCTCCTGCCCCCGCCAGCTCCTGCCACCATCACCAGCTTCTCCTGCCTTCACCAGCTCCTGCCACCATCACCAGCTCCTCCTGCCCCCACCAGCTCCTGCCACCATCACCAGCTTCTCCTGCCCCCACCAGCTCCTGCCCCCACCAGCTCCTGCCACCATCACCAGCTCCTCCTGCCACCGCCAGCTCCTGCCACCATCACCAGCTCCTCCTGCCCCCACCAGCTCCTGCCACCATCACCAGCTCCTCCTGCCACCACCAGCTCCTCCTGCCCCCAACCAGCTTCTCCTGCCCCCACCAGCTCCTAGCACCATCACCAGCTCCTCCTGCCCCCACCAGCTTCTGCCACCATCACCAGCTCCTCCTGCCACTGCCAACTCCTCCTGCCCCCGCCAGCTCCTGCCACCATCACCAGCTCCTCCTGCCCCCACCAGCTCCTGCCACCATCACCAGCTTCTCCTGCCTTCACCAGCTCCTGCCACCATCACCAGCTCCTCCTGCTCCCACCAGCTCCTGCCACCATCACTAGCTCCTCCTGCCACCACCAGCTCCTGCCCCCATCACCTCCCACCCCAACAACCAGCCTCCTCCAGCTCCTACCACCATCACCAGCTCCTGCCACAAGCTCCTCCTGCCCCCACCAGCTCCTGCCACCATAACCAGCTCCTCCTGCCCCCACCAGCTGCTGCCACCATCACCAGCTCCTCCTGCCACCGCCAGCTCCTCCTGCCACCTCCTGCCCCCACCAACTCCTGCCACCATCACCAGCTCCTCCTGCCACTGCCAGCTCCTCCAGCCACCTCCTGCCCCCACCAACTCCTGAGTCCTGCCGCCAGCTCCTCCTGTCACCGCCTGCCCCCACCACCATCACCAACTCCTGTCACCGCCAGCTTCTTCTGTCACTGCCAGCTCCTGCCCCCACCACCATCACATCACCTGCTGTAATAGTATCCAATCCAGTATCCAGTCAATCCACTCTAGAGACCAGAGTCCCCTGCACCGCGTGATGCGTCTCCTCTCCCCGACCCGCCGCTCAGATGTCTGCTCTCCAGTTCATGAGGCTCCACTCGGTCTGCTCGCTCTGCTCCGCCTCCTGCCTGTTGATATAGGTTCAAGGTTGGCGGGGAAAAATGCACTGATATTATTGGCTGCACGGGCCACGGCGGTGGAGGCTCTGCAGGAAACTCGCTTGGTGGTTCAAGATCGGATCTTCTCTGGGATTTCTAGAATTGCGCATGCGCAGTTCTGACCCGAGCCGCCATTTGACCACAATGCGATTGTATGTGTGATTTACCTGCAGTTTTAGTTGTGCTCCTGATGAATTCTATTGGACTGTGTGTTTTCTGATTGCGCATCAAAGATGCAGAATGCAAGACTGTGATTTGCTTTCATGAAAACAGTCTAATAGCATTGAATGGGAGCGCACCTAAAACTGTGGATAAACTGCATACAATCATGCTGTAGCCAAACTACAGCACACCAGCGTGAACCTGCTATTAGCCCCTGTTCACATTGACTGTGGCTTTAAAATTGTGGGACTTCACCTGAAATCGCACAATTTTAAAGCCGCATCTCAGTGCGACTTTGGGTTGTGACTTTGAATACATCTGTGTGGCTTCATGCACAGATGTCTATTGAAGTCGCACCCTAAATCGCAAAAGTAGTGCATGTACTACTTTTTCAAATTGATGTGGCACCACAAAGTTGGCATCACATTGGTTTGAACACTGCCATTGCAGGCAATAGTATGTGACTTGTCAAATTGCATGACAAATTGCTCCAATTTGAATGGGGGCTAAGAGATAAGAAAAGAGAATCGGTGAGGAGGTTGGGGTGGTAAAAGTATGTGCTAATGAAGAGCAAAGTGATGGAGTGCAGAGACTGTGCTAGGCTGCATGATGGGGACAGGACAATTACGAGAGCTAAAAGAAAACTGGGATGGAAAGGGTGTAAGATCTGTGTGTGGAATGCTGAGCTGAGACAGGAGGCTGCATGATATGTGTAGTGAAGATTTATGGAGAGGACAGCAAATAAGAGAAGGAGAAGGGGAAACAATGAACAAGGCAGAGGAGCGAGGAGGATCAGTGCTGACTTACTGTGTGATTACGCAGGAAAGGTAGAGAGAGGTGTAGACGGGGTGGAGCGGAGATAAGCCGGACTATAGTAAGCGTAACAGTGAAGAAGGTGAAGTGACCCGGGAAGGAGAGCAAGTTGAGGGCGGGAGTGTGGCTTGCTGGAGTAGAGAGTGATTATTACCAGCAGTAATTAGCAGAGATAAGGCAGAGTGACTGTGTATTCACCGCATATCTACTGATTACCAGACTCCTCCACTGTGAAGGAGTCTGGTAATCAGTAGATATGCAGTGAATACGCAGTCACTCCTGTCAGTGAGGCAGGAGCAGCTACTGAAGCTCCCAGTGCACCCCCCCTCAGATCAAGACACCGCCCAGGGCAGTCGCCCCTCCTGCCCACCCCTTGTACCGGCCCTGGCTGTCCTTGAGGTGCAAGAACCGCGTTCCCTCATATGGAGGAGAGAGCCAGTACTAGCGCCGCTCATCCTTCTGGTGAACTGGCAAGCACCAGTGGCCTAGTACATCCTGGTCGTACATCCAGCACTGCAGTAATACTTGGTGATGTCCCATAAGTGCAGTTCAAGCTGGCGAGGTGGCAAGCACTAGTAGTGTCCCGCTGCCACCAAGAAGAAGACAAAGACAGGCCCGTCGAGCCCATAATGCTCTTCCTGCTGCATTCGTCAATCCTAATTGGGAACCCACTACTTTTGCAGCACCCGTACTTCCCCCATTCACTGGCCAACCCGGAATTCAGGTGGAAACAGTTGATTTTACGTCACTTGATTTTTATTCACTGCTTTTCACCGAAGATCTCTATAGATCTATTGTGAACCAAAGCAATTTATATGTTGGTCAATTCATCGCCGCTAATCCCCAGCTGACCCTTGCCAGAGATTGGAGACCAATTACGGTCTCTGAATTTAAGACCTTCCTGGGCCTATCCCTCCTCATGGGCGTAACTAATAAGAGTGAGTTGCGGTCATATTGGTCCACTGACCCAATTAACCATATGCCGTGTTCTCTGCCTCCATAACCAGGGCACGATACGAGCAGATCTTGCGGTTCATGCATTTCAACGATAATGAACTCTGTCATCCTCGGGGTGACCCTGAATTTGATCGGCTCTACAAAATTTGACCCCTCGTAAACCACTTCAACCAACGTTTTGCAGCCTTGTTTACTCCCCATCAAGTTGTCTGCGTTGATGAGTCCCTGATTACGTTTTCTGGCCGCTTGTCATTCAAACAGTATCTTCCCAGCAAGCGTGCCAGATACAGGGTCAAGATGTATAAGCTCTGTGACAGGACCACAGGCTATACATATAGTTTTATGGTTTACAAGGGAAGAGATGGTTACGTAGAGCCGGAGAACTGCCCTGACTACATAGGGAGCGCTGGTAATATTGCGTGGGACTTGGTGTCACCCTTATTCGGAAAGGGATACCACTTGTATGTGGACAATTATTACTTGTGCCACTTTTTAGTCACTTGTTTCATCATCAAATTGGCGCATGTGGCACCGTGTAATCTAATCGCCGGGGCTTACCCCAGCGGCTTGTAGATTCCCATCTTAGGCTGGGGGAGAGAGCCTGCTTGAGAAATAATAATTTGCTTGCTGTGAAGCGGAGGGATAATAAGAATGTTTTCCTTCTGTCCTCCCTTCATGCAGACCCGACGGTCCAAATTCTTACGGCGACTGGTGTTGTGGAGAAACCCCTCTGTGTCCACGAATATAACCTTAATATGGGAGGGGTGGACCTCAATGACCAGTTGTTGGCGCCATACCTAATTGCCCGTAAGGCCAGACGTTGGTACAAAAAAGTGTCTATTTATTTGTTTCAATTGGCTTTGCTGAATGCTTTTGTGCTATACAAAGCTTCAGGACGAACTGGATCCTTCCTTAAATTCCAGGAAGAGATCATCAGAGCCCTTCTGTTTCCAGTCGGTGCTCTAGCCCAACTTCCCAATCCAAATGCAGTAAGCCGGCTGCATGAAAGGGCATTTTCCGCATGTCCTCTCTGGTACCCATACCCAAAGAAACCCCCAAAAGAAGATGTCTGTAGAAAGCGCAGATTTAGGCGTGACACCCGCTTTTATTGTCCCTCCTGTCGGTGACTGTTTTAAACGCTATCACACACTAGTTGAGTATTAGCATAGGGTACAGCGCCACACAGTCATAGGCACACGTACACAGGGTCTCGAAAGATGTGATGGCCATCACATTTTGAGAGACCCTAATCTGCAACGTTCAGTTTATAGTTTTTTTTACAGTTTTTATAAAAGTAAAAAAAGTGGAAAAAAAAACACACACACACAAAAAAATAAAAAAGCAAAAAATAGTTGTGGTTGTATTTTTCTTCTCTCTCTTTATTGTTCTCTCTCTTATGTTCGCTCTCTACTGTCCGCTCACTATTGTTCTATATCTATTGTTCTCTCTCTGTTTTATTTTTACTATGTTTTATTGTATTTGCTTTGCAGGTATGGTATGTTATACTGTAATGTTTGTTTTATTGTTAACCATCATTTGCTTAGCAGGTACGCCATTCAGCTGCAGCATGGGTTTATTTATCTTGACAGCAACAGCGTTTGCTCCCACGATACATAAAGCCGTGACTCCAGCGCTGTCGGAGCTGATTTAACCACCACAGTTTAAAAAAAGAGCATATATGCTGAAGCATGGGGGCAAGGGTTGAGGAGCAATTTGCTCCTAACATTAGGGGCGTATGCCCCCATGCTTCAGCATATATTTTTTATGCACAGATTGCATTAAAAAATGTTTTATTTTTACTATGTTTTATTGTATTTGCTTTGCAGGTATGGTAAGTCTTATGTTGCGTACACACGATCGGACATCGGACATTCCGACAACAAAGTCCATGAATTTTTTCTGACGGATGTTGGCTTAAACTTGTCTTGCATACAAACGGTCACACAAATCTTTTTGGAAATTCCGAACGTCAAAAACGCGGTTACTCCAGCGTGACCAATTCTCGCACATGCCTTTGTTGCGGGAGATCCAGGAGAATAATCCTGATGATTTCAGGAATTATCTCCGGATGACGGACCCCGTTGTTCACCGTCTGTTGGCTTTGCTGTCCCCTTATATTACCAAGCAGGACACCTGCATGTGGCAAGCCATCACTCCCGAACAGAGGCTAGTCGCCACGTTGCAGTACCTGGCGATGGGGAGAAGTCTGCAGGACATCAAGTTCTCCACAGACATCTCCCCACAGACTCTGGGGATCATTACTCCAGAGACCTGTTCTGCCATCATTCAGGTCCTGCAGAAGGACTATATTAAGGTAAGATTTCTCATTTAACATCACATTCTATGTATTTAATGTTTGCTAATGTATTGTATTTCTTTCATCATTCCCTAGTTACCATGATTGTAATATGCTGTGAATGTCCTCTTTGTCCTCATGCATGCTGGAAGTTTTTAACTTCCTTTTTTGTCCTTAATGCATATTTGCCTTCACTAACCTTCCAGCGTGCTATCCTGGGCCCATACACACCTAGCCTAGTCACTTAACAATGTATTTTGTCAGCTCCATAGTACTGCTTTACCCTAAACACCCACTAAATGTGTTTAAATGTTATTTGTGTGCTTAAATTCATGCAGAGTGCAAGAAGCTTTTTTTTGGGGTCCCAAAATCATTTGAAACCCTCCCTCCCCCCAACCGCTAAGTCAACCGATACCAATCCTCTATCTGCTGACTTTGCCAAACCCATACACACTATCCCTACCTCTTTTGTGTTCATATTTATGGATGAATTCACCAAAGCATGTAGTGAAAGGGCCTGCCTGAATACTTTCAAATGGTACTGTTTCAAGTTTTGTTCTCCTATTATCTTGATAGGTAATTGCAGAATGTCAAAAAGTGCTTCAATTTGGACAGTGTGGAAGATTTTTATTTTATGACTCTTCTTCAAAGTAACACACATTATTTATGAAGTGGAGAGGGTTACCTGTCCAAAACATCCCCCCCCCCCCCTAAAATTTTTACAATGGGCCATCAGAGGGGGTGAGGAATCTGATAAATGGACCTTATACTTTTGTCTTTAAATACTCCTTAAAATAAATGTTAATACTGATGTTGGCCAAGAAGTTTGTGTCTAATCTGCTTGCAATGTTATGTGCAAAATTACTATTTTTTTTTTCTTGTTTGACTCGACAGTTTCCTTCAACTCCACAGGAATGGCAGACTGTGGCTTCCCAATTTGCCCAGCGATGAGACTTTCCCAACTGCGGAGAGGCAATTGATGGGAAACACGTCCACATAGTCCCACCCCCCAACTCAGGGCCATACTATTACAACTATAGGGGGTTTAATAGTATTGTGATGTTGGCGGTGGTTTCAGTGACATATGAGTTTCTCTATGTGGACATGGGGAACAATGGCCGGATGTCGGATGGTGGAGTCATCGTCCAGACCGAATTTTACAGACTGCTCCAGAATGGCGGCTTGGCATTGCCACCTGCTGAAGAGAACCTGGAAGGACTCCCGTTCATCTTTGTCGCTGATGAAGCGTTGGGACTGGGTGATCACCTGATGCGGCCGTTCCCGATGAGGACCTTCACCCCGGACCAGAGGGTTTTTAACTACCTGCTGGCCAGAGCCAGAAGAGTGGTGGAGAACGCTTTCGGGATAATGGCCAGCCGGTTCCGCCTATTCCTCACTGCAATAAACATGGCGGAATATAAAATCAATCACATCGTTCTTGCATGCTGCATATTACACAACTTTTTGAGAAAAAAATGCATCAAACTATGTGGCCTCAGTTGGGACTGAGGCCGGCTTATTACTGGATCCAACACATCTGACGGCTCTTGAAGCTGGCCGTCCTGGCTTGCCCCTCCAAAGCGCCTGCGAAATTCGTAAAAAGTATCTAGAGTACTTTGTGGGTAAAGGGGGCCATTGACATGCCAGACAATATTTAAGATACATTTTAAAAATATTTTTTTTAGTTAAATTGAAATAATATTTCCTTTGATTTAATGCTTGTGTTTCTTTTAGCTGTCCCCTAGGTTCTCCAATGGGCTTTTCTTTTCTTTCTTCAATAGTGCAAACGTAATTTATTTGATACATTAGGTGACAATCTCTTCTTCAGCAAAATATTATGTTGTGGGTCTGCTACACACATACCTTGTTTTTGTTGTTAATGTATGTAATGCATTAATGATAAAAAGATTCATCATTTTCAGCACCATGACTGAATTTTGGGGAGTCACGAAAATGGCCTGATTGTGGCAAATTATAAAGCACCGTGGGAGTTATTTACTAAAGGAAAATCCACTTTGCACTCCAAGTGCACTGCAAAAGTGCACTTGGAGTGCAAAGTGAATTTGCTTTTAGGAAATAACCCCCATTGTCACTGTAAACAACAACTTACTCCAAAAACTGCTATTGAGCATTGAAAGAAGAAGCCACACATTGTTGAGTCTTAAAATTTTTACTCTGTGCACATTCACATGTGCGTTAGAAAAGGGTTTTTGAATAAACCAACATATTTTAGGAATAACATTTTTGCTATAGACAGTACAAATAGCCTTTTTTGTGTTAAATAGGCATGTTTAAAACCATAAAACAATACCCAACTCAGGAACTTTCAAAGTTCAACTTTGAAAAAATGAACGCAAGATCAGACATTAGTATGTCCAAACTGTGTTGATCTTGCCTTCATCTGATGGGGTGATGTCACCCCTATGAAAGCCAAATTTTGAAGATGCACACAAATTGAGAGTCAAAATGGGTATTTCCCTCCTGATCCTATGCCTAATGTCAACATGTGCTAGCTCCCATCATGGGGGATCAATGGTGCAACCCCTTCCTCTCAGCTACTTTAGTTGCGAGGAAGAGGTTGCACCCACCAAACACGTACATTGATATCCCGTGATGGTAGATAGCACATGTTGACAGCATCTTCAAAATTTGGCTTTCAGGATACTTAAAAAATTGGTGAAAAATAACAAAAAAAAGTAAGACTTTAGGTGTTTTTTAGATTCGGCCTAAAACATCAATGATGTTTTTGAGTCTTTTTTCAATATCATTGATGTCTTCCTTGATCTTTTGTAAATCACGATTGCACACCATGATCTCCCCGATGAGGACGTGTGCACTCGTACTTGTGAAATGCGAATCTTCTTCCACAACATCCACATCACCTAAAATAAAAAAACACACCATGTATTATAAATATGCAGGTGTCCATTTATTACCTGAAGCTGTGGTCTCAGACACTCACCTGTTGTGGTCACTATTTCGCCCACTTCATAAACCTCTCCTTCCTCTACATCTTCTGGTTGTGGTGTGGGGATTTGCTTTTCTTTTGGAGGTGGGGGATCCCTGGTGTCCTCGGATGTCCCGAGTCTTTTCTCCCCTATGTGAATTAAAAAAAAAGGTATACTTAGCACACAGATATTTGAGGCCAGAAATAGTAATATGAAACATTTCTTTGAAGTGTCGTACAATTGTCTTCTTTGGCAGAGTTCCAAGCTGAAGACATTATTTTTTTCCCTTTCTAAAGCTGGAATACTTACCTTTTTTGTACAATTTTCACACATGGAGACACCCATAGTATCCACTGGAGCACCTGTATGGGACACCCTAAAAAGTTTGTTTTGGTGTCCCACACTAGTGCTCCTGTATCCAGATGTGTAAACAGCTGCTGAGTGTCCTCTCCTTACACTGAATCAAGTTTGCATTTCATTCTAGTACAAACCCATCTAGACAACAATGTCATAAACTTCTTTTAATACACATAGGCCTGATCAAATGTAGTTAACCTGTATCTGTCAAAAACATTGTATTAGTGGGCGAACGAATGATGTTCACTAAGAACGATTACTGCGCCCACGAACCTGAAAGTTGCCATTTTAAACTGTACAACAGTAAAGAAAAGCACATGGAGCAGCATGCAAGTAATAATAATAAAAGGAACACACGACAACAACTTACTTTTTTGAATAACTCACTTGATTCTTCTGTACTGATCATGCTCCCTCAATTTCAGGATTGACCAGCGTTTCCTCAGTTGATCCTTGGATTGCCATACCCCAAAATTCCTGTGCAGACTTCCACCATCTCTACAAAGGACATATTTGAGGCCTTAAATCTCCTCCGGGATGGGGACGTTCGTGGCTCTGGGCTTTCGTTGTTGCTGCTGCTGTCTGTATGCACTTGCTCTTTCTCCGCCATGTGCTCTCCCACTATGCCGAAAGACAAAGGGTAGGGAATAGACTAGAAAGAACGTCAGGTGTGGGCGGAGTTTCAGGCATGCGCAGTGTTTATAAAGCGTAACACGTGTGTGTCATACGTACGATCTGTGAGAGGAGGAAGCGCCAATCGTTAGAACGAAGGTACAATTTGAACTTAGGGCATCAGTGGTCTATACTGCTTATAGATTGAGGCCTATATTGGGACAAGATTAGGAGAGTTTAGCCTGACATTAGGGTTTGTCTTGTGTTGTGTCTTGCAGAGAAAATGGATGGCTTCAATGATCACAACTTCCTCCCCCTATTCATAGACAAGTACAGGGAGCTGCCCTGTCTGTGGCAGGTGAAACATTTGCATTATAATCATAAACAAAAGAGGCAGGCAGCGCTGGAGAAACTGCTGGAGTTGGTGAAGCCGGTGGTCCCCACTGCAACCATCCCCTATTTAAAAGCCAAAATTGGTGGCCTGAGGAGCACTTATAATAGGGAGCGCAATAAGATCCAGGATTCCAGGAAATCAGGAGCTGCAGCAGATGCCATTTATGTCCCCAGGCTGTGGTACTATGACAGACCGCGGTTTCTGTCAGACCAGACTGAAGTCAGGCAATCACTCTCCACTCTTCCTTCCACTCTTCCTTCCATACTTCCTTCCAACCCAGCTGAGGCTTCCAACGTCCAACCTGGGCCTTTCAAGCCAGGAAGAAGAAGTGGAGGAGCCCGGCTTGAGTCAGGAATAGCATTGTTCAACATATTTCTGGTCATAAAATTAATGATGTTAACTAGATGTTATTATTGATCATTAATTTCTGATTTAATAAAGTGTTTTACATATCAATAGACAGTAGTGGCCACAAATGATTGGGACAAGAAGGAAAAATGCTGGGCTCAGAATGATAGTCTTTTCTATTTGTTAACATTCAATTTGCAACAGTCATGAGCTGAAAATTGTGTGTGAGTGAACAAAAAACTAAAACTATGTTTTTTTTTCATACACAGGAAAGACTCAGCCAGGAGGAGGGCATGGAATCTGTGAGCCAGGAGGAGGCTGTGGAATGAGGCAGCCAGGAGGTGGCGGGGGTAAGTGGCAGCCAGGAGGTGGCCAGGCCCAGTAGTAGCCTGACAGAATCCCAGGTCCCTCCCCTCCGCCTTCCAACCAAAAGGCCCACGAAGGGGAGTAATGTGCAGGAGGCAGCGCTTGGGCTGATTCGGGAGGCTAAGGAGGCCCTCAGAGCCACCCCCACTCCTCAAGAGGCCTTTGGCTGCATGACTGCCAGCAAAATGCAGGAAATGGAGGAGGGCCTCACTTGTGTGAGGAAAATTGCAAGTTAGACTTACCGGTAACTTGTTTTCCAATAGGCTTTCAGGACAGCACCCGAGAGATCATGGCTCCTCCTCCCACAGGAAACACCTCATCAATTAAGTCTTTAAATTGGAATCCTCCACGTTGCCTCATCAGTTGTTTGTAGAGAACTCCAGCCCCAGCTGCAACACATAAGCGACAGTTATATCATAGTATTACAGCATTAGCATAAACAAAGGGCGGGTTACTGCTGTCCTGAAAGCCTATTGGAAAACAAGTTACCGGTAAGTCTAACTTGCAATTTTCCAAAACGTCTTTCAGGACAGCACCCGAGAGGATAATCGAGACTTACTCCATTTAGGGTGGGACAACAGCCTGTAAGACTTTCCTTCCAAAAGCCTGGTCCCCAGCTGTCATGAGATCTAACCTATAATGAAGGCAAAGGTTGTCAGACTTGTCCAAGTAGCTGCCTTACAGATTTGTTCGGGGGTGGCGCCAGCTTTTTCTGCCCAACTCACCGCCGAAGCTCTTGTAGAATGAGCCCGGACATTTAATGGACTCTCTTGACCTGTAAGGGAATAGGCTTCTGAGATAGCCATTCTCAACCATCTGGCAATGGTTCCTCTAGAAGCTTGTCTTCCTTTTTTATTACCGGAAAATAAAACAAACAGAGCATCTGAACATTTAAAGTCTTTAGTGTTTTCCAAGTAACTCAAGACTGCTCTTTTAACATCCAGGGTATGGAATTCTTCTTCCTTCTTACCCGATGGATTAGAACAAAAGGTAGGAAGTATTATTTCCTGAGTTCGATTCTGGATCGAAGCGACCTTCGGCAAAAAATTAGGATCCGTCTTCAGAACAATTCGGTCTGAAAAAATGGAAAAGAAAGGCTCCCTGATTGATAAAGCTTGCAGCTCACTAACTCTTCGAGCTGTTGTAACAGCCACTAAAAACACTGTTTTCAAAGTAATCAATTTCAGGGAGGCTAAATTAATGGGTTCAAAAGGTTCCTTGGTCAGGGCCTGTAGAACAACCGATAAGTCCCATGCTGGACAGCTTTTGATTACCACTGATCTAGACCGGGTAAGAGCTTTGAAGAATCTTATTACTAGGGGTTCTGATGAAATGGATTTTTCCAGGAATACCCCCAGCGCAGCAACTTGAACTTTGAGGGTGCTGACCGCTAAGCCCTTGTCCGCCCCTTCTTGCAGAAACTCAAGCACAGAAGAAATTTGTCTTGGAGATCTGTCAGATCCTGTGCACCAGGAGTTGAAGATTTTCCAGACTTTGGAATAGATTGCTCTTGTAACCTTCTTTCTACTGGATAGGAGGGTAGCTACCAACCTATCCCAGAAACCTTTCCTCTTCAAGAGCTGCTCCTCAGTAGCCAGGCCGTGAGCTTTAGTTTTGCTACTTCCTGGTAAAACAGAGGACCTTGTAACAGAAGGTCTTTTCTTAACGGAAGGTGCCAGTAAGTTTCTTGTTGCATCTGAAGAAGGGATGAAAACCAAGGCCTTTTTGGCCAGAAAGGAGTGATGAGGATCACTGTTGTCTCCTCCTTCCTGATTTTTGCTATGACCCGAGGGATAAGCTGAAACGGGGGGAATGCGTAACAGAGGTGAAACTTCCAATCTTGAGCCAGAGCATCCACTCCCAGTGATGCCTCGTTCCTGTTCAGGGAGAAGAAGCGAGACATTTGCGAGTTTTCCTGGGTGGCAAAGAGATCCACTCTTGGGCGCCCCCATTTCTGCACTATTAACTGGAAGACTTCTGGATTCAATTGCCACTCTGCCTCTAAGATCTGGTTCCTGCTTAGGAAGTCCGCTTCTCTGTTTAGGGTCCCTTTTAAATGGACCGCGGATAAGGATAGAGTATGGAGCTCTGCCCAACTCAGAATGCCTTTTGCCAAGCTCTGCAGAACTTTGCTTCTGGTTCCCCCCTGTCTGTTTATGTAAGCCACCGCCGTGGCGTTGTCTGACAGGATCTGAGTATGTTGCCCCTGGACTTCTTTCGCAAAGGTCAGTAAGGCCATTTCTATAGCTTTTAGTTCCCTCCAATTTGAGGACCTCAGCGCATCTCTTGTGTCCCACGAGCCCTGGGCCCACCGGCCGCTCATATGAGCCCCCCAACCCCAGGAACTGGCATCTGTTGTCAGCCTCACCTGAGTTGGGAAGGACCATAACAGCCCCTCTGAGTACCTTGTCTGGTTCTTCCACCACCACAGACTTCTTTTTACTGAAGTAGGGATCTTCACTAATGAATCTAGTGAATCCTGCTGGTGATTCCAGGTTTTTAACAGGAAACTTTGCAGAGGTCTGAAATGGAGCTTTGCCCACTGGATGGCCGGAATGGAAGAGGTCAGGGTTCCCAATGCTGACATAACCTTCCTGATGGACAGAACTTGATTGGACTGTAGCAATGACACCACTTGTACCAATTTTTTCTGTTTTTCCTCTGGAAGAAAAATTTTTTGTTCTAAAGAGTTGATACGGAAACCCAGGAACAACACTTCCTGTGAGGGAATCAGATTTGATTTTTGAAGGTTTAAAATCCACCCCATGGATTCTAGATGAACCCGGGCTCTGAGCAAGTTTTCTTGAAGACCTTCTCTGGGTTGGGCAAAAAACAGCAGGTCGTCCAGATAAGGAATAACTGAGATCCCCTCTAGACGCAGAGGCGCCAGAGCTTCGGCCATTATTTTCGTGAAGACCCTTGGGGATGATGACAGACCAAACGGGAGTGCTCTGAATTGCAGATGTACCACCTTCTTCCCTTCTTTCAGTGCTAACCTCAGATATTTCTGCGACCTGGCGGCAATAGGAATGTGGAGGTAGGCATCTTGTAAATCTATTGATGCCATATAGCACCCTTGATACAGGAGGTTTCTTACTGAAAATATTAATCCATCCGAAACCTTCTGTATTCTACCGATTTGTTCAGCATTTTGAGATTCAGGATAAGACGGAACTTTCCTGAAGGTTTCTGAACCAGAAAGACATGTGAGTAGAACCCCTTGGAAGAACTCCCCCGCTGAGACCGGAACAATGACTCTCTGATTTTTCAGTTCCTGAATTAGGGACTTCATGGCAAGAGCCTTGACTGCGTCCCTTGGGACGTTTGTCACCAGGAATCTTCTTGGCGGTTCTTCCGTAAATTCTATCACATACCCCTGGGAGAGCATCTTTACAACAAATTGATTTGGGGAAATGGCTCTCCACTGAGGAAGAAACTCCTGGAGTCTTCCCCCGACCTTGACGGAGTCATTGTGGTTTTGCGGAGGCCGCAGGAGGATTGAAGAGCACTCCACCCCTACCTTTGGGCTTCTGAGAAGACCATGACTTCCTCTTGCCCTGCGTTTTTTCTTCCTGCTGACTTTTTTGGGGCCGAAAGAAACGCTTACGGGTTTGCACCTGTTTCTTCTTAACCAGAAACGACTTTTTCTTATCTGCCGTGCGGTCAAGAATGGACTCTAGCTCTGAACCGAATAGCAGATCACCTGCAAACGGAATACCACACAATCTATTTTTAGATGCAGCATCCCCTGGCCATGTCTTCAGCCATAAGGCCCTTCTGGCAGAATTTGTTAAAGCTGCTGACCTTGCTGACATGCGGATAGATTCCGCAGACGCATCCGCAATATATGATATTGCTGCCGACAGGGTTGAAAAAGAGTCTAGAATCTCCTGTTTTGAGGAATCTGCTATGACATGGGCTTTCAACTGGTTAACCCAGTGATCTAAGTTCCTTGCAACACAGGTTGTTGCCATTGCTGGTTTCACATTGTGCATTACTGACTGCCAGGTTCTTTTAAGAAGCAGGTCCATCCTTTTGTCCATGGGCTCCTTCAGAGTGCCCATATCCTCAAAGGCGAGGTCCGTAGACTTAGAGACCTGAGAAAAGGCAGAGTCCAATTTTGGAACCTTATTCCATATAGAATCTGGATTTTCTTCAAATGGAAATCTTTTCTTGTGAGCCCGGGAAAAGAAATGCTTTTTCTCAGGTTCCAGCCACTCTTTTTTAATCATATCAGTGATAACTGAATGGACTGGAAAAGAACGGCCTTTTGAATCTCCTAAACCAGCATACATGCGGTCATGCAGGGAGAGTTCCTTCTTTTCCTCTTCTATCCCCAAAGTGGCATGGATTACTTTCAGGAGTCCTCCCACCTCTTCTAGTGACAATTTATATTTAGAAGCGGTATCTGATTCATTTTCCTCCTCCTCAGAATCTGTATCATCTGGAGCGAGGGAAACGGACCCTTGAGAAGCGTCCTGGGATATCGGACCCCCAAAAATTATTTGAGAACCACTCTGGGGTTCTGAAGATGGCTGCGGAACCAGAGGATCCCTAGAGGGACCTGGCTCCTCTCTTAGGTTTGACCTAAAAGCTTGAAAGGTGGCCCGGAGCTCATCCTTTATTGTTGACACTAAGTCGCCACAAACGGATGGAGTCTCCTCTCTGACCAAATTTGTAATGCACTCTGCACAAAGCGTTTTGGTCCAAGCATCGCTTAATTTTTCTTTGCAGACAGGGCACCTTTTCTTGACTGGTTGGGCAGAACCTTTGGCCTGGACAAACAGAAAAGAGACATGGAAACACGCTTAAAAGGCTGTAATACAGCGCAAATAATACACCCAGGTGCACTAAGGAAGAAACATCTCATTTTCCATGTGCCCAGCAAGCCACCACCACCTAATCCCCTGTTGTAGGGCAGATATACTAAATCTAGCCACTGCAACATACCTTCTGAAGAGGGGGTAAGAAGCAGGTCCATCCTGGGGGGGGAGGGTGGGTGGTGGGGGAAGGGGGGGAAAAGGGTGAGTAACCCCCCCACAGGAGAAAACGGCCCAGGGTAATAGAGGACACAGTCCCTTACCTTAGCCTTGCTGGCGCCTTGGCTTGCCCCCTTATCCGCTGCATCGCTATCCATAGCTGTCTGCGGTGCGTGGTGAAACGACCGGTTCCAGATTCGAAAACGCCGCTGCGCTGACCTGGAACTGGAAATAAAGGCACCAGGTGACCCTGCCCTCTCCCACTGCGCTTTGCGCCCGGAAATGACGCACGCGCCGTCCCGGAAGTGCTGCCTCCTCCCTTACAGGACGTGGCTGAAGCGCTCTTCTGCCACCAGCAAAATGGCGGCCGCCACCGCTCATCCCTCATGTAGAAGGGAACATAGGACGGCCGCCCGTCAGGCCAAAAAATTTTGGAGGCAGCACCCCCGGACGTACAGGCTCTCCCCGAGCACGGAAGAGGGAGAGGGAGCCCACGGGACCGTCCATGTAAGAGGCAAGTGGGAGGCTCACTCTCCTAGCCTAAAAAAAGACTTAACAGGTGAGAACCTGTGTCTCCCAGGATAAACCTGAGAGATCATGGCTCCCACCAGAGGTGTTCCTCCAGCTGGAGGAAACACAAAAAACTGATGAGGCAACGTGGAGGATTCCAATTTAAAGACTTAATTGATGAGGTGTTTCCTGTGGGAGGAGGAGCCATGATCTCTCGGGTGCTGTCCTGAAAGACGTTTTGGAAATTATGTATATGACCCTAAATAAGGGGTTGAGGGGCCAACTCAAAACCAAAACACACCTGTGTGAGTTGGACCATCCTCCTCCTCCACCTCCTGCCACACCTCCAACACCATAGCTACAGCCTGGAAGCAAGCAGGTAAGGAACAGTGGAAGTAAGACAAGAAAGTGATGGCCTGGGTTCAGTCTGGTCTGACAAAAGACGCAGGCTGTTGTATGACCACAGCCTGGGGACATATATGTCATCTGCTGCTGTTCCTGATCTCTTGTAGTCCGGGACCGGATTGTGCTCACTATTATATGGACTCCTCAGGCTACCAATTTTGGGTGTAAAATAGTTGATGTGTGCCCTGGGGTACAAAGGCTTTGCCAACTTCACATTTTTCTCCAGCGTTGCCTTCCTCTTTATTTTATTATGACCCATAATAAATGTCTATTTTGTATTCACAAATACTTGCCTATGTGTTTTACTTCAAAAAGGACAGTTTATTTATGAGTAGGCAAGTACATTTCCAAAATACAAGGTCAAATTAACAAGGGACACCAACACCAAACAACCTCCTTGAGGTTGAAAAAATACAGGATAATAATTGTGTTGTGGTAACTTGACACACAAAACTAAAAACAATATTATGGAGAGCACTAGAAAAAAAAACAAGGAGATCTTGATTAAAAAAAACACTATAAACAAAAATTAAATACATTATTATGGAGATCTGACGAAAACAAAAAAATAAAATATTCAGGAGATCACGAGGAATAATAAAGAAATCATTTTTTCTGAACATTGTGTGAATATCAGCAGCGAAACAACGTAATTATTCTAGCATTCTAAAGAAGAAAAGAATGCGCTGCATTAAAAGATTTAAAAAATTCCAGCGTGACAAATGTGATATCTCCATTATGAACGCTAGTTTTACCAGACTGAGCAATTCCATCTCATAATTGATTCTGAGCATGCGTGGAACTTTGTGCGCTGGAATTGTGTACACACGATCGGGAATTTACGAGAACGGATTTTGTTGTTGGAAAATTTGAGATCCAGATCTCAAATTTTGAGTGGCGGAAATTCCGATGGAAATCGTCCGATGGAGCCTACATATGGTCGGAATTTCCGACAACAAGCTCCCGTCGAACATTTTCCGCCGGAAAATCCAACCGTGTGTACGGGGCATTACTGTTATACTGTAATGTTACTTTGTTTTATTGTTAACCATCATTTGCTTAGCAGGTACGCCATTCAGCTGCAGCACTTATTTATTTATCAACAGCGTTTGCTCCCACGATACGTAAATCAGCGACTCCAGAGCTGTAGGAGGTGATTTCACGACCACAGTTAAAAGAAAATGGTGCATGTATGCCCATCATTAGAAGTGGGTAGATGAAGGGCGGTATTCTAATGGTGGGCATACCCACCGATCAGTCTCTTTTTGTTCAGCCCACAGGTTGCATGAAAAAAATAAAATTTCAATGTATGCCCAACAAGGACCAGCCACGTACTGGTATGTTGCTGGACTTTGAGTGGTTATTCCAGAATGATGCCTGCAGGTTTAGGTATCATCTTGGTATCATTCTTTTCAGCCAGCGGTTGGCTTTAATGTAAAAGCAATCCTAGCAGCTAATTAGCCTCTAGACTGCTTTTATAAGCAGTGGAAGGGAATGTCCCCCCCTCCCTCCATCTTCCATGGTTTTCTCGGGCTCTCCTGTTCCAACAGGGAACCCAAGAATGCAGCCGGTGGTTCTGCCAGCTGACCATAGAGCCGATCAGAGACCAGAATGGCTCCAATCATCTCTATGGCCTAAGAAACCGGAAGCTATGAACATTTTGTGACTTCGGTTTTGCCGGATATAAACAGCACCATTGGGAAATTAGCAAAGCATTTTATCACACCGATCTTGGTGTGGTCAGATGCTTTGAGGGCAGAGGAAAGATCAAGGGTCTAATAGACCCCAATTTTTTCAAAAAAGAGTACCTGTCACTACCTATTGCTATCATAGGGGATATTTACATTCCCTGAGATAACAATAAAAATTATTTAAAAAAAACTGAAAGGAACAGTTTAACAGACCTCCTCTGTAAATCTAAAATGGTAACCTGTAAAGGCTTTTAAAGGCTTTTAAAATGTATGTTGTTTGTCACTGCTGCACGTTTGTGCGCAATTTTAAAGCATGTCATGTTTGGTATCCATGTACTCAGCATAAGATCATCTTTTTTTATCTCATCAAACATTTGGGCAATAAAGTGTGTTTTAGTGCATTAAAATTTTAAAAAGTGCGGTTTTTCCAAAAAAATTGCGTTTAAAAAATAGCTGCGCAAATACTGTGTGAAAAAAAAAATTGCAACACCCACCATTTTAATCTGTAGGGCCTTTGCTTTAAAAAAATATATAATTTTGGGGGGTTCAAAGTAATTTTCTTGCAAAAACAAAATATTTTTTCATGTAAACAAAAAGTGTCAGAAAGGGCTTTTTCTTCAAGTGGTTAGAAGAGT
This sequence comes from Aquarana catesbeiana, assembly GCF_042186555.1. Taxonomy (NCBI): domain Eukaryota; kingdom Metazoa; phylum Chordata; class Amphibia; order Anura; family Ranidae; genus Aquarana; species Aquarana catesbeiana. Next base: position 192,823,590 of record NC_133327.1, read on the forward strand.
GGGTGATGTGTGACATAAGCTTCTAAATGTTGTGCATAAAATGCCAGGACAGTTCAACCCCCCCCCAAATGACCCCTTTTTGGAAAGTAAACACCCCAAACTATTTTTTGATAGGCATGTTGAGTCCATGAAATATTTTATATTTTGTCATAAGTTTCGGGAAAATTACACTTTTTTCTTTTTGCACAAAGTTGTCACTAAATGATATATTGTTCAAACATGGCGTGGTTATATGTGGAATTACACCCCAAAATACATCCTGCTGCTTCTCCTGAGTACGAGGATACCACATGTGTGAGACTTTTTGGGAGCCTAGCCGTGTACGAGACCCCGAAAACCAAGCACTGCCTTCAGGATTTCTAAGGGCATAAATTTTTGATTTCACTCCTCAATACCTATCACAGTTTTGAAGGCCATAAAATGCCAAGATAGCACAACCCCCAAATGACCCCATTTTGGAAAGTAGACACCCCAAGCTATTTGATGAGAGGCATGTTGAATCCATGGAATATTTTATATTTTGCCACAAGTTGCGGGAAAATTCCAATTTTTTTTTTTTTACACAAAGTTGTCACTAAATGATTTATTGTTCAAACATGGCATGGTTATATGTGGAATTACACCCCAAAATACATTCTGCTGCTTCTCCTGTGTTTGGGGATACCACATGTGTGTGACTTTTTGGGAGTCTAGCCGCGTACAGGACCCCAAAAACCAATCACTGCCTTCAGGATTTCTAAAGGCGTAAAATTATGATTTTACTCCTCACTACCTATCACAGTTACAGAGGCTCTGAAATATCCAGATAGCACACCCCCCCCCCCCATGACCCCAATTTGGAAAGTAGACACCCCAAGCTATTTGCTAAGAGGCATGGTGAGTATTTTGCAGATCTCATTTATTTTTGAAAATGAAGAAAGAAAAGAAAAATGTTTTTTTTTTTCTTTTTTCAATTTTCAAAACTTTGTGACAAAAAGTGAGATCTGCAAAATACTCAACATGCCTCTCAGCAGATAGCTTGGGGTGTCTGCTTTCCAAAATGGGGTCATTTTGGGGGGGGGGGTTGTGCTATCTGGGCATTTCATGGCCTCCAAAACTGTGATAGGCAGTGAGGAGTGAAAAAAAAATGTACGCCCTTAGAAAACCTGAAGGCAGTGATTGGTTTTCAGGGTCCTGTACGCGGTTAGACTGCCAAAAAGTTCCACACATGTGGTATCCCCGTACTCAGGAGAAGCAGCAGAATGTATTTTGGGGTGTAATTCCACATATAACCATGCCATGTTTGAACAATATATCATTAAGTGACAATATTGTGTTAAAAAAAAAAAAACAAACTATAACTTTCCCGAAACTTGTGGCAAAATATAAAATATTCCATGGACTCAACATGCCTATCAGCAAAAAGCTTGGGGTGTCTACTTTCCAAAATGGGGTCATTTGGGAGGGGGGGGGGGTTGTGCTATCTTGTCATTTCATGGCCCCTGAAACTGTGATAGGTAGTGAGGAAGTGAAATCACCATTTTACGCCCTTAGAAAGCCTGAACGAGGTGATTGGTTTTCGGGGTCCTGTACACAGCTAGGCTCCCAAAAAGTCTCACACATGTGGTATCCTCGTACTCAGGAGAAGCAGCAGAATGTATTTTGGGGTGTCATTCCACATATGCCCATGGCATGTTTGAGCAATATATTATTTAGTGACAACTTTGTGCCAAAAAAAAAAAATTATTTTCCCGCAACTTGTGGCAAAATATAAAATATTCTATGGACTCAACATGCCTATCAGCAAATAGTTTGGGGTGTCTACTTTCCAAAAGGGGGTCATTTGGGGGGTTTTGTGCTTTCTTGGCACTTTATGGCCTTCGAAACTGTGATGGGTAGTGAGGAGTGAAATCAAAAATTATGCCCTTAGAAAGCCTGAAGGCGGTGCTTTTGGGGTCCTGTACGCAGCTAGGCTCCCATAAGGTCTCACACATGTGGTATCCCCATACTCAGGAGAAGCAGCAGAATGCATTTTGGGGTGTAATTCCACATATAACAATGGCATGTGTGAGCAATATATCATTTAGTGACAACTTTGTGTAATTTTTTTTTTTTTTTTTTGTCATTTTTCAATCACTTGTGACAAAAAAATTAAATACTCAATGGCCTCAAGAAATGAGATAGGTAGTCATAAACTAAAAGCTGCGTATATTCCAGAAAATGTACCCTAGTTTGTAGACACTATAACTTTTGCACAAACTAATAAATATATGCTTATTGACATTTTTTTTTACCAAAGACATGTGGCTGAATACATTTTGGCCTAAATGTATGACTAAAATTGAGTTTATTTTTTTTTTATAACAAAAAGTAGAAAATCATTTTTTTTCTAAATTTTCGGTCTTTTTCCGTATATATCGCAAAAAAATTTAAAAAATAAAAATCGTAGAGACAATCAAATACCAGTTAAAGCAACTCAGTGCCAAATTGTAAAAAGTCCTCCGGTCATTGAGCTGCCAAATCCTCCGGGGCTGAAGTGGTTAAATAGGTGCTTACAGCGCACCACACTGTATACAGCATACATAGTTTCCCCTCCTCTACGCGTTATGCCACATGGTCAAGTGGCTTCCTCAGGGGGATTCTGTTATATGAAAACAGATCACCGCGCTAGGTGATAACAAACATGAAAGTAAAAGTCCTTTACAGTCCCAGTATATTTGTGTTTTCAGAAGTGCTCGTGCACAATAATAAACATCCCTGTTCCATAAACTTGTGTTCAGACTGGGTGCCCCACATGGATATGCACTTACCCCTGGGTGTTGACCAATTATCTCTAGTATGGTTGTCCAAGCATGTGGGGAAACCCCTGGAAGAATCCGTTGCTGGCAGCTCTTGCACTGGATATACCTCATATGTAAATAACAGAGAAACCTCATTGCGTAAAACATTGAAAAATGTATTAAAAAAATGTATTAAGTAAAAACAAATATAGGGTTACACTCACGTGTTATGGTGCCTATCATTCTGGCACCTGGTGTACCTAATACGTTTTTCAACGGTTTTATGCAATGAGGTTTCTCTGTTATTTACATCCATTCATATGAGGTATATCCAGTGCAAGAGCCGCCAGCAACGGATTCTTCCAGGGGTTTCCCCACACGCTTGAACGACCATACTGGAGATAGTTGGTCAACACCCAGGGGTGAGTGCACATCCATGTGGGGCACCCAGTCTGAGTACAAGTTTTTGGAGCACGGATGTTTATTATTGTGCACAAGCACTTATGAAAACACAAATATACTGGGACTATAAAGGACTTTTATATTCATGTTTGTTATCACCTAGCGCGGTGATCTGTTTTCTTTTTTCATTTGTATTTGCTATTTAGCAAGTTCTTACTGCAGCTGATGGAATTATTATATTTTTTGTTCATGTATTCAATTATTAATTTGTATATTATCATACATTAGTTAATTCACAATTTCTTTGGCACTAAGGTATTTTTCTATTGGATTCTGTTATATATTTTACATTAAGTAATACTACAGAACCACATTCATTTTTGTTTTTTTATATTTCAGGGAAATACAAAAACACTGCGCTCTAGTGGAAAAGCCAAATTATATAGATAACAGCTGCTGCATACATTGTGACAAACAATAAATAACCAATAAAAGAAGAAATGCAGCGCTAAAAAAAAGTGAAATGTTTGGTGTGGCCAAACCTTATAAATGAATAGTGCACTTAGTAATGAAACATAAATTCACAAATCCAAATACAAAATATGTAGCAAATGTGTAATAAGTCCACATTAAAACGGGAAATTAATCCAAAGTACACATTAAGAAGCCTGCATAAAAAGGTGTGGATGATGTGAATCCACAGATGGTGAAGCAAAGTCAATGGTGGACACTGTAGATCCGTGACCCGGAACTGACATCAAGGTGTGAGACATCAAGGTGTAAAACATCAAACAGTAGAGAAGAATGGGTACTCTTACCGGATGGCGTGGACTCCCCTGTCTTATGACATGGTGTCAATCAAACATTGAGCCCCACTGGGGCTGGAAACGAGCTCCGGAAGGTTGGAACCTCTGCCGCTCTCCTCAACTTCCTGGAAGCAGTGAAGGGATATCCAGAGGGCTAGGAACGACCAGATAGGTGTCATCCAATGGACGTCAAGTTGTCATCCAGAAGAAACATGAAGGCAAGCTGGATCCAAATCTCCTGGTAGGAGTGGTTAGTGGGGTGCAGTCTCTCTCATCAGAATAGTATGCAAAGAGAAAATAAAAACTTCCGCATAGTGCAGATAAACCAGGGATTTTTATTGCTAAAAAACACCGTAACAAAGTAAAAAGTGATCACTGTAAAAACAAAGGCAGCGTAAGGAAGGGGAAGTCGCTCGACGCGTTTCGACCAAGGGGGTCTTCAACAGGGGCATGTCGAGGAGAGTGGCAGAGGTTCCAACCTTCCGGAGCTCGTTTCCAGCCCCAGTGGGGCTCAATGTTTGATTGACTCCATGTCATAAGACAGGGGAGTCCACGCCATCCGGTAAGAGTACCCATTCTTCTCTACTGTTTGATGTTTTACACCTTGATGTCTCACACCTTGATGTCAGTTCCGGGTCACGGATCTACAGTGTCCACCATTGACTTTGCTTCACCATCTGTGGATTCACATCATCCACACCTTTTTATGCAGGCTTTTTAATGTTCACTTTGGATTAATTTCCCGTTTTAATGTGGACTTATTACACATTTGCTACATATTTTGTATTTGGATTTGTGGATTTATGTTTAATTACTAAGGGCACTATTCATTTATAAGGTTTGGCCACACCAAACATTTCACTTTTTTTTTAAGCGCTGCATTTCTTCTTTTATTGTTTTTTTATATTTACCTGGAGTTTAACTTTAAAAATGATGGCTAGAATCAAATTAGTTGCTTTGGGAACATACTTATACAGTACCTATATACAGTATACAGACAGCTTTAGTCATGTGTTACCGGTAATTAACTTTTGTCACCATTAACCAGAAATGTTTAAAAAGCTATAAAGGCTTCTTTTTACAGCAACATTTTTTGTCTTCTTCAGTATGTCTTTAGGGCATCATATTAGATAACAATGCCACACAAGTTATTAATTACAGCTACTTACCTGCACTTCCTAAACACCATCCACCACCATGAATGAAGATAACGGCTCTCCTTAGTGCTTCTGATTGTTGTTTAGGCACATATAATCTTACAGGAACATTGTTGAACGATGTGTCTGTGACAGTAACATGTTCATCTGAAATGGGTTCTGTGTGCTCCAGCTTTGTTAAAAGCATCATGACATCCATGTAGTGTTTCATGCCAAGCAACTCAGCTAAAGAACCCTGTAATTCAAATACAAACAGTACATAAATCATTTAAAACATAGGTAGGATTGAAAACTTAGTCAAAGCAACCATTCAAGTCGTATCTTTTTTATTATCTGTGAAAATTAAAGGAATCTAGTTGGCAACTATGAACAGTTCTTAAAGCGGTATTAAACCCCAAACCAAAAATGTAATATATTGCAGCTCACCAATCATTAGTTGTGGTAGCTGCATTTGCTTTCCTTTTTTAGACTTTCTCCCCTCTGTTTTCACCTGGTGATCTGGCCAGTAACACACCTGCTGTATTAGAGTGATCCCACTCTGGATGAAGGAGCACAGGGGCACCTTTTGACAGCAGCATTGTCAGTCTTGGGGGAGGGAAGTGTTAGATATACTAGCAGATACACTAACAAATTAAAGCTAATTTCCAGCTCTTACTTCAGTTACAAAAGCAGCTTTTTCCTTTTGTGATAAAGGTTTTACATGAACAAATAAAAGCTGATCATTGTAAGCATCGGTCTGTGGTAAATGGCTTGTCTCAGTCCTCTAAATGCTACATTTGCAGGACCATAAAAAACATATAATATGTATGCAATCAGGGAGGCCCTTGCACTACATTGTTTTGGTAAATCTGAAGACAAAAATCTGCAGAAAATCTAATAGTGTGTATGGGGTCTTACTGGCAGGATCACCAGGTGAAAATAAAAGAGAGAAATACTAACAAGAAAATGAATGCAGCCTTCACACCTAAGACTTGGTAAGCTGCAACATAATAAATGATTGCTTTTGAGTGTAATACTGCTTTAACTTTTATGAAGAATTTTTGTCTTGTTTTTGCCAATAAGAACTATATCATGTAATTAGGGCCTTATCATTTGCATGCCAAATATTATTTTGGACAAAATTCATCAAGAAAAAGCAATTAATGCAGAGCCTCAGCCAAAGATAACTAGATACAAATCAAATCATTCATTTACAAAGAGGAAAAAAAAACAGCTTTTGCTGTGGTATTCATCTTCACTCCAGAGTTCTCTCCCACGTGACTTCTGCTAAAGGTCCACAGTGGGATGTCCAGCATCATTCAACCAACTTCTTCAGAGCCTTGGTTGTACTGGACCCACCCCCAGCCTGTGACTGGACAGTAAAAGTAGAAGCAGCACAATAATGAGCACATCTCTCTGTCACTCTACTTTCTCCTGAACTGATTGCTTCTTGTACTGCTACTTCTTTCTACACTCCAGCTCTGATATACACACATTTTTAAAGAGGCTGATACCATCTCAATTCAAGTACTTATACTAATTAAAAAAATGACTTTAATGATGTATAAATGATTACTGAGCTGAAATAATGTGTATATTTGCCTTGAGTTCAGCTTTAAAGTGTTGTAAAATGTAGATGTAAAAGAAAGCTATTGTGGATTAATTGACAAATGTAACAAAAAAGGATACATTAAACATTTTTAAAACAAAATGGGCTAACAATCTAAAAACACAGAATACATTTTTTTAATTAATTATTTATTTATTCATTATCAACCCAATGGGCATCATAGGGCTCCATTATATGGAAGCATAGTACAGAGATATCAACATAGAAGACACGGAGGAGATTTATCTTGCAGCAGTGCACCTGAATATGTACATGGTGCAGTGCATGAAGGACAGGTCATGCAAATTTTATTGACTGCTATAAAAAAGGAATACATGGACAAAAAGATTATGAGTGTCTTACAGGACAAGGAATCGCATTTTGAAAAAAATTGGCCCCCCTGGCTTAGCTTTTTGCAGGTACCAGACTCACAAAGTTGACTACCAGGCTCGAGAAAGTCAGATCCCTGGGCGGAACCACTTTCTTCTTCTCCTTAGATCTACTATTCTCTTTTCCATTCTGCTCCAGTATCTTTCTATCCTTTAATTTTCCAATTTCTTTTTAAATGTACTCCTGATACTAGTAAAGGACCCAAATACCTGGTCAAGCAGATGTTTGGACCTGGCCCTAGGATGTTACTGGTTATGTTTTTATATAGAGCTTTTCATAGATGTTCATTATTAATGGTGTCCTAGGTTTTAAGGGCTTTTATATTTCCTACTTGGAAAGGCAAGGTTTCCCTCCAAAACAGGGTCCCTCACATCATAGAGCTGGTGTGAGCCAGCCTATACCAACTACCTGAACTCTCAATTGAAATAATGGGCAATCCAACTTTGTCGCTTGTTGGCTTATGCGTATCAATGTTGCTGTGTATGTAACATTAGCAAACTACTGTTCTTGCTATATTTTGTACTTTTTCTTATGTCTTGGAAAGAAAAATGTAACAAAAACGATTGAAACAGAAAAAAGTTTTACATGGTACAATTTAGTTTAAATAAACCCACTCTAAGCTGCAAAACTTAACAAATATTTAAAGCCCAGTTGAAGACACAAAAAAGATATTCAACCAGATAATTATTGTACCAACAGCCAGCTGGGGATGGAGAGGAGGGCGGGGGACTGGGAAATTGCCCATAGACCCCATCTCAAGGGTCCCAGTTAACTGTCACCATCTAAAATCAGGCTCAGAGTCTAGTAGCTGAAACAGTAGATGTGTTTGTAGTTTAAAAAAAAAAGACCGGGTTTGACACACAAGTAGTGGCTCAAAAAAACAGGTGCAATAAACAGTAGTTTTCTCTGCAAAGCATTGATCTGCTCTTGTTGAAACGCCAAACTATTGTAATTCTGCACTTTGATGTCTGGCAGGGGCCAAAGCAGCTGCTACAGTGAATTCCATATTCTGGCCAGATTATTATGTTGCAATCTGGGATCAGGCTCAGAGTCCAGTAGCTGAGACAACAAACAAGTTCGTGATTACTGAAAAACCACCCAAGTTCTGCGCTTAGTGAATTGAAACCAAAATCAAAGCAGCTTGTAGAAGTTTGTGATTATAAACAAGCTTGGCTTGGTACTCAAGTAGCAGTAGCAGTATGGGAGCGACACAGAAGCATGCATACTCCTACTGACACCAATGACTGTGGAACAAGCTTCCCACTGGCACCAACGCTGGGGTATTTTTTCTAACAATGACTAATGACTCCATAGCATTTTTTTCTTAAACTTAACACCGATCCTGGGAATTTTTTCCTCCTATTTACCACCTTACCACAATGCTAGGGCATATTGTCTGACCACTGACGTTGTTTAATTGTCACTACCCAATGACCTCTTTCTTCCCAGTGTCCATTGACATTGGCCAATTTTTTCCTCTCACTGACCAGTAATGTAAGAGTCATTACTTTACATACTCCTGTTCACTGCACTCTACACACTGTGTTTTGGGTTACATACTCTTGATAGCTGATCTGTATACACTATGTGGTACACAGTCCTCATGACTATCAGGACAGTCAGGAGTATGTAAAATACACATTCTCCTGACGGCTACACTCTGTGTGCTGTGTGTAGCACATACCCCCAAAGAAGCCTGAAGTTTGGTTTCCCTTGTTCCTAGTGTTAATGATCCACTAGGCAGTACCACACTCTCTGACACATGTAGGCTGAAAACAAATTATTTATTTGGGCAACATGCCCAGCAGAGTAAGCCTACAGTAACAATATCAATAAACAGTGGCAAAACAGGAGCAATAAGAAGTAAATAAAACAGGAGTGCATACAGTATCACAACCTAAATTATTCAATAAAAAAATTCGGTACATGCTTCTATGAGTAAGACTGTAATGGCCGAAACATGTCAGCATGGATCCTGTGTAAATGGTGTAGCCAAATAAAGGATAATACTAAGGAGTTATCAAGTTTCTGGCTGAATTTCTGCTTTGGATGTTCGTATAGGGGAGTGAAGACCCCCCTCAGCCTGAGCACCGAATCTCAGCAAGTATTTCCCAATTGTGCCATTAAGCTTGAGTATTTTCTGCTTGTATAAAATATACAGTATACAATATTAGAATCATGAATAATGGGCACCCAACAACTTGGCTCAAGGGCCTTGTTCCAAATTAGAGCCCCCAGGCCCTGACTTTAATGTTACTGAAGGTATTTTTTAATTAAAATAATAAACATTTTATACTCACTGCCTCAATCCTCCTCTTCTGGGGTCCCCCACCAGCGATTTTGACTCCTCCTCTTCTCTTTGTGCCCCCATAGCAAGCCACTTGCTATGTGAGCCCACGTGCGTGTTCGCTCCCAAATGACAGCATCAGGAGCCAATTATTCCTGCTGCTGCCTGAGTCCCTGTGTTAAGAGGAAGAGAAGAGAGACGAGATCTCATGCACAGCGTTGGATCCATTTAGGACTTAGGTAAATATTTATGGATGTGGGGTATAAACAGAAAACTGTAAAACATTTTTTACCTAATTCAGGGAATGCATTACAGTAAAAAAAATGTTGCCTTTAGAACCACTTTAAGGAGGCCAACACTGGGGCCCAAAGACTAGATTGGAGTTCTTTAAGCAGAGTTTTGTAATCCAGAAAGAAAGGGGAAACACTCCAAAGAACAAAGCCTGGTGGTCCCAGAAAGAGGGTAGTGCTGTCCCTTGAAGTAGGAATGTAACTAAAATGGTGACTAAAGGTCATTCACCACTCTGGAATCCTATATGAACATTCCTCCCCTTCCTGGTGCTTCTGGATCACTGTCACAGGATACAAAGGACAGGCATTATTTGTGGCCTATAGGGTAGGGTTTGTTGCCAGCAGTTTAGACATTAATGGCTGTGTGTTGAGTTATTTTGAGGGGGCAGCAAATTTACACTGTTATACAAGCTGTACACTCACTACTTTACATTGTAGCAAAGTGTCATTTCTTCCATGTTGTCACATGAAAAGATTTAATGAAATATTTACAAAAATGTGAGGGGTGTACTCACTTTTGTGAGATACTGGAGAGAGAGAGAGAGAGAGAGAGAGGGAGAGAGAGAGGGAGGGAGGAGAAAAAGAGAGTGGGTGAGAGAGAGAGTAAGGGGGGTGAGAGAGAGAGTGGGTGAGAGAGAGAGGGTGATTGGGGGTGAGAGAGAGAGGGAGGGTGTTCAATATGCCTGCTACTCACAATCATGGCCCCAGGCTGGTCTCACCTAGGCTCAGGCAGTCAGTATCTACAGCTGCTGTGTATATTTAAATCTGCCACCTTCATTACAAGAATTTTCACAGCAGCATGTGCAAGTCAGGGGGTGGAGTGTGAGGTGGAGCAGACTCATTGAGCCCATTGAGATTGAGCCTCCTCTGTCCCGTCTATACACACAGTATTTACCACTGCCGATCAGGGCGGGACTGCACAGTGCACCATCCCCAGCTCACAGGCACCCTATTCCCTTCCCAGCCGGTAAGGGAGATGATGCAGCAAGGGTAAAAATAGTATGCTGCAGATATAAAATACTATGGATTACTCGGAGTGTGTAGTGTGTGACAGGGCACAGTGGGGCCTCTGTGTACACTAGATAATACACTGGATGGCACTGGCACAGGGGGTGATTAGGGTGTGCCCAGGCACATACGGCACCCCCCCCCCGTACAGGCCTATGCATATGTTACATACAACCCTGTCTACAGAGTGAAGGATTCAACATTACTCCCCCATCACCTATTTAGCCACCCTCTCCTTCACCCCCAATCTCACCCTGTAAGCAAAAATTCCCCCTCACTTCCTTCCCTGAAATCAATAATTCCCCCTCCCTTCCCCTCTAATCAGCAAATGACGAAAGAAGAGCAAATGTATTACTGTATATGTAGCCTGACTGCAAAAAGAGAGGCTTCATTTGGGCTTTGGAAGAAGCAGGCTCAGTTTAATAAATACTGGTGGAATGGAAAAGTGGAGGTGTTGACAGGATAATAATTTCATCTGTCAGTTCTGTAGAGAAGATTGGTAAATGAAAACTAACATCTGAAAGTTCATTAGGCATACAAGTATTTCCCCCTAATCTGTTATTTTTCTCTTTAACAAATCATCTGTGCAACAAGGATCTGTGTAAATAATACAGTGTACATAATAGAAACTGTTTGTTTTTATCACTGATTTCCTACATTTTTGCAGCAGCGTTTCTTTGGTATGTGAACATTTTATTTAAATTTTAGTTGCACAGTATGCGTCTGAATTGGCTTATCAAAAATGATTCTTTGTGCACCAACGTAATGTTTAAGTCTTGCACAGGAACCACCCTGATACTTGTATGTTTGCCCAGTGCAATCTACAACCATGTAATTAAATCTATAATACTGATTTATTTGTTAGGGAGATACTATTTGCCAAGATCTTTGTTTCTAACTTAACCTTGAAAGACATTGTTTTGTATCATGACTGAGACCTGTGTGCTTAACGCCTTCCAAAACTTTGCTGGCTAGGTTTCAATTTTGCAAAGCAAAGTTTTGCTCATGAATGAGAAAACCCTGATTAATTCATGTATGTTTGCCCAGTGTTTATACACGATGTTGTTTCAGTATGAGTACTTTCTTTCTAAAGCCTCGTAACACTCTTATGGGGCATACACACGGTCGGACTTTTCGGCTACAAAAGTCAGACAGCCCGTCCGCCAAACTTTCGACGGACTTTTGGCAGACTTGCGGCGGACTTTCTAACGAACGGACTTGTCTATATACGATCACACAAAAGTCCGACGGATTCGTACGTGATGACGTATACCGGACTAAAATAAGGAAGTTGATAGCCAGTAGCCAATAGCTGCCCTAGAGTGGGTTTTTGTCCGTCGGACTAGCATACAGACGAGCGGATTTCTGGGTCCGGCGGAGTTACGATGTAAAGATTTGAAGCATGTTCCAAATCTAAAGTCCGTCAGATTTGCGACTGGAAATGTCCGCTGAAAGTCGGGGGAAGCCCACACACGATCGAATTGTCCGCCAGATTTGGTCCGTCGGCGTCCGTCGGACTTTTGTAGCCAAAAAGTCCGACCGTGTGTACGCCCCATTAGATTTTCGGACAACCGAATGTCCATTTTTTGTGGCATGCTAGTCTCATGTCGAAAGTGAAGAGGTTACTCGCAATACGAAAATTTTTGTACGACAGAATACAATGTCAGAAGTGACGTAATGTGTTGAATAGTTTTGTATGTATTCTTTTGTTTCTGAGCATGCATAGTCTTGCTCTTACGATTTTTTTTTTCATACGTAAATGGTACTAATGAAACAAAAATCGGATGTTGAGTTCACATCCGACAAAAATGTTATAGTCTGTAGGGGCAAAATCAGACTTGGACACCTTTCCCACCGAAAATCCTCTGGGTTACTGGGTCTTGTGGATGGATCACTGGCCAGAGCTTGCACAGTATGCAATTGAGCTACTCGCCCGTCCTGCATCCAGCGTTCTTTCGGAATGCACATTCAGTGCTGCTGGAGGCTTTGTAACCGATCACTGGGCACGCCTGTCCACCGACTCGGTTGATCGACTGACCTTCATAAAAATGAATCAGTCTTGGATCACCACGAGCTACCAAGCACCTGATGCTGATATAACCGAATATTTTTTTTTGAAATGTCAGATCCCTTCAAGACTGCCTATGCTGATGCTGAGTGACTATCCTCTTCCTCCTCAATGATCATGCTGATAGCTTGTAAGAACATTTTTGGTTCTGGGCGCCGCCACCAGTGGCTAAGGCCAAATTTTTCAGCCCCTGTTTAACAGGGGAGTGTAATTACAATTTTTGATGCAATACTTTGCAGCAGGGCTCATTCCTGGCCTCCAACTAGAGTATCTGTGAGGGGTTGCAGTGTTGTGGGACCAGCACCAGTGCCTAAGGCCCAGTTTTTCAGCCCCTGTTTAACAGGGGCGTCTAATTACAATTTTTGATGCAATATTTTGCAGGAGGGTTCGTTGCTGCGCTCATTTACAGTATCTGTGAGGGGTTGCAGTGTTGTGACACCAGCACCAGTGCCTAAGGCCCAATTTTTCAGCCCCTGTTTAACAGGGGCGTGTAATTACAATTTTTTATTCAATACTTTGCAGCAGGGCTCATTCCTGCGTTCCAACTAGAGTATCTGTGAGGGGTTGCAGTGTTGTGGGACCAGCACCAGTGCCTAAGGCCTAATTTTTCTGCCCATGTACATGTCAGGGACATGTAATTACAATTCTTGATCTAATATTTCACTGCAGGGCCCATTCCTGTGCCCACCAAGAGTAACTGTGAGGGCTTACAGTATTTTGGCAACACCACCACCAAAGGCCCATTTTTTCTGCCCCTGTTCAACAGGTGCATGTAATTACAATTCTTGATATAATATTTCACAGCAGGGCCCGTTCCAGCGCCCACCAAGATTAACTGTGAGGACTTACAGTGTTGTGGCACCAGCACCACCACCAAAGGCCCAATATTTCTACCACTGTTCAACAATGACATGTAATTACAGTTCTTGATATAATAGTTCACAGCAGGGCCCATTCCTGTGTCCACCAAGAGTAACTGTGAGGGCTTACAGTGTTGTGACAGTGTTTCCAACCTCCAACTTACAAACCACTCCTACTTGCAAACGGAAGGAGACAACAGGAAGTGAGATGAAATTCTATCCTGTAAGAGTTAATATGGGAAAACGTGTCTCCACTGATGCTTTATCACCAATCCTTGTTTCACTAAAAACCCCAAATTTTCAAAAAACATTTGTCATTGGGACAGAAAGTAAGGTGAAATCTTCTGAAGAGGTGCACAGACAGCAAAACAAATGTTACATGGTATATGACTCCGGATATTCTTCATGCCATATATCCATCTAGCTCAGATCGCTGCTGGCGATGTCAAAAAGACAGAGGGACCCTCCTCCACATATATTGGGACTGCTCACTGATTATCCCCTTCTGGGACAAGGTCCAACAACTATTGGCTCGCTTATTAGAGACACGGATCCCCATGGTCCCCAAATTCTTCCTCTTAGGAATCTCATAATTAAAGATCCCCATAGCCCAAAAAAAACTCACACGCCACATTCTCACAGCAGCACGTTGTCTTCTTGCTTTACACTGGAAAAAACCCTCCCCCCCACTCCCGAAGCCTTATATGCTAGAATCAAAGATGTGGAGTTGATGGAGAAGATGACAGCCCGAATACAGGACAGGCTGGAGGCACATAATAAAGTATGGGAGTTGTGGCATCTTCGAGAGGACCCACCATGATCAAGTAAACGAATTATAATAACATTCTTCTTCCCCTTTCTTCTCATTTCTTCCTTTCCCCCCCCTCTTTCTCTATCCCTCTACTTTATTTTGAATGTTCCAGTGACTTGCTTAGTTATAAGCAAACTAGAAGAAACAAACAAAATAGGAGTTGGAAAAAAATACTTAGCATATGTATATTTTATGTCATGTATTCTTCCCTCTTATTGTCTCTCATATATTATGTACTTTTGTACCGCAAATACTATAATAAAAATGTTATTTGATTAAAAAAAAACAAATGTTACAGGGGTGATAACCCTTCCCTATGTTTTCCAAAAAGCTTAAAAATAGATTTTTTGGCTGGAGCTACACTTTAAAAATGTACCAGTTCAAAATTACAAACAGATTCTACTTAACAACAAACCTACAGTCCCTATCTTGTTTGCACCGCCTGTTTACTGCTGTTCAGCGTATATAGGGCCTGGGGGCCCCATGCCTTTCCTTTTTTTAATTTGGGTGCGGGGTTCGCCTTAATATCCATACAAGACCCAAAGGGGCTGGTAATGGGCTGGGGGGGTACCCATGCTATTTTTCTTAATGATTTTCATCCATATTGCCGGAACCAGACATTACATTAAAGCCGCAAGCAGTTTTAAATGACTTTTTTTCCTTTACAAATGTCATTTTGTGCAGGGACAGTTCTAAACACGGGAAACATGTGGCATTTCACAGGCATACTATAGACACCCCCCAGGTACGATATTTAAATGAATATTTCACTTTTTTTTCACTTTAAGCATCATTAAAATCACTGCTCCCGAAAAATCGTCAGTTTTTAAAACTTTTTTTTGCATTGATACATGTCCCCTGGGGCAGGACTCGAGTCCCCAAACCCTTTTTAGGACAATAACTTGCATATTAGCCTTTAAAATTAGCACTTATGATTTCGAATGTTCGAGTCCGGGGTTCTAAAATTCGCACAAACTTTCTGTTCGTTCGCAGGTTGTGGTGCGAACCAAACCGGGGGGGGGAGGGTGTTCGGTACAGTGCATTGACTTTAAAGAGAATGTGTGTAGGAAAAAGGACTCTTGGAAGATGTAGTTCTTGGTGCATTCTGACATCAGTAGGAACTGAGCTCTCAGGAGCTTTCCCTGCAAAGACATTTAGAAGCTTGATGATGTCACAGTGAGTAATAAAAACTGTTTCTTGCTGCAGGAATAAGGTAAAAGAAAATGAATTCTGGGACCTGATCTAGCGGGATGAGGGAGGTTAGATAAAAATCCTTTAAAGAATAATTGCACCTTTGCTCCTTTATATATATCTACGTTAATTACAAATAATTGTAATATTGTAATATAGAGCTACAGAAGTCCATTGAGAGTAAGCACGCCTGCAAAAGTTAAAGAGGAGGTCTGCCCACCCCTTTAAAAATTAAAAGTCAGCAGCTACACATACTGTAGCTGCTGACTTTCAACATTAGGACGCTTACCTGTTCTGGAGTCCAGCAATGAGGGCACCGCAGGTGACTTGGTTAAATTGATGATAGGCAACTCCTATCCTCATATTGATTAGTGGTTCCAAATTAATAATAACTACTGCAGTAGGGAACAAACACAAAAGATACGCTCAGCATCTTTCCAAATAACTGTTCTGCCTTATTATGACGCAATTGAAGGTTTTTATGCACATGATTACGTAGGTATCACATTAATATTACAATTGTATGTTTATGGTAACAAGGGGCGTTACATAGGCAGGCTAATTCTAATCAGGACTCGAAAGAATGTAAACATTTACTGAAAACATTATTAGTGCTGTGTGCACAGTGAGGGCAGTGTGCAATACATACAAAATAGAATACAATTATATGCAGAACTTACAAATTTCCATTACAGTCTCCCCTCTTTTGATCAATATTTTGATCACTAACCATACCTGCTATCACCTTTAACCTGGAACCTCCACATACTTAGGTGAAGGTAGTCCTGGCCAAAGAGGCAAAAATCCATTGTGGAGAAAATAATAGCTGAGCAACTTTTTCATAACCAAATGACTTTTCATTGTGAAAAACAAATGAATCATAAGACATATTTACAGAGTACTGTCTGTACACTCCTGTTGCCAGAATGGCCTTCTAGCTGAATTGTTGGCATGCTGACTTATAGCATATGTAAACACAGACAATTCTACATAAAATGGAAGACGTACAAAAGACAAATATGACTTCAACATGGCTGAACTACTTTTCAAATATATATATATTATATATATATCCCTTACAATTAAAGTAACTGAATCAAAAAGTACCCTAGACTGTGATCACAAGAGGGAAACAAATCAAACACAGAGATTTCTTTAATTTAGTCATTTTTGCAGTGTCTGGTGTGGATCCAGGTGACTTTTCCTTCAAGTTTTGCAAAAACTGTACATGAAATAAATGCTGTATTGAGTCTCCAAACATTTCCTTATATATAAATGTCTCTTAACAATCCACAAGTCACCTGGCTTTAGTTTTAGATCCTTCCAAACTTTTAGGATCTGGAATTGGGGAGAAAACACATAAATGAGTTTGTCAAAAAACCTTAAAAGATCAGCAACATTCTCTGTGAGATCCGAATGGAGGACTTCAGCTGCTGAGACAAAATATAAGCAAGTGAGTAACACACTCCCAAACCAAATCCCATAGGGAGAGAGTCCAACATCACCCTTAGGGGCTTCATAAAATATAAGAAAACATTCAGGCAAAAGTTTACTCTACTTTGTCCACTACATTGTAGACAGTAGGGGGTGTAAAAATAAAACCTCAAAACTTCTAGTAAGGACTCTCTTATAAAAAATGATTTCCTCTGTTACTCTCTGTACTTTCTGGCACTCTGTACTTACAAACTACTTCTGATAACACTTTTTACTGTGGCCTTTGCAGTAGCATTTGCCACTGGACATCCAAAAAACATGTCCATACAGACAAAATGCATACTCATAAGATTTGGGCATCTGGATATATCTTTTTGTAATCTCTGGAAGGGATGTTCAGCTTTTGGTAACACCTTTGGTAACAGGTAAAACAAGAAGTGGTATGTTATAAAAACAACTGTGGAGAACCCTGGCCCTATCCCACGCTCATTTACTAAGGCAGCCATAACTGCTTGTGACTGATGACACGGTCCATGTGTCAAGCTGGAGGGAAAAGAGTGTCTGGCAGACATAAATTATCACCTTTTCCAGAGTCCTGTTTCATAAGAAGTTGCCCCCTGTGGACCACTTGTTCTTCTCGTTCTGGGTTCCTTAAAGTTGAATTATTAATCCCAGCTATACTGGGCCAGAACTAGGGTGGAATCTGTGAGTTGCACAGACCCATCAAGTGTCCGGGGCTGTAAATGCAGCATCCTTAGTCACCTGGTCTGCTTCCATGTGTGAAAGTTAATATGGCTACCTTAGCAAGAACCTGGAAGACTGAAAACAGCCAATCAAATTAACTTGGCATGCTTTATTGGTTTACCTGCCGAAGTAAAAACAAACTTCTGGCCCTTTAAATGGAACCAAAGGCTCTCTATATCTCGACTATCTATATAAATATACACTTTTTTTATAGCTCACAGGCTTTGCTAAAACATGGAGCTCTGCTTCTTGAGCTGGGATCCAATGACTTTGAATACAGAGTATCCTTCTGGGTGATAAACTGCATACTCAAATCTACAAAAAATTTAATATCTGGGTCTTCAGGGAGTGTGTCCTGCACTGGGCTCACAGCAGCTGATTCCTATGTCATCAATTTAACACATGTGTCTTCCTTTGTCCCCAGCCTCCTCCAATAGAGGCAATAAGGTGTCTGGATTCAAATGTGCGCATTTTTCATTGTTAGATTTGTACATAAACAAACTCATATTTTAAACCTTTCATTAGACAAACATTTAGTTAGCTGTATATTCGCTGCGCAGAATGTCGGACCATTAAAAATTAAATGTTTGACCAAAACAATATCTAACTTTGTCTAATAGCACCTTTGCATAAAAGCTACAGCTCTGATATATCGGGGTGAACCATTTATTACTGGGTCCAGCTTGCATACATATATTACAATGGCTTGTTTTCTATCATGCTATTTGTGTAAGAACTCCAGTTTCATGTTTCAAAAGACAATTTCTTCCTGGCAATATTATAATAAATGATAACAATACCCTGCGGTCATGCAGAGATGCCCATAAATCCAAAATAATCTTCTGCTTATACCACTGTACTTACAAGGAAAAGGGGCACATCATTTCCCAATCCACACATTCTGCTTTGGATTTCAAAAATAAAAATAAATAAAAGGACCAATCTGTATGATGGAAAAGAAAGCATCAAAAACTAAAAAACAACTTGCTGCAGGTGGCATCTATCCTAACAGGGTGTGTGGACTTGATGTGATGGGTCTGTTATAGTTACATTTTATTTATTATTACTCTTACATCATGGACCGCACATCAAGTTATCATCAAAAACCTTACAATATCATTTTTGTAGAAAAACTTCTTATGTATCCCATCCATCTTCGTTTTGGTAAATATTATGGCAGCTGTATTCCAAATAACAACCTCATCTTAATCTTTTTTTCTCTCAATAAGGGCTTATTGTATAAATGTAAAATTACAAAATTGTTATCTTAATCTAAACTAATCCCATTTTTACAAATTTCCCCAATAACATGGATTTCATTTCCAACCAAAGGTTGTCTAAACCAGTTTCAATATATCTATATTAATAAAATTGTTAAACTCATATTTGAAATGAATACTCATTATTACTTAATTTTACTTAATTTCCCTTTTTTAAATGCACTGTTTCCACTATCAAAGGATATTCAATTTGTGTAATACACGGTTAAATGTAACCTTCATTTTAACATGTCTGGAAAACAGATTAAAAATAATTGTGATCACATTGTTTACCATTAGATTCGTTAACCCGGCACATTTTGTTATAAATGTTTTGTCTAAAAAACTGGAATTGGCATGGTCTCCTTCCAGCTTATCACATCTCAGCATTCGTTCATGAGAGCACAAAGGAGGGGGTCACATCTGCATACATGACACACACAAGCAATAGAACTAAAGGTCCCAGTATTCGCACACACATACACCAATATCTCTCTAAAATCGCTTACATTTTTCCCATTTGTACATAAAACACATGCATATCATTCTCTCACTTTCTTTTAACTCTTTAATATTTCTCTGCCTTAAATTCTGCATTCCTTATTTTGTTCAGATATCTTTTATATTTAGCGTCTATGATCAGACGGGCAGCCAGAGTGCTCATCCCATCTTCCCTCTCTGACAACATATAAAGTATTCTGTTTTACCTCTCATTTCTCTGTTTTGACTTTACTAGTTGTTTACTCTGCATGATTCTTAGTCCCTATGGCCTTTGGTAACCCAGTTACCCATTGTGGACCCATGTCCACTCTAACCATTAATCTAGGGGCTCAGTATAGGCGGAACCGCACCTTTGGTTCATGTATAGCGCTCCTCTTGCGCTGGGCATTTTTGGGGGTCTCTTACCTTTCATTCCCTTACTTAATTCAATGCCCATAATGACTGGCCAGTCTTCTCTCTTCTCTACGTGTGCCTATACCCTCTTGCCTCTAAACTACTTTTCTAGCAGATTTACTACATATACCTGTGAACAGCACTATTCTTCCCTTTCTTATCTATAACACTCCAATGGACAATAGACAGGGACAACATAACATATAACCACCAATCAATACAGTTTGATTAAGGGGAGTAAAATAGGTACCCTTTGTCCCGAAAATGCCTTACCAATCAAGGAAGTCTGATAACTCAAATGTAAGCAAAAGTCTTACCTCAGCCGGCTGATTATCAGAAATCCCCGGATCGTCTCAAGCTCCTCATTTCGGATACTCAGGGTCACCTGAAATCCCCTCCTGGCTGGCTCGCCATGCTGACTTGGTTAAATTGATGATAGGCAACTCCTATCCTCATATTGATTAGTGGTTCCAAATTAATAATAACTACTGCAGTAGGGAACAGACACAAAAGATACGTTCAGCATCTTTCCAAATAACGGTTCTGCCTTATTATGACGAAATTGAAGGTTTTTATGCACATGATTACGTAGGTATCATATTAATATTACAATTGTACTTTTATGGTAACAAGGGGCGTTACATAGGCAGGCTAATTCTAATCAGGACTCGAAAGAATGTAAACATTTACTGAAAACATTATTAGTGCTGTGTGCACAGTGAGGGCAGTGTGCAATACATACAAAATAGAATACAATTATATGCAGAACTTACAAATTTCCATTACACAGGTGATCTTCGGATCGGCTGGTCGGGTGCTGCTGCGGCCATTGCTACTAAGGGAACCCGGCAGTGTAGCCTTTCAGCTACACGGCCGGGCCCCTACAGTGCATGCGCGAAGCGCGCTGCGCACTTTCACTGGCTGGCAGAAGAGGAGGGAGGAGGGGGACCGAGTTGCTGACGTAGAGCACCGCGGCCTGGTCTCCCGGAAGTGGGACAGGATACCTGTCAAAGACAGGTATCCGCCCCCCCCAAAAGGTGCCAAATGTGGCACTGGAGGGGGGGAAATCAGATGAGCGGAAGTTCCACATTTGGGTGGAAATCTGCTTTAAGGGCCTCACTGCTGAAAGTCTAAATTTCCCACTGGTCATTTGTTGAAAGCAGTAGATAGACCATGCTGATTTGTGCCTGCCACAGAGTTCCCTTTTACAGCCATTTCATCAATGTATCTGTACTTATTTGTACTGATATTGCTTGAGCCAGTGTATAGTATTATATTTAACACTGTTACTGATGATATTGTTTGAACTAAACTTCTATTGTAGGGATTTATTCGCCTTTCAAAGTCCATTGTATGCTACTGGTGTGTAGATGACTGTTAAGTTCAGTTTAGGGCAGGTCACCACTGAGGTACAGCAGGACCCATCTGTCCAGCAGCTCCATAGGGTAAAATCCTAGTCCAGTCTGAATAATGCAATAATGCCACATCCCTAATAGTGAATAGAGAAGTATTTGTGTCACTGAATGGGATTTTTTAGTTATTGAAAATATATAATTCCATACAGTTACATCATAATAAAATGAAGCACCATTTATTAAAACATCTTTAACCACTTCAATACTGGGCACTTTCACCCCCTTTCCTGCCTAGGTCAGTTCACACTTTGAATGACAATTGCACGGTCATGCAACAATGTACCCATATGACATTTTTTATTTTTTGAGACAGATAGAGCTTTCTTTTGGTGGTATTTATTCACCACTGGGTTTTTTATTTTTCATTAAACAAACCAAAAAAAGGCCAAAAAGTTTGACGAAAAAAAATTTTTTTTTTAGTTTTCAAAAAAGTAATTTTTCTTCTTCACTAATGTGCATTGATAAGGCTGCACTGATGTACACAGATGAGGCTGCACTGATGGGGCACTACTGATAGGCACTAATGAGGCTGCACTGACAAGGCTGCACTAATGGGCATTCATAGGCAGGACCGATGGGCACAACTGATGAGCACTGATAAGCTGCACTGATGGGCACTGATGAAGCTGCACTGATGGGCATTTGTGAGGTAGCATTGATGGGCACTAATAGGCGACACTAATAAGCTGTACTGATGGGCACTGATTGGCACTGATGGGGCTGCACTGATCATCAGGGCACCGATGATTAGTGTAATGTGCCCTGTCAGCCTTGCCTGTTATCGGCTCTCCTTTCGTCACACAGTGACAGCGCATGAGGAAAGGAATGCCTATAACTGGCAAGTCTGTTTACATGTGATCAGCTGTGATTGGACACAGCTGATCACATGGTAAGGGGCCACTGTGATTGTCACTTTACCTCGATCTGTGATCAGCTGTGTCCAAAGGACACAGCGGTCACAAGCATGCACGATGAGCGCTCCAGGAGGGGTGTTCTGGGAGGACGTTCATGGACGCCTTCCCAGAATTAAAGAGCCATGCTGTAGCTGTGTTTCGGCTATGGCACGGTATTGAGGTGGTTAAAAAAATATATTCAACTATTTAAAGTGATTCTAAAGGCTGTATTTTTTTATTTTAACCACTTGACGACCGCCTCGCGCCGATTTACGTCGGCAAGGTGGCACGGACAGGCAAAATCACGTACATATACGTGATTTGCCTTCCGCGGGTGGGGGGTCCGATTGGACCCCCCCCCCCGGTGCCCGAGGCGGTCGTCTTTTGTCCCACGGCGATCGGAGATGAGGGGGAGGCCATCCGTTCGTGGCCCCCCCCTCGCGATCGCCGCCGGCCAATCACATCATTCCTTTGCTGCTGTATGCTAAACAGCAGCAAAGGAAATGATGTCATCTCTCCTTGGCTCGGTAATTTCCGTTCCGGCCCGAGGAGAGAAGACAGGTATGTGAGTGCACAACACTACACACACACAGTAGAACATGCCAGGCACACAAAACACCCCGATCCCCCCCCCCCCCCGATCGCCCCCGATCCCCCCCCAATCACCCCCCCCCCCCTGTCACAAACTGACACCAGCAGTTTTTTTTTTTTTTTTTTTTGATTACTGCATTGGTGTCAGTTTGTGACAGTTACAGTGTTGGGACAGTTAGTATTACCCCCCTGTAGGTCTAGGATACCCCCCTAACCCCCCTAATAAAGTTTTAACCCCTTGATCACCCCCTGTCACCAGTGTCGCTAAGCGATCATTTTTCTGATCGCTGTATTAGTGTCGCTGGTGACGCTAGTTAGGGACCTAAATATTTAGGTTCACCGTCAGCGTTTTATAGTGACAGGGACCCCCATATACTACCAAATAAATGTTTAAACCCCTTGATGGCCCCCTAGTTAACCCTTTCACCACTGATCACCGTATAACTGTTACGGGTGGCGCAGGTTAGTTTGTTTATTTTTTATAGTGTCAGGGCACCCGCCGTTTATTACCGAATAAAGGTTTAGCCCCCTGATCGCCCGGCGGTGATATGCGTCGCCCCAGGCAGCGTCAGATTAGCGCCAGTACCGCTAACACCCACGCACGGAGCATACGCCTCCCTTAGTGGTATAGTATCTGATCGGATCAATATCTGATCCGATCAGATCTATACTAGCGTCCCCAGCAGTTTAGGGTTCCCAAAAACGCAGTGTTAGCGGGATCAGCCCAGATACCTGCTAGCACCTGCGTTTTGCCCCTCCGCCCGGCCCAACCCAGCCCACCCAAGTGCAGTATCGATCGATCACTGTCACTTACAAAACACTAAACGCATAACTGCAGCGTTCGCAGAGTCAGGCCTGATCCCTGCGATCGCTAACAGTTTTTTTGGTAGCATTTTGGTGAACTGGCAAGCACCAGCCCCAGGCAGCGTCAGATTAGCGCCAGTAGCGCTAACACCCACGCACGCACCGTACAGCTCCCTTGGTGGTATAGTATCTGATCGGATCAATATCTGATCCGATCAGATCTATACTAGCGTCCCCAGCAGTTTAGGGTTCCCAAAAACGCAGTGTTAGCGGGATCAGCCCAGATACCTGCTAGCACCTGCATTTTGCCCCTCCGCCCGGCCCAGCCCACCCAAGTGCAGTATCGATCGATCACTGTCACTTACAAAACACTTAACGCATAACTGCAGCATTCGCAGAGTCAGGCCTGATCCCTATGATCGCTAACAGTTTTTTTGGTAGCTTTTTATTGAACTGGCAAGCGCCAGCGGCCTAGTACACCCCGGTCGTAGTCAAACCAGCACTGCAGTAACACTTGGTGACGTGGCGAGTCCCATAAGTGCAGTTCAAGCTGGTGAGGTGGCAAGCACAAGTAGTGTCCCACTGCCACCAAGAAGACAAACACAGGCCCGTCGTGCCCATAGTGCCCTTCCTGCTGCATTCGCCAATCCTAATTGGGAACCCACCGCTTCTGCAGCGCCCGTACTTCCCCCATTCACATCCCCAACCAAATGCAGTCGGCTGCATGAGAGGCATTTTCTTTATGTCCTCCCGAGTACCCCTACCCAACGAACCCCCAAAAAAGATGTCGTGTCTGCAGCAAGCGCGGATATAGGCGTGACACCCTCTATTATTGTCCCTCCTGTCCTGACAATCCTGGTCTTTGCATTGGTGAATGTTTTGAACGCTACCATTCATTAGTTGAGTATTAGCGTAGGGTACAGCATTGCACAGACTAGGCACACTTTCACAGGGTCTCCCAAGATGCCATCGCATTTTGAGAGACCCGAACCTGGAACCGGTTACCGTTATAAAAGTTAGTTACAAAAAAAGTGTAACAAAAAAAAAAAAATATATAAAATAAAAAAAAATAGTTGTCGTTTTATTGTTCTCTCTCTCTCTATTCTCTCTCTCTTGTTCTGCTCTTTTTTACTGTATTCTATTCTGCAATGTTTTATTGTTATTATGTTTTATAATGTTTGCTTTTCAGGTATGCAATTTTTTATACTTTACCGTTTACTGTGCTTTATTGTTAACCATTTTTTTGTCTTCAGGTACGCCATTCACGACTTTGAATGGTTATACCAGAATGATGCCTGCAGGTTTAGGTATCATCTTGGTATCATTCTTTTCAGCCAGCGGTCGGCTTTCATGTAAAAGCAATCCTAGTGGCTAATTAGCCTCTAGACTGCTTTTACAAGCCGTGGGAGGGAATGCCCCCCCCCACCGTCTTCCGTGTTTTTCTCTGGCTCTCCTGTCTCAACAGGGAACCTGAGAATGCAGCCAGTGATTCAGCCAGCTGACCATAGAGCTGATCAGAGACCAGAGTGGCTCCAAACATCTCTATGGCCTAAGAAACCGGAAGCTACGAGCATTTTATGACTTAGATTTCGCCGGATGTAAATAGCGCCATTGGGAAATTGGGGAAGCATTGGTGTCATCAGATGCTTTGAGGGCAGAGGAGAGATCTAGGGTCTAATAGACCCCAATTTTTTCAAAAAAAGAGTACCTGTCACTACCTATTGCTATCATAGGGGATATTTACATTCCCCGAGATAACAATAAAAATGATTAAAAAAGAAAAAAAAATGAAAGGAACAGTTTTAAAATAAGATAAAAAAGCAAAAAAATAATAAAAAAAAAAAAAAAGCACCCCCGTCGCCCCCTGCTCTCGCGCTAAGGCGAACGCAAGCGGCGGTCTGTCGTCAAACGTAAACAGCAATTGCACCATGCATGTGAGGTATCGCCGCGAAGGTCAGATGGAGGGCAGTAATTTTTGCAGTAGACCTCCTCTGTAAATCTAAAGTGGTAACCTGTAAAGGCTTTTAAAGGCTTTTAAAAATGTATTTATTTTGTTGCCACTGCACGTTTGTGCGCAATTTTAAAGCATGTCATGTTTGATCTCCATGTACTCGGCCTAAGATCATCTTTTTTATTTCATCAAACATTTGGGCAATATAGTGTGTTTTAGTGCATTAAAATTTAAAAAAGTGTGTTTTTTCCCCAAAAAATGCGTTTGAAAAATCGCTGCGCAAATACTGTGTGAAAAAAAAAAATGAAACACCCACCATTTTAATCTGTAGGGCATTTGCTTTAAAAAAATATATAATGTTTGGGGGTTCAAAGTAATTTTTTTGCAAAAAAAAATAACTTTTTCATGTAAACAATGAGTGTCAGAAAGGGCTTTGTTTTCAAGTGGTTAGAAGAGTTGGTGATGTGTGACATAAGCTTCTAAATGTTGTGCATAAAATGCCAGGCATGTCGAGTCCATGGAATATTTTATATTGTGACACAAGTTGCGGGAAAGAGACAAATTTTTTTTTTTTTTTTTTTTTTGCACAAAGTTGTCACTAAATGATATATTGCTCAAACATGCCATGGGAATATGTAAAATTACACCCCAAAACACATTCTGCTGCTTCTCCTGAGTACGGGGATACCACATGTGTGAGACTTTTTGGGAGCCTAGCCGCGTACGGGACCCCGAAAACCAAGCACCGCCTTCAGGCTTTCTAAGGGCGTGAATTTTTGATTTCACTCTTCACTGCCTATCACAGTTTCGGAGGCCATGGAAAGCCCAGGTGGCACAAAACCCCCCCAAATGACCCCATTTTGGAAAGTAGACACCCAAAGCTATTTGCTGAGAGGTATAGTGAGTATTTTGCAGACCTCACTTTTTGTCACAAAGTTTTGAAAATTGAAAAAAGAAAAAAAAAAAGTTTTTTCTTGTCTTTCTTCATTTTCAAAAACAAATGAGAGCTGCAAAATACTCACCATGCCTCTCAGCAAATAGCTTGGGGTGTCTACTTTCCAAAATGGGGTCATTTGGGGGAGTTTTGTGCCACCTGGGCATTCCATGGCCTCCGAAACTGTGATAGGCAGTGAAGAGTGAAATCAAAAATTTTCACCCTTAGAAATCCTGAAGGCGGTGCTTGGTTTTCGGGGCCCCGTACGCGGCTAGGCTCCCAAAAAGTCCCACACATGTGGTATCCCCATACTCAGGAGAAGCAGCTAAATGTATTTTGGGGTGCAATTCCAAATATGCCCATGGCCTGTGTGAGCAATATATCATTTAGTGACAACTTTGTGCAAAAAAAAAAAAAAAAAAAAAGTGTCACTTTCCCGCAACTTGTGTCAAAATATAAAATATTCCATGGACTCAATATGCCTCTCAGCAAATAGCTTGGGGTGTCTACTTTCCAAAATGGGGTCATTTGGGGGGGTTTTGTGCCACCTGGGCATTCCATAGCCTCCGAAACTGTGATAGGCAGTGAAGAGTGAAATCAAAAATTTACACCCTTAGAAATCCTGAAGGCGGTGCTTGGTTTTTGAGGCCCCGTACGCGGCTAAGCTCCCAAAAAGTCCCACACATGTGGTATCCCCATACTCAGGAGAAGCAACTGAATGTATTTTGGGGTGCAATTCCACATAGGCCCATGGCCTGTGTGAGCAATATATCATTTAGTGACAACTTTTTGTAAATATTTTTTTTTTTTTTTTGTCATTATTCAATCACTTGGGACAAAAAAAATAAACATTCAATGGGTTCAACATGCCTCTCAGCAATTTCCTTGGGGTGTCTACTTTCCAAAATGGGGTCATTTGGGGGGGTTTTGTACTGCCCTGCCATTTTAGCACCTCAAGAATTGACATAGGCAGTCATAAACTAAAAGCTGTGTAAATTACAGAAAATGTACCCTAGTTTGTAGACGCTATAACTTTTGCGCAAACCAATAAATATATGCTTATTGACATTTTTTTTACCAAAGACATGTGGCCGAATACATTTTGGCCTAAATGTATGACTAAAATTTAGTTTATTGGATTTTTTTTATAACAAAAAGTAGAAAATATCATTTTTTTTCAAAATTTTCGGTCTTTTTCCATTTATAGCGCAAAAAATAAAAACTGCAGAGGTGATCAAATACCATCAAAAGAAAGCTCTATTTGTGGGAAGAAAAGGACGCAAATTTCGTTTGGGTACAGCATTGCATGACCGCGCAATTAGCAGTTAAAGCGACGCAGTGCCAAATTGGAAAAAGACCTCTGGTCCTTAGGCAGCATAATGGTCCGGGGCTCAAGTGGTTAATAGCAAACATATTATACTTGCCTGCTTTGTGCAATGGTTTTGCACAGAGCAGCTCCGATACTCTTCTTTTTGGGTCCCCCGCAGGTCCTGGCTCCTACCCCCCTGCCGAATTCCCCCAATAGCAAGCCTCTTGGTATGGGCACACTCGAGCAGGCTCGCTCCTGTGAATGGACATTGTCTATTCACACACAGAGTGTGGCTCGGCCCTGCCCCTTGCTCTCACTCCTGCTGTTGTATGAGTCAATGAGGAGAAAGAAACCCCGGAGAGCTGTTATTCTCATGCACATTGCTGGATCAAGATAAGGCACGCAAGAGTAGGAAACAACTTAGCTGTTTTGGGATCTGAAAGTGCCAATATCTATTGATATATTTTTTTACCACATCATGATGACTATTGTATGTGGTAATGATACGTAAAGGCCCATCAACCTTCTGCTTTATTGGTGTCTTTGTACTCACTTAACCCTACACTGTTATGCCCCATACACACGGTCGGACTCTAATCGGACATTCCGGCAACAAAATCCATGGATTTTTTCCGATGGATGTTGGCTCAAACTTGTCTTGCATACACACGGTCACACAAAGTTGTCGGAAAATCCGATCATTCTGAACGCGGTGATGTAAAACACGTACGTCGGGTCTATAAACGGGGCAGTAGCCAATAGCTTTCATCTCTTAATTTATTCTGAGCATGCGTGGCACTTTGTCCGTCGGATTTGTGTACACACGATCGGAATTTCCGACAAAGGATTTTGTTGTCGGAAAATTTTATATCCTGCTCTCAAACTTTGTGTGTCAGAAATTCCGATGGAAAATGTGTGATGGAGCCTACACAGGGTCGGAATTTCCGACAACAAGGTCCTATCACACATTTTCCGTCGGAAAATCCGACCGTGTGTACGGGGCATTAGACCTGCACTGGAGAACACACTTTCTCTAGCCATTGATGTTGTGAATATGAGTTTTGTTATAATGTGTTACATGAGAGTCTTATGTACTATTGTTGATATTGTTTTCACAACAATTTTGACATATGTACACTCATAGGTGTGCGCAGCCTACTGCATTAGGGTGTTCACCCAAAGCTCAAACACACATGCCTTTCTCTGCAGCCTCAGCTGCACAGGGGCAGGGAATGAATTGGTCTGTGCTGAGTGGCTTCCTGTTCATTCACAAACTGAAGCATATTAACCACTTCAACCCCGGAAGGATTTGCCCCCTTAATGACCAGACCATTTTTGCGATACGGCACTGCGTCGTTTAACTGACAATTGCGCAGTCGTGCGACACTGTACCCAAACAAAATTGACATACTTTTTTTCCCACAAATAGAGCTGTTTTTATTTTTTGCGCTATAAACAAAGAGCGACAATTTTGAAAAAAAAAAAAATTTGTTAACTTTTTGCTATAATCCATATCCAAAAAGAAATTATAAAAAAAACAAATTTATTCATCCGTTTTATAAATATATATATATATATATATATATATATATATATATATATATATATATATATATATATTTATATATTTATATAAATTCTTCTAAATATTTTTGGTAAAAAAAAATCCCAATAGGCGTATATTGATTGGTTTGCGAAAAAGTTATCTACAAACTATGGGATAGATTGGGGCTTTTGTTTTTTTTTTATTGTTTTTACTAGTAATGGCAGAGATCTGCGCTTTTTAGCGGGACTTGGACATTGCGGAGGACAAATCTGACCCCAAATGACACTTTTTGTGGACCAAGTGCTTCGGGTTGCAAATCCAAAGGCAACTCGAAGCACTTATATCCTTTTTAATACTGTAATGTATTACGTGACTAAAACAGAGAATTTTACACAATGTATTTCTAATTTAAGCTCATTTAAGTTGTTTTTAGTTGAATTGTTTGTCTTTAACCTTTGCCATAAAAAGCAAAGCCTTCTATGCTGTACGGTTTGTTGCTTTTAAGATAAAAGGTCACAAAGTCCAAACTCAAACTCAGTAGATAATCTGTTTGTTGTGAACTGTGCAGTCTACTGATTACATATTTTCTCTTTGCAGCATCTCTCAAGCTTATTCTCATATAACTGAATCCTTCCTGGGGCTGAAACAGAACTTCATTAAAGCGGTGTTCACACATACTGCAGCTGTTGGCTTTTAACAATAGGACACTTACCTGTCCTGGAGTCCAGCGATGTCGGCACCACAGCTAATGTTTCCATCATCTGTCAGGTGCTTCCGCCGCCATTGCGGGTAAGGGTACCTTCACGCTGGGAAGCCTACTGCGCATGCGCAAGGCCTCGCTCCTCACTTAAGGTTGCATTGGTAAAAAGATCAAACCTGCAACCTCTAACCTCTAACCTGTGTTACTTTATTCCATACAAAAAGAAAACCTGTTTGGTGACCACTAAACATTTTGCAACCCTTCTCACTATTAGAGGCGCGTGCCACATCTCCAGTTACGGCTCACAGGATTGTTTGAGCAAATTTTGCTGAAAGAAACCACTGTGCAGGTTATGTTGTCTCGGATATTTTAGTGCCTAAAACAACGGGTGATGCAAGACCGGTAGCCACAAACTCTCTAGTACAAGGGTGATAATGGTGAATGTTCTGAATCATGAATGCTGCTGCCAGACTCAGTGTCTGCTACCCCTCTCTGCCAATCCCTCCATTGGCTACCACTCGCCCAACGAATTCAATTAAAAATACTAACAATAAGTTACAAAGCCATCCACAACTCTGCCCCCAGCTACATCACTAACCTAGTCTCAAAATACCAACCTAATCGCCATCTCCGTTCCTCCCAAGACCTCCTGCTCTCTAGCTCCCTCATCACCTGCTCCCATATCCTCCTCCAGGACTTCTCACGAGCCTCGTCCATCCTCTGGAATTCCCTACCCCAATCTGTCAGACTGTCTCCAAATGTATCCACTTTTAGGCGTTCCCTCTTCAGAGAAGCCTATCCTGCCTCCATCTAACAACTGCACTATTTTCTCCATTAGCTCATCCCCCACAGCTATTACCCTTTTGTATAACTTGACCCTCCCTCCTAGATTGTGAGCTCTAACGAGCAGGGCCCTCTGATTCCTCCTGTATTGAATTGTATTTACTTGTACTGTCTGCCCTAATGTTGTAAAGCGCTGCGTAAACTGTCGGCGCTATATAAATCCTGTATAATAATAATAATATTAATAATGTTCTTCCTTTTTTAAATTATATGTTGAAAATCAGTTTTGGGAAGTTGATCACAGTTTAATTTACCTACATGCTTACTATATCTTTGAGGAACATCTGAGGCACCCAAGTTTCCAAGTTCAACAAATCTGCCTTTGTAAAAGGGCCTCAATCTCACCTTGTTAAGATACTTTCTTTTTTGTACATTACAGAAAATGCTTCCATGCTGAGGTGAGACTTTAAGACCTTGGGAAGAAAAGGGGTGCTCAGCTACACTGGGTTGATCTTGCTGCGGCATTCCATTGGAAAAACAAGCCAGTAACTGATCTAGACCATTGTCATCCTTCCATGACTTATATGACTGATGTATCAGTTTTATTCCGACTAACCTTTCATTTCTGATTTAAAATGTTGAAGAGGAGCTCCAGTCTCCCCCCAAAAAAATTAAAAGTCAGCAGCTACAAATACCATAGCTGCTGACTTTAAATATAAGGACAATTACCTGCCCCTGGATTCAGAGCTAACGTCACCCAAGCCGATTCTTCAATCGGTCTTCGGGAGCAGGCGCTGGCATCTTCGCTAAGGGAAACTGGCAGTGAAGCCTTGCGGCTTCACAACCAGCTTCCAACTGCACACGCGTGAGCCATGCTGCACTTTTTGATTGGACCCGCAGTCTTCTGTGGTGTGTCCCAGAAGGCTGCATGGGAAGGGGGGGGGGAAACTTCCTGACTGTAAGTGGGGAAGCAGGTACCTGTCAAAATCAGGTACCCACTCCCCCCCCAAAAAAAAGTGCCAAATGTAAAGGAGGAGGGATGAACTTCATGTCAATGGTATGGTAAAGTATGAGTATCTACGGAGCTTTGCTGGGAAAAGGAGGATTGGAGCAATGCGGTGTAATTCCATTGCACAGGGCAGGCGAGTATAAACTTGTTTGTTATTTAGAAAAAAATAAAATGTTAGACTTTACGATCACTTTATGCCCAAATTTATGTGAGAGATAAGGTAGGGAAGGTCAATGTGTAACAATGTTTACAATTAGGTAACCCATTTAACTCTATAATGCAATAGGTATTCGGCGAAGAGTGACACTTAGTAGCAACTCATTCTCACAACACTCTTCTATCAGGGACGGATTGACAGAAGGGCCCCCTCCCCTCCAAAAATTATATAAAACAATATTTAAAAAAGTATATGTAAAATTATAAAAAATAAATAATAAAATATAAAATGTATAATAAAAAAAAACATTTTTTTTATTAAATGTATCTTGGAAAGTAATATTTTGCTGGCCATCATCTGTAAAACTCTGGACTGGTATGTTGTATTGTTTTTCAAAAATGAATTTTGGCGTCTCAAGCAAACCACACATAGGACACTATGACAGCGTATGTGTGGGCAAGTGTCACCTCAGAATGGTGTTGTGTCATGCATTTTAAAAATGTGTGACTGTCATTGAGAAGGTAAACAAACTCTGTGTATATTCTTGATTCTCATGATGACCAAATGGCTTTTGCAAGTAACAAGGCTGTTTGTATTTGTACACTTCCAATACATCAGCCCCAATGAGACTTTGTAGATAAGACTTTGTAGATAAGTACATATTCCCTACCATCCTCAATAATTGTACACAAAACTAACATGGAGTAATTGCAGATTATACTGATAATGCTTGGTAATTATACATAGTACATAGTTCATGTGTGCAGGGATGCATTTGCTCTCAATATAGTCATCACTGCTGAGTTTTTGCAGAATTCGCCCAGTAAAGGTAACTGACAACCACGTAAATATGAAGATGTATACATTTACATTTCCTTTGTGAATTGCTGTTAGAAGTTATTGTAGTCATATTTTTATTCATTAACTATTAAGTGCATAAGATTCCTGTTTGACTCTGCATCATTTCAAATTGTGTTTGTGAAAAGCAAACACGTTGTTCTAGTTCCAGAGTAAACATAAATGTATAATTAAGACTTGGTATAATACTTTTTCAGTAAAATTGTCTACATGCAAATCAGCTACAAATTACCAGCGTGATTTTTTTTCCCCCTGATCTGCAGTTATAAACATTGACTTTATACAGATTCTAAAAGCCCAGCATGCTGGAAGATTTCTGGTAAGGTACTTGCTCTTGGCTGCTGCTAATTATTGTTCAGAAATAATGGCAGGAGTTTTTGCAGGGTGTTAGATGTGGAACACAGTAGAAACAATAGACAATTGGACACTGACCAAAGAAGCAGAGCTTCTCACAATGGTAAGCTCACAAATAATAGAACAGTTAACCCCAAAACTACCACTAGCACTACTCAGATCTGTGTCATTGCTAACAGAAATGTGGTAATGATTAGCCAATTAAAGATTCTATTCCTTAAGTGTTAGCAAACTCAACTTCCATGGAAGTGCAGCTATAAATCTGGTTAGTAAAATCCTGTAGTCATCTTTTACTGGAATGACTTCAGAAACAGATCTCTTAGCACCTATCCATACTACAATTCAGCAGGATTTTCTAAATCCTGATTACAGAATTACATTGCTCGTGTGCAGTTTGTCTTTAATGCGTATTTAAAAGCTGTTGAAAATGATAAAAGGATCAAGTCATTAGAAAAGCAAGCCAGGATTTAAGAGAACCGTATACGTATAATACAATAAGGCTAAACTTACCGCATGTCCTAGAGTTCTAAAAGTTGCATCCATCAACATCACTTTGAATTTCTCTTCCACATTGTCTGGCAGAGGCTTGTAAATGTAGTATGCTAGCAGCACAGTCACAAGCAAAAAGCACACTGATTTTGATGCCATGTCCAACTCCAGTGCCCACGTCTGTTAAGTGAGTAAAGCCTCTTCTCACCGACTGTGTTGCAAGTCAGCAGCAGAACTGATAGGGCAAGTTAATCTGCTGGACCTAAGCCCATTCGTCATCTGATCTCCACTGCAGCCTACAGAAATGCTGTGGAAGGCAGTTGGGTAGATCATTACTAGGAGGCTCTATCACAGTAGTAGCACAGATCATATTGCTTAGGTTACGCACCCAAATTAATGCATTGTGCATTAAATGATTTTTTTGTCGACTGTAGATAAACAGGCATGAGCACTCCAGCTGAGCGTACAGTTTTTGCTCTGTACAGATAACTCAAGCCTTAAAGTAAACCTGTTACAAACCTGGGTAAAACAAACTGACCAAATGCAGTAAAAAAATGCATTGACAGGGGTTACCGTGTGCAAATACCGCATGATAAAATGAGTAGATTTAGAAAAAAAGAAGGCAAATTGATATGTATAGCTTGACTTTTCTTCAAGTCGAGCTTGGCCCCACTCCCTCTCTTTCAGGATTTCGATTGGTTGACCTAGCGATGAGCATTTGCTGACCAACTGAAGTAATTGGGAGGTGAGAGGGGTGGAGCCAAATTCAGTTTTTTTTTTTTTTTTTGCTGTTTTTTTTTTTTATAGGAAAAGTGAATTATGTTTATCTGCCTGTACCTCTGCTCTGGATGTACTAATGGATTTTATGTGCATTTTCTTAATGAAGTTATTCATACTCTTTTTTTTTTTAAGCAAAGTTTGAATTATATTTTGACAGATTTACTGATGAGTGATAATAACACTTATTATCCTTAAAGTGACAAAAATAATACAAATCACATAAACATGTCCATCACATAAGTCCCTTCAATTGTGCCTTCTCCAAAGTGGTGAAAAATTCTTCCTCTTTAAAGTGATTGCAAAGAATCCTTTTTAAAAAAAATAAAAATAAATAATAAACATGTCATACTTACCTCCATTGTGCAGCTCATTTTGCACAGAGTGGCCCCGATCCTCCTCTTCTGGGGTCCTCCAGCAGCTTTTGTGGCTCCTCCCCGCATCAGATAACCCCCTAGGAGAAGTGCTCTTTAGAGGGGGTTACCTTGCAGGCTCACTCCCGAATCCAGCATTTGCGTCCACAGAAAGGAATGCCGGACTCGGCCCCGCCCCCCGATGTCCGCGTCATTGGATTTGATTGACAGCAGTGGGAGCAAATGGCTGCGCTGCTATCAATCTATCCAATCAAGAGCCGGGATCCCGTTTTGAGAGGGACAGCGCGTCCCCGCCGAACTGGTGAAGGGGCTCAGGTAAGTAAAATGGGGGGGTTGAGGGGCCGGTCACTGCCAGGTGTATTTTCACCTTAATGCATAGGATGCATTAAGGTGAAAAAACACGAGGGTTTACAACCAATTTAATCCTTTACGTGCATCTACAGCACAAGTGAGTCCCACCACAATTCCTCATGTGCTGTTACCTGAACATGTGGACCTATTTGTGTAAGCTATAGGTCACATGCACCTTCCCCTTTAAGGGGTTTATTCTCTCCACTCTCTCCTTACTGGGGATCTGTCCATTGGCTCCTGTGTGAATCACCACCAATATGCACCCTCCACTTGCTTCTCCACTTAAATAAGAAGGAAAAAGTGTAGGGTACATTTGACCTATTGCTTACACTAATAGGTCCACAAGTTCAGGTGAGAGCACATGATAAATGGTGGTGTTGATGTATGTGAAGGATTAACCCTTTCACTGCCAGGTCTTGTTCTCCATTTTGTACACGCAGGTGGCTAGACCATTTTTGCTAATTTTCCTTTGCTTTTTTATTTTTCATCTATAGCTTTCAGAGTTTGTAAAATACCCCCCAAACCATATATTTTCTGAAAGCACAGTAGAATAAAAAAGAAGGTCCTACTAATTTTAAAGGTCCCATGATATTTGCCCAAATGTTTATCAAAACAATATTTTTGCTAAGCATTCACTAAAATTATTAAATCAAAAATTCCCACTAAATATAAAAGCTTAGTATTGAGTTAATAAATAACAAATATTTTTAACTTTTAACTTGCGCCTTTTTGCGAAATGTTGAAAATCGGACAGACACAAAAGTGTAAATATCTAAATTTCTCTTTTATTTTTCCCTTACAGCTTTCAGAATTTGTGAAAGACCCCCAAAACCATAAATTTTCTGAAAGCATGTGACCTCTAGAACAAAAAGAAGGTGCTACTGAATTTTTAGGCCACATGGTATTTGCGCAAATGTTTATCAAAACAATATATTCGCAAAAAATACACTAAAACCATTATTAGCAGATAAAAACACAGCTAATTTTACAAAATTCCTGCTAAATCCCTACTAAATATAAAAGCTTAACCTTTATGGAGTTAATAAATAACAAAACAATTACATTTTTACATTGTGACTTTTTGCAAAATGGTGAAAATCAAACGTACGCAGAAAAGTATCCAAATTTCTCAAAAAATCTGAAGGCTTTCATCTTTCCCTTACAGCTTTCAGAAATTTTGAAAGACCCCCTCCCCCAAAACCATATATTTCCTGAAAGCATATGATCTCTAGATTAAAAAAAAGTGCTACTGATTTTTAAGGCCCCACAGTATTTGCGCAAATGTTTATCATAACAATATTGTCTCTAAAAATACATTAAAACCATTATTAGCAGATAAAAACACACAATTTTACAAAATGTCTGCTAAATTCCTGCTAAATATAAAAGATTATCCTGTGTTGAATATAACAAATATTTGTAAATTTTAAATTGCACCTTTTTGCGAAATGGCGAAAATCAAACGTACGCAAAAATGTCTCTAAAATTTTGGATGTTTTCATTTCACTTATAGCATTCAGATTTTGAAAAAGACCGCCCCCCCCGCCAACCATACATTTTCTGAAAGCACATGACCTGTAGAATAAAAATAAGGTGCTACTGATTTTTTTAGTCCCACAATGCTTGCGCAAATGTTAATTAGATCGCTGTTTTCACAGAAAAAAACGCAAAAAAAAAATCCTTATTTGCACATAAAACTAGAACATCATTTACAAAATTTCTGCTAAATTCCTGCTAAGGCCTCACTCAATGGGGTGTGCTACATCGTACACCCATGGAGGGCTGTGTTTACCTGCACACACACGGAACACCTGTGCATTCCTATGCAGCCGCTGTGTCCCAATTGACATCAATAGGATTGCCTGCATTGGATGCATGGAACACCCTTGCATCCCTGTGCAGCTAAACATGGCCTTGCTGTAGTTTACCCTGCATGAACAAGGCCTTTGGTCTTGTTTATACTTGCAGTTGGGGTTACAAAAATGCGTGGTTAAGCTGCGTTTTTGCTGCCTGCCAAATGCCCTCTACCCCTAAAGTCTCCCCCCAGCAAATTCAGCAGCTATACAAATACTGTAGGTGCTGACGTTTAATTAAGGACACTTAACTGTCCAGGGATCCAGTGATGTCAGCACCTGAACTGATTCTTTAATTGGCTTTGGGTGCGGGGGCCAGCATCTTGACTAAGGGAAACCGGGCAGTGAAGCCTTTTGGCTTCACAGCCGGTTTCCTTCTGCGCATGAGTGAGTCGTGCTGTGCTTTGTGAGTGGTCCCACATTCTCCTGTGTGTATCTCAGAAGGCTGCAGGGAGAAGGTGGAGGGTCCAAACAGCTTTGTAGATTGCTGTGGCGATCTTACCCGAAAGTGGGAGTGGGTACCTGTCAAAACCAGGTACCTGCTCCCCCCAAAAGGTGCCAAATGTGGCAGTGGAGTGGGGAAGGGTGCAGATAAGTGGAGCTTCCCCTTTTGGGTGGAGGTCTGCTTTAAGCTGTAATAGGCACTGGACAGGGTGCTGATGCCGCTTTGCACCCGTGGCAAACTTGACCCAACCGCAAACTCCCCGCAACCTTGTGCAATGCATGCGGTTGCGGTGCATTTCTTCGTAAAATGGTGCTAAATTTGGAGGTGAGGAGGCATCACCGCCTGTCAGTAGCCTCTGAAGCTCGATCCAAATGTGAATTTGGCTTCAGAAACAAGGGAGCTTAAACCCCTTTCACACTGGGGCGCTTGTCAGGTGTTTTAGTGCTAAAAATAGCACCTGTAAAGCACCTGAAAAGTGCCTCTCAAGCTACCCCAGTGTGAAAGCCCGAGTGCTTTCACACTGGGGCGCTGCACTTGCAGGACGTTAAAAAAAGGCCTGCAAGCAGCATCTTTGGGGCAATGGAGGAGCGGTGTATACACTGCTCCTCCACTGCCCCTGCCCATTGAAATGAATGGGCAGCGCCGCAGAAGCGCCTTCAAATCGCTTTGGCAGCGTCGCAACATGGACGCTATTAACCCTTTCTTCGGCAGCTAGCGGGGGTTAAAAGCACCCCTCTAGTGGCTGAATAGCACTGCTATAACAGCTGTAAAGCTTGCGGCGCTTTACTGCTAACGCCCGCACCGCCCCAGTGTGAAAGGGCTCTTAGACACCTGTCTAAGTCTACCCTTATTTTTTTTTATTTATTTTTTTTTTTTTTACAAATTTTTTTTTTTTTAATACTTTTTGAGAGACATCAAGGGTCTAAACAGACCTCTAATGTCTCTTTTTTGAAACCTGAGCTGCACTGTATATGAATGAATAAGGAGTCTGTATAGACTCCTATTGATTCAAAAAAGAAACATTGTTTCATTCACAAACTGACAATAGTAAACACAGTTTACTATCTGTCAGTGATGAAAGAATGCAGGAGCGATCTGAAATGATCACTGGGCTGCATTCTTTCAGGAAAGGAAGGGGGCTGGTAAAACACATGCCCTCCATGCTGACCGCAATCTGTCAGCGGCTGCAGCTGGCTGGAGGGAAGGAGGGGAGAGCCAGCTAGCAGCATGGAGGGGGTGCCTGGACATCGGGGAGGTGGAGAGGGGGTCGGCGCAGCGTGGGGGGGTAGTTTTTTAGAAAAAACGATCCCTCTTTGCCTGTCCTGCAGGGGGAGAGCTGGCTAGCAGCTGCAGGGCAGGCCGCATCTGGGCATTAGGCAAGTGAGGGGGCACTGGAGGGGGGGTTGGAGCAGCATTGGGGGGTATCTTTTTTTACAGTTCGATCCCTCTGTGGCTGCCCTGCAACACAAATAGCGTGCAGTAGGACAAAGGAGCAAATCTGACAGCTGCAGGACAGCCACAGAGGGATTGGAGTTTGCAAGGGGGGGATTAGAGCAGGAAGGGTAAGTCAGTGTAAAGGAGAATTAGAGTGAGGGTGGGGGGCACATTAGATGTCAGCATAGGCAGGTGCTATAAGATGTCAACATAGGCATTATGCTATAAGTTCATGGTCACTGAAGTGACTGAGCTTATAGCAGAAGGAGAAATGAGATCCGTACGGCGCACGGACCTGGCCACCTAGGGGCAGTGTTGTAGGTCCGTACGGCAGTGAAAGAGTTAAAGAAGAAGTATTTTTCATCACTTTGTAGAAAGCACAATTGAAGGGACTTATGTGATGGACATGTTTATGTGATTTATATTATTTTTGTTACTTTAAGAATAAGTGTTATTCTCACTCATCAATGTAAATGGGTGCTTGTATCATTATTTGATTAATGCAACAGTGAGATTGGTTGTTTTGAGCATTTTTGTTAAGTAGTATTATTTGCTTATTATTTAATTTATTATTGGAGTACAATAGCCAAGTAGGGGTAATAACTTTGAGACACAAATGTGTTGCAAAGCAATTTTTATTATATGTTTAGTTCATATTGATGTGGGAACACATTATAGTGTGAGCAGCAACAACTTTACAGAGGTCAAGTTTTTATTATCAGGCGTGCGCAGAGAATAGGAAAAAGAAAAAACAAACTGCGCTAGATAAAAAAATAATGCAGCAATTCTCCTGCATAACATAAATACAGTGCACAAAAATTAGAAAACCTAGAATCGCGCTAAGCGTGCACAGAGAATAATTTCACTTATAATAGCCCTGGACTGACCTGGAACAATCTTGCTTCTCATTGCTTTGAGGGCCTAAACTGGGCAAAGATACCACCACACTCTCCAGTGCAATATCTGATCCATAGGTGTGCGCAGCCTATTGAATCAGGGTGTGCACCCAAAAACTCAAACACACGCCCTTTGTCAGCAGCCTCATCTGCATTGGACAGTGAATAAATGGGAAGTGCTCTGTGCTGAGCGGCTTCCTGTTCATTCACAAACTCAAGCATATATATATGCTTCAGTTATGACCGAACACAGTGAGTGAGTGTGTTCACTGTGTTCATTTAGAAAAGGAAGTCGCTGGTAAATGACATATTTACTAGCCCCTTCCCTCACTCTTCATCCTGAAACATCCCCACAGTAGCTGGGGGGATAGGAGGGAAGCCAGCAGCACTGCAGTGCCAACATGGGGGAAGCCCAGGGAATCGGCACTGCACGTAGTGATTAGGGTGTGCCTATGATCTGATCATCCACTTACAGGTGCTAACATCTCTGTAGTCAGGACTCTTTTCAAAACTACAAGGCTTTCTCCAGCTCCTAGCCCTTTGATACCAGTCTTGAGCACTCTACAGTGGAATTCCCCTACAATGTATCTGACACTCAGTTTCACACCCTAATTACATGTGACCTATGTTGAGCTATCCACTTCTCCCATTGAAATAAGATGATGTCGGAAGTGGACATTTAGGCCATTCAGATCAGTTCCACTGCAACTAAAGCCTACTTCCACTCACTCTTCTTGAACAGCTATGTCTATACAAAACCCCATTGAGACATACTCTCTTTGTCTTACTTTATTCTGACCTCAGATACGCAACAACGTGACCATTCCTTCTTATGGCAATAGGAAGGGGACCTACAAAGATCATTCACACAATCCCAAAAAGACCGGATACTCATCTTCGCCCGCAAAGCCTCCATATTAAATACATTGTACTTATCAGTAGAATGGATACATATTTATGATGCATTGGTACAAGACTCCACAAATCCTACATAAAATTGGTCCAAGAATATCTCTTTGTTGGAGATGTCACCAAGTAGAAGGCACACTGCTCTGCATATTCTGGGAATGCCCTTCTCTACAGAATTACTGGACTGCAGTAAACCCCATGATCCATAGGGTGATGGGTGTGTCCCTTCCAGATGATCCGATGGCTTGCCTTCTGCACACTACCCTGATGTCAATAAAGTACTACCAAAACCCTGTCTTTAAACACCTTCTTAGTGCAGCTAAGGCCTGTATACCAGCTATGTGAAAGAAATCCTCTCCACCTACTTTTGAACAATGGCTGGGCCAAGTAGCTGACATATAGTTAATGGAGCAATTAACAGCCAATTTCAGTGAACAAACAGAAAAACATCTCAAAATCTGGATCCGTTGGTTCATTTACAGAGGCTCTGAAACCATGGAAGGTGCTGCATAGATTGCATCTCTGGGTGATAGAGTGTGGGGGCTGTCCCTGGATTTCCCAGCATGGAAACAGATGTCAATAAAATCCTTATGAAGGTTCTACCCCTTTCAAGTGCTGCTAAAACAAAAATAAATGTTTTGGCTATAAATGTGATATGAAATTGATGTTATTTAAATGGTAATATTACTGTAGAAGTTGCCTAAAGGTTCATACAGTAAATGTGCTTTGGCTATGTTCCAAAGCCCAGGATGATTTGTAATGTCAGTTATGGAAGCCATATTGAACCCACCCCCTTCCATACCTCATTATGCTTCTATGATGTTGTCCATTATATTGCAGACCAGAGACGGGAGTGAGGTGGAAGGGGGTGGGCTGAAAGTTTTTTAAGGAATTACAGTATACTCATAATTTGGGGGTTCAGGGTATTGGAAGAACAACAGCCGAGTAGCGTTATATACTGTGAACTGTACATATGCATTATTCTTGTCTATACCAGCAGGTGGCGCTGCAGTATTATAGTGTATATCTATGATATGATGTAATGGGGGGAAGTACTGTTTTTCCTCTGTGTGTACTTGTTTGTCTTCAGTTCCTGTTTCTGTTTCTCATGTTATAAGACGTGTTCTGCTATTTCTTCATGAAAGTAAAGTATTCTCTGCATCCAAGAAGCTTCCAGTGCATTATTTCAATACTCTGCACAGCACAGGGAAGATTTGGCAGATATCCAAAGAAAAAATAATTTTAGGCACTTCATTACAGTATTATTGAATGTCGCTACTATTTGTCTGATGAAATATCGTTCTTCTTAAAGATTATTCAATGATTATGTATGCTTTAAAAATATATAGATGCATTGTAAAAGAGGGGGGGGGGGTGAGGCCATCAGGTTATCTCAGGGCAATTATAATACTAGTATCTGGAAAGGAAAACATTAAGACTGGCTCATAAATTATTTGGTCACTTAAGATGTGTCTGTGGGAGTCAAAGTAGAGTCTCCACTAAAATATTATTTTTTCCAATCTGATGGCCATCTTTTTTTCTCATAGCAGAGGTGGAGATGGGGCAAGGGGGATTCTACCTTAGTTCAGTTATCTTATGAATCTGCATGACATGTACTTACTTTATTTTAAAAACCCTTTAATCGCAACACTAATATCTCAATTTGCACAATCCACATACTTGTAAGTTATACTAGTTGTGTAAGGTAATGGGAAAGTGCATGGCAAGTGGCCAGGAACTATTTGGCTTTTTGCCAAGAGAAATGGGCTGCCTTACCATCTGAGAAGATAAAGAGCCTCATCCACAAATACCACAAAAGACTTCAAGCTGTCATTGATGTTAAAGGGGGCAATACACGGTATTAAGAACTGGGGTATTTAAACTTTTGATCATGGTCATTTGGGTAGTTTCTGTTATCATTATGATTTAAAAAGAGTAAACACAGTTGATTGATAATAAATGGCTTTAGCCAAACACTAACCATGAGTGAAAGAAAAGCTTTTGTGTTATCATTCATATTCTCTGAAAAATGGTCTAGAAATCATAAATTCTGCCAGTGTATGTAAACTTATGAGCACAACTGTGGATGCAGACAGAGATGCTGACCATTCGCTCCCAGGGCCAGGGGTATGTGCCTTGCTAAAACAGCTGTCTATTCTCATACTGCTCTTACAAAATGTTAATATATCTCCTTAATAACTTGAATCAGCCCAAAACAAAATATTTGTCATAGTTATGCAAGTTTTGTACACCAGTTATAAGTCATTTGCCAAATACACAGGTCCCTCGCTAACTTTGTGGGTTTTGCTCTAAGGCAGGGCTTTTATCAGATCTTTCAATGCTTCATTTCGCCCTGGAAAACAGCCAGGGCACGCCAACCCACTTCAGTAATCACCCAGTGTTATGCCAAAGTGCCCCACACGTGTTTGAGCTGGTGGATAGCACGAATACAATATGAGAGTAGGCACCATGAGTCACTCCCGACAGCTTCATAGCTTCATGCTCCTACACTAAGTGGCACCTCCTTCCAGAGTCAACACTCTTTTTAAACATATCATTGACCTTGTTCTGACCCTGCAGAAAGAGTTCAAAATAAACCCCTTGTTCTGAGAGATTTTTTGCAAGGCGGTGTATGCACCATTCTAAATTGGCTGCTTCTGAAATATGTGAAAGGCTTGCCAAAGCTGGAGCGACCACAATGGTATCTTTTCATTAGCAATAAAGGTCTGCACACCGCTCTTAACTACACCATTCAGCAACCAACAATATATTATTATTTAGAGTGTTTAAACCTCTCCACAGTGTATCAATCTGTTAATACAAACGTTTTGAATATATAGAGTAAGCACACCACATAGCCAAACTGCTTTAGCAAAAAGTTTGTATTAGGCACATATAGTACATACAATTATACAACAGGTACAAATAACCAAGTATGTCATCTAACATCAAGCATAATACAACAAAGATATACACTCCAAAGTTGAATCGTAGCAAAAAACATGCATGCATATGGGTGCAATGAGCTACCCTTCAATTGCGTAAGAGCTGATGTTCAGAAACATCCTATCTAAATAGGAGGTTCTTGAGAAAGGTGATTTTTACATCCCCCAAAACATTGGTTTTTCCTCCTCCTCTCTCTTTTCACCAGGGTCTTTTCACCAGCTTTCCTTTTCATTACACTATCAAGGGTACTGGATTCCTGTATGCATTTCTGAACATCAGCTCTTATACGTTTTACGTGTAGCTCATTGCACTCTTATGCATGGATATCTTTTGTTATGATTCAACCTTGGAGTGTATATCTTTGTTGTATTATGCTTGATGTTAGACGACATACATTACTTGGTTATCTGTATCTGTTGTATAATTGTATGTACTGTATATGCCTAATACAAACTTATTGCTAAAGCAGTTTGTGGTGTGCTTACTCTATATATTCAACACAATGGTATCTTTAATCAGTTAAAAAACATAAATAGCAAAGTGAAAAAAAAATGACTATTCCACAAAGTAAATGAAAGATGAACAGTAAAGCATAATGATCACAACATATACTT
Source organism: Aquarana catesbeiana (assembly GCF_042186555.1). Taxonomy (NCBI): domain Eukaryota; kingdom Metazoa; phylum Chordata; class Amphibia; order Anura; family Ranidae; genus Aquarana; species Aquarana catesbeiana. The sequence goes on from NC_133327.1 coordinate 192,867,930, forward strand.
TCATTTATAATAACACCAGCATTATAATAACAATACAGTACAAACAAAAGCTATGTTTGGCAGTTTAATGTAAAATCTCCTTTCATGCTGTGAGTTCTGCCTGTCTGCTGGCCATCTCTTTCTACAACTTCCTGGATTCCCTGCATGTCCTATTGTACCTTGATGCCTGCCAGTAGTAATTCCTGTACTGACTCCACCTCCTGATACTCCTCTTCTCAGCACTTCTGTAGTTCAGAAGGCAGGCTCTGTGAAATGTGTGACTACTCACAGGGCATAGTAAATACTTGTTATAGAATCCAAGGAAGTAAATTTGTGGGAGTCTTCACAAAGAAAATTTACAAACTTAAAGATCATTCAGAATAATAGGAGTAGACTAGAAATAAATGAAAAACAGTGTAGAAATAATAATAATAATAACAATACTAATAATTATTATTATTATTATTATTATTATCATTATTAAAGTGATTGTAAAGGTTTGTTTTTTTGTTTGTTTTTTAAAATAACAAACATATCATATTTAACTCCACTGTGCAGCTCGTTTTGCACAGAGTAGCCCGAACCTCGTCTTCTGGGGTCCCCCGGCGGCTCTTGCGGCTCCTCCCCACATCAGATAACCCCCTAGGAGAAACGCTCTCCTGGGGGGTTACCTTGCGGGCACGCTCCCGAGTCCAGCATTTGCATCCATAGACACATCATTGGATTTGATTGACAGCAACGGGAGGCAATGGCTGCGCTGCTATCAATCTATCCAATCAAGAGCCCGGACCCCGTGGAGAGAGGAAGAGCGTGTCTCCACCGACAGAAATATGGGGCTCAGGTAACTAAAACTGGGGGGTGGGGGGGAGGGGCTGGTGGGCCGGTCACTGCTAGGTGTTTTTTCACCTTAATGCACAGGATGCATTAAGGTGAAAAAACACGAGGGTTTACAACCCCTTTAATTAAAGTCATCCTAAAAAGCAAAAATTTTGCCCACAGGGACACAGACAATACAAATATGTGTTGGTGGAGTGGGGAAGGAGTAATATCTCTAAGGTTTCTACTGCTTCATACATACACACACACAGACGTACTAACCTATCTCCACTCACTTAAAAAAAAAAATCAAGTTTTGGTTAGGATTACAAATGAAAGCATCCCATGCAGAGCACTCACAGCTGCATTTCATCTCTTAAGGCTCCATGCACAATGGCTTTAAAATCGCTGCTTCTACAGGAGTTTTGTGTTCTGCTTGTAGAAGCAGCTCAATGTTATCCTATGCGTCCATGCACATTTGGACGATTACAGCATATTTTGAGCTCAGTGTTTAGAGACAGAAAAAAAAACCCTTCTGTTTTGCATTTGATTGGAGCTTTCTGGCAGAAAAAAAGAGCTAAACACTCCAAAACATGCCTAAACGTGCACAAAAATGCTCTATGATGGTTTTTTTCTGCCAAGGGAACTGCCTTTTTTTAAAGTCCAGTGTGCATGAAGCCTTAAACCATTTAATAAACATCATTATGGCAAATACAGTAGGTACAGTTTTAGTAAGTTATTTACATTTGAGGTATCTGCTTTCTCTTTCATATTTACATCTTCTCTTCTTTTTAAAACTTGTCCTGGAAGTTTGCAATGCCTATTGTGGCTGTATAAGCCCGTGCCACTGTTTAATATAGTGGTCAGGACCAAGTTTTTTCTGGAAACAAGCACACTAATGGCAAAGGTAAAAGATTTGTTTTACCTTAAAATGGTTGTAAAACCCATTCATGAAATCAGAACTGGGCACATATATCTATAGTGTTTACTTATCTCTCTCCAAAGCTCTGAATCCTGTGTCTTTCTGCTGCTCCATTCTTCTGTTATCAGCATAACTTATGACAAGTTTTCTGACACAGGAGATAAAAGCAACTGGAAATTTTTGTCGGGGAGTTAAAGAGTTAACTTAGAGATAGATAAGCAGAGAGATTGTCTACTCAGACTGCAGCTCTGCAAGTTTCTTCATTCCTCTGCCTATGGGGAGGGGGGTGTGCCTTTCCTCCAATCAGCTCTCACACAGTGTATGCCAAGGCTCCTCTCCCACTGCTGAAACAGGAAGAAAGATTTCTTTTAGCATAAAACAGGAAGAGAACTGGAACAAGGAGCATACAAGTACATGTAAGACAATAAGGATGGTACATCCTCTGATTACCTTACAATAGAATATTATAACACTGCAGTGCCACCTGCTACATATAAAGGTATAGTGCATATATATAGTTCAATTTATATAATTTGCTGTTGCTTTTCCAACACCCCTTCTAAACAGCATGTGCTTTGTCAAATTATATTCAGCTTCTTCTGGAAATAACTATGATGTTCCTCCAACAAAGGCTTGGTGAGTGCATCAGCAGTCATCTGCTCTGATGGGCAGTATTGAATATCAATAACACCTTGCACTTGATTGTCCCTCAATACTTGACGTCAAAGTGTTTGGTCCTAGGATTGACCCTTTCTCATTGTGTAAGCTTTATACATCCCTGGTTGTCTTCAAAAATGGGATTTGGTTTTGACATGTCTATCCCAATGTCCACAAAAAGTTGATGAATACATATCGCTTGTTGACATGCGTGTGCTGCTGCAATGTACTCTGCTTCAGTTGAAGAAGCACATGGTTCCTTTGAGGTATTGCATCACTCTTTTCACTGCGTCCCAGTCACACTGACAGGGAGCTGAGACTTTCCTGCATAGTATGCCTACTATTGCAGCTATGTCTGGTCTTGTCACAGTGGCAACATATAGCAGCTTACAGATTGCTCTGCCATGCCTATCACTGTTGAGTAGCAAGTTTTCTGCTTCATTGCTCTTTAGTTGGTTCCATAGGTGTTTTCACTTCCTTTGCATCTTGCATATGGAGTTGTTCCAAGATTTCTCAAATTTTCTCGGATTGGTTGAGAAGATAACTTCCATCTTCTTCTCTCTCTATTTGGATTCCCAGATAGTAGCTAATGTTCCCTAGCTCTTTAATTTAAAAATTTTCTTTCAGCTTGTGAACTGATCTGATTATAATCCCCTTCTTGTTCAAAACAGGTTTTAATGTCATCAACATAGATAAGGATGTATATCCATCTGTCTTCTTGATTTCTGGAGACAGAGGTCTGCTTTACTTCTTGAGAATCTCTCTTTGGTAAGTACTTTGTTCACTTTCTCATTCCACATCCTTGCAGATTGCTTAAGAAATAGATGCTCTTCTGAAGTTTACACACAAGGTTGTCTCCTTGCCCAAACCCTGGTGGTTGCTCCATGTAGAGATCTTCCTTACTGTCTCCATATAGGAAAGCAGTTTTAACGTCTAGGAGTTTGACTTGCATGCCCTCCCCGGCTGCAACGCTAAGAAGCGCTCTGATAGTGGAGTGTTTTACGATGGGAGCGAATGTTTCATTGTAATCTTCACCGAATTTCTGGGAATAACCCTTGGCAACTAGTCTAGCCTTGTATTTGTGGATTTTCCTTTCTGCGTCTGACTTTACTTTGAAGGTCCACTTACTTCCTATAGTTTAGTGTCCAGGTTTTATATTCTTGAAGTGCCTTTAATTCTTCTTCTTATGCCTTTCTCCATTTATTGACTTCATATTTTGGCAGTTTTTCTATGTCTTCCCAGGATGTTGGTTCGAGTATGCTGTGTGTTTTGACAGTGTATGACAGCTTGCGGGGTGGTATCCCCTTTGTAGTCTGAGTGCATCTTATGCTTCAAGCAGTTCAGCAGAATCTGGTGGGGAACTTGATTTAGGCATTGTGAGTTCCACCTCCTGTTTTGATTCCTGCACAGGTACGCTTTGATTGACCTTTTCTTCTGGTTTGCTTGCCATATTCACGTCACAGATTTCAGATTACAGATTCTGTGTTTCTGATGATGGGCTCTCATCAAAATAAACACTACGGCTTATTGTCACTTTGTTAGTCTTTGGATGTAGGATTCTGTAACCCTTTGTTTGCTCACCGTAGCCTACTAGAATGCCCTCTATGGCTCTGTTCTCTAGCTTGGATCGCTTTTCACTTGGAATATAGACAAATGCTTTACATCCAAACACTCTGATGTGCCCTTTGCTAGGCTTTGATCCATGCCACATTTCAAATGGAGTACTTTTAATGGCTCTTGAGGGTATTCTGTTCTGTAGGTAGGTTGCAGTCATGACTGCTTCTCCCCAGAACTTGTGAGGTAGGTTGACATCCAACAACATGCACCTGGCCATTACTATAGGAGTTTGGTTTTTCCTTTCTGCTACCCCATTTTGTTCAGGAGTGTATGGTATAGTTGTCTGGTGTACTATTCCTTGTCTCTTCAGGTATGAGGCCATGTGTTCTGCTTATACATACTCCTCCATTGTTAGTGTGTATTTTTCCTGGTTTCCATTGAAATGTGTTGCTAGACATGGCAACAAACTCTTGAAGTTTCTTTGATGTTTCATTCTTATGTTTCATCAGATAAGTGGTTGTGTACCTGGAATAATCATCAATGAAAGTCAGTAGATATCTGTTCCCGCCTGACGTGGGAGTTTTCATTGGACCGCTAAGTCACTGTGTATGAGCTGTAGGAGGTGGGTAGCTTTTCTGTTAGATGCCTGTGCAAGGGTAGCATGTGTTTCTTTTGCTTCAATAGAGCACTTGCATTTCATGAGCACTTTGCAAGGCGCTATTGTCAAATCTTCTGATAAACCTCTCTGTACAATGTCCTGTATAGCTTTTGGACTTCTGTGCCCCAGCCGCCTTTGCCATAACTTTGCCATAAGTGAATAAATTTGCTGTGTAGTAGGGATGAGCCGAACAGCCCCCGGTTCGGTTCGCACCAGAACCTGTGAACGGACCGAAAATTTGCACGAACGTTAGAACCCCATTGATGTCTATGGGACTCGAACGTTCAAAATCAAAAGTGCTCATTTTAAAGGCTAATTTGCATGGTATTGTCCTAAAAAGGGTTTGGGGACCTGGGTCCTGCCACAGGGGACATGTATCAATGCAAAAAAAACTTTTAAAAACGGCCGTTTTTTCGGGAGCAGTGATTTTAATGATGCTTAAAGTTAAAAAAAAGTGAAATATTCCTGGTGGGCGCAGAAATGGGCCCTGCTGTGAAATATTAGATCAAGAATTGTAATTACATGCCCCTGTTGAACAGGGGCTGAAAAATTGGGCCTTAGGCACTGGTACTGGTGCCACAACACTGCAACTCCTCACAGATACTCTAGTTGGAACGCAGAAACGAGCCCTGCTGCAAAGTATTGCATCAAAAATTGTAATTACACGCCCCTGTTAAACAGGGGCTGAAAAATTGGGCCTTAGGCACTGGTGATGGTGCCACAACACTGCAACCCCTCACAGATACTCTAGTTGGAACGCAGGAACGAGCCCTGCTGCAAAGTATTGCATCAAAAATTGTAATTACACGCCCCTGTTAAACAGAGGCTGAAAAATTGGGCCTTAGGCACTGGTGGTGGTGCCCAGAACCAAAAATGTTCTTACAAGCTATCAGCGTGATCATTGAGGAGGAAGAGGATAATTACTCAGGATAGTCACTCAGCATCAGCATAGGCAGTCTTTGAAGGGATCTGAGATTTCAAAAAAAATTATTCGGTTACATCAACATCAGGTGCTTGGTAGCTGGTGGTGATCCAAGACTGATTCATTTTTATGAAGGTCAGTCGATCGACCGAGTCGGTGGTCAGACGCACCCAGTGATCGGTTACAAAGCCTCCAGCAGCACTGAATGTGCGTTCTGAAAGAACGGTGGATGCAGGACAGGCCAGTAGCTCAATTGCATACTGTGCAAGCTTTGGCCAGTGATCCATCCTCAAGACCCAGTAACCCAGAAGATTTTCGGTGGGAAAGGTGTCCAAATCAGATCTTGCCCCTAGGTATTCCTGCACCATGTAAAACAGACGCTGGCGATGGTTGCTGGAACCGATCATACCTTGGGGCTGCGGACCAAAAAATTATCTGAACGCATCGGTCAGACGGCCACCTTCTCCACCGCTCCTTCTTTGACTGACCGAAGCCTCAGCAACACGTTGTCCAGAAACAGGAGTTTGTAACCTCCCAGTCTCTGGGAACACGTTGCACAGACCTTTCTGCAAGGCCTCAAGAAGATGTTTCATCCTCTGCTCCCTCTGCGATGACAAGATAAGGTCCGCAACCTTAGTCTTGTAACGTGGATCAAGGAGGGTTGCCAGCCAGTATTGGTCCTTCTCCTTGATCACGAATACGAGGATCCTTACGCAGGCTTTGCAGGATCAAGGAGGCCATGCAGCATAGGTTTGCTGAGCCATTCGGTCCCGAGTCCTCTGGGTCACTAAGGACGACATAGTCCGCAGCCACCTCCTCCCAGCCACGTACAAGTCCATGTGTTTCTTGGGACTGATCCCTTAAAGACTGCTGCTGATGCTGAGTGCCAGGCTCCACCTCCATACTGACACAATCCTCCTCCTCCTCCTCTTCCTGTGTGATCGGCGGGCACGCAGGAACACTGTCTGGATAAAGGGGGCCTTGAGAGCTAAGGAAGTCCTCCTCTTCCTGCCTCTGTTCTGCCTCAAGTGCCCTGTCCATTATTCCACGCAACGTGTGCTCCAACAGGTGGACAAGGGGGACAGTGTCACTGATGCATGCACTGTCACTGCTCACCATCCTCGTGGCCTCCTCAAATGGTGACAGGACAGTGCATGCATCCCTGATCATGGCCCACTGGCGTGGGGAAAAAAAAACAAGCTCCCCTGACCCTGTCCTGGTGCCATAGTCGCACAGGTACTCATTGATGGCCCTCTGCTGCGTGTGCAGCCGCTGCAGCATGGCCAACGTTGAGTTCCACCTGCTGGGCATGTCACAGATTAGGCGATTCTTGGGCAGGTTAAACTCCTTTTGGAGGTCTGCCAGCCGAGCACTGGCATTACCAAGTTAAGGACGTGAGCCAAACAGGGCACATGGGTCATTTGTCCCTGTCGGAGGGAAGAGAGGAGGTTGGTGCCATTGTCGCAAACCACCATTCCTGCCTTAAGATGGCGTGGCATCAACCACCTCTGAATCTGCCCCTGCAGAGCTGACAGAACCTCTGCCCCAGTGTGGCTCCTGTCCCCCAAGCACACCAGCTCAAGCACCGCATGGCATCTTTTTGCCTGCACACTTGCGTAGCCCCTTGAACGGCTACAGAGCACCGCTGGTTCCGAGGACAAAGCACAGAAAGAGGCCATTGAGGAAGAAGAAGAGGAGGGGGTGGAGGAGAGAGGTGTGTCACAATCATTAGTAGTGGCATTTTGGAGGCGTGGTGGTGGAACAACCTCCAACACTACTGCACCTTGTCCTGCACCCTTCCCAGCTGCCAGCAGAGTCAACAAATGCACGGTGAAACTTAGGTAAACTGCCTGTCCATGCCTGCTGGACCATGAGTCAGCGGTAATATGCACCTTACCACTGACTGCCCTGTCCAGCGAGGCCAAGACATTGCCTTCCACATGCCGGTAGAGAGCCGGAATCGCCTTCCGTGAGAAAAAGTGGTGTTTGGGTACCTGCCACTGAGGAACCGCTTATTCCACAAACTCATGGAAGGGGACAGAGTCTACCAACTGAAAAGGCAGCAGTTGAAGTGCTAGCAATTTTGCCAAGCTAGCATTCAACCGCTGGGCATGTGGATGGCTGGGAGCAAACTTCTTTCGGCGGTGCAGCAGCTGGGGCAGGGAAATTTGCCTGGTACAATCTGACGTCAGTGTACCAAAAGCAGATTGCCCACAAGTACTTGGCTGTGACACACCTAATTCTACACCTTCATTCCTCTCAGTGCAGGTCTCAGAGAGGACTGAAGGTATAGTGGGGTTGGAGATCTCAGCTGATGAGGAGCAAGGAGAGGTCCTCTTTGTTCTTTGGTGTGGGTCTTTTAAATACGCTTGCCAACGAACTGCATGGCAGGTCAACATATGTCTGGCCAAGCATGTGGTGCCCAAGCGGGAGATGTTTTGGCCACGCGAGATACGCTTGAGACATATATTGCAAATAGCAGCGGTGCAATCTGATGCACTCGTCTCAAAAAAGGCCCACACCAAAGAACTTTTTGAATAACGTGCAGAGACTGCAGGGCCCTGCACATGCGGAGGTTTGTGGTGTGATGCAGTCAGTGTGCTGCCCTTAGGCTGGCCCCTGGAGGGCATCCTGCCTCGTTGGTGATGTGCTGCCTCCTCCTCCTCCTCTCTCCTATCAGGCACCCACGTTGAGTCAGTGACCTCATCATCCCCTCCCTCCTCATCACTGGAGCAAACCTGGCAGTATGCTGCAGCAGGGGGAGCATGACTGCCAGATTGCTGTCCTTCTTGGGCACCCCCTCTGTCCGTGCTCACGTTACTGCCTTCATCTAGCTCAGTATCATCATCAGAGCCTTCCAAACGCTGGGCATCCTCCTGGAGCATGTACCCAATACTGTAATCAAACAGTTCGAGGGACTCCTCAGGAGGACATGGTGGGGCTAGGGAAGGAGTCACTGATGACATTGAGCTGAGGGAAGAGGCCGCTGCTTTGCCAGACACTGAGCATGGGTGAGAGAGGATGAGGAGGATGAGGACGGCTTGGTCATCCACTCGACCAAGTCTTCCGCATGTGCGGCTCAACACTGCCAGCTGCCGAAAAAAAGGCCAATCGTGTCCCACGGCCACGTGCTGATGAGGATGCACCGTCTCCACGACCAGCACTGTTGGCTCTAGACACAGAGCCTGCTTGCCCTCTTTTATTGGCTTGTGACTGTCTGCCTCTCCTTGTTGGCCTTCCAGACATACTAATGGCCTGTAGCTGCACTAAGCTGGGATATATATATATATATATATATATATATATATATAATATACTGATACTGCAGCTAGCAAAATCAACTGCTTGCCTGTAGTATGAGAACACCACCAACCTTCTACAGGTAGCTTTAGCTGAACACTGTGCAGAGCTCGCAAAAAACTAACTTGTAGCTTATTTAGCTGCCTGCGGTAGTTTTAAGATCAGGAAAACACCACCAACCTTCGACAGGTAGCTTTAGGTGAACACTGTGCAGAGCTCGCCAAAAAATAACTTGTAGCTTATTTAGCTGCCTGCGGTAGTGATAGGATCAGGAAAACACCACCAACCTTCTACAGGTAGCTTTAGGTGAACACTGTGCAGAGCTCGCACTACACTAACTTGTAGCTTATTTAGCTGCCTGCGGTAGTGATAGGATCAGGAAAACACCACCAACCTTCGACATGTAGCTTTAGGTGAACACTGTGCAGAGCTCGACAAAAAATAACTTGTAGGTTTAGCTGAACACTGTGAGGAGGACGCACTACACTAACTTGTAGCTTTAGCTGAACACTGTGCAGAGGTCACACTACACTAACTTGTAGTTTTAGCTGAACACTGTGAGGAGGACGCACTACACTAACTTGTAGCTTTAGCTGAACACTGTGTAGTGGTCTCACAACACTAACTTGTAGCTTTAGCTGAACACTGTGAGGAGGTCGCACTACACTAACTTGTAGTTTTAGCTGAACACTGTGAGCAGGACGCACTACACTAACTTGTTGCTTTAGCTGAACACTGTGCAGAGGTCTCACTACACTAACTTGTAGCTTTAGCTGAACACTGTGAGGAGGATGCATTACCCTAACTTGTAGCTTTAGCTGAACACTGTGCAGAGGTCACACTAAACTAACTTGTAGCTTTAGCTGAACACTGTGAGGAGGATGCACTACACTAACTTGTAGCTTTAGCTGTATACTGTGCAGAGGTCTCACTACACTAACTTGAAGTTTTAGCTGAACACTGTGAGGAGGACGCACTGCACTAACTTGAAGCTTTAGCTGAACACTGTGCAGAGGTCGCACTACACTAACTTGTAGTTTTCGCTGAACACTGTGAGCAGGACACACTACACCAACTTGTAGCTTTAGCTGAACACTGTGAGGAGGACGCACTACACTAACTTGTAGCTTTAGCTGAACACTGTGCAGAGGTCTCACTACACTAACTTGTAGTTTTAGCTGAACACTGTGAGCAGAACGCACTACACTAACTTGTAGCTTTAGCTGAACACTGTGCAGAGTTCGCACTACACTGACTTGTAGTTTTAGCTGAACACTGTGAGCAGGATGCACTACACTAAATTGTAGCTTTAGCTGAACACTGTGCAGAGGTCTCAGTACACTAACTTGTAGCTTTAGCTGAACACTGTGCAGAGGTCTCACTACACTAACTTGTAGTTTTAGCTGAACACTGTGAGGAGGACGCACTACACTAACTTGTAGCTTTAGTTGAAAACTGTGCAGAGGTCCCACTACACTAACTTGTAGTTTTAGCTGAACACCGTGAGGAGGACGCACTACCCTAACTTGTAGCTTCAGCTGAACACTGTGCACAGGTCACACTAAACTAACTTGTAGCTTTAGCTGAACACTGTGAGGAGGACGCACTACACTAACTTGTAGCATTAGCTGAACACTGTGCAGAGGTCGCACTACACTAACTTGTAGTTTTAGCTGAACACTGTGAGGAGGACGCACTACACTAACTTGTAGCTTTAGCTGAACACTGTGCAGAGGTCGCACGACACTGACTTGTAGTTTTAGCTGAACACTGTGAGCAGGATGCACTACACTAAATTGTAGCTTTAGCTGAACACTGTGCAGAGGTCTCACTACACTAACTTGTAGTTTTAGCTGAACACTGTGAGGAGGACGCACTACACTAACTTGTAGCTTTAGCTGAAAACTGTGCAGAGGTCCCACTACATTAACTTGTAGTTTTAGCTGAACACTGTGAGGAGGACGCACTACCCTAACTTGTAGCTTCAGCTGAACACTGTGCACAGGTCACACTAAACTAACTTGTAGCTTTAGCTGAACACTGTGAGGAGGACGCACTACACTAACTTGTAGCTTTAGCTGAACACTATGCAGAGGTCGCACTACACTAACTTGTAGTTTTAGCTGAACACTGTGCAGAGGTCGCACTACACTAACTTGTAGTTTTAGCTGAACACTGTGAGGAGGACGCACTACACTAACTTGTAGCTTTAGCTGAATATTGTGCAGAGGTCTCACTACACTAACTTGTAGTTTTAGCTGAACACTGTGAGGAGGACGCACTACACTAACTTGTAGCTTTAGCTGAAAACTGTGCAGAGGTCCCACTACACTAACTTGTAGTTTTAGCTGAACACTGTGAGGAGGACGCACTACCCTAACTTGTAGCTTCAGCTGAACACTGTGCACAGGTCACACTAAACTAACTTGTAGCTTTAGCTGAACACTGTGAGGAGGACGCACTACACTAACTTGTAGCTTTAGCTGAACACTATGCAGAGGTCGCAATACACTAACTTGTAGTTTTAGCTGAACACTGTGAGGAGGACGCACTACACTAACTTGTAGCTTTAGCTGAACGCTGTGCAGAGGTCGCACTACACTAACTTGTAGTTTTAGCTGAACACTGTGAGCAGGACGCACTACACTAACTTGTAGCTTTAGCTGAACACTGTGCAGAGGTCTCACTACACTAACTTGTAGCTTTAGCTGAACACTGTGCAGAGGTCGCACTACACTAACTTGTAGTTTTAGCTGAACACTGTGAGCAGGACGCACTACACTAACTTGTAGCTTTAGCTGAACACTGTAGAGAGGTCTCACTACACTAACTTGTAGTTTTAGCTGAACACTGTGAGGAGGACGCACTACACTAACTGTAAATAGTCTAGCTGCCTGACTGTGGTACTAATAGGATCAAAAGAACACCAGCAATTTTCTTCAGGTAGCTGTAAATACTGTAACAAGACAAGCCTGCCTGTCAGTAGGAAGATAACAGGAACGTATCTAGCTAAACTGAATACAGTGTATATATATATATATATATATATATATGCAACACCTGGTATGCATATATATACACAATACACTGTAAGTGCAGCTAACTCACTGACTGTCCTGCCTAATCTAGCTAACTCAAATGAAATGACACTGTCTCTCTCTCTATCTCTCAGCACGCCGGAACACACTACACAGGGCCGCCGTGCAGGCGGCCTTATATAGTGTGGGGCATGTTCTAAACCCCCTGAGCCATAATTGGCCAAAGCCACCCTGGCTTTGGCCAATTACAGCTCTCTCTACCGACGGCGCTGTGATTGGCCAAACATGCGGGTCATAGTGCATGCTTGGCCAATCATCAGCCAGCAATGCACTGCGATGCCGCAGTGAATTATGGGCCGTAACGCGCCACACGAATTTGGCGCGAACGGCCCATAAAGTTTGCAATTCGGCGAACGATTGAACAGCCGATGTTCGAGTCGAACATGGGTTCGACTCGAATGTGAAGCTCATCCCTACTGTGTAGGTCATTAGACTATATTGGCTTGTTGGTCTTTGGTGATGAGCCTGTATAGGTGATCATCCAGTTTTCCATTTGCAAGGAATTGCTTATTATTGTGAATGCATTACCCTGAAATTTAGGGTGAAAACAACTGTGAGACCGTTGTTTGCAAGACTTTTCACTGATAGAAGGCTGCCTTCTAGTTCTGGAACACACAGCATTTTCTTCACAAGGATACTCTGCTTGCCTTGATGGTGTAATACAGTTCAGGAAGCCTTGGCCTTTACCCTATGTGATGCTTTTCCCGTTTGCTAGAAAAACTTTGTTTTTTGCACTGTAAATGTGTTACTTTAAAGGTGCTACTCCATGATATGTCTTCAGTTTCCTTTGTGACAGCTTTGACTCTTTCTTTTGTGGACAGCTTTAGCTTTTGCTGCTTTGCTTTCCAGATAGAACAGTCCTTCTTTAAGTGACCAGTCCTTTTACAGCGAAAACAGGCTCTTTGTTGTGCTTTGTGCCTTTGTACATCTTAAGAGCTTTGTCATCACTTCGCGCATTTACTTTCCATCTGACATATTCATCCATTTATTTGCCTTTGACATATTCTAGTGTTAGTTTCTGCTTGTTATTACAATAATAAGAACAGTATATGTCTCTGGAAGGCTACAGAGGAGCATGGTAAAAATATGGTTATCTTTGATGTCCTCTCCGATAGCGCGTAGTTGCTCTATGATCTCTAGCATAGCTTTTACGTGGTTACACATTTGCTGGCCTTCTTCTAGTCTCATCTTGTACAATTTTTTTAGTAAAAGTAACTTACTGTTGAAGCTTGAAAGCTCATGCACTTTTTGTAATGAAGTCCACATGCCTTTGGCCATTTTCTCTGTTATTATGTGGATAAGCTGGTCATCTTCCACTAATAAGCTTATAATTGCTTTTGCTTGTCTATCCTTCCTATCCCATTCCTCCGTCTCTCCATTTGTGGGCCTGTCTGTATTCAGCACTTGCCACAAGTCATCCTTGCTAAGAAACATTTGTAGTTTAAACTTCCATAGCTGGTAATTGGCATTATTCAGCTGCTTTGCAATAGCACAATTCACATCTGAACCACTTGCCATGTTTCAGTAGCTTGTATACAGTATTCACTGACTTGCTGTACTTACTGAGTATTCTTTCCAGTGCCTCTGGGTGCTGCTGAGTGTCTGCTCGGTGCACTGGGATTGCTGGGTACGCTAGGAGTGCTGAGACCCATAACCTATTAGCTGAGTATTGAATTATTCACTGGAAGCTTCTAGTATACAGCAATATGGCTTTACTTTCATGGAGAAATACATTACATTGAACAAGGAGCATACAAGTACATATAACACAATAAGGATGGTACTTCCTCTGATTACCTTACCATAGAATACATGTTATAACTGCAGTTCCACCCGCTGGATAGAAAGTTAGAATGCATATATATAGTTCAGTTTATATAACTTGCTGTTACTTTTCCAACATACGAGAGGGTTTACATCCACTTTAAAGGGGATGTAAACCCTCTCCTATACCCAGTGAAGTGAATAGCCTCAGATTATACACAGAGATTAAACAAAACTCCCTACATATGTTTTACATGTATATATCTGCAGTCTTTCCTTTCTACATTCTTTAGAAAGTGCAGATCATGTTAGAAATCTCTCTTCCTCATTCAGCAGTGGGTGTGGAGTCTGGGCAAACACTGTGTGAGAGCTGATTGGAGGAAAGTCACACCCCCCCCTCCACATAGACATAGGAACAAATGAACATGCAGAGCTGTACAGTGAATAGACAAACTCTCTGCTCTAATCTACCTCTAAGCTCCCTCGCATAAATTTCCAGCTGCTGTTATCTCATATGTCTGAGAATATGTCAGAAGTGACTCTGCTGATAACGGAGGAATGGAGCAGCAGAAAGACACGGCACTCAGAGCTTTGGGGGGAGATACGTAAACACTATAGGTATATGTGCCGAGATCAGATTTCATGAATGGGGTTTACAACCACTTTAATGCATTCTATGCATTAAAGTGATTGTAAAACAACCCATTCAGTTTAAAATAGAAATAAAAGGCAAACCATTTTTTTAAAGATATATAAAAAAAATGTTAAATACATTTTTCCCTTTTTATAAGTGATCACATTCCCTCTGTTCTAAGCTGTTTAAGTGCTAGGGGGGATCAGAAGCAGCAGGACACTGATCTTCCCAGTGAATGGCTATGCAGGAGGGGTGTGTCAGGAGTCCAATTACTGGAGGAGAGTAGGCTGAGTTCCCAGCACAGCTAGAGAACTGATGTGTGTGTTCTCCTGCTAAGTGTGGCCAGTGTTTAATAGGAAAGCAGAGGGACTGGCAGGAAAACCAGGGATTTCACACAAATCAAAAGCAATACAAAGGGAACAGGATGTTTTCTCATACAGCAGGCACATACTGTATCAGAAATATAAAATGTTGGGGTAACAAATGCTTTAAGGTAGAAAACCTTCTCTGTATAGGCCCCCCACCCCACCCTTACACTTACCTGAACCTGATCTTTATGCAGGGCTGTGCATGAGAGCAGCGGCTATCCCTCTCCTCACTGGACAGAGAGGTAGCAGTGGGAGCCACTGGTTCCTGCTGCTGTCAATTACAGCCAGTGATGAGGGTGCAGGGGCAGGACAAGCCAAGCTCTGTGTGTCAATGGACCAAGCCTGCACAAGTGCCCCCCCTAGCAAGCGGCTCGTTATGGGGACACTTTGCAGGAGGGAGGAGTAGAGAGGGAAGGCGGGGACCCCAGAAGAGAAAGATTGGGGCTATTCTGTGCAACATCATGACATAGCGCAGGTAAGTATAACATGTTTGTTTTGTTGGGTTTTTTTTTGTTTTTGTTTTATTATCCTTTAGAAACACTTTTATATATGATTTTACATTTTGACCATATATTTTGCAACAGCTGCAAAGTATCTTGTTTTCCTTTTGGAAAAGAATTCAGAGATTCAAAGTGTAATTTGTAAATGCATCCAACACATTGGTGGACCTCAAGTTCATGTCAAGTACAACCTTTCACTTAGCAACTATATTTCATGAAGTTGCTTTATACATCAGACAGAGGACCACTATAAACAATTTGCAGAAGAAGAACCTATGCAGCTGCTGTGGAACAAATGTAGCCAAATTAAGTTTAATGAATTCAATATGAAGAATAAAGTGGAGGCTTAGTAAATACATTCCATCCATTCATGTAAATCACATAAGGACCCCAAATAAACCCAGCATGGCCAACTCCCTCTTCTTGTCTTTCCCTCTCTGGTTATCTCTGCTCTCTTCTCCTCCAGCACTCCTCCTCCCACCCATTGTATGTCCCCATAGGAGCGAGGAGAGAGAAGTACCAGACACTGTTGCACTCTCTTCTCCAGCATTCTTCCTCCCACCCATTCTGTGTCATGATAGAAGAAAAGTGAGAGCAGAATCCAACACCTTCCTGCTCTTTTCCTCTAGCACTTTTCCTCCCACCAATTCGCTGCAACAATAGGAGAAAGGAAAGAGCAGTACCCAACACCCTCCTACTCTCTTCTCCTCCAGCACTTCTCCTCCCACTGATTGTCGGCCTTTGTAGGAGTGAGAGCAGAACCTCACAAGTCCTTGCTGTGTTCTCCTTAAGCATTCCTTCCCCATTTTATGTCACTATAAGTGCAAAGGTAGCAAAACCCAACACCTCCCCGCTCCTCCAGCCCTCCAGGGAACTGGCATTTTTTAAAATCCAGCGTGCATGAAGCTTAAACCATTTAATAAATGTTATTGTGACAAACACAGTAAGCACAGTTTTAGTAAGTTATTTTCATTTTCATGTGAGGTATCTGCTCCCTCTTCATTCATGTTTACACTTATCTTCTTTTTAAAACTTGTCCTGGAAGTTTGCAATGCCTATTGTGGCAAGTCGAGCCTGTGCTACTGTTTAATTTGGCAGTCTGAGCCAGGTTTTCTAGAAAACAAGCACATTAATGGTACAAGTGTGTGCTAGCTTTATGTTAGAAGCTGAATTAGAGGTCAGTGCCCCACTCTCCCAAAGGGAACAGTGTGTAAAGGGAGCAGTGAAAGGTGCATATCTGCATTGTACTGTCCAGGTCAGGACAGACAAAGGTCAGAGCCTCAGAGAGAGAGAGAGAGAGAGAGAGAGAGAGAGAGAGAGAGAGAGAGAGAGAGAGAGAGAGATACACAGTCTATGAGAGACAGAGTAGCTGGAAAGCTGCAGGAAAGCCAAGCTGAGAGGTACAGCGTTTTGTGCACCAGTACTAGGAAGTGTGTTTGATGATCAGGAGGACTGAGGCACAAGGCCTGAGCCGCAGGGCTGATAAAGAGCCAGGAGGCTGAATCCTATGTTTTGTTGGATTTTTTGGTGAAAACCCCTTCTGTGGGAAGATATTTATTTGTGAACTTTTGCTTTGTTTTAAATAAAAGTGGGCAGAAAAAGCTCTGCAAAATGTACTTCTGGCATGAATTAAACTTACTGTTTGGCACTATCAATGAGCTACAAAACCCCCAACTTGTCACACTATATACTAAAAATTATATATTTTTTTTACTAGTTGCTTAAATTAATAATAGGTTCAGTAGCAAGGATTACAGGGCTACGGGATATAAAAAACATTTGCATAAGGAGCCATATAACCTAAGATTGACCCTTCTTCCCAAAAATTCCTATGGTTGCTCAGGTCAAACAATCAACAGAATTAAAGTAGACTGATTCATACAAAGCCAGTCAGCTGCTAGTCATGTTTTACTACATTTGCTGGCTTTGTAAGTTCAATGAAAAATTAAGCCAAGAGAAGACAATAATCATTAACATTGCCGAATTGCACATATTTTTACACTAACACTGCAGCTAAGCTAATATTGTGTTCGCCCTAAATTAGCCTTCTTCAAAGTAGGTCTAATTTGGCCAATTATAGCAATGGAACCACATTTCCCTAAACTAACCAAGTCATTGCAAGGTCCAAACTAAATTAAGTCCATGCTTTGTTCTGCAGTGATGTAAGAGGTACCATAGTGTATGGTAGGAGATGCAGGTATTTACATACCCAGCAGTAATGAATACTTGCAGCCAATCAGCAATGCAACAGTGTTTGTAAATATGGGCTGCCAGGAAGGTAAGTATACAGCATTTTCCTTTGGGCTTAGTTTAGTTTGGACATGTAGTGAGAGGGTCAATGTATGGTTGGCTTAAGGCCTAGACACATCTACTGTAATGCACGATAATTCATGGTGTGTTGCAGTGTCATTTATTTAGAATGGTATCCCAACTCACAAATATGGTATGTGCTGCACTTCAGCTCACCACAGGGCACATGCCATGCATTGTGGGAAACTGCAAAAAAATAGAAAAAAGTGGAGGTGTAGTTTTCCAACTGTTGCTTTGGTAGCCCATTCTAAATGGGTGGGCTGCCCTAACACAACACATGTTAATGTGTATGTAGTAGTGCAGTGCAACAGAATGTATGAGTGTGAAAGGGGACTAAAGGTATATGCAAGCTAAAGGATTATTATTATAAAAAATTGATGTGTTTACAATGGTTAATACATATTATAGTATTCAGCATATTGTTTTAATTATGTGTGCCTACATTTACATACAGAAGAAAACAGAGTAGGGCTAAGCGCCAAGGAGCTAGTCGAACCAACAAGTATCAGATGCAGCTGTATGAACCTCCTGGGAGTTGAAGCAAAGTATTACAAACCAAGAACAAAAATGAAAACAGAGCACTGAAATTGAGCAATAGTTAGTAGCCAATGATGTAGGAAAATCCTGTCCAAGAAGAGGTTAAAAACCAGTGCAATGCTGTCCAATATTGAAGAATAAAAGTAAATCTTTAATAGTTACAAAAGTGTGTATCAATATATAAAACAACAGCCAAATGGTGGTATAGTCTCATGGGTATATCAAAATATTCTCACCGAACCCATGGTGATATCTCCTGATGGGATGTAGATTGCTTACTCGTTGGTCCCAGAATGAGCACCAGGGTAGTCCTAGTAATCGACCCGCAGGGTTCTCCGGTCAAAGCCGCTATTGTATGCGGACGATGTCCACAAGGTAACCGACAGGTAACCAACAGTTTGGCTGCTCTCTAGGGCTGTGATGTCCAGGACTGGAAGTGATGTCACCACTCGGCCGCATGTGATGTCCACGGGACCACAGTGTAGATGGTGGCTGTAAGGACCCAACCTGATGGATAACGTGTTTCAAAGCAAAAGCTTCTTTATCAAATCCAAACAATGAACAAAGGAAAATAAAAACCAATTCCTTTAATAAATGTTCTTTGAACTGTACATCAAGACATACACATAGCTCACAGCTGATCAGTAGATGTGTTTCATACTCCTGTGCTTACTCATTACTAATCGCCCCAGGTGCAAGTTCCCATATATGACCACAAATCGACAGGTGAGATCAACCAATGAAAAATCACTGAAAAAGCAACAACATCTCCACCTGATCACAACCCATCCAGCTGTGGTCCATCATGAAATCATTAATCCTGCCAGTAAAATCACTATAAGAAAAACATATACTGTATATCTACACGAATATAAACACATATATATAACCGCAGGACAAAACAAATGATGTTCCCCATACATGTTAAAGGCTGTGAAAATGTCAAATGAAAACATACAAATGAGAACTAAAGAAAAAATGGGAAAAACAAAAATTGTAAAAGAACAAAAAACAAGGGAAAGACAAGGGAAAGAAAACAGACAATATATTAAAACCACTACATATGATAGGTAAATCATTGTCAACTCACATACAATTAACACCGAATAGATGTTCAACATTATATAACATAGGAAAAAATGTCCATATAATGCGTGGCTCATCCATGGATACCCCGGTGGGATACCAACATGCCATACTCTGCATTGATATCCATTGATATCAAACAACCAATGTAGAAAACATCATCATTCAATATATGTATGCACTAATGTACAAAATACCTAAATTTCAAATAAATGCTTGCATACCCCAATGTGATATGTATTTAGTGTATCCACATCCATATGTGTAATAAAGCTTTTACCACACACGCACACTAAACGACCACACTAAACTGGAAAGAAACCCTCAACCTATCTATTGTTTAATTATGTAAATTAACTTATGGGTCCAAAGGACTTGCAACATTATTGTATAGACAGGGTGTTTCCATAATCCTCTAATTAAAGCGGGATTCCAGCCAGCTAATTTTTTTTTTTTTACAAGCACTGTAGCTGCTGACTTTAAATAAGTAGACTTACCTGTCCAGGGTGCCCGCGATGTTGGCCGCCCGAGGCCGACCCGTCCCTCGGCTCTCGGGTCCCGGCACCGTCATCCTAAGTAAGGGAAACAGGCAGTGGAGCCTTGCAGCTTCACTGCCAGTTTCCTACTGCGCACGTGTGAGCGGCGCGGCGCTTTGTGAATGGGACCCGATGTGTTGTGGGAGACACACATTTCCCATAACACACCACGCCCCATTCCCCAGAAGACAACGCAGAGAGCAGAAGACTGAAGATCACCATGGTGTAGGATGTGGCAGATTAGGAAGACTGCTTAGCAACATTTCACGTAAGTAAAAATTTTTTTTTCCCTCCATTTTTTTAGGTATTTTTTTGTGCAATTTTTTTTTTCAGGGTGGATCTCCACTTTAAGTGCATAAATCTATAAAGATTCGTGCAGGGCCATATACACCAGACCAAATAAACGATACATTTACAATCTAAGTACCATATTGAATTAATGCCCCATGTCTCTTAAATATTGTGCAGAAATTGATATTATTAATTATAAGTATACACAAAAAGGAAAAGGAGAAGGGGAAAAAGGAAGGGAAGGGGAGAAGAAAAAGGGAAGGGAAGGAAAAAAACGGCATATTTTGAAGGACACACATGAATGACCATATGTTAAGACGTCTAGGAGGGAGGTGCAACATCACTCATAATAATATGACATAGTGTAGGAGATGGTCAAAGACTGAGTCCCCCGGCCACACTTCACTTGTCAACTTCAATTATTACTGTCCTGTCCCCCAGTCACAGTGCCCGGCCTGACTTGTTTCACCTTCAATTCCAGTTATCCATCTTATTCCATTTCCTCACCTGAGTGGTGGTGGTCCAGGGTCCCTCAACAACAGGCGGGTGGGCCGTGGGCAGGAGGAGAAGTCAGGCACTGCCGCTGCAGGCACGGGCAGCCGTGGAATCAGGTGGATCTCTGAGCCAGACTAATCAATGCCACCAGGCAGTGGGCGGGGGCCATGGGCGCCGGAGAAGGAGGTGGGTGGAGACTGAAGAAGATAAGTCCCTCCCTGCCCTGCTACCTGCAAGTCACTGGGCTCCACGGCCGGAGAAGGAGGAGGTGGGTGGAGAGAGTGAGACAGTCACAGGACGCAGTACAGGGTGCAGCACTAGACGCAGGCCTCGCTCCACTCGGCCTCACTGAGACTCTGATTCTGATGTCACTGGTTACTAGACACCAGGCGGGGTGGCCCTAGCAACTAGTGCTGAACTTCCGGAAATCAGTTAGTAGGACTAACACTATGCACTATGACCCGCATGCTTGGCCAATCACAGCGCCGTCAGTGGAGAGAGCTGTAATTGGCCAAAGCCAGGGTGGCTTTGGCCAATTATGGCTCAGGGGGTTTAGAACACGCCCCACACTATATAAGGCCGCCTGCACAGCGGCCCTGTGTAGTGTGTTCCGGCGTGCTTAGAGAGAGAGAGAGACAGTGTCATTTCATTTGAGTTAGCTAGATTAGGCAGGACAGTCAGTGAGTTAGCTGCACTTACAGTGTATTGTGTATATATATGCATCCCAGGTGTTTTATATGTATATATATATATACACTGTATTCAGTTTAGCTAGATCCGTTCCTGTTATCTTCCTACTGACAGGCAGGCTTGTCTTGTTACAGTATTTACAGCTACCTGAAGAAAATTGCTGGTGTTCTTTTGATCCTATTAGTACCACAGTCAGGCAGCTAGACTATTTACAGTTAGTGCAGTGCGTCCTCCTCACCGTGTTCAGTTAAAGCTACAAGTAGTTTAGTGTTACCTTTGCACAGTGTTCAGATAAAACTACAAGTTAGTGTAGTGCGTCCTCCTCACAGTGTTCAGCTAAAGCTACAAGTTAGTTTAATGTGACCTCTGCACAGTGTTCAGCTAAAGCTACAAGTTAGTGTAGTGCGTCCTCTAAACAGTGTTCAGCTAAAACTACAAGTTAGTGTAGTGCGACCTCTGCACAGTGTTCAGCTAAAGCTACAAGTTAGTGTAGTGCGTCCTCCTCACAGTGTTCAGCTAAAACTACAAGTTAGTGTAGTGCGACCTCTGCACAGTGTTCAGCTAAAGCTACAAGTTAGTGTAGTGCATCCTCCTCACAGTGTTTGGCTAAAACTACAAGTTAGTGTAGTGCGACCTCTGCACAGTATTCAGCTAAAGCTACAAGTTAGTGTAGTGCGTCCTCCTCACAGTGTTTGGCTAAAACTACAAGTTAGTGTAGTGTGACCTCTGCACAGTGTTCAGCTAAAGCTACAAGTTAGTGTAGTGCGTCCTCCTCACAGTGTTCAGCTAAAACTACAAGTTAGTGTAGTGCGACCTCTGCACAGTGTTCAGCTAAAGCTACAAGTTAGTGTAGTGCCTCTTCCTCATAGTGTTCAGCTAAAGCTACAAGTTAGTTTAGTGTGACCTCTGCACAGTGTTCAGCTAAAGCTACAAGTTAGGGTAGTGGGTCCTCCTCACAGTGTTCAGCTAAAGCTACAAGTTAGTGTAGTGCATCCTCCTCACAGTGTTCAGCTAAAACTACAAGTTAGTGTAGTGTGACCTCTGCACAGTGTTCAGCTAAAGCTACAAGTTAGTGTAGTGCGTCCTCTGAACAGTGTTCAGCTAAAGCTACAAGTTAGTGTAGTGCGTCCTCCTCACAGTGTTCAGCTAAAACTGCAAGTTAGTTTTTTGCGAGCTCTGCACAGTGTTCAGCTAAAGCTACCTGTAGAAGGTTGGTGGTGTTTTCCTGATCCTACCACTACCACAGGCAGCTAAATAAGCTACAAGTTAGTTTTTTGCGAGCTCTGCACAGTGTTCAGCAAAAACTACAAGTTAGTGTAGTGCGTCCTCCTCACAGTGTTCAGCTAAAACTACAAGTTAGTGTAGTGCGACCTCTGCACAGTGTTCAGATAAAGCTACAAGTTAGTGTAGTGCGTCCTCCTCACAGTGTTCAGCTAAAACTACAAGTTAGTGCAGTGCGACCTCTGCACAGTGTTCAGCTAAAGCTACAAGTTAGTGCAGTGCGTCCTCCTCACAGTGTTCAGCTAAAACTACAAGTTAGTGTAGTGCTCCGCAGCCGTTCAAGGGGCTACGCAAGTATGCAGGCCAAAAGATGCCATGCGGTGCTTGAGCTGGTGTGCTTGGGGGACAGGAGCCACACTGGGGCAGAGGTTCTGTCAGCTCTGCAGGGGCAGGTTCAGAGGTGGTTGACGCCACGCCAACTTAAGGCAGGAATGGTGGTTTGCGACAATGGCACCAACCTCCTCTCTGCCCTCCGACAGGAACAAATGACCCATGTGCCCTGTTTGGCTTACGTCTTTAACTTGGTGGTGCAGCGGTTCTTGGGCAGGTACCCGGGCTTACAGGATGTCCTGAGGCAGGCCAGGAAAGTCTGTGTGCATTTCCGCCGGTCATATAATGCCAGTGCTCGGCTGGCAGACCTCCAAAAGGAGTTTAACCTGCCCAAGAACCGCCTAATCTGTGACATGCCCAGCAGGTGGAACTCAACGTTGGCCATGCTGCAGCGGCTGCACACGCAGCAGAGGGCCATCAATGAGTACCTGTGCGACTATGGCACCAGGACAGGGTCAGGGGAGCTTGTTTTTTTTCCCCACGCCAGTGGGCCATGATCAGGGATGCATGCACTGTCCTGTCACCATTTGAGGAGGCCACGAGGATGGTGAGCAGTGACACTGCATGCATCAGTGACACTGTCCCCCTTGTCCACCTGTTGGAGCACACGCTGCGTGGAATAATGGACAGGGAACTTGAGGCAGAACAGAGGCAGGAAGAGGAGGACTTCCTTAGCTCTCAAGGCCCTCTTTATCCAGACAGTGTACCTGCATGCCCGACGATTACACAGGAAGAGGACGAGGAGGAGGAGGATTGTGTCAGTATGGAGGTGGAGCCTGGCACTCAGCATCAGCAGCGGTCTTTAAGGGATCAGTCCCAAGAAACACATGGACTTGTACGTGGCTGGAGGAGGTGGCTGTGGACCATGTTGTCCTTAGTGACCCAGAGGACTCCGGACCGAATGCCTCAGCAAACCTACGCTGCATGGCCTCCCTGATCCTGCAAAGCCTGCATAAGGATCCTCGTATTCGTGGTATCAAGGAGAAGGACCAATACTGGCTGGCAACCCTCCTTGATCCACGTTACAAGGGTAAGGTTGCGGACCTTATCTTGCCATCGCAGAGGGAGCAGAGGATGAAACATCTTCGGGAGGCCTTGCAGAAAGGTCTGTGCAACGCATTCCCAGAGACTGGGAGGTTACAAACTCCTGTTTCTGGACAACGTGTTGCTGAGGCTTCGGTCAGTCAAAGGAAGAGCAGTGGAGAAGGTGCGTTCAGACAATTTTTTGGTCCGAAGCCCCTAGGTATGATCGGTTCCAGCAACCATCGCCAGCGTCTGTTTTACATGGTGCAGGAATACCTAGGGGCAAGATCTGACTTGGACACCTTTCCCTCCGCAAATCCTCTGGGTTACTGGGTCTTGAGGATGAATCACTGGCCAGAGCTTGCACAGTATGCAATTGAGCCACTGGCCTGTGCTACGTCCAGCGTTCTTTCAGAACGCACATTCAGTGCTGCTGGAGGCTTTGTAACCGATCACAGGGTGCGTCTATCCACCGACTCGGTCGATCGACTGACCTTCATAAAAATGAATCAGTCTTGGATCACCACCAGCTACCAAGCACCTGATGCTGATGTAACCGAATAATTTTTTTGAAATCTCAGATCCCTTCAAAGACTGCCTATGCTGATGCTGAGTGACTATCCTGAGTAATTATCCTCTTCCTCCTCAATGATCACGCTGATAGCTTGTAAGAACATTTTTGGTTCTGGGTGCCGCCACCAGTGCCTAAGGCCCAATTTTTCAGCCCCTGTTTAACAGGGGCGTGTAATTACAATTTTTGATGCAATACTTTGCAGCAGGGCTCGTTCCTGCGTTCCAACTAGAGTATCTGTGAGGGGTTGCAGTGTTGTGGCACCAGCACCAGTGCCGAAGGCCAAACTTTTCAGCCCCTATCTAACAGGGGCGTGTAATTACAATTTTTGATGCAATACTTTTCAGCAGGGCTCGTTCCTGCATTCCAACTAGATTATTTGTGAGGGGTTGCAGTGTTGTGGCACCAGCACCAGTGCCTAAGGCCCAATTTTTCAGCCCCTGTTCAACAGGGGCATGAAATTACAATTCTTGATCTAATATTTCACAGCAGGGCCCATTTCTGCACCCACCAAGAGCAGGTGAGGACTTGCAGTGTTGTGGCACCAGCACCACCACCACCACCAAAAACCAAATTTTTCTGCCCCTGTTGGGCATGTAATTACAATATTTCACAGCACCACCACCACCACCAAAGGCCCAATTTTTCTGCCCCTGTTGGGCATGTAATTACAATATTTCACAGCAGGGCCCTGTGAGTGCTTACAGTGTTGTGGCCACAACAACACCTAAGGCCCAAATTTCTGCTGAGTATATAGGGCAGGCCCCTACTTTCAAACATCCAACTTACAAACGACTCCTACTTGCAAACAGGAGACAACAGGAAGTGAGATGAAATCTACCCCTAGGAAGGGAAATTCTCTCCGGTAAGAGTTAATATGGGAAAAACATTTCTCCTTTCCACTGATGCTTTATCACCAATCCTTGTTTCACAAAAAAAAACAAATTTTCAAAAAACATTTGTCATTGGGCAAAAAGTGAGGTGAAATCTTCTGAAGAGGAGCACAGACAGCAAAACAAATGTCACAGGGGTGATAATCCTTCCCTATGTTTTCCGAAAAGCTTAAAATAGATTTTTTTGGCTGGAGCTAAACACGTTAAAAATGTACCAGTTCAAAATTACAAACAGATTCTACATAACAACAAACCTACAGTCCCTATCTTGTTTGCATCGACTGTATACTTCTGTTCAGAGTACAGAGCCTGTATACTGCTGTTTCCTTTTTTAATTTGGGTGCGGGGTTCCCCTTAATATCCATACAAGACCCAAAGGGCCTGGTAATGGACTGGGGGGTACCCATGCCGTTTGTCTCACAGATTTTCATCCACATTGTAATATTTCATTACATTAAACCCGCAAGCAGTTTTAAATGACTTTTTTCCTTTAAAAATGACATTTTGTGCAGGGACTGTTCTAAGCTCGGGAAACACGCGCCACTTTACAGGCATACTATAGACACCCCCCAGGTACGATATTTAAAGGAATATTTCACTTTTTTTTTTTTTTACTTTAAGCATCAATAAAATCACTGCTCCCGAAAAAACGGACGTTTTTAAAAGTTTTTTTGCATTGATACATGTTCCCTGGGGCAGGACCCGGGTCCCCAAACCCTTTCTAGGACAATACCATGCAAATTAGCCTTAAAAATGAGCACTTTTGATTTTGAACGTTAGAGTCCCATAGACGTCAATGGGGTTCTAACGTTCGTGCAAATTTTCGGTCCGTTCACAGGTTCTGGTGCGAACCGAACCAGGGAGTGTTCGGCTCATCCCTAGTGATACTCAAAAAGCCGTCCTTGGACCCTACCAATCTTAACAACCTACTCCCTATCTCCTTGCTCCCCTTTTCCTCTAAACTCCTTGAACGCCTGGTTTACAACCAACTGAGTGACCACCTCATTAAAAACAACCTTCTTGATCCCCTTCAATCTGGATTCCGCCCTCAACACTCCACAGAAACTGCTCTTTTAAAACTCACAAATGACCTACTAACTGCAAAAACCAATGGACACTATTCTGTACTCCTGCTTCTGGATCTTTCAGCTGCCTTTGACACGGTTGACCACCCCCTCCTCCTCAAAAAACTTTACTCCCTCGGTCTCCGTGACTGTGCTCTTCAGTGGCTCTCATCCTACCTATCCCAACGCACCTTCAGTGTCACTTATAATTCTACTTCCTCCACTCCTCTTCCCTTCCCTGTCGGGGTCCCCCAAGGTTCTGTTCTTGGACCTCTTTTATTTTCAATCTACACCTCTTCCCTGGGTCAGCTGATAGCCTCTCACGGCTTTCAATATCATTTCTATGCTGATGACACACAAATCTATCTCTCCACCCCTCAACTCACTCCATCAGTCTCTTCACACATCACTAACTTACTAACCGACATATCTGTATGGATGTCACACCACTTCCTCAAACTCAACTTGTCCAAAACTGAGCTTATAATATTTCCTCCCCCACGTGCCTCTTCCCTTGACTTCTCTGTCAAGAGCAATGGCACAACCATCCACCCGTCCCCACATGTCAGGGTGCTAGGTGTTATCCTGGATTCTGAACTCTCCTTTCAGCCCCACATCCAATCACTTTCCAAAGCTTGCCGCCTCAACCTCCGCAACATCTCTAAACTACGTCCCTTTCTAACCAATGAAACCACAAAGCTCCTGATTCACTCCCTGGTTATCTCTCGCCTTGACTACTGCAACTCACTCCTCATTGGCTTACCTTTAAACAGACTATCCCCCTGCAGTCCATCATGAATGCTGCTGCCAGACTTATCCACCTTACAAACCGCTCAGTGTCTGCTACCCCTCTCTGCCAATCCCTCCATTGGCTGCCACTCGCCCAACGAATTAAATTCAAAATACTAACAATAAGTTACAAAGCCATCCACAACTCTGCCCCCCAGCTACATCACTAACCTAGTCTCAAAATACCAACCTAATCGCCATCTCCGTTCCTCCCAAGACCTCCTGCTCTCTAGCTCCCTCATCACCTCCTCCCATATCCGCCTCCGGGACTTCTCCCGAGCCTCGCCCATCCTCTGGAATTCCCTACCCCAATCTGTCAGACTGTCTCCAAATTTATCCACTTTTAGGCGATCCCTGAAAACTTTCCTCTTCAGAGAAGCCTATCCTGCCTCCATCTAATAACTGCACTATTTTCTCCAATAGCTCATCCCCCACAGCTATTACCCTTTTGTATAACTTGACCCTCCCTCCTAGATTGTAAGCTCTAACAAGCAGGGCCCTCTGATTCCTCCTGTATTGAATTGTATTGTACTTGTATTGTCTGCCCTAATGTTGTAAAGCGCTGCGTAAACTGTCGGCGCTATATAAATCCTGTATAATAATAATAATAATAAAAACAATATTCAATCTATGTATTATATAAACATTTAGATAAAACTAATAGATTACCACATGGTCAGTGGAACATGTTATAAATTGATTTATAGTGAAAATTTCTCCACTAGTATTCTGGAAGGTAGATTGCCCATGTGTTATGAACTTGCAGGTAAGGCATCCTCTTTTTTTGCATTTGAATATTCGTACCCTATTGTCAAAACAACCAAGAATATCCTTAGGAGGCTTTTTGCTGGCCTTGATTAATATGTTTTTAAAGGGTTCTAACCCGTCTATATACAATATTAGGGTTCTTTGGTAAGCATAGGATCTAATAAAAGAAGATGCCGATTATTTTGAAAAATCATCTTGATCTTTTGATATTGTGAATTGAATGTGGTAATAAATTTATTGGTGTTATTGAAAACTCTCTTTGTTTTGGGGGCCAGTATTTTCTTCACATAAGCTTCCTGGTTTAAAAATGGTGTATACCCTTTATCCTGGAATTTCTGGATCAAAACTCTACTTTGTGTGGTATAGTCCTCCACTTTTGAGCAATTCTGTCATGGTCTATTAAATTGACCTGTGGGGATGTTGTTTTTCCACCAGGGATGGTGGCAACTATGAAAATAAAGATAGGAATTTCCACCCGTTGGTTTTAAATGATTTTTTTGTCAGTATAAGACTGCCCTTATGGAATAATTCAAGGTCCAAAAATACTAGGTGTAGTCGGTCTACTAAGCAAGTGAAACTCAGGCTCAAATTGTTGTCATTGCAGTGATGTAGAAAATAATCTAAATCCAATTTATTTCTTTTTTTTGTTTACAAAAGTTTTATTTGGAAGTTTTACAGAAGTATAAAACAAAATATAGGGGTGTCAACAGAATAAATCACAATGTTACAGCGATATTATCATTAAATTAGAAGATTTAGATATATTTCTAGATCATAATTTCTAGGCAGAAACAAGTAATTATGACATCATTATATTCATTAACATGCTTGTACAAAAGACATATATTAATCTGTTGTCCAATAAGACCATTTATTTTTATGTATGTGTATGGTATCGTTAAGGGTGTGGTATATCCATTCTACAATTTTGATTGATTCCATTCTGGAAATAACTTGTTGCCAAGGGAGATTGTTGGATTTCCAGTTGAAGGCAATCATCCAAAGTATGGAGCTGCATAGAGAATGAATTAATCTGGTACATGGAAGGGGGACATTTGGGACATTAGCAAATAATAAACATATTTGTGGTGTGGGTTTGATTTTTTGTTTAGAGGAAGATTCAATAATTTCAAAGGCCTTACGCCATATTAAGTCTAGGTGAGGGCATGACCAGAATATGTGTATGAGTGTACCAGGAACAGAAGAACCTCTGAAGCAATCTGGGGACACCGAGGGGTAGAATGAATGTAATTTCACTGGGGTTAAGTACCATCTTGAAAATACTTTAATTGGGGTTTCTCTGAATGATATAGCTTTGTTACTCTTACGTAAATTATCAGACATGGACGTCCAGTCTTCAGTGCTGAACGTGATGCCCAAATCGGATTCCCATTTAATCATCTGAGAGGATTTTTCTGAGACTCCAACACTGTTTAGGAAATTATAAAGTTTTGATATCAAACCTCTATCTCTGGTAAAGGAGATACAGATCTGTTCGAACACTGTGTTGGAGGGGGTTGTAGAGAGTGCAAAACATTCAGCATAGAATCCTCTAATTAGTTGGTAATGGTGAAGTTCTGAGGGAGGGAGGCCATGTGTAGATTGTAGAGAAGAGAATGGAGTGAAATTCCATTTTAGTTGTAAGGATCTGAGTGTAGTAAGATTTTTGTTAATCCAGTTTAAGAAGGGTCTTTTGTTATTATATGCATGAGGAAATCTGGGGTCACCTAAGAAGGATGCTAAAGGTGGGGTGTTAGAAGAAAGCTTAAAGGTGTCTTTATATTTGTTCCAAAGTTGGAGAAAGTGGGCAACTATAATATTTAATTTGGAGAGTTTACCGTATGACGTGGTGTTAGTCCATAATATACCTTGTAAGTACAATGGTTTAATAGAGGCAATTTCAAACTTTTTCCACGGGGTCTCGTGTATAGGGGTGAACCATTGAGAGAGCTGGGTTAGTCTAGCAGCAAGGTAATATAGCCATATGTTGGGAAGACCTAGGCCTCCTGCAGACTGGGGTCTATGCATTAGTGCATAGCTGCATCTGGGCTTTTTACCTGCCCATATAAATTTGTTAATATTTCTTTGAATAGAGAATAATTTGGATTTTGGGATGTTAATTGGTAGGGTACGAAAAAAATATAAAATTTTAGGCAGGATTGTCATTTTGATGGCACATATTCTACCTAGGAACGAGATATGAAATGATGACCAAGAGCTAAGGGTGGTGTTAATGTTTGAAAAAAGGGGGATGTAGTTAGACTTATATAATTGGTTGTGTGTAGGGGTTATAGAAACTCCAAGGTACTTAAATGAATTAGAGCACCATATGAAAGGGAAATTACTCGATAATAAATTTTGTGTGTTTTGAGAAAGGTTAATTGACATGGCAGAACATTTATTCATATTTATTTTGAGGCCAGAGATGTTGTGAAAAAGTTTCAGTTCTTTAAGGAGGGATGGGATAGAGGTGATAGGTTCAGTAAGGAATACAAGAGCATCATCAGCGTATAAGCTGATTTTGAATTCGTTTTCCCCTTTAGTATATCCTTTTATATCATAACTGTTTCTTATTTTGTGGGCTAGTGGTTCAATAGCAAGGGCGAATAAGAGTGGGGAGAGGGGGCAACCCTGTCTGGTCCCTCTACTGAGGGGGAAAAATTCTGAGTTGTGACCTGGGATTTTAATTCTAGTCTGGGGATTATGATAAAGGGCATTAAATCCCAGCAAGAATTTATCTGATATCCCAAATTTGGGTAGTAAATAATTAAGGTACGACCAGCTAACGCCGTCAAACGCCTTATGAATATCCAGACTTAAGAGGCAAAGCTTCCGTGAAAAAAGATTTGCATCTTGGATAATATTGGTGACCAGTCTAACATTGTCAACAATTTGTCTTCCAGGGATAAAACCGGTTTGGTCAATGTGAATTAGATTTGTGATAACTTTTGCCAGTCTGTCTGCAAGTAATCTTCCAAATATTTTAAGGTCATTGTTTAAAACTGATATAGGGCGAAAATTTTGAGGAAGAGAGTGATCCTTAAGTGGTTTGGGAATTAGGGAAAGATAAGCTAGGAGCATCTCATTGGGGAATTGTCCACCATTAAGAATGTGATTAAAAAGGTTAGTCAGGTGAGGGGTTAGGAGAGGGGCAAATTTTTTATAATATGAAGAAGAAAATCCATCTGGGCCTGGGGCTGTGGATGTTTTAAGGGATTTTATAATACGGGTTAGTTCCAGTTCTGAACAGGGGGCGTTCAACTGTTCTATTTGCTGTGGGGTGAGAGGGGGTAATCTAATGTCATCTAGCCACGATCTAGAGGATTGGTCTATAGGGGGCTGAGGGCTTGAGAGGAGATCTTTATAAAATGTGGAGAATATCTTAAGTACTTCTTGAGGATGTGTGATCATATTCCCTTTGGAGTCTCTAAGTTTATACGTATGTGGGGGTTTGTGTTCCTGATTAAGTTTTTTGGCAAACATAGATGAAGGAGAGTTACTATGTAATACGAATTTAGCCTTGGAAAACCTTAATGATTTCTCTGTGTTTGCTGAAAGAATAGCATCTAAAGCTTTACGCTTGTCTTGAATTTTTTTGGTAATTTCTGATGAAGGGGTTAATTGTAATTTAAGGTATAGATCATTAAGTTCTTTAGTAAGACATTTGATGTCAGTGAGTCTTTGTTTATTTCTGTTTGCAGCGAGGCTAATTAAATGGCCTCTTAGGACTGCTTTGTGAGCTGCCCAAATCATAGTGGGAGGGGTGTCATCATTGACATTGTCAGAAAAATAATTCTCAATTTGTGTTGTTATGGTCTGTGTCAGTGAGGCATCTGTTAGGATTGTATCATTAAGTCTCCAATTATATGGTGAGGGTTTGAGACCTATGTGTGAAGTTTCAAAAAGTGTGATGTCATGATCTGACCATGGGCTTGGGTGTATTGTAGCTTTAGAGGAGTTAGCTAATAGAATAGGTGTGCAGTAAATGTAATCCAATCTAGCGTAGACGTCATGGGGATGTGAGTAATGTGTGGACTTTTGCACATATGTTATGTGCCCTCCAGGAGTCAATTAGTTGAAATTTATTAAGGGATCTATTTAAAGATTTAGGGAAAGCTTTGGTGGAAGGGGAAATTTTGCTTCTGTCTAGTGCTGGGTGTGCTGTTAAATTAAAGTCACCACCGACGATCAGATGAGGAGAGCTAAGTTTTTCCAAAGATTCAAAAAAGCCTTGGAAAAAAGAAGAATGGGAATCATTAGGTGCATATATTGATGCAATAGTAATTTCTTTGTTATTTATCTGACCTTTTATAATGATATAGCGGCTATCTGGGTCTTTATAAATATGTTTTGAGTCAAAAATGATAGTGTTACGTATAAAGATAGCAACCCCGCGAGTTTTATTGTGATATGTAGTATAATAAAATTGATTGTATGTTTTATCAAAATAGTTTGGATGTCTAGCGGAAGAGAAATGAGTTTCCTGTAATAGGATAATATCTGCACCAATTCTTTTGTAGTGTTGAAAGGCCTTTTTTCTTTTGTGGGGTGTATTGAAGCCATGAACATTATGAGATATTACTTTAAGTACCATTGGTAATTAGTAGAGGGGTTAGCTTATGAAAAAAGATATTCCCAATTACACTTATTGGAATATATATGAAAAACATATAACCATAAGAGAGAAAGTTAAGGCTTAGCATTTGGAATAGGAGTGTCATCTAAATCCATATAGGTAGAGAAACCATGGTCAAATGTGAATCGCATCTAAAATATGAGTATTTGCAACAAAAAAAGTTATAACATTGGATCATTATATGAGAGTGAATAGCATTACTGTAACTTCCATTTTTTAATCTATATAAAGTATCGACCAAAAAGATAAGATTGGTGAATACTGTAATAAGAAATAACAAAAATAAAGGGACAGGAAAAATCCTGTCACAACCTTTTTCCCTTGAATCAGGAGGACAAACGTGTCCTGATCCTGCGCATGCCATCAAGTGCACCATCCTCCAAATTAAGGACGCAGCAATTAACCGCATGGGCAGGTGGGGAGACAATCCAGCGACGACAGACTTAGCGGGCTATTTGAGAAACTGGAACAATAACAATTAAATACCAACTAGAGGGGTAAATGTAACAGTAAGGAGAATACCCTCTATCTTTGTGGGTTGAAAAATAAGTAAGTTGTATCTTATTTTTAACAGACCCCGAGTTCACCTATCCAGAATTTACCATCCCGAACATTGCTAAAAACTCACTTTAGCCACATATATACCTTTTTTGTGAAGAAGAAAAGAAAAAAAAAAAAAAAGGGGGGAGGGGAAATGAGGGATGGGCGGAAGGGATGGATGGAGGGATGGAGGGAAGGGATGAAGGGGGAAGGAAGGAATAGGGAAAGAAGAGGGTATGAGATATGGTAGTGAAAAGTTTGTTCCTCCATTCGCTTTTGTGGATCTTGATGAAGATCAGGTAACAGATATGGGGGAAGTTCAAATGATAATAAAATGATGAGCAGGATAGCGTTCAGGATGATCCATTCAACCGGGGATAAAAAGAGAAGAACCGAAATTCAGTCTTGAGTGGTCATCAAAACTAATGATCTTTGTGTGAAAAGGAAGAACATATAATTAATTTGGTTAGGTGGCTTGGTTTTGGAATGGTTGCCGCCATCTTCTCTGTTCAGTTGTGTTGCGTCTGGAGGATGGAGTTGACCATATAGGGGAGGGTCTTGGTGTAGTTGGAAATCTGTTTGGTGGTTCTGGGTCAAGTAGGCACAATTAACTAGCAGTTCTTTGCCTTCAATTACATTATATACGGTGTATGTAGAGCCATTATGTGGAATAGTAAGCTTGAAGGGAAATCCCCATCTATATCTTATACGAGCTGTTTGTAAGATGTTTGTGACTTCCTTCATTCTGCGTCTTCTATCCAGAGTGGCTGGGGAGATGTCAGGATAGATTTGCAGCCTGTTGCCCTCAAAAGCAATGTTTGGAGTGGTTCTGGAAGCACGCATGATTTCCTCTTTGGTAAGAAAGTCCTTCATGCACATAATGATATCTCTAGGTGGTTTGTCAGGTGGGGGTTTGGGCCGCAGGGCTCTGTGTATACGGTCGCATGTAAATGCTGATATTGGTTTGTCAGGAAGAAGACTGTGGAAAATCTTGGAAACCGTTTGCATCAAGTCAGTGACTGATTCAGGAACACCTCTCAGCCTGATATTGTGGCGTCTGTTCCTATTATCTAAATCTTCCACCTGTGCTTGCATAAAGGCGAAACTATCAGCCAAAGATTCATAGTCCTTTCTTAAATCATTATGAGCAAGAGAAAGTTCATCGTGTTTAGTTTCCAAGATGTCAGTGCGATTTCCTATATTAGCTATTTCTTGAGATAGGGCCGTAGTAGCTTTATGTACCTCACTCTCTATTTTGTTAACCAGCTTATCAAAGATTGTGGTAAGGCTGGCATCTAGGTCAGCTTTAGATAATGGGGATGAGTACTCACAGTTCCCATTGTTGAGAGAGTGGATGGATGGGTTAGATAGCTGTTTCGTTGCGGCCGCGTGTGTGCTGGCTCCGGCGCCATCTTGGGACATCTTCCTGGCCTGATTGCTTGCAGCGTTCAGGAGATAGTGGGTTAAGTGGTGTTGCGAGCGGCAAGGGTGCCCGGTTCTTCTTACCGGCATGCACGGAAGGTTCCCCGAGGGGTCTGGAGTGTTTTCGGCGGCATGTCGTTTGTTTGGCTCTGGTTATTCAGCCCGCTCTGGCCGGGTCAGACGGAGCTGAGGTTACTCGCGTCCTTCCCGCATCGCGCCGCGCATGCGCCCCCCTCCAATTTATTTCTTATCCAACCTATATCCACTCCAGGGTTGTCTATATAATGGACTTCCTTTGTTCATTGTTTGGGTTAGATAGAAAAGTTTTTGCTTTGAAATGCGTTATCCATTAGGTTGGCTTTTTTGGGTCCTCTCAGCCAACATCTACACCGTGGTTCCGTGGACGTCACATGCGGCCGAATGGTGACATCACTTCTAGCCACAGACATTGAGGCCCTAGAGAGTGGCCATACTGTTGGTTACCTGTCGGTTACCTTGTGGACAGCGTCTGCGTACAGCGGCTTTGACCGGAGAACCATGAGGGTCGATTACTAGCACTACCTTGGGGCTCACTCTGGGACCACCGAGCAGGCAATCTACAACCACACTGTGTTCTCCACATCCCACCAGGAGATATTAAACTGGGTGCAGTGAGAAAGTATATCCACGAGCCTATGCCACCATATGGTTGTTTTATATATTGTTGCACACTTTTGCAACTATTAAAGATTTACTTTTCTTCTTCAACATTGGACCATGATTGCATTGGTTTTTAACCTCTTCTTGGACAAGATTTTCCTACATCATTGGCTACCAACTATTGCTCTGTTTTCATTTTTGTTCTTGGTTTACATACAGAACAAGCATGCAGGCTTCTAGATTTACATGATAACCAAACTGTCCAGCAAAAGCCCCGGGGGTTGGGACGGACTATATTACTATGATTAAAGGTCATCTGAGCACCTTATGAGTCTGCAGCGTGCACTGTGGAAATTCTTAAGTGCCATTACTGTACCTAAGATACGCTGAACCAGTAAACTTTATGTATAAAAATGTATTATTGTTTTGAAGTCTTTTACAGGTCTAAACACTCAGGCCTTTGTAGTTTTATGTAAATAAGTGAGTAAATTTCAGTAAGCTACAGGAACCAATGCAATTCTACTTTTCAACAACTGAAAGCAGTCAGAATAACCAGCTGTATTTTTGTAGATAACTGCACATTTCATGGTTTAATTAACAATAACGGTCAATCCATCCATAGCTGATATTTCCATTTTGCGTAGAATAGCTTAAATTACCCACTGGCTTCCTTTATCTCTTAGGGACCCAGGCAGGGATAACACGGCAACCAAACTCTTGTTTTCTCTCTTGTAGTCTCCTTTGCGGGGAAAGGATGCTGTCTGTTGGTCACTGTACATGATTTACTTTTGTTGTTTTACTTTATGAAGAATGAGGTAGAAGAAGTGAGACTGCTGGCAGTGACCAAAATGCATTAGAAATTCTAGTGGGAAGATGTCACGGGCGGTATTCCTTGTAGATATAAATCTTGTGGATGATTCATTCCACCACCTCATTTAAAATGTTAGGTTTGAGAAGTAGGACTTGTATTACACAATCTGTTTCTGCCTGTTGGGGTGACACATAACATGATAATAATGACCATTTATGTTCTTTGTTCTGTGTGGTGTGTTTTTATTTTAATAAAAAATGAATTTCGGGTAAAACCAGGACAAATAGTCCATGTGCACAAACCTTAATTGATCTAGAAAAGATAGACCCACTTTTAAACTCTCCATGTTGCTTCTCATTCATCGCTAGTCACCTGTTATTTGAAATAAGACTAAACGCGTATGTGAAATGAAATCAATGGTTCACAATATGTCGATCTGCTGTCTGTTCAGTCCAAGAAAGCTACCTCAATCTTATCAGTATGAATACAATTTGCAAAGTACTCTCAATTATTTTAATTTTTACCTAGTATACTAAACTGTCTGCTTTCAAGAAGATCATTTTAATTAAATATTTCATCGTGTTTTTCTCCTAATGGAGCAGCAGCTGCTGACATCAATACCTCTGAAATCCCATTATATCAGATAAGGATACGGCATCTGTTCCAGCTTCCCTCCACCTGCATGCAGGGTTCCCTGCTACAGTTTGATGTGTCAGAGATTAGCACAGCAGCCCTGTAATAAATACTAGCATTTGATGCAGAATCCAAAGACGTGCCTTACCAGGAAAATTGATATTTTAATACTGGAAAGCCTCAGCACCTTTCAGATAATTGTTAAAAAAAAAAAAAAATTGATTTGCTTTTTACGTTAGACGTTAGAATATTATCTTCCAGAACAACTGAGGCGGTGGCTTTATTTTTGCAGCTGTGCTGGCCATTGCTGTACATTGATCATGTTTGAAGCATTATCATTTTGCTGTGGATTGACAGAGTGAACCAGATGTTAAAACAAATTATGGAGTGGATATCTAAAGATGAACTCGTATTAATAAAAAACAAAAAATTATAAGTAATTTTTGTCCTATCAAAACCACTTCTATTGAGGATGAATGACTAATGACTGGTTGATTTATATAATATACTCTCATGTGTTTTTGCTCTTATTTTAAAATTTTTTTTAAGGTAACTTTAATTAATTGATGTAAGAGGATTCATTGATTGAAAGAATTGTATTGCCTATATAATGAGTGTGTAGCCCTTTTTTAGGGGGTTTATAAGAAATATGCCTCCACAAACAGGATATTGCGCTAAACCTGTAGATAAGTAAGAGAACTAGATCCTTTTCAAAGTGGAAGAGTTGGTTTGATAATAAAGTTGGCAGGGTCTCTGTGAACAGAGGGGATTCCCTTCCTGGGAAATAAACCAGAATTTAAATCAAAGTAATTGGGAGCAGATGAACTACTGTAACCAACATATAACATAAAGTGGTTGTAAAGTCAGAAGTTTTCTATCTTATTGCATTCTATGCATTAAGATAAAAAGCCTTCTGTGTGCAGCAACCCCCCTCAGCCCCCCTAAAAATTACCAGAGGTCCATCTAGATCCAGCAATGTTGCACAAGAGACTCAGCTGTCTGGGACTCCCCTCCTCATTGGCTGAGACAGCATCCAATGGCGCCATTGGCCCCCGCTGCTGTCAATCAAAGTCAGTGAGCCAATGAGAAAAGAAAGCGGGCAGGCTGCGGCTCCGTGTCTGAATAGACACATGGAGCTGCGGCTCGGCTTGGGTGCCCCCATAGCAAGCTGCTTGCTGTGGGAGCACTCAACAGGAGGGAGGGGCCAGGAGCACTGAAGAGGGACTTGAGAAGAGGAGGATCTGGACTGCTCTGTGCAAAACCACTGCACAGAGCAGGTAAGTATAACATGTTTGTTATTTCTAAAGAAAAATCTGCAAGACTTTAGTATCACTTTAACTATAAGTATATAAATGCACACAATTTTGGACATAATACAAACTTTACATAAGAAAAGATTAATAATAGTACATACTTGTAATGTACAAATAGGTATTATCAGCCAAAGGTCCAACAAGCATTCTGGTGTAATAGTGCACATATAGCCAGGTATATACTGTATAGTGTGATGGGGGGATATTTAGCTCAATGGTAGATGCGTTTTGACAGTGAAGTCCATGCCAGAGTTTTAAGGGCACAGCAGCCCACTTTTTAATTAAAGGAAATGAAAGTCTTTACAAGCTTGCCTATGCAGGGTTTTCAGCTTTACAAAGCAACAACAAGTCACTAGCCCACCTGGATACACTTCAGAATCTCCACTGCTATTGGCATTGTCTTTGTGACCACAGGCTCCCCAGGATCCCTTAGCTTTGGTTGCAGCATTCTGCTGTATGGGCCCACCCCTGGCCTCTAGATATGGTTCTCCCAGCACCCAGGCTCTCCCACCTCTCAGGAAAAGTGAACTTTCTCCATTCCCATTTGTGGACTCGCTAGTGACCTCAGTTTTCTCAATCTCTTTGGACCCACATAGCTGTCCTGACTCTCCAAGTCCTGTGGGCAAGAAGCCCCCCCAACATAGGGTCTTGTCCCCAGAGAACATCACCCCTCTTAGCTGGAGCACACTGCAATCTCCACACACTGACTGTGTGTCCGAATGGCATTAATTGCAACTTTCCATGCTCTGAGCTTCTCTTAGACCTGGTTTATAACAACCCTGCAAAACTGTGTACCCACCCAGGCTGCAGGAAGCTAGCAAAGCCCGGACACAGGATTAAAAGTTCCTTTTCACCCAAAGGCACTTCGGAACCTTGAAACTTCAGGCCCTGATCCGGGATTACAAAACTCGGAGAAAACTTACAGGTTTTTCTCCACTCACAATAAACATGCCGGAGCCTCTCAAATTGTAACTTTGAGAATCTTCTGTGCTTTTTACCTAAACTCACCTAGTGGCAGGGCCTTGCACTGTCATAATAATTATTGATAAAGATACCTCCAGATGAATGTGCAGCAAAATTCAGTTGCAGGGGCCCCTGGGGATGATCACAGTGTGGCATCTGTCTTTGTGTCGGAGACCTGAAGACAAGATCAGTGATCAGTGATGGGGAGATCTTCCAATCTGTTTCAAATCAGCCTGGAATGCAGCTTCTCACCAGCAGAGCCATGGTGTGACACTGGAACACAGAGTTACTTAACTACTCTGCATCTTAGTCCCTAGTAGTTTCTAATTTGTCTTGCAACCTATAACTACCATAAGTGGCTATTGGATGCCCAACCTTGCTCTAGTCTATGCTGGTTATTAAGCCCTAAGCTAAAACTAGCTATAAAATCCTAGACCAGAAGGGATGGGGTTAAAATAACAGGACCTGCATATAAAATATATTGTAATAAACAGGTTCACCTACTAATATACTGGAAGGTGGTTACTATACACATACACTAGAACAGACCTAGCTGTCTGGCACTGGGTATGTGAGATAATAACAATAGGGAAGATATGCTGTGTCTGCCACAAGGATTCACATTCTACAAGCTATGGGCAGCTGCAGTTAAACTATTAGAACATAGATGCTTCTGGTCTGGGTAAAATACAGCAGCAGCAACTGTGGGTGTAAGGTCATGTAGCTCAGCTCCTCTCTCTCTCTGCAATTCCTCCTTCTGGGGTTTCTGACCCAGACCCCAAAAACAGGAAGTGATGTGCATAGATAATATCTGTGAACATTAGGCAGTAGAGCCACGTACAAAAAGTAAAGGACAGCAGATCCCCAAGTGCATAAATGCCCAAAGAGGCAAGACACTGTATGAGACAGGCTTTCTTTCCTTCTTCGGGTCCAAAAAGGTAAAGAAGAATATGTGTATTATTCCAAAAGTTGTATTCAAAAAAGTAAGCAGTTACGGGCAAAATACCTATTTAGTTTACATGTTTGTATCTTAAAGTGGACCTTCAGTCATTTTTTCAACTTTCCATCTATTAAATCCTCTGCCCTTGTTGTTTTAACTTTGGATAATAATTTTTTTTTCTGCTTGTAAATACCTTATACAGCCCACTTCCTGTTTCTTGTCTGGTAAAAAGTCTAGGCTTACAACATCATGCACAGCTCTAGCTCTCACTCTCATGAGAGTTTGCCAGGAAGGGAGGGGGGATGAGTCATAAGTGGGCCAATGAGAGCTGCAGAGCTGGAGGTGTGCCTTTGAATGTCTGTGTAAATGCAGGAAGTCAACAGGCAGCAGCTTCAGCTGCCCACAGTTAGAATGCTTGCAGCCAGACTTAGTAGAGGGCGATTTCTACAGCGTATTTGGCAAGTACAGAATCACAGATTAATCACAGATTATATAAAATAATATGCAAAGTGGTTGGAGGGAAGCTTCAGAATGGCAAAGATGTTTTTATTACAAATGATGTGAGCAGACACTAGTTCCTCTTTAAGCTAACCATACATGGTTTAGTTTTTTCATTCAGCCAGCGGGCCGAGCAAAAAAGAAACTGAACGATTCCCCCAACCAGCCGAATTTCAATCCATCTATGGCCACCTTTAATTTTAAGTTATGCCTAAAGTTCTTTTGTACTTTATTGCTAGTTTAGGAAATTTGCGTTTACGGATTGCAGGCCAGTCTAAAAGTGGAACTGAACTAAAAAACGTGCAGATTTGCTATATTATAGGGAGCATCTAGAAATGTTAATTGTGGAGGAATCCACAATATTTAGTTCAAGCACTTTGCCCCCCACCAGACCTTGCTCAGCCTTCTCTGACACATTTTATCCCAGGTGTGGCTAGAGAAGAAGAAGGGTCTAATAAAGGGCAATGTGATTGGACTTAATGTTGTGAACTCATCCATGTTACAATAAGGTTTTTTGAGGAAAAGATAAAATTACATAGTGGATATACAGCTTTTTTCTTTTTCACCCTGAAATATGTACCTTTTGTCTGAAATCCCTCTTTAAAACTAGTTATACACTTTCTAGTATGTGAGAGTGCCTAGGCACACCTGTGCCTACAGTCTCATGCCTGTATAGAAGCAGAGTGAGATTTAAGGCTTTGCTGCCCATGACTGCTAGTCTCAGGAGATTTGGTAAAGCCACTGCAGTTCTGTTCGCTATTCTCCTTGCTGGAGGCTCTGACATTAAGAGGCAAGGACCTGCCTCAACCAAGATGGCCACTTCCACAAAGAGACACAGTGCAGTACATGGCTTGGTAAGTTAGTAATAGGGAAAGATCAGCTACAGGAAGACCACAAGCAATACTGGTGACCAGTTCTTTGCCCTCTGTCTGCCTGTTTTGGCAACAGTTTACAGGGTTTAGTAGTTCCTCCCTAAAGTTCATGGTCTTGAAAGTCCATGAAATTATTGAGCTGGGCTTATTTAGGAAGTAAACTGAACTCACTGATAAATTAACGGTAGGGACATTAGTAAAAGGCCTGCTTTGAAACCTACTTTTTAGGCTGTGCTTCTGACAACTGAAGGTACAACATATTTTGAAGGGGTGTAACATATAGCATGTGGTGCCATAACCTGGACTTCAAGTACAACCGACATTTTTAGATTCCAGGGTCTGTTCTTTCAGCTCAATTAGGCAAATGCTACAATCAATGCAAAAAGTACCAGTTTAAAAATATCATATAAAGAGAGATTGTAAGCCAATGTGTGGGTGTCTGTCCTTGAACTAATTGCTGTGCAGCAGCTGGAGCTATGTATTTACTTTCTTTTTTTTTTATGTGGAAATAGTTAATGTCATTGCTTTATTCTGTTTTAGAAACAGGAACACTTTATACTATCCTAAGACTTCAACATTCGTCAGCTGGAATCAGACCCATGCCGTCTCCTCCAACTGTTTGCACATAGGCCAATATGTACTGTAAATAAATCATTGGATTCATTCCTGCATGTCGTACTACACCGTTTGTTCTTAGTTTGAAAGTTCTGCTTAGAACAGCACATAAATAAAATTTACGAAAGCAAAAAAAAAAAAAGATGTCTTAAAGCAATCAAATGACAGGTAACAATTACTTTTTGACAAATTTTATGTCCCAGCAAATGTGCATCTATTTGTGAATAGATTAGTGGAGCTGATTGTCGACTGGAGGTAAGAGAGAGGGGACAGAGTAGAAGCTAGGATACTACAGACAGGGAGAGAGGAGTGGGAGCTGATCATAGACAGCTGGGAGGTGAAGTTGAGTGGAAGATGAATGTGGCCAGGGGCAGAGGGTACAGTGATTTTGGCATGGGACAGAAAGACAGAGCAGGAACTGATTATGACTGAGGGGTGCAGGTGTGACCAGACCAGCACCTACTAAGCTGCTGGCCTGCAATAGCATCCTCTATACTGCTTTCAGTACAGGTTTGAGATAATAGTATTTTCTTGTCAGCTGTCTCTTGTTTTCCTTTCCCTCGATGCCAAGCCCAGTGGTACACTGGAATGCATGAATGCATGTATAAACTAACCTGTTGCGATGGTAAGACAGATAATGAGGCCAGGGAAGAGTGTGTACAAGACTGCAGTTATGTGAAAAAGGATGTCAAAAAAGGCAATCCCTAGAGGAAAAGTGAAAATGTGAAAAAGTGTGAATGTTAGAAACATAGCCAGGCACAATGGAGTGCTTGGTGTGACGGGTACCTGTGTAGGATCAGTAGCTTGCAGCAGCAAAATTAGCTGTCCCATGTGAAGTAAAAAAGTGAAATAAAATAAAAAATGCCAGCCATGTTTGCCCTCCCATTAATATCCCTGTAAGGGCTCCAGCAGGCTCCGCCCCCAACGCCATGTATGAGGTGGCAGGACACGCTGGCGCTGGAACGCCAGCTGCCGAATGAGGGTGTGCATGTGTAGACTATATATACAGTGCAGGCAGTGTATTAATATATGTGTATATATATATATATATATATATATATATATATATATATATATATATGTGTGTACTCTGCATTCAGTGTAGAATATATATACAGTACAGTGCATGCAGTGTACAGTATATAATATAGTGCATTGAAGTGGTTAAGGGGAACCTTATGACAGAATTAATAAAAAAAAACTTCATGGGTCCCCACCCCCAGTCCATATCAGGCCCTTTGGGTCTGGTATAGATTTTAAGGGGAACTCCACGCCAAAATAAAAAAAAACAGCTTGGGGTTCCCCACAAAATCCATATCAGGCCCCTTGGGTCTGGCATAGATTTTAAGGTGAACTCCATGCCAAATAAAAAAAAAAATTGGCGTGGGGTCCCCCCAAAATCCATACCAGGCCCTTATCCGAGCAAACAACCTGGCAGGTCAGGATGGGGGGGAACGAGCGAACGAGCACCCCCCCTCCTGAACCATACCAGGCTGTCTGCCATCAACATGGGGAGGGTGCTTTGGGGTCCCCCCAAAGCACCTTGTCCCCATGTTGATGCGGGCAAGGGCCTCGTCCCCACAACCCTGGCCATTGGTTGTGGGGGTCTGCGGGCGGGGGCTTATCGGAATCTGGAAGCCCCCCTTAACAAAAATTTTCTTTTTTTTTTCGGTTCCGTCGGGCGGTGTGATTGAGGATTGAAGATTGAACATTGCAGGACACTTTTTTTTTTCTTTTTTAATAAAGGAATTGTCAAAAACTGTGTATTGTGGTTTTTACTTTTTGACACTTTTTTGGTGAATGGGTAAGGGTACAATGTACCCCATACCCATTCACATAGGGGGCGGGATCTGGGGCCCCCCTTTGTTAAAGGGGGCTTCCAGATTCCGATAAGCCCCCCACCCGCAGAACCCCACAACCAATGGCCTGGGTTGTTGGGACGAGGCCCTTGTCCCCATCAACATGGGGACAAGGTGCTTTGGGGGGGACCCCAAAGCACCCTCCCCATGTTGAGGGCAAGCGGCCTGGTATGGTCCAGGAGGGGGGACTCGCTCGTTCCCCCCTTTTCCTGGCCTGCCAAGCTGCTTGCTCGGATAAAGGCCTGGTATGGATTTTGGTAGGGGGACCCCACGCTGTTTTAAAAAAAAAAAATAATAATAATTTTGGCGTGGACTGGTGGGGGGAGGACAATCTGACCTTGGCTTGGTATCAAGAGATCCCCAAATTTTCCATTTATTTTCCACTTCTTATTAAGTGATTGAACATAACTTTTTATATCCTTTTCCATCTTTGTAATTTTTCATTACTTTGTTATGCAGGTCTTTTGACTGTTCTTTTCTACTGCCTCATGGCTCAGTGTCTAGCCCATAGGCGTGCGCACAGGGTGTGCCGGGTGTGCCTGGGCACACCCTAATCACCCCATGCAGTGCTGAGTCCTCCTGCTTCCCGTCTCTCCCCTGCAGTGCTGCCAGCTTCCCTCCTCTCCTCTCAGGAGTGGGGAAAGGGCTGGTAAATATTTCATTAACTGGCCTTCCTTTTTTGAATAAAAACATTGAGTGATCTGTACCGATCACTCCTGTCTTCATTCTTAACTGAAGAATAGTAAACTATGTTTACTGCAGGCTGCAGAGAAAGGGACTGGGGAATCTCTGACCTCAGTTTCTTTCTCTGTCTCAAAAATTAGACATCAGGGGTCTGTTTAGACTCTTGATATTTCACCAAAGCCGCATAACGGGGCTCCTAAAAAAATAAAATAAAAATAACTACTGACACCGTCCATTGTCCTACTGACCCCAATCTTTGTTTTACTGACACCGTCCACTGCTTTGCCGATACACACACATGTGTGTTTGTGATCTGGGGTGCACACCCTAATGCAATAGGCTGCGCACACCAATGGTCTAGCCTGTTTAGTGCATCCATGTGAGAGCTAACAAACTCATTGACTATTTATACACAGACACTAATTGTGATTTAAAAAGCCACAAATGTGGGAAATTAACCTTAATTGCCATTTTAACCTGTGTGTGCCACCTTCTGTGTCTGTACCAAGGCTAAACATTCCAGGGTATGTAAACTTTTCATCAGGGCCATTTGGGTGATTTCTGTTATCATTATGATTTAAAAAGGATCCAAAAAATGATGTGATAATAAATGGCTTCATGTGATTGCTATCCTTATATAAAAGAGAGTTTTTTGGCATGATCAGTCATATTTTCAGTATTAATGCCAAAATTTCACAATTTCTGTCAGGGTATGCAAACTTTTGTGCACGA
The DNA here is from genome assembly GCF_042186555.1 of Aquarana catesbeiana. Taxonomy (NCBI): domain Eukaryota; kingdom Metazoa; phylum Chordata; class Amphibia; order Anura; family Ranidae; genus Aquarana; species Aquarana catesbeiana. Next base: position 192,912,926 of record NC_133327.1, read on the forward strand.
CTGTATATATGTATATGTTCTTGTTTTTTATGATGCTATGATACTAATATTATATATTTACATTGTAGAATCTATTACCCATATGACATAAAAACCTCTGAAGAAGGACCTACAATGGTCTGAAACATTTAAGGTATCCACCCCTCTGTGCTCTTAGGCTAGCCCGTTAGCTCTACGAGGGCAGCCACTTTCTGACATACATGAAGTGGTTTTTTTTTTGTTTGTTTTTTTGGGGTAATTTGTATCGCAAATTACATTTGATTTTATCTGATGTTACACTATATATGTCTTTTTTGTCACTGTTTGTCATTTATCTTTATGATGTCTCAATAAAATTTGTACTTTTTTACATACCTGGTCTGTCCATTCAACAATCCCTGTGGGGTTCACTGTGCCTTTGGCACTAGGTGTTTTCTTTTGCAATTTCAATCATGGATTAGACAGATCCAGGTTTTCTTTATACACACACACCAATCCCTCTAGATTTTATCAATTTCTCAAGGGCTTTACTGCCCACAAAACTTTTTTATTGTGAGGAATTTACTGCACATTCACTAGCCTCATGGCTACCTATCTTGGGAAAGACTGGGGCAATCTCATGTCCAAAACCCAAACCCAATGAACTGACTGAGTCACAAGTAGTCTTCTTTTTCTTTAACCTTACTCAATTGGCGGAAAAGAAGGCATCTATCCACTGGCATATTAAATCATTTGAGGACTATAATAATGAAGCTATCAATCCCTTTGGATTACGAGTTCAGATCTTTCCATCTTTTGAAATAATGACAAGTGGGAAGTGGGGCAAAACTGTCCCCCACAACCACCTATGGGAACGTGTCAGGCATAAAAGAATTAATTTTATAGGTTAATATAAAAGATTTTTGATTGGTCTATTTTAAAGTATTTATTTAAATATAAACGGTACTCAGCTCGTGCTGGAGGGTATATAAGTATGTTGATTGCATCACAAACTGTCAGACGATGTGAAGAAACAGAAGAAGATCGTTTGATTTGGATTGAAGTCTGTTCGTTTCTGGACAAGATGAAATATATGCTGCGACAGCTGATGGAACGGGCCGGTTCGGAAGGCGGAGAAGAATGTATGCATCGGTGTTTATCGTTGCCGGTTGGTTCTCAGGCTTCTGTCCCTGAAACTGAGGCTTTTACAGCTGTTCCTGTGATGGAGGATGTTCGGCCTGAAGCTTTGTTCCGCCCCCCTGGACTGCTTCCTCCTTCGGGTCAAGCTTCCGTGACTGATCGGGTTAGGCACCCGCCTCCTCTGCTTGTTAATCAAGAGGCTGTGAGACGCAGTCGGAAACTATCGCCGAGGATGAATTTGGGCGCATGCGCAGTAGTGCGGTCTGACCTTAGGTGTTCTACCAACGACCTCGCAGGTTCGAATCCCGGTCACCGCCTAGAGTGTTAAAGAAGATGACGGAGCAGGTGATTATTCCTAGGAGTTCTGCTCCTATGAGACTTAATTTAAAAAATAAAAAACCTGAGTGTTGCTCCAAGGGGGGAAGTTATTATTACACCTGTGGAGCCTCCTGTATTATCTGAAGATTTAATTGAAGAGACTGTAACTGGTGTTACTGATTTGATGCTGTTATCATGGAAACACAAGCTCTGCCTATTCGTGCAGTAGCGTTAACTGACCAGACGGTCCCTTCAATTAGTACAGCTGCGCAGGTGAGTCTGCTGACATTGCTATATTGTGTGACTTAGCAAAACAATTTTCTACGATTGTTGAAAAATTGAAATAGCCTATTATTGATGTTAGTAATGTTGCGTCAGCGTGAAGAGTTGAGTCTGCTAATTCCACGCTGACTCGGTCTACAGATTCTAATAATCTTACATCTTATGCCCCGTACACACGGTCGGATTTTCCGATGGAAAATGTCCGATCGGAGCGTGTTGTCGGACATTCCGACCGTGTGTGGGCTTCATCGGACTTTTTCCATGAGATTTTCCGACACACAAAGTTTGAGAGCAGGCTATAAAATTTTCTGACAACAAAATCCGATCGCGTCAATTCCGACCGTGTGTGGCCAGTTCCGACGCACAAAGTGCCACGCATGCTCAGAAGAAATTCCGAGACGGAACAGCTCGGTCTGGTAAAATTAGCGTTCGGAATGGATACAGCACTTTCGTCACGTTGCAATGTTTTAAATACAGTGAGTGAGTGTTGAATTCAAAGGGAGAGGAATCACTGGCACGTTTGATTTGGTGGACATTTTCAGCAATTTGCACACTTTTTCACGGTGCTCTCTTCTATGGACATTCCTACAGATTTAACTCTATAATTTATTTTTCATATGATGGTTTTTTTTTATCTATTTTTAGTTTGGAGTGATACACACAAGTGTTATTTATATTATTTCAGTACATTGGTCTTATACCTTGAACACTGGGTTGTGTTATATCACTGATCTTTGGACTTTTTTTCTTTTATATATTTTTATATATATTTTTTACAGGTTGGAGTGATATATATAAGTGTCATTTACTATAGTACACTGACTGCACACTTTGAACACTGGGTTAGAGTATATCACTAATAGTAGCGCCGCTTATATTAATTTTCTGGTGTTTGCAAATTAATAGAGATCATTCATCCATTTTCTCTGCAAGACACAACACAAGACAAACCCTAATGTCAGGCAAAATCTCCTAATCTTGTTACAATATAGGCCTCAATCTAGAAGCAGTATAGGCCCAAGTTTAGATCTTACCTTCGTTATCATGATCGGCGCCTCCGATACTCGTTCCTCAGCTCACAGATCGTACGTACTACGCATGCGTGTTAGGTTTTATACACACTGCGCATGCATGTAACTCCGCCCGCCCCTGACGTTCTTTCTAGTCTCTTCCCCGCCCCTTTTCGTTCGGGCAGTGGGGGAAGAGCACATGGCAGAGACACAGCAGGTGCGTGCTAATTATAGCAACAAGGAGGAGGAGGAGGAAAGGCCTGAAACGTCTAGATCCAGAAGGAGAAGATTTAAGGCTTCAAATATGTCCTTTGGGGAGATGTTGGAGATGGTGGACATCCTGAAGAAGACTAGATTAGATTAGACTATGACGGGAAGTATGGACCTTACCCCAACCCCAATGTCAGAAAGGCCAAGATCATGGCGAAAGTGGTCAAGAGTCTGCACCGGAATTTCGGGGTACGACGATTGAGACATCAGCTCAGGAAGCGATGGTCGGACCTGAAATTAACAGAGCATGAGCAGTACAGAAAGATTCGGAGAGTGCTGCAATAAAGGAAGTAGTTGTCCTGTGTTCCTATTCTTTTTATGTTTATTACGTTCATGCTGCTCCATGTGCTTTTCTTAACTGTTATCCAGTGTAAAATGTCAACTTTCATGTTCATGGGCACATTATTCGTTCGTATCAAACATTGTTCTTTCGGCCTAGAAAACCCCATTGTTTTTGCCATATGCATTTGCCCACGTTTTTTAGGGCCTACTTGTCTGAAACTAATTTGGTTGTGTAGATGGGTTTGTTACTACAATGAAATGCCAACTAGTAAGGAGAGAACACTCAGCAGCAGTTTTCACATCTGTACGCTGGAGCACTAGTGTGGGACACAAGAACACCCTTTTTATTAGGGGGCCCCACACAGGTGCTCCAGTGTAAACTATAGGGGTGTCTCCATCTGTGAAGCTTGTACAAGACAGGTAAAGTATTCAAGCTTGACAAAGGACAAGAAAAATGCTACATCTTGGAACTCTGCCAAAACAGACAATTGTACCCCACTTCCAAGCAATGTTTCATATTCCTATTTCTGCCATCAAATATCTGTGTGCTAAGTATACCTATTTTTTTGTACATAGGGGATAAAAGACTCGGAGGACATGCCTCATCCGAGGAGACCAGAGACCCCCCACCTCTGGAAGAAGGGGAAATCCACCGAAGACCAGCAGAGCAGGAGGAAGACGTGGTGGAAATTGGAACCACAACAGGTGAGTGTCTGCGACCACAGGCTCAGGTAAAAGATGGATGCCGCCATATTTATAATACATGGTGTGTTTTTGTTTCTATCTTTTTAGGTGATCGTGATGTTGTGTATCCAGATCTATTCACCTCGGAAGGTGCCCAGATCCTGATTGGGGAGATCATGGGGTGTAATAGGGACTTGGCAACATCCTGAAAAACATCAATGATGTTCAGCAAAAAATTAAGAACATCATTGATGTTTTAGGGAGAGTTTAAAACCCCTCGAAATCCCTTGGGTTTTTCTTGTGGTAAAAATAATTTTCATTTTTGTGTCAACATGTGCTATCTGCCATCACGGGAGATCAATGGACGCGTTTTGGGGGTGCAATCCCTTCCTCAATAATAAAGTAGCTGTGAGGAAGGGGTTGCACCCCCAAAACACGTCCCTTGATCCCCCGTGATCGCAGGTAGCACATGTTGACATTCGTAAAGTTGTGTGCATCTTCCAAATTTGGCTTTTCCTGGGGTGACTTCACCCCATCTGATCGCAATATCAAACACAGTTTGTAAATACTCATGTCTGATATTGCCTTCAAGTTCTAACAAATGTGAACTTTGTAAGTTCTAAATTTGTGTCTTTTGTTGGTTTTAAACATGCCTGTTTTATCTTAAATGGAAATTTCAACTTTTTCTAATGTGATCCCAAAAATTGTTATACAACAAACATGTTGGTTTGTTTTAAAAACCTTTTGTAAATGCACATGTGGTTGTGCTGGTATTAATAAGATTGTTAATCAAGAATGTGTGGATTATTGTTTCAACGCTCCAACACTTCTGTGGAGCTCGAATTGGTGTTTTCTGTGACAATGGGGGTTATTTCATAAGGGAAAATCCACTTTGCACTACAAGTGCAGTTTCAAGTGCACTTGTAGTGCAAAGTGTATTTGTCTTTAGTAAATAACACCCAACAGTGCTTTGTAAGGATACACAATCACGCCATTTTCAGGACTCACCACATTTCTGTCAGGGTCAGCTAAAAGAAACACAAGCAGTAAATGTCACCAAAGATTTTAGTAGTTAAATTTTTTTTTATTTGAAAAAGGTTTCAGACATTGTCTGGCATATTGATATCCCCCCTACCCGCAAAGAATTCAAGGTATCTTAGCCGGACATCATGGGCACTCAGGGAGGGCAAGCCAGGACGGACACTTTCAAGCGCCGTCAGGGTTGGTTCATTTGTAATTGCAGCCTCAGGCTCAACTGAGCCAGCATAGTTGGCAGAATGTTTACGTAAAAAATTGTGTAGAACACAGCACGCCAGGATAATATGATTCAGTTTATACTCCGCCATATGTATGGGTGTAAGAAAGAGGCGGAACCAGCTGGCCATGATTCCAAACATGTTCTCCACCACTCTTCTGGCTCTGGCCAGCCAGTAATTAAAAACCCTCTGGTCCAGGGTGAGGGTCCTCATTGGGAATGGCCGCATTAGATGGTCCCCCAGCGCAAAGGCTTCAACCACAACGAAGATGAATGGGAGTCCTTCCACATTGTCTTCTGGAGGTGGCAAGTCCAAGCTGCCATTCTGGAGACACCTGTAGAACTCCGTCTGGGTGATGTCTCCACCATCAGACATCCGACCATTCTTCCCCACGTCCACATACAGAAATTCATAAGTAGCCAACACCACCGCCAACATCACAATACTATTGAACCCCTTATAATTATAATAGTACGACCCCGAGTTGGGTGGTGGGACGATGTGGACGTGTTTCCCATCAATTGCCCCTCCGCAGTTAGGAAAGTCCCACCGCTGGGCAAAGTGGGAGGCCACAGTCTGCCATTCCTGTGGCGTGGAAGGAAACTGTGGAGTAAAATTAAAAAAAAAAATTAGTCTTTGTGCACATAAACAGGGAAAGCAGATTAGACACAAACATTGTTGGCCAACATCAAGATACCATTTATTAGAGGTAATTTTTAAACACCAAAGTATAAGGTACACCTCTCAGATTCCCCCCCCCCCCCCATGGGCCATTTCTAACATTATAGGGGGGAACTCTTGGACAGGTAACCCTCTCCACTTCATTGAGAGATGAATGCCTAAATAATGTGTATTACTTTGAACAGCCCCTCCTTAGTTACACTATTGGCAGCCCACTGGATAGGTGAGAAGTGTCATAATACAAAGATATAAATACACACTGTACACATTTGAGCACATTTGGACATTCTGCTATTACCTATCAAGATAATAATAGGATACAAAAACTTTAAACATTACCATTTGAAAGTATTCAGGCAGGCCCTTGCACTACATGCTTTGGGGAATTCATCCATAAATCTGACCACAAAAGAGATGACTATAGTGTGTATGGGTTTGGCAAAGTCAGCAGATAGATAATTGAGGATAGATAGAGAACTGGTATCAGCTGACTTAGCAGTTGGGGGGAGGGAGGGTTAAAAATGATTTTGGGGACCCCCCCAAAAAAAGCCTCTGGCACTCTGCCCGAATTTAAAGCACAAATCACATTTCAAAACATTTTAGGGGTGTTTGGGGTAAAGTACTATGGAACTGATAAAATACATTGTTAAGTGACTACATAAGGTGAATATAGGGCCAGGAGACCATGCTGGGGAGGTAAGTGAAGGCAAATATGTATGAAGGAGCAAAAAAATCATTACAAAAATATCAAGAATGCATGAGGACAAAGGGGACATTCACAGCATATTACAATCATGGTAATTAGGGAATGAGGAAAGAAATACAATATATTAGCAAACATTAAATACAATAAAATGTGATATTAAAGGTTAAAAATCTTACCTTAATATACTCCTTCTGCAGGACCTGGATGATGGCAGAACAGGTCTCTGGGATAATGATCCCCAGAGCCTGGGGGAGATGCCTGTCGAGAACTTCAAGTCCTGCAGGCTTCTCCCCGTCGCCAAGTACCGCAGGGTGGCGACTAGCCTCTGCTCCGGAGTGATGGCTTGCCTCATGCAGGTATCCTGCCTGCTAATATAGCGGGTCAGCAAAGCCAACAAACGGTGAAATAGGGGGTCCGTCATCCGGAGAAAGTTCCTGAAATCATCAGGATTATTCTCACCGATCTCACGGAGCAAAGGCATATGACAGAACTGGTCACGCTGAAGCAACCAATTCTTGGTCCATGAACTCCTCCCCACCCTGTTTATGGACTGGACTTGTGTCAAGGTCAGGACCCCAACACCAAGCCCCCGCACAGCACGAACTCTACGAGGAGTACATATACGCAACATAGCTAGAAAATGGTCGGCTGCTCAGAACGAAGTAACAGAATGCACTGAAGAACAGCAAGGCCTGTGAAGAGTGACCTGAAAAACAGTAATGAATGAACAAGAACACAATAACAAAGTCACGCGTAGCTTGCTTGCACGCACTGAAGAGCAGATACAAACCCACAAGCACAAACTGAACAGCAGAAAACGATCTGAAAACCACGAGTCTGAAAAAGCGCGAATCGCCTCTCACCAAACTTTTACTAACACGAGATTAGCAAAAGGAGCCTAAAGGGTGCCGCGCTTGGTTCTGAAATGGCCTTTTCTAGTCTCGTCGTACGTGGTGTACGTCACCGCATTCTTAGCGAGTGGAAATTCCGACAAATTTGTGCGACCGTGTACGCAAAACTAGTTTGAGCCAACATCCGTCGGAAAAAATCCATGGATTTTGTTGTCGGAATGTCCGATCAATGTCCGATCGTGTGTACGGGGCATTATTGTGTTGTTCCTTCTGTGTCTGTGTTGTCTGTAAATGTTCCTTCTGCACAAGTTCCCGAAGGTTGTTTGAAAGAAGCATTGTCATGCGAGATTTCACCTTTGGGTTTTCAACTTAGTTCTGCTTATAAAGAAAAAATCTGGAGAGGTGAATATATCAATATTTTTTCTTTGCTTCCTTTGTCCACGGAACATCGCTATCATACAAGAGATGATACATTTGATGTTGAAAGAAATACCTCAGTTCCCAGATCATTTAATAATTGGTTGAATCTTTTTGTATTTTTGCTAGTGTTCTGGGTGAAAAATATCCTGGTCGTTGTAGTGGGCTTTTCCAACACGTTGAGATTATTTGAGGCCTATAAAAATTTTCATGGACAAGCTTGGTATTATATGATGAATCGTTTCGACAGAAATTGGCAGTACATCAGTCTCATAAATGGGGAATGAAAGATGTGGGTCTTTGGTTAAACCTACTATTGCCGCAAAGATCTCAGTTTTCTAAGCCAGTTGTTGCAAACCCTGTTGGATTTCGTAAAGGTTTATGTTTTAATTTTAATGATGGTCAGTGTAAGTGGCCAGCCACTTGTAAATACAAGCATGAATGTGCGCATTTTTCGGCTGCACATTCAGCAGCTAGATGTTTTAAAAAATTAGCTATTGGTGATAATACTCCTTCGAAGGAGTGCTTTCTTAAAAGCAATGACTCCCGTGATCTTAGAAAACATGCTGCCGTGGCTTATTCGTTACCCAAATCAAGTGTCAGCAGCATTTCTAATTGAGGGTTTTTTGGAAGGTTTTCCATTGCCTTCGTTTTCTGCTTTTGGTTGCTCAGTTTATGATAATTTATCTTCTGTTGATATTTACGAAGATGTGGTTTCTGATAAACTCTGTAAAGAAATTTCTGCAGGACGAATGGCGGGCCCTTTTTCGGAGCCACCGTTTGTGAATTTTCGTATTTCGCCCTTGGGAATTGTTTCTAAGAAAGACACGTTTCGCCCCTCCTCCAGGGCGTCATCAAAGACATGTCTTTGATGACGCCCTGGAGGAGGGGCGAAACGCATCAACGCAACATCCGGCTCACGTTCAACCAGTGACGCTTCTTCCTGTTCCCGTGGAACACATGCTTACAGTGGCGATCGCGGAAGTTTTTCTGATATGCCTGATTGCAACCATGTATCTTGTGAGTAGCGCTGTGATGCGCAAGTGATTTCTTTCTCCACAATACTTCACCATATTGTTTTTCCTTGTCTTTTTGGGTTTGATTCGATGGGCTATGCCTCCAAGCCTTTATCCCACTTACCACGATTTAAGCCATCCATATTGCATTACATCATCAGAGTCATCTAACTGCAGTACTTCAGGTGACTGACTGTCAGCAAAGGTTGAAGAGATGCTATTTTCCAGTGGGACCGCTACCAAGAGTCTTGTACAGTAGTTCAGCTTATGGCACCTATCTGGGACTAATCACTGTTATTGTATTATCAATTTATATTTTTCAGCACATTTTTTATTGTTTTTATATATCCGGGACTAATCACTGTCACTTTATTAGCAATTGTCTTTTGTCAGCACCTATCTTTATATAATAATCCTATATATTTAGTACTTTATTCATAGAATGTATGGATTCATGATTATAGGATCATTGCACAGTGCACTTTTTATATAGTATCACATCTATGGTTGTAGTATTTATTTATTTTGCCAGCGCTGTATGCGTTTGTTTTATTTCATTTGAAAATTGATACAATCTTTATTGGGCCTTTTGGCTTTTACATCTCGGGTTATTCCTTTGGGTAGGGGTTTTTTTTCTAAGAGATTGTATCGGGCTATTGCTGGAGTTCATTCTCCGTGGCATTTTGTTCGCTTGACGGTGTCTATTAAAGAAGATTTGTTTATTTGGAAACGTTTTTTAGCTTTGTTTAATGGTCGTTCGGTGTGGCAGGCCCCCTTTCGTTTGGCTGATGCTTTAAATTTATTTAGTGATGCTTCGGGTGGGATAGGTTATGGTGCATACTGGCAGGGACGTTGGTCTGCAGATACTTGGCCGGAGGTTTGGCATGTTAAGGGTTTTACGAAGATAGTAGTTTTATTGAAGTTGTTCCCTGTAGTAGTGGCTTTGGAATTATGGGGTGAGGCTTTTCGGAATCGTCGCATTTTGCTTCATTCGGACAATAAAGGCGTTGTGTACGCTATTAATTGTTTGTCTTCAAAGTCTTTACCTGTGATTGCTTTGTTACGTCACTTAGTTTTTAGATGTTTAACGCTGAATGTATGGTTGAAAGCTAAGTATTTTCCTGGTAATTTCAACACTGTGGCTGAAGCTTTATCACGTTTACAGTTGGATCGGTTTCATGCCCTGGTGCCGGAAGCAGACATGGATCCCCATGCCCGGATTTCTTATGGAACTTGATCTAGGGTTAATAAATTCGACTGTTCGTAATTGTATCGCTGCACGTGGGCGAGCAGCGTGGTCTCTGTGGTTTAGTTTTTTGAGACAGTCTAATGCCCCGTATACACGGTCGGATTTTCCGATGAAAAATGTCCGATCGGAGCGTGTCGTCGGAAATTCCGACCGTGTGTGGGCTCCATCAGACATTTTCCATCGGATTTTCCGACACACAAAGTTGGAGAGCAGGAGATAAAATTTTCCGACAATAAAATCCGTTGTCGGAAATTCGGATCGTGTGTACACAAATCCAACGGACAAAGTGCCACGCATGCTCAGAATAAATAAAGAGATGAAAGCTATTGGCCACTGCCCCGTTTATAGTCCCGACGTACGTGTTTTACGTCACCGCGTTTAGAACGATCGGATTTTCCAACAACTTTGTGTGACCTGTGTATGCAAGACAAGTTTGAGCCAACATCCATCGGAAAAAATCCTAGGATTTTGTTGTCGGAATGTCCGAACAAAGTCCGACCATGTGTACGCCCTGTAATAGTTTATCTGCGGAATTTTCGGAGAGTTTAGTTTTGGTAATTTTACATTTTTTATTGTCTCGAAATTCCTCTTGTTCTCATATTCGTAAAACATTATGTGGTGTTTCCTTTTTTCTGAAATTAAGGGGTTTTCCTTCAGAGTTTTTTTTCGGTTCAAAAAGCGTTAAAAGGTTATCGAAAAAGTAATTTTGTGCCCGATCGTAGACTGCCTATTACTTCTGCTCTTTTGGGCCGTCTGTGTTTAGCTACAGAATCGATTTTTTTTCTGATTACGAATCCATTTTGTTCAAAGCTGCATTTAGCCTTTGTTTTTTTGGAGCATTCAGGGTGTCGGAGTTAGTGCCTCGTACTGTTGAGGATACAGCTGGCTTAGTATTAGAGGATTTATTAATAGGTCCTGATTTTGTACGTATTTTACTTAGGCGCAGCAAGACGGATCAATTAGGTAGAGGTTGTTGGGTTACAATGGGTAGAATTGATAATCCTCTTATATGTGCTGTTTCCCTGCTTAGTCGATTTTTGTTGATTCGGAACAGTTCTTCTGGACATTTATTTTTATACCTTTCCTCTTTGCCTTTAACTGTATTTCAGTTTAATTCTGTACTGAAAAAATGTTTGCATTTTCTGTAGCTCGACCACCTTCTTATTTAATTGCACTCGTTTAGAATCGGTGCTGCTACGGAGGCAGACGAGTTGGGTTTGTCTAGTGATGAAATAAAAAATTTAGGTGGGTGGAAGTCGGATTGTTATCTATGCTATGTACGCCCTAATGTTTCATTTTAAAATTTACAGGTGTCAAGTTCAATGTTTGGGTTATTGGACATTCGTATGCGTTTTGGTCTCATCATCGTGCTTTCAGAAGGCTCTAATTTGGGTCTTCCTTTATCGGACTTTTGAATTTGGTGGTATGGCAAAAAGGGGATGAAAAGGTCTAATTTAAGGGAGACTTTGTCATTATTATATATTTCTTGGCCTTCTCCTGACATCATTGTTTTGCATCTGGCGGGCAATGATGTTAGTCATTGCAAAACCTTTGACCTTATTTCACAGATTAAAATGGATTTTTTGTGCATTCATTCTGTTTTTCCGATTTTCCAATCTTGGTTTATTCAGAAATTGTTCCAAGATTGCTTTGGCTGGCTTCCACAGAGTTTAAATTTTTCAAAAAAGTGAGAAAAAGTATTAATAGGACTATAGCCAAATTTATGAATTCCTTAAATGGCCTGTCTTTTAGACATGTTGATTTAGAAGGGGGCATTTCAGGATTTTATCACTCGGATGGTACTCATTTGTCCGATATCGCTTTAGACATTTTTAATTTAGACTTGCAGACTTGTATTGAATTGGCCGCTCTGAAGGTGGGGAGGTGCCAGGATCCTAAGTGATCCTGGCGTATGGATGATATTTGATGATATTTATTTTAACCTGAGCTTTGATAGCTAGGTTATTAGTATTATTTATTATTATTATTTATTAATATCAATAGTAATGTTGAATAAAATTGAGTTTTATATATGATATATATTCAAGGATATATGTTTTTTGATATTAAGCCTATAATAAAACTGCGGACTTATTTAATCCAAGTCTGTTGTTTAGAGTGTTTTTATTTTATATATTTATACAAAGTCCTGACTACGGTACCATTGAACTTGATTTCAAAACAGCGTGGGAAAAAGTCTTAAAACAATGCTCTACTGATTTAATGATGTTACTTATACAAGAGTACCATTGGATCTCAACAGTAAGATTGACATCATTAATAACCAACTAACTCAATTTAAAATACATACTCTGTATGGTCAACTGGAGACTAAACTTAAAAATCATCTTGAGAAGTTCAATAGAGATATACTCGTTAAAAAAGACAAAGTTTTTATGTGATAAAAAGGCTTTCCGAGAGGAAAGAGCATATAAATGGGATGATGGCCAGAAAACCACAAGAGGGAAAAATACCCTTTTGGAAGGCAAAATCATATTGCTAACAGGTCAAACATATCTAAACATTAATTTATGTCCTCTATTTCTTCCCAACCAGGACCCATACAACACAGTGGACGTAGACGTCAAACGTCGCCACCACGACAATACATTGAATGACATCACCTCTGACATGGAAGAGTCATCTTCCTTGCACACCTATGGGGACGGTAACACTACATATGACACACACTCTAGAGCGCAAGCATCCCCCTCTAAAAGCCGAGCACCACAGCATATTAATACAGCTTCATCTACTCCACAATCAGGCACTTCACGTCAAGATGATTTTTTAGATCACATGCGGGCCCATGCACAAAGACATCAGGGAAACATAAAGAGTTACACTTACAAAGTACACAAAACACACCCACCCAAAACCCATTAAAAATGATAAATCTGTCAAAATACTCCCTAACACAGGAGGAAACAAATATTCTAAGGCCTCACTTTCTGTCCATTAGTACAAATCAATAAGTTCGAAGTTATCAAGGATACGCATTTGATTATACGAAATGTATTATTAAAAGTCTCTTTTCCAAAAAACAGAATGATGCAGGCATCACATATACACAAAAAGAACTAGAAGCCATTGACAATCCAGCAGCACTGCTCGAAGAAAACGAGCCTCCTGATTTAAGTGACACTATGGATCTTGAGACCAACCTGGCTGTGGTTGATGGTGTCGGCAATGAGCCCCCACCACCGACATCGGCCACAGTTGGTTTAAAGAAAAAAAAAAAAAAAAAACGTTATATCCGGCACCAAGTTCGAATTCTAATGCAGCAGCATTTCTGAAATTAGTATCAAAGGAGATCCAAGAACTTAAAATCCCACAGAACTTTAAAAGTAATCTGTCACAAAATGAACAGAAGGCCTTACAATCTCTTATGCACAATCAATCGATAGCGATAAAACCATCCGACGATTGGCAATATCGTTGTACAGGATAATGTGCACTACATACGTATGTGCACAAATATCCTGAAAAATTCTGAATGATACTGTTCAATACCTAAATATTTCATTGACAGTTATATAAAGGCATTTTACACCCTTATTAATGGTGCTTATCAATGTAATGTTAGCGATAAAAACACATGGGAATTCATTAGAATGACCCATCCACGGGAAGCCATCTTTTATGCACCCCAAGGTGCATAAAAATCCAGCGGAAGACCCATTATTTCGGGTAGAGGGAGCCTTACTGATAATCTTAGCAGAGTTGTTGACAATCAATTAAAACCCTTGGCTGAGGAACTACCATCTTACACTAAGGATACGATTTATCTCCTGCAGATGCTGGATGGCCTCCATGTCGATGGCCATACCATTTTGGTTGCCATTAAAGTGGAGGCCCTGTACAGCTCTATACCCCATGACAAGGGCTTATCTGTCATCCAACACACCCTCTATCGGAGGGGCCAGCATGGGCACCAACTTGTTGGGTTTATTCTGGCATCCTTAGAATTCATTCTAAGACACAACCATTTCACTTTCCATAACTCCCACTACCTCCAGGTACAGGGGTAGCCATGGGCACATATTGCGCCTCCTCTTATGCCAACTTATACCTGGGGGAGTGGGAGAGACTCATTTCTGACGAGACCACATCTATGTATACGAGCCATGCTCTTGCATGGTATCAATACATAGATAATATTCTACTTTTATGGGATGGCCCTGTAACACTCTTGGACCAATTTCTGAATTACATCAATCAGCAAAATACCTTTACCTTAAAATTTTGAGACTTCAATAAACTATTACTACAGAGCGAACTAAGATGGATATTCCATTTACAAGCTACTAGGCCACCAGGTCTCAATGAGGTGTTCAATTTTAAACCATGTCTACCAGGTTTCCAATCAGGGGTGTGTGAATTAGACTTATAAAGGGTATCCTCCCACATACTTACATTTATTTCAATTTTATTTTCATTTATTTATTATTTTCATTTTTTTCTTTTTGATTTTTTTTTCTTATTCCTATATTTGTCTCCTGTCATCATATATCTCTTTATATGATAATGATTTTTTGAACACTATGTTTGAACATATGGTTATATCACTGGTTATAACTGGTTGGGTGTAATTCCCAATATTTCCACTAGAGGTTATTCTCTACATGTATACCCCCACAGATGGCTTGGTACTGGTTGGTCTGATGTCCCCGGTCTGGGCTTGCATAGTTGTAGTTTGAAACTCAGGAAATGGCCATACATGCGTAGGTGACGCGATGATGCAGGACGTGACACCGCCCATCCTGGGCGGGCTTGCGCCGTGCACCATGGTGCCGAGGGACCCATGATGGACAACTCATACTGTTTCCAATCGCCAGACAAGTGATTGGATGACTGATCATCGTACCTGTGTATTTACACCCCACCGGGTGCAGCCAAATGGTAAGCACCAAGCTGGGAAGAGGAGCTCTGTATTACACTCAAGCACTTCAGGCACTGGAATAACAGGTATATTCTTATACTCTGTTACTATATATTAATGGTAGCATGTCCTTTGGAGGCATGCAGCCATCTCTTTATATCTAACATGATTTGGTGATATAATGTTTAAAACTACATGATATAATAGTCCTATAATGACTATAAGCTTACTATCTGTTTATATATGATGGACTTTTGGTGCAATGTATATACCTGCAAGTCCACCATAATGACAGCTGCTTCGAATTGCCAGGCAGGCAATTGGGTGACTGATCGTACCTGTGTATTTATACCCTACCTGGTGCAGCCAAAGCACCAAGCTGGGAAGAGGAGCTCTGTGTTACACCCAAGCAATCTTACTATCTGTTTATCTATACAGATCAACATGTACCATCACCCTCCTATCTGAACACATGTAAACCCTTGAGCTGCCAGACATTTATCAGCAGGAGTTCACACTCCATAGCTGTAGGGTCCTTGTCTGTGAAGTTTGGAATGTTTCATCTCCCTCATTGTGTTTGGCTCACCCTTCTGGGGAGTTTCCTCTGTGCATTGTCCCAGCTGTGGGACCGCTGATCATCCAGCTGCCAGTCTTATGATACACCAGTGTGAGTTTTCACATACCAACCACTTACAATAACCATCTGTGCAATTTTGTAATAAAAGACCATGCAATACTAACTAACTACATTTTAAGTAACATACATACATATATATATATATATATATATATATATATATATATATATATATATATATATATATATACACACACACACACATATACATATACATATACATATACATATACATATATTGTAATGTTTGGGGTATTTAGCTCAAGCGATAAATGCGTTTTTAGTGCAGTGAGTCCACCTCAGACAGGCATTATAGTTAAGGGCCTGGTAGCCCACGTTTATTAAACCGAAAAACCAAAGCAAAAAGGTCCATTCAGGATTCCCACGCAGGGGTTTAACTTCATTAAGCACTCCAAAAATAAGGAAAACATACCAAGCCACCTGGCTCTCTTGTCAGCAGTTCCTCTGCTTGCTCTCAACAGATTTGCCAATTCTTTACAGCCCCCTGGACTCACTGGCTTCCTCAGTCTCCCCGACTCTCAAGGCTGGCCAGCCTTTCCCAGTCCCTGGGCAAAGAATCCCCTTTACATAGGCTGCAGACTCCCACAGGGCAGACCACTCTCCAGACACAGGTCTGTCTTCACACAGCAGTAGCAACAAGCTACACACACTCCACCTTCCTCCACCCTCTGCTCTCACTAGCCCCTCGTTATATGGGCTGTGTGCACCTGGGCACACAACCTGCTGGCTCTCCATAAGACATGGACACAGGGTTAGAGATCCCATCCCTTTTCCCAGTGACAGGGACTATTACAATATATATATATATATATATATATATATATATATATATAGTTTCTTGTTTTTTTATGTTACTATGATACTAATATTATATATTTACGTTGTAGAATCTATTACTCATATGACTTAAAAACCTCTGAAGAAGGACCTACAATGGTCTGAAACACATAAGGTGTCCACACTTGTGTGCACTTAGGCTAGCAAGTTAGCTCTACAAGGGCAGCCACTGTCTGACATGCGTGTTTTTTTTTTTCTTTGGGGGGTACTTTGTATCACAAATTACATTTGATTTTATGTGATGTTACACTATATATGTCTTTTTTGTCACTGTTTGTCATTTATCTTCATAATGTCTCAATAAAATTTGTACTTTTTTACTCACCTGGTCTGTCTATTTAACAATCCCTGAAGGGTTCACTGTGCCTCTGGCATGAGGTGTTTTCTTTTGCAATTTTAATAGTGGATTGGACAGATCCGGGTTTTCTTTATACACACGCCAAACCCTCTAGATTTTATTAGATATACTTTAACTGTAATGCTTTAGGAATCTTGCCAGATATTATTAAATGTATATTTGTAAAACAGAGATTGTAAAAGTTGCACTGGAAGTCACACTGTTGATGTGGTGACACTGGAAGAGACAGTATTGGCAAAGAAGGAACCCTTGGAAGCTTAGAACAGGTAGCCCAATAGAGGTATCAAACAAGTGAGTTTTGCCCACAAATGCAAGAGGCTGCATACAAGCGTGGCTCTTGTGTGAGTCTGCAAGGGATACTCAGTGAAGGTATCCAGCAACAGCAGTCATCACCAGTTCAGTGTAGCTGTACATAGGCAACAGAAACCAGACTGTGTATGATTAAAGTGTCACTAAACACACATCATTAAAAGACTATAAATAAATGCTGTATTACATGCTGTTCCTACTCACTCAGTCACTATAAGATTTGTTTTCTGTATTATACAAAAAACCTGGTTGATCCTGCTGTTCTCTATCTTCACCTTCTGTCCATGTCCCCAATTCAGCTAGAGATTTTGCAGCTGTGGTGACAACTCTGCACGTGCTCAGGAGTCTTGACTGCTGGAAGCATGGCATCACTGTGGGTGAAGTTAAGATGCTCCTTTAGGATTGGCTACAAGACCTGAGGTGACTGGGTGGAGCCTGAACTCTAGGAAAAGGCTACGCTGAGGTACATCCAAGGGCTCTGAGGAGATTCAGCTGTCACAAGAGTTGCCCACCCTCCTGCCCATTGTGATATTTTGTCACAGCTTTATTGGCGGTTTTTACCTTGCCAGCAATTGATGTTGCTTTATGGGCTATGCCCTCAAGTTAAATGCTGGGGTCAGTCTAATGCCTGTCTGGCACTGATGGTAAGGACATGCCTCTTAGACTACGTGAGTTTGTTTTATGGATGCTCATGGTATACTATGACTGGCATTGTTTGGTACATTTGGAAAGTTGTACTTTTGAAAAGTTCAATAAAGCTGTGCCTAGCCCTATTTCCAACCTAATCAGTTTCTGTGTCTTTTTTTGGGGGGGGCAAGGTATTGGTTTATTAGTTGGTCATAAATGAGCCTATGCTTCCCTAGTCATGACTGTCATCTCCCCCGTACCTTTACCTGATATGCAACCCCATATCATCAATGATTGTGGAAATTTGCATGTTTTCTTCAGGCAGTTGTCTTCACACATTTCACTAAACAAAAGTTCCAGCATCATCCCCCTGCCCAATGTCAGGTAAAGGTACGGGGGAGATGACATTCATTAAATCTTCAATAAATGCACAAGTTTATATTGGGATTTTGGACACTTTTCTTATTCCATTATCAATTGAAAGGATGTTTAGTGATGATGACATCATTTTTCAGGCTGTAATCTGATGCAGATGTTTGTTTTAGAACTGCAAAGTACGTGGTGATTCCATAATATTTTCCTCAGAATTGAGTGATTCCATATTTTTCCCTCTGCTTGATCTGCAAAAAACAGTTGCAACTGACTACAGTTTTTTCTATCTTTTTTTATTTTTTTAATGTCCTAAAGACAGAAAGTTGGAATGTTAAACAAAAATAGTTTTGAGGCATGTCTGTGATTATTTTTTTTTCGACACACTTAAACAATTGAATGAAAAATTTCCAAGAGTGGGGATTCCATACTTATTGCCAGGTGTTGTATAAACTGTACAGCTCAGTTGAAAAACAAGCTGAAATCTTTTTGGGGAGGAGGGGGGGGGGGGTTAAAAATAAAAAACTGAAATAATGTGGTTGTATAAGTGTGCATTTATAACTGGGGGATGTAGCTGTGTTCAGAATTAAGCAATCACATTCAAACTCATGTTAAATAGGGGTCAGTATACACCTGCTATCATTTAAAGTGCCTCTGATTAACCCCAAACAAAGTTCAGCTGTTCTAGTAGGTCTTTCCTGACATTTTCTTAGTCGCATTCTACAGCAAAAGCCATGGTCCGTAGAGAGTTTCCAAAGCATCAGAGGGATCTCATTGTTAAAAGGTATCAGTCAGGAGAAAGGTACAAAAGACTTTCCAAGGCATTAGATATGCAATGGAACACAGTGAAGTCATCAAGTGGAGAAAATATGGTACAAGAGTGACATTACCAAGAACTGGACATCCCTCCAAAATTGATGAAAAGACAATAAGAAAAATGGTCAGTGAGGCTGCCAAGAGGCCTACAGCAACATTAGAGGAGCTACGGGAATATCTGGCAAGTACTGCCTGTGTGGTACATGTGACCACAATCTCCCATATTCTTCATATGTCTGGGCTATGGAGTAGAGTGGCAAGACGGAAGCCTTTTCTTATCAAGAAAAACATCCAAGCCCAGCTAAATTATGCAAAAACACATCTGAAAGTCTCCCAAAAGCATGTGGGAAAATGTGTTATGGTCTGATGAAACCAAGGTTGAACTTTTTGGCCATGATTCCAAAAGATATTTGGCTCAAAAACAACACTGCACATCACCAAAAGAATACCATACCCACCATGAAATATGGTGGTGGCAGCATTATGCTTTGGGAAGTTTTTCTTCAGCTGGAACAGGGGCCATAGTCAAGGTAGAGGAAATTATGTACAGTTCCAAATACCAGTCAATATTGGCACAAAACCTTCAGGCTTCTGCTAGAAAGCTGAACATGAAGAGGAACTTCATCTTTCAGCATGACAATGACCCAAAGCATACAGCGAAATCAACAAAGGAATGGCTTCACCAGAAGAAGATTAAAGTTTTGGAATGGCCCAGCCAGCGCCCAGACCTGCATCCGATTGAAAATCTGTGGGCTGGTCTGAAGAGGGCTTTGCACAGGAGATGCCCTCGCAATCTGACATATTTGGGGTGTTTTTGCAAAGAAGAGTAGGCAAATATTAGCAAGTCAAGATGTGCCATGCTGATAGACTCATACCCAAAAAGACTGAGTGCTGTAATAAAATCAAAAGATGCTTCAACAAAGTATTAGTTTAAGGGTGTGCACACTTATGCAACCATATTATTTTATTTTTTTATTTTTACTTCCCTTAATCTAAAAGATTTCAGTTTGTTGTTCAATTGAAAGAACATTGGATGGGGGAGCCTGTACAGTCAATTCTGGCAAAATCCCCTAAATAATTCGGGAGAAAAGGGTATGTCTCATATCTCCCCACAAAGGGGGGGATGCTGGGAAGCGGGGATTTTAAATGTGCCCATAAATTAATCACTAAATGTCATGTACTATTCATAAAAGATATATACCGGTATATATTATTTTACATATCGCCATACAATACAGACATTGGTATCTGGGTAAATCCCATACCGTTTGGATCAACAGTTTGAGTTGTACAGTTTATAGGTCACATTAAAGGTGGAAAAAGTTTGTCTCATTTTTTACATCACAGAAACCTGACATTTTAACAGGGGTGTGTAGACTTTTTATATCCACTGTACATAAATAGAAGGGACTTAGGATCACTTTAAAGTAAGATGTATTGATGATGAAACAAAACCACATCCAAACACCAGCAAACAATATGCAGCAAAAGTGAAGATATACAGTCAGGTCCATAAATATTGGGACATCGACACAATTCTAATCTTTTTGGCTCTATACACCACCACAATAGATTTGAAATGAAACGAACGAGATGTGCTTTAACTGCAGACTTTCTGCTTTAATTTGAGGGTATTTACACCCAAATCAAGTGAATGGTGTAGGAATTACAACAGTTTGGATATGTGCCTTCCACTTTTTAAGGGACCAAAATTAATGGGACAATTGGCTGCTCAGCTGTTCCATGGCCAGGTGTGTGTTATTCCCTCATTATCCCATTTACAAGGAGCAGATCAAAGGTCCAGAGTTAATTTCAAGTTTGCTATTTTCATTTGGAATCTGTTGTGTCAACTCTGTCAAATCCAAAGAGCTGTCACTATCAGTGAAGCAAGCCATCATTAGGCTGAAAAAACAAAACAAACCCATCAGAGAGATAGCAAAAACATTAGGTGTGGCCAAATCAACTGTTTGGAACATCCTTAAAAAGAAAGAATGCACCGGTGAGCTCAGCAACACCAAAAGACCCGGAAGACCACGGAAAACAACTGTGGTGGATGACCGAAATATTCTTTCCCTGGTGAAGAAAACACCCTTCACAACAGTTGGCCAGATCAAGAACACTCTCCAGGAGGTAGGTGTATGTGTGTCAAAGTCAACAATCAAGAGAAGACTTCACCAGAGTGAATACAGAGGGTTCACCACAAGATGTAAACCATTGGTGAGCCTCAGAAACAGGAAGGCAAGATTAGAGTTTGCCAAACATCTAAAAAAGCCTTCACAGTTCTGGAACAACATCCTATGGACAGATGAGACCAAGATCAACTTGTACCAGAGTGATGGGAAGAGAAGAGTATGGAGAAGGAAAGCAAACCAAAGCATACCACCTCATCAGTGAAGCATGGTGGTGGTAGTGTCGTGGCATGGGCATGTATGGCTGCCAATGGAACTGGTTCTCTTGTATTTATTGATGATGTGACTGCTGACAAAAGCAGCAGGATGAATTCTAAAGTGTTTCGGGCAATATTATCTGCTCATATTCAGCAAAATGCTTCAGAACTCATTGGACGGCGCTTCACAGTGCAGATGGACAATGACCCGAAGCATACTGCAAAAGCAACCAAAGAGTTTTTTAAGGGAAACAAGTGGAATATTATGCAATGGCCAAGTCAATCACCTGACCTGAATCTGATTGAGCATGCATTTTGATTGCTGAAGACAAAACTGAAGGCAAAATGCCACAAGAACAAGCAGGAACTGAAGACAGTTGCAGTAGAGGCCTGGCAGAGCATCACCAGGGATGAAACCCAGCGTCTGGTGATGTCTATGCGTTCCAGACTTCAGGCTGTAATTGACTGCAAAGGATTTGCAACCAAGTATTAAAAAGTGAAAGTTTGATGGATGATTGTTAATCTGTCCCATTACTTTTGGTCCCTTAAAAAGTAGACGGCACATATACAAACTGTTGTAATTCCTACACTGTTCACCTGATTTGAATGTAAATACCCTCAAATTAAAGCTGAAAGTCTGCAGTTAAAGCACATCTTGTTTGTTTCATTTCAAATCCATTGTGGTGGTGTATAGAGCCAAAAAGATTAGAATTGTCTCGATGTCCCAATATTTATGGACCTGACTGTACATGAATCATAAAACAGGTGACCAAATACAAGCAACCTAACCTCATACAATATATACAAAATGGGGAACATGGATAAGCCAGGGTAAAGACCGGAGCTGCAAGGAGATGGATCAGGAAGGAGGCCAGAACTGGATTCAGGAACAAGGGGAGCAAATATGAAGTAGCAGGGCACAGAATGCAGGTACTTGAACTGAATCAGAGCAGAAATCAGGATTAAGGTCAGGAGCAGCTCATCAATAACTAGGTGAACGGCACACAGGCAAAACACTGAGCCAAGTGAATGAAGTTAGGGAAAGGGTTATTTACCTTATCAGCAGTCAACATTAGGTGGAGACTGCTTACTGGAATCAGATGGCAACTGAGAGACACCTGCTTGTGGCCACCGGACCAAAACCCTTCAGCTCTGGGAACCACAGTGCCACCAGCAGGTGATCCAGGTCCTGACAGAGTCATTGATGTTGAGAAAGCATTTGAGAAGGGAGTGTCTAGGCATGTCTGTGCCCAAAATGGACAGGAGGCTAAATCAGGCTAGATCTGATCATCAGTGAGAGGTTCGCAATACAGGTGTATGCTGTGTATGAACAGGATGAAAGCCTGAAAAAGAAAATTAAAGCTGATCGGTATTGCACTGTTGTACAGGCTCCTCTCCTGTATTGCAATTGCTTACAGTATTTGATTGCACTGCACACTGTGAGTTTCTCAGAATGTGTATTAGAAGCTACAGTAAATCAGTTAGACTTAATGTATATAGGACGTTCTAGAACTTCTCCTGAAAGATTTAACTTGACAGATAGTAACCATCAGTTTTGCCACGTTTACATGCCGCGTTTGCATTTAGAAGCATTCTTTTTTTTTGTAAATAGTCAAAAATGAAATGAAAAACGCCTGTAAATGAAATGCAGCTAAATGCGAGTTACCACGTTTACACACGTTTACAAGTTTCAAATGCCTCTGAACATCTGAATGCGTTTTTTTGCTTTCCAAAATATGCTTCTAAAAGCTCAACTGCCTAGAAACGACTACAAACTACCACCCTTTGTACGTGTACTGATAAGATAACAGAGGAGGGTTCAGTGGAAGCTAAAAAAATGCACAACTACTCCTAAATGTCCATTTACCAGCAGCAGTGTACATAAAGCCTTAGAGCCTTCCTCATTTTCCTGGCTGGAGAAAGTCCAGCACCATCTAGTTCTTTCCTTCTAGCCTTACTGTCCTTGGCCCACTCGCTTCATTCAATAGATTTCAGTTCTTTCAATTATATAGGCTCAGCATCACATGTATATATACAGTATGTGGTCCCGTACTTCCACCTGCAGGGGGCATGTGCACGCCGCTTCTGCTGTGATTATTCACAGCAGAAGCCGATCTGCAGGTGCCAGACACTGGATATCAGCCGCTACCTGCCGATCATCGAGCAGAGACACAGAACGGAACTCTGCCTATGTAAACAAGGCAGAGTTTTGTTCTGACAGGGGGGAAGGGATGGATTTTGTGTTCCTGCAAAGCAGGGACTCAAATCCATCTTTTATCCCTAGTAAAACACAAACACTGGCTAGGCACACAGTTAACCCTTTGATCACTCTAGATGTTTAACCCCTTTCCAGCCAGTGTAATTAGTACAGTAAAAGCTTCACTTGTGATTATCGCAAGCGGCTGCTATAGTCGCTAGATGCATATTGTGAGCACTGATCACTGTATTAGTGTCACTGGTTCCCGCAAAGTGTCAAAAGTGTCAGTTAGTGTTCAAGTGTCTGCCGCAATATCACAATCCCGCTGTAAGTTGCTGATCGCTTCAATTACTAAAATAGAAAAAATAAAATTCCAGTATATCTCATAGTTTGTAGACGCTATAACGTTCGTGTAAACCAATCAATATACAATTACTGGGATTTTTTTTTACCAAAAACATGTAGCAGAATACATATTGGCCTAAATTTATGAAGAAATTTGTTTTTTTTAACTTTTTTTTATTGGATATGTTTTATAGCAGAAAGTAAAAAATATGGGTTTTTTTTTGTTTTTTTTTTACTTGTCGGTCTTTTTAATGCAGCGGTGATCAAATACTACCAAAAGAAAGCTCTATTTGTGGGAAAAAAATTATGTAAATCTAATTTGGGTACAGCGTTGCATGAACGCGCATGTCAGTTAAAGTAACGCAGTGCTGTATCGCAAAAAGTGGCCTGGTCACGAAGGGGGGTAAATCTTCTGGAGGTCAAGTGGTTAAAATAATCAGTGTACAGTTCATGGGACAAAGCAGTAACATATGCTGAATCATTATTACAGACTTCAATGCAATATGTGTATGTCAGCCTACAATTTAAATGTAATGGCTGGCACTCTTGTCAACACTAAATGTCATCTTAAGCAGGAGTTTTCAGCTATCACTCCACAAATAGAATAAAATAGGATTTAGGTAATTGGATTTAAGAAATAATCAGATTATATTGCTGTAGAAAGCTATGAGTATGAAATAATTGTTCCTTACACATTGTTAAATACAAAAAACTATGACCTAAGAAAGGAGTAACACAGAGAAATTCAAGTTTTTGTAAGTGATGTCTCAAAAGTCAGATTCTCTTTTATTTCTAGAAAATCACATAATCAGTGCAGTGGGTCAAGGGGGAGTTAAAGCATAACTAAACCCCAAAACAAAAATGTAATATTTTGCAGCCTAAAAGTCCTTAGAAGTGGTGACTGCATTAGTTTTCTTTGTTCAGTTTTTTCCCTTTATTCTATCTCATCCTACCCTCTTTCCTTTTGTTTCTTACCTAGTAATCCTGCAAATAACACACTCCCTGTCTCTTTATAGGTATACTCACTATTCTACTGTATCTACTGTATTGGAGCAGCCACGGTTGTCCCATGGGCTGGATTTAAAACATGTCTGCCTGTCTTTTCATGTGGTTGAATGATGGGATTAGTAATTTACAAAAAAAGGATACAGGTCACCTGACAGGAAGTGACCACGTTTTTTGCAAGATCAACCAGACTGCTGGTTAGAAGCTAAACAGTGAGAACCTTGAGTGGAGAGTGAACAAGTTTTGCTTTTTGACTGCGGGTGATTGCTGGGTTGCACTTTTAGGTTCTTTTTGGAGCTTTTCCTTGTAGCTTTTTAACACTCTTTTCTGACACTTTTTGAACAGCTTTTTTTTTTTCTTTGCTTCCTTCAGCCTACTAATTAAGGGGAGTGGTTAATTGGTCACAGGTGCTTGAGGCCTATATAACCTTCTATAGAACTCATTGTGAGCCTGCTCATCTTTGAGCTTGCTGGAACTTAGACCAAGTGGAACTGGATTAGGTGGTGAGTTTAAAACCAGAGTTTATAACACGGGTCATAGTACCTGTGTAGTTTGAGTACCTGAGTGTTGTCTAAGTAGTGTGTGTGGATCGTTAGTACTTGTGTATTGTGTACTGTATACTTGTGTATTGTGAGTGCACGTAGGTCTGCGAGTGCACGTAGGTCGTTGAGTACCTGTGTATTGTCTTGTTGAGTACCTGTGTGTTGTTTTGTTGAGTACCTGTGTATTGTCTTGTTGATTAGTGTCAGGAAGGTAGTTGTTAGGTAATTTGGACAGGTTATAATCCCCAATCCTCATTAAATTAATAGGTACGATGCCCGGAGGGTGTGGAGAGGCGACTCGTACATCTTGTGGCATGTATGCATTCCTTGATCGTCCGATCGAGGGTGAATGCTGCTGTGCAAAATGTAAGCACATTGTTTCCCTGGAAGCCCAGGTTCTGAATCTGGGGAAGCAACTGCCACCACAGAGAAGTCCCTCCATACTAAAGGAGAGCCAGGAACATACACAGCAGATGGTGGCAGGGGCCAGCACAGAGGCGGGTGGAGACAAAGAGGTGCAGGCACTAGGAAAGAGTAGATGGGTGACAGTCAGGAAGGGTAGAGGGGGAAGTGCCAGGGAGGCTGATCCAGGGCTGGAGCATCCCAATAAGTACGCTCCATTGAGTGACATTGGTGAAAACAGTCAGGGACCAGCACTGCTGGAGCTGAGGGACTCTCCTAGCTGCCGGGGGAAGAACTACTCCAGTGAGAGTGGGGGGGAAGCAAAGGGAAAGGAAAGACAGATTTGGGTGGTAGGGGACTCAATTCTTAGAAGGACAGAGAGGTCAGAGGCAGATGGAGTGTCCTAAGGAACGGTTTTAGGGACTTGGGAACTAAATTGAGGAAAAGGACCTCCAAGGTAGTATTCTCAGGAATACTACCGGTACATCGAGCCACACCAGAAAGGCAGAGGGAGATTAGGGAAGTAAACAAGTGGCTGAGGAGCTGATGCAGTAAGGAGGGGTTTGGGTTCTTGAAGGACTGGGCCAACTTCTCAGTCGATAACCAGTACTATAGAAGGGATGGACTGCACCTAAATGAGGAAGGTGCAGATCAGCTGGGAAAGAAGATGTCCAAAAAGTTAGAGGGGGTTTTAAACTAGGCGACAGGGGGGGGGAGTCCAGAGGTAGAGATAGCGCGGAACATATTCCAGAGGGTAGTATTGGGGGCATTAGTGATAGGTTGACCAAAGCACATAAACCCAAGGTAAGCATAGTAGCAAGTCTCAGTTGCAATCTTGGAACTCCCAATAAGAGGATAAAATGCGACCGTTGTAAACTACGTGGCATGTTCACAAATGCCAGGAGCCTGGCGGACAAGATGGGTGAAGTAGAGATACCGTTGTACGAGGAGGATTTGGATTTTGTTGGAATTTTAGAGACCTGGTTCAACAGCTCCCATGATTGGCTGGCAACCATTCAAGGGTATACCCTTTATTGCAGGGATTGAGAGGGTAAAAAGGGGGAGGGGTATGCCTATATATCAAGAATAATATACAAGTGAATGTGAGAGATGACATCACTAAGGGAGCTAGGGAGGAGGTGGGATCCTTATGGGTAGAGCTCCAAAGGGATAAAGCTAAGGGGAAAAGTATACTGGGAGTATGCTATAGGCCCCCTAACCTGAGGGAGGAAGGGGAGACAGATCTCCTATCACAATTTGGATTAGCAGCAAGGATGGGAAGTGTTATCATAATGGGGGATTTTAATTATCCAGACATAGACTGGGCGGAGGGAACCACGCATTCATCTAAGACTTGCCAGTTCCTAAATGTCTTGCAGGACAATTTTATGGGTCAGATGGTAGATGCACCAACTAGAAATAAAGCGTTACTGGATCTACTGATTACCAACAATACAAACCTGATCATGGATGTGGAAATACAGGGCAATTTAGGTAACAGCGATCACAGGTTAATTGGCTTCAGTATAAATCACACAAATAGGAAACATAAGGGGAATACAAAGACACCGAATTTCAAAAGAGCCAACTTCCCTAAACTACAAACCTTGCTAGAAGGCATAAATTGGGATAAAATCTTAGAAACAAAGAACACAGAGGAGAGATGGGTTTGCTTTAAGAGCATATTAAATAAGGGCATTAGCCAATGCATCCCATTGGGTAATAAATTTAAAAGAGCAAACAAAAGTCCTGGATGGCTTAACTCCAACGTAAAAATGCATATAAAAGCAAAGGAGAAGGCCTTCAAAAAATACAGGGTTGAGGGATCATCATCAGCGAAGGTATTGAATTTATTCTTCTCCTCAGTCTTCACAAGGGAATCAGGGGGCTTCAGTAACCAAAACTGCAGTGTTTATCCTCATGACACATCACAGGAAGCACCTCCATGGTTACCAGAGGACAAAATTAAAATTAGACTTGGGAAACTTAACATTAATAAATCACCCGAACCAGATGGCTTGCACCTGAGAGTACTTAGGGAACTCAGTCAAGTGATTGTCGGACCATTGTTCCTAATTTTTACTGAGAGTCTACTGACTGGAATGGTACCAGCTGATTGGAGAAAAGCCAATGTAGCACCAATATTTAAAAAGGGCCCAAAATACATCCCTGGGAATTACAGACCAGTTAGCCTAACATCAATAGTATGTACAAAAACATATTTGGGGGGCACACCCTAAAATGCGTTTAAAGAAGGTGCTGCTATAAGACCGACAAACAGTACAAAACAGATTACAGCGCACACATTCAAGAATGACATTTATCCTGAAAGGCTAGTTATAAATACCTGAACATATTCAAAAAAATATGGGGGTTTGGTCACACTATATGGTCATATAGTGCTAAGCCCACTTACTGTGACAAAGTACCCAGAATTAGTGGGTCCTACCCTAGGAATAGAATGAAAGATCCTGCGTCTCAACCATGGGAGCCAAACTCCTCTATGTGGGAGAACTGAAGGGATTCCTCCTATGCACTGGTGACCACTAATACGGGTACTTTGTCGCAGTAAGTGGGCTTAGCACTATATGACCATATAGTGTGACCAAACCTGCGTATTTTTTTTAATATGTTCAGGTGTTTTTAACTAGCCTTGCAGGATAAATGTCATTCTTGAATGTGTGCTCTGTAATCTGTTCTTTATCAATAGTATATAAACTCTTGGAGGGGATGATAAGGGACTATATACAAGATTTTAGTAATGAGAATGGTATCATTAGCAGTAATCAGCATGGATTCATAAAGAATCGTTCTTGCCAAACCAATCTATTAACCTTCTATGAGGAGGTGAGTTGCCATCTAGATAAAGGAAGGCCCGTAGACGTACTGTATCTGGATTTTGCAAAAGCATAACCTTTAACCTTTTACTGTACAAAATGAGGTCTGTTGGCATGGACCATAGGGTGAATTCCGACCGTGTGTGGACAATTCCAACGCACAAAGTGCCATGCTCAGAATAAATTCCGAGACGGAACTGCTCGGTCTGGTAAAATTAGCGTTCGTAATGGATATAGCACTTTCGTCACGCTGCAATGTTTTAAATTGTTTAATGCAGCGCACTCTCTTCTTCTTTATAATGCTAGAAGAATTAAGTTGTTTTGCTGCTCATATTCACACAGAGTTCTCAAAAACTTCTTTCTTTATTATTTCTCGTGATTTCATGAATATAATATTTTTATTTGTCACATCTCTCGAAAAGAATTACATTTTTTGATGTTTTTAGAATTTTATTTTTTATTTATTTATTTTTTTTTAAATCCTGATCTCCTGTTACCACAAGACGATTATTATGTTGTATTATTTAATCTCAAGGAGGTTGCTTGGTGTTGGTGTCTCTTGTTAATTTCGCATTGAAATATACCTGCCTACTCACAAACAAACTGTCCTTTTTGAAGGAAAACACACATAGGTGAGTATTATAAAACAAACCAAAAATTTATTAAGGGGTCATAACCAAAGAAAGAGGGAGGCAACGCTGGAGAAACAGCAGAAATTGGTGAAGCCTTTGGCCCCCAGGGCACACATCAACTATTTTACTGCAAAATTGGTGGCCTGAGGAGTCCATATATAAGGGAGTACAATCTGGTCCAGAAGTCCAAGAGATCATGAACAGCAGCAGATGACATACATGTCCCCAGGCTGTGGTCATACAAGAGCCTGCATCTTTTGTCAGACCAGACTGAACCCAGGCCATCACTTTCTTGTCTTCCTTCTACTCTTCCTTCCACTCTGTGTCTGTGGTGTTGGAGTTGTGGCAGGAGGAGGAGGAAGATGCAACTCACACAGGTGGGTATTGGGTGTGATTTCGCACCTCACCCCCTTAGTTAATGTTTTATAAAGGATGTCCTCACACATGAGGCGTTGGCCCTCCTGCATGTCCTGCAGTTTGGTGGCAGCCATGCAAGCAAAGGCCTCTTCACGAGTGGGGGTGGCTCTGAGGGACGCAGAAGCCTCCTGAATCAGCCTGAGTGCTGAATCCTCCACATTACTCCTCTTCCTGGGTCTTTTGTTCGGAAGGCGGAGGGGAGGGACCTGGAATTTTGTGAGGCTCCTACTGGGCCCAGCCACCTCCTGGCTGACACTAACTCCCGCCTCCTCCTGGCTGCCACATTCCACAGCCTCCTCCTGTGTGACACATTCCACAGCCTCCTCCTGGCTGAGGTCTTCCTGTGTATGAAAAAGGGACATAGCTTTAGTTTTTTCTTCATCAATCACACACAATTTTCAGCTCATGACTGTTGCAAATTGAATGTTAACAAATAAAAAAGACTATCATTCTGAGCCCAGCATTTTTCTTTCTTGTCCCAATTATTTTTGCCCACTACTGTCTATTGATATGTAAAACACTTTATTAAATCAGCAATTAGTGATCTATAATAACATCTAGTAAACATCATTTATTTATTGACCAGAAATCTGTACAAGAATGCTATACCTGGCTCAAGCTTTGCTCCTCCACTTCTTCCTGGCTGGAAGTCCCAGGTTGGACATCTGAAGCCTCAGATGGGGGTGGAAGATAGGGTGGAAGGAAGGGTTGAGAGGGATTCTCTGACTTCAGTCTGGTCTGAAAGAAATCGCAGTCTCTCATAGTACCACAGCCTGGGGACATAAATGTCATCTGCTGCAGCTCATGATTTCTGGGAATCCTGGACCTTCTTGCGCTCCCTAAGATAAGTGCTCCTTAGGCCACCAATTTTGGCCGAATAGGGGATGGTTGCTGTGGGGACCACCGGCTTCTCCAACTCCAGCAGTTTCTCTAGTGCTGCCTGCCTCTTTTGTTTATGATTATAATGTGGGTGTTTCACCTGCCACAGACAGGGCAGCTCCCTGTACTTGTCTATAAATAGGGGGAGACAGTTGTGGTCATTGAAGCCATCCATTTTTATCTGCAATACATAAGACAAACCCTAATGTCAGACTAAAGTCTCCTAATCTTGTCCCAATATAGGCCTCAATCTATAAGCTGTATAGGCCCAATTTTAAATGTTACCTTCGTTATTACGATCGGCGCTTCCGATACTCCTTCCTCCGCTCACAGATCGTACGTACGACGCACGCGTGTTATGCTTTATATATACTGCGCATGCGTGAAACTCCGTCAGCCCCTGACGTTCTTTCTAGTCAATTCCCCACCCCTTCTCGTTCGGCGCGGTGGGGAAGAGCACATGGCGGAGACACAACAGGTGCGTGCTAATAGCAGCAAAGAGGAGGAGGAGAAAAGCCCGGAGCCAGAAACGTCACAATCCTGGAAGAGATTTAAGGCATCAAATATGGCCTTTGTTGAGATGGTGGAGATGGTGGACATATTGAAGAGGACCGACTATGATGGGAAGTATGGACCTTACCCAAACCCAAATGTCAGAAAGGCCAAGATCATGGCGAAAGTTGTGAAGAGTCTGCACCGGAATTTTGGGGTACGACAATCTAAGGATCAACTGAGGAAGCGGTGGTCGGACCTCAAATTAAGGGAGCACGATCAGTATAGAAGGATCAGGAGAGTGCTGCAAAAAAGTAAGTGGTTGTCCTGTGCTCCTATTCTTTATTTCTATTATGTTCGTGCTGCTACATGTGTTTTTCTTTACTGTTGTACAGTTTAAAATGGCAACTTTCATGTTCATGGACACATTATTCGTTCGTAGGAAACATTGTTTGTTCGGCCAATAAAACACCATGTTTTGTCCAGATGCAGTTCAATACATTTTTTTCTGGCCTACTTCTCTTATAATAAGTTTGTTGTCTAGATGGGTTAGTAACTAGAATGAAATGCAAACTAGATTCTGTGTAAGAAGAGGACACTCAGCAGCTGTTTACACATCTGGACGCTGGAGCACTAGTGTGGGACACAAGAATACCCTTTTTATTAGGGGACCCACACAGGTGCTCCAGTGTATACTATAGGGGTGACTCCATCTGTGAAGCTTGTACAAAACAGGTAAGTATTCAAGCTTGACAAAGGAGAAAAATATTTCTTCATCATGCAACTCTGCCAAAAGAGACAATTGTACCCCACTTTCAAGCAATGTTTCATATTCCTATTTCTGCCATCAAATATCTGTGCTAAGTATACCTATTTTTTTTAGCATAGGGGAGAAAAGACTCGGAGGACACCACTCATCAGAGGAGACCACAGACCCCCCACCTCAGGAAGAAGGGGAAATCCCCCAAACCCAACCAGAGGGGGAGGAGGGATACGTTGTGGAAATTGTCACCACAACAGGTGAGTGTCTGCGACCACAGCTTCGGGTAAGAGATGGATACCTGCATATTTATAATACATGTTTTTTTTTTTATATATTTTAGGTGATCGTGATTTTGTGGAAGAGGAATGTCACTTCACCAGTGAAAGTGCCCAGATCCTCATCGGGGAGATAATGGGTTGTAATAGGGATTTGGAAAACATCAAGCAAAACATCAATGATGTTCAAAACAAAATGAAGAACATTGTTGATGTTTTAGGGAGAATTTAAATCACCCAGAAATCCCTAAATTAGTGCAGCTTTATTATTGTTAAATTTATGACAATTTTTTGACATATTATAGAAAAGCCAAATTTTAAAGATGCAAACAGTGTGTCAAAATGTGCTATCTGCCATCACGGGAGATCAATGTACGCGTTTTGTGGGTGCAACCCCTTCCTCAATAATAAAGTAGCTGAGAGGAAGGGCTTGCACCCACAAAACACGTCCATTGATCCCCCATGATGGCAGCTAGCACATGTTGACATTAGGCAATTTGTGTGCATCTTCAAAATTTGGCTTTTCCAGGGGTGACTTCACCCCAACTGCTGAACGCAATATCAAACACAGTTTATAAATACTCATGTCTGATATTGCCTTCACTTTCTGTAAAAGTTGAACTTTGTAAGTTCCAGAGTTGTGTATTTTTTTAGGGTTTTAAACATGCCTGTTTTACCTTAAAAGGCAATTTCTAAATATTTTAATGTGACCCAAAAAATTGTTATACAACATATTTTTTTGTTCAAAAAACCTTTTAGAAATGCACATGTGATTGTGCTTTGATTAACCACTTGAATACCAGGCACTTAGACACTGCCCAGACCAATTTTCAGCTTTCAGCGCTGTCGCAATTTGAATGACAATTGCGCGGTCATGCTACACTGTACCCAAACAAATTTTTTATCATTTTGTTCCCACAAATAGAGCTTTCTTTTGGTGGTATTTGATCACCTCTGCGGTTTTTATTTTTTGCGCAACAAATTAAAAAAGACCGAAAATTAAAAAAAAAAAACAAGTTTTTCTTTGTTTCTGTTAAAATTTTTTGTAAATAAGTACGTTTTCTTCTTCAATGACAGGCACTGATGGGCACTGATACGGCGGCACTGATGGGCACCAATGAGGTGGCACTGATGAGGTGGCACTGATGGGCACTGATGATGGGCACTGATAGGCACTGATAGGTGGGACTGATGGGCACTAATAGGTGGCACTGGTATGCAGCACTGATGGGCACTCATAGGTGGCACCAATGGGCACTCATAGGCGGCACTGATGGGCACTCGTAGGTGGTATTGATTGGTACATATGGGTGGCACTGATGGGTACTTATGGTTGGCACTGATAGGTGCCACTGATGGGCACTGATAGGTGGGCACTGATGGGAACAGATGGGCACTGACAGGTGGCACCGATGGGCAATGACAGGTGGCACTGATGACACTGATTGGTGGCACTGATAAAATTTATTGGTGGCATTGCTGCGCATAACTAAAACATAACGGTGCCAATCAGTGCCCATTTGTGGGCACTGATTGGCACAGATTGGGCACATTGGGCACATGTGGATGGCCATGGGGTACATACCTGGCCATCCACATGTTGCTCCTTCCCTGGTGGTCCTAGTGGCGATCCCTGGTGGTCCAGTGTGGTGATCTGAGGGTGGGCTGCACTCATAAACAATCAGCGCAGACCCCCCTGTCAGGAGAGCCGCTGATCGGCTCTCCTCTACTCGCGTCTGTCAGATGCGAGTGAGCAAAAGCCGATCAACAGCTCTTCCTATTGACATCGTGATCAGCCGAGGCTCTTTACCAAGATCGGTGGAGCGGTGTGTCAGGCTGACACACCGCTCCACCGATCGCCGTGATGCGCGCCCCCACGGCATGTTATCCTGCTGGACTTCATATGACACCCAGTCAGGATAACGGAACCACTTCCCGGACGTCAATCCGCTATAGGGCGGGCGGGAAGTGGTTAAAAAGATTGATACACAACAATGTGTGGCTTCTTCTTTCAATGCTCAAAAGCATTTTTTGGAGTAAAGTTGGTGTTTTCAGTGGCAATGGGAGTTATTTACTAAAGGCAAATCCACTTTGCACTACAAGTGCCATTTCAGTGCAGTCTCAAAAGCACTTGTAGTGCAAAGTGTATTTTCCTTTAGTAAATAAAACACCCAATAGTGCTTTCTAATTTTACACAATCACGCCATTTTCAGGACTCCACAAAATTTAGGGCATGTGTTGAAAATTATTATTATTTTTGTCAGTAATGCATTAAATACATTCACAAAAAAACAAGGTGTGTGTGTAGCAGACCCACAACACAATAATTATTAGTTAGCCGAAGAAGAGATTGTCACCTCATGTGTAAACGAAATGTCGTTTGCACTGTTGAAGAAAAAGGCCAAAAAATTAGACCATTAATAAAAGATAACCGAGGAGACAGCTAAAAGAAAGCCAAGCAGGAAATCAAAGCAAATATTTGTTCAGTTTAAAATATATTTTTATTTAAAAAATGTCTCAGACATTGTCTGGCATATCGATGGCCCCCCTACCCGCAAAGTATTCCATGTATCTTATACGGACCTCGCGGGCACTCTGGGGGGGCAAGCCAGGACGGCCAACTTCAGGTGCCGTCAGGTTTGGTTCATTAATATTAATTCCAGCCTCAGGCCCAACTGAGCTAGCATAGTTCCAAGAATTTCTCCTTAAAAAGTTGTGGAGAACACAGCAAGCCAGGATGATGTGATTGAGTTTATATTCCGCCATGTGTATCGGTGTAAGAAATAGGTGGAACCGGCTGGCCATTATTCCAAACGTGTTCTCCACCACTCTTCTGGCTCTGGCCAGCCGGTAATTGAAAACCCTCTGGTCTGGGGTGAGGGTCCTCATAGGGAATGGTCGCATAAGACGGTCCCCCAGCGCAAACGCTTCATCCGCAACGAAGACGAATGGGAGTCCTTCCGCATTGTCTTCTGGAGGTGGCAAGCCCAAGCTGCCATTCTGGAGACGCCTGTAGAACTTCGTTTGGGCGATGACTCCACCATCTGACATCCAGCCATTCTCCCCACGTCCACATACAGGAACTCGTAAGTAGCCGACACCACCGCCAACATCACAATACTATTGAACCCCTTGTAGTTGTAATAGTATGACCCCGAGTTGGGTGGTGGGACTATGTGGACGTGTTTCCCATCAATTGCCAATACGCAGTTAGGAATGTCCCACCGCTGGGCAAAGTGGGAGGCCACAGTCTGTCATTCCTGTGGGTTGGAAAGAAACTGTGGAGTCAAACAAGAACCAAAAATTAATCATTTTGCACATAAACATTGAAAGCAGATTAGACACAAACATTCTTGGCCAACATCAGTATAACATTTATTTTAGGGAATATTTAAAGACAAAGGTATAAGGTCCACCTATCAGATTCTTCCTCCCCCCCTCTCATGGGCCATTGTAAAAATTTTAGGGGGGGGGAGATGTTTTGGACAGGTAACCCTCTCCACTTCATTGAGAGATGAATGCCTAAATATGTGTGTTACTTTGGCTAGCCCCTCCTTACTTTACACTATTGGCAGCCCACTGGACAGGTAAGAAGTGTCATAATACAAAGGTATAAATACACACTGTACACATTTTAGCACATTTTTACATTCTGATATTACCTATCAAGATAATAACAGGATACAAAAACTTTAAACAGTACCATTTGAAAGTATTCAGGCAGGCCCTTGCACTACATGCTTTGGGGAATTCATCCATGAATCTGACCACAAAAGAGGTAGGTATAGTGTGTATGGGTTTGGCAAAATCAGCAGATAGAGGATTGGTATCAGCTGAGTTAGCAGTTGGGGGGGGGGGTGGGACCTAAAAAAAGCCTCTGGCACTCTGCCTGAATTTAAAGCACAAATAACATTTATACACATTTTAGGGGGTGTTTGGGGTAAAGCACTACTATGGAGCTGACAAAATACATTGTTAAGTGACTATGCGAGGTGGATATAGGCCCAGGAGAGCATGCTGGGGAGGTAAGTGAAGGCAAATATGTATGAAGGACAAAAAAAAAAAAAATTCCAGCATGCATGAGGACAAAGGGGACATTCACAGCATATTACAATCATGGTAATTAGGGAATAAGGAAAGAAATACATTACATTAGCAAACATTAAATACAATAAAATGTGATGTTAAAGGATAAAAATCTTACCTTAATATATTCCTTCTGCAGGACCTGGATGATGGCAGAACAGGTCTCTGGGATAATGATCCCCAGAGCCTGGGGGGAGATGTCTCTCCAGAACTTGAGGTTCTGCAGGCTTCTCCCCATCGCCAAGTACCACAGGGTGGTGACTAGCCTCTGCTCCAGAGTGATGGCTTGCCTCATGCAGATATCCTGCCTGCTGATATAAGGGGTCAGCAAAGCCAACAAACGGTGAAATACGGGGTCCGTCATCTGGAGAAGGTTCCTGAAATCGTAAGGATTATTCTCACGGATCTCACGGAGCAAAGGCATGTGACAGAATTGGTCACGCTGGAGCAACCAATTCTTGGTCCATGAACTCCTCCTCACCCTGTTCATGGACTGGGCTTGTGTCAAAGTAAGAACCCCAACACCAAGCCCCCGCACAGCACGAACTCTACGATGAGTACATACACGCAACATGGCTAGAAAACGGTCAGCTGGTCACAACGAAGTAACAGAATGCACTGAAGAACAGCAAGGCCTGTGAAGAGCGACCTGAAAATCAGTAACGAACGGACAAGAACACAATGACAAATCAATGGGAACTCGCTGCACGCACTGAAGACCAGATACAAACCCACAAGCACAAACTGAACAGCAGAAATATGATCTGAAAACCACGCGTCTGAAAAAGCGCGAATCGTCTCTCACCAAACTTTTACTAACACGAGATTAGCAAAAGGAGCCCAAAGGGTGCCACGCTAGGTATTGAACTGCCCTTTTATAGTCTCGTCGTACGTGGTGTACGTCACCACGTTCTTGACGTTCGGAAATTCCGACAACTTTGTGTGACCGTGTGTATGCAAGACAAGTTTGAGCCAACATCCGTCGGAAAAAAATCTATGGATTTTGTTGTTGGAATGTCCGATCAATGTCCGACCGTGTGTACAGGCATAACTCTCCCGTTCTACAAGACTTTGGTCCGGTCGCACCTAGAGTATGCTGTCCAGTTCTGGGCACCAGTCCTCAGGAAGGATGTACTGGAAATGGAGCGAGTACAAAGAAGGGCAACAAAGCTAATAAAGGGTCTGGAGGATATTATTTATGAGGAAAGGTTGCGAGCACTGAACTTATTCTCTCTGGAGAAGAGACGCTTGAGAGGGGATATGATTTCAATTTACAAAGACCATACTGGTGACCCCACAATAGGTCACGTGTCAGTGATGCAACGCGTGGGAGGAGCTTAGGACGTTCAGTGCTGCAATACACCTGAAGGTTAACAGCAGCTGTTTCTCTATGGGAAACCTGGTCCACAGCGGCTGACTGCAATCTGCATATTTGAATGCTTCTAATAGACCGGGAGTTTGTGAGTGTATCTCTTGTCTTGTTTTGCTTGTGTACTATCTAGTAAGTTCACTGCACAATGATCTATTTTTTCTTTGCTTGCTTTGCATAAAACCTTTATCCTGAGAGCCGAATCACCAGCAGTATTATGGCTAAAGTGGGATGCAAGAAAAACTAAATATCCTGATACAAACGATCTAACCCAGTGAGTCAATCAATTTGGATTAAGGGAAGGAACTGTTTAATTATTTTTACTTTCCCCTACTATTTATCTCTGCCTGGACATTGTACTCAGAGTGTCATTATTATTTTATTTATATTCGCCGTCACATCACCAATTTGAAGATTTATTTTGGCAATTTTAACGCATGTATTAGCACCATAATTATTTATCTATTTTATTCACATGTATGCATTTTTTATTCCTGGATTTAAGCTTAGTCACAGCAGCATATTGTGCACTATTTATTTAAAGCGCATCAATTTTATACTTAGTACTATTTGTTTGGTTATCTGATCACCCTATATTGATAGCAGCTTTAATTTACTGATTTTATCATAGCACTAACTATATTGGTATATATATATTTTTAAGCACAATTTATTTATATCACACATATCTATCCACATCAGCGCTTGGTTTTTATTCATTTTTTTAGCACCCTGCACATTAACGGTTCGAATCTTGTCTGGTTCCTGCTGAACCAGCTGAGATTCGAACTGTGTATGGCCAGCCTAGGATTAAAATACGTGTAAAGGTACTTTTTAGTACAAGGTTTGTGGTTCCTGCTCTTAGACAGCATTTTATATAGGATGGAACACATTTAATGCCTAAGTTTAGTCAAAATTAGAAGAAAAAAAAAATCAGCACAAGGGGCATTAGTTAATAATAATCCAATGTGTCCCTTGTGCTGCTGGCTCCTGCGTTCCTTCAAATCTTCATCCTCTGACACCCCCTACCCCTGCTGCCATAACCTTCTGGTGAAGTGGGGTTGATAGAGTTGAGGATCCTGTGATAGGCACTCATCACTTTACACCCACCCCCTCTAAATATGTGTAGCACGATCCCCTAAGGGACTGCTTGGAATTACCTGCTCATCTTCACTGCCATGACCTGATGAACATTTCAACCCACCTGACACTTTGGGTTTCCGACATCCTTGCACCACCTTGAAGTAATAAATCAGACAACTCTGTGTATTTACTTTCTGATAATATTTACTAGAACAGATTAAAATGGATGTTGTCACAAAGAGGAGGTACTAGATCTGATGAGTCTTAGACAACAGCGCTGACTCAGCAAAGGAATCCCCCCAGATAACACAAGGCAAGATATTATCAAGTAAAACAGTATATTATATACACTTCCTCAATAAAGTACTGCTAGCACCTGTAAGGATAAGTACAGCTAACTGATTATACTGACAAATTCTGAAAAAGGGAAACCTTCGCCAACCTATTAACTGTTACCTTAATGAGGGGTCTGACTTAAAGGTAAATGGTATAAGGGCCCTTTATAGCAGTGATGAGAGTAATGTCCCCGTCGCAGATCTGATGGTCTTCACCGGCATGTAGGCGCCTACTAGCTTTGATCCAATAAGATGTAGTAGCAAGCAGTAGGTTTTCTTGTAAAGAGGAAAACTAAAGATGTCTATGCACAGTGTTAAAAGTAAGTTCAGTAAAGTATTCCTAGGGTGGAGATGTCTGTGCAAAGTGTCCCAGTAAAACCGTGATAAAGGACTTGTAAAGGTTGGGCGATTGCCCTTTCACCAAAGACCAGGCCGATACGATGTCTTCCGGACAATAGCTTAGGTAGCGTAATTCGTGCAGCGGATCTGCCGTATCGTTCTCGCAATGTGAAGATCCGTACACAGGTTGGCAGGTGACCGGAGTGGTGCTGGATGGATGTCAGATGAACAGCAAACCCAGCTAGGCCCCTCTCATCCGGGTTGGAATGTGATATAATCGTGTGGTAGGCCGCGACCACTCTCTCCATGCACGGAGAGGTCCATTTTCACGGCAGGCTCAGAAGGAAGAGAGTTCCATGTGGGCTTTTGCTTTTTTTTATAGCTACTCCCAGCAATCTCCCTGATGGTAGCAAAGATCCCTGGGATATGTAGTCCGGATGCATAATCATGCAAAGCAATTGTCAGTCTGAGGAACTACTCATCTCACAATCCCTTTCGTTTGGCTCACAAATGTGATGTCAGTTGATAACACTGGGCACTAGAGGGACATGCGATGCATGGAAAGGATCACTATACTTTGCAGTTGTAGTCCATATTACTACATATCGATGCCCTACTACAGTTTCTATGACTGAAATGTGATCTATGAATGGAGGGGGGCAGACCTTTCAATCATTCACCTGCCCCCATTCATAGGTAATTTTTCATTCTTAGAATTAAATGTTAAGGTATAGGATAAGATTGGGGACTAACATGGGTTTAAGATAAACCCTTGCGTATTTGCAATTTGTAAACCCAACAAACTAATACAGTAATTCACTAACATAGAGACTATTATATACTTCCTGGACTTTGAACTTAGGCCAGCTGGAAGAGCCAATAACGGATTTTTTTAAATGTTTGTGTTCCCAGCAGCTATATTGCCAATGTGCTTTAGCTGCATTAGGGAAAGCATAAGAAGTGCTACTGATAAAGTGCATAAACTATATCTTGGAGAATTTGGGCATGGGGGAGGTCGGAGTTTTTACTTTTTTTCATCCTTTGTTAATCCTGCTGATGTACTGCAGTCTCTTTACAGTTTGTGCCTGTTCACTTGCACTGCATTGAAAACAGGCCGTATGTATTGTTTCAAATGTCATATTTTCTAATTTAGGTTGGCTAACAATCTTTTTTTTCATAGGCTTTTTTAAGTGAATGTTAATCTTCTGTAGTGCAGGTCTGATTTGTTTTATTAAAAGCCAGCTTTTTACTTACAAATGCCCCCTGCTGTATTGAAGGCCCTCTCGGACATTACACATATTGGGTCACCAAAAGCTAGCATATTCTTGACATCAAGTTGTTCATGGATATAATCTCTTGTAAGCATATTAGGTACAGCCTTGCTGTCCCTGCCCATGTTTGCTTGACCAGGGCAGGGTCAGCAGAAAAAAAAAGTAGAAGTAAAAAAATAGATAAAATAACACAAATTTGAAAAAAAAAATACAAATAAAAAAAAAAAAAATATATAAATCTATATATAATGTTTAAAAACATAATAATGGTGGGTGGGAAAATGTAGCTTCCCCTGTTCTTTCCCCTGTGAATCAGGTTCTCTCTGTATTTAATTAACAGCCTTTTTAAACCCATTAGAGACATTTCTATCCCCACGGTCACCTAGGAACCCATATAAGCCCTCCAGCGGATCCGCCCTTAGAATATTTCTGGAATGAAGACTGCTTTGCCTTCCAGTTCCTCGTGAATTCACGTCCAGTCCTGTAACTACGTGCATCCTTAGCATGTTCTGAGTTCTACCTCCTGGGTTGAGCCCGCTTCTGGTTTAGCGGGCAACGGTCCTGAGGGAGGAACCCTGACTTAACCCCCATAACCCGAGCTATGGCACTATCCAACTTGTTTCCGAACAGCGAGGAGCCCTCAAATGGAATCCGACACCGCACCTGCTTGGAGGCAGGATCAGCTAACCACGGCCAGAGCCACAGGGCGCACTTGGCAGTGATAGAGGAGAGCATAACCCGGGCCACCAGGCAGATAATATCAATGGAAGCCTCCCCCAGAAATGCCGACACCAGCCTCAGTTCCTGAATGGCCGAATTCCTGGCCACCTCTTCTGAGACACTCTTCAGAGTCTCGTCCACATTACCCGTCCAGATTTCCATTGCTTTGGACATTGCGGTTAGGGCTAGAGTGGGCTTACGAGCCATGCCTGCCATTGATTAGATTCGCTTAAGATATTGGTCCACCTTTCCAGACCATCCTTAAAGAACACTGTGTCTTCCAGTGGAAGGGTTACATGCTTCACTAGCCTCATCACGGCTGCATCCACTAGAGGTGCTGACTCCAGGTGTTTAACTTCTTCATCCTTGAGGGCTGGTTCCCACTTGTGCGATGTCCAACATCGAATGTGATTGGCACCGTACTGCAGCGCAAATCACACGCGATCTCTGTGGCATGTGATTTTAGCCATACATATAGTATGGCTGAATTTGCATTGCATTCGGACCAAACTCGCACAGGACCCTTCTTTTGGTCCGCAGCAGAATCTGATCACATGGGTGTTTACACCTATGCAATACAAATCCTGTCTGAATTTGCAGTTCGCACTGCGATATGCAAACTGATTTGGGTTTGTCATTAAATTTCAATTGACACTCCCAGCAGGTTGCATAGGACAGTGTGAACTGCCGTTGGCAAACATGCAGTAGATTTGTAGGGTTCCTGCATCGCTGCATTGTGAACTGAGCCTGAAGGGATATAGTTTAGCCATTTTAGATAGCATGGAGTTTTTCTTCTCTACTTTGCCCCACTCATCCATGATGACTTCCCCCAATTCTCCCAGAAACAGAAAATTCAGGTGTTCTTTTTTCAGTTGCTTGAAAAAATTTCTCTGCTTAGGGGGGATACCACCAGTTCCTCCCAGTTTAAGGCTTCTCTCGCTAAACTTATCAGTGGGAGAGACTTGAGCAAAGTTGAAGCCCATACAGCAGTGACGCTCAAAATTTTTGGGGGGTACAAACAAACTGAAAAATTCTGAAAAAAAACCCCATCAATTGCAGCCTCACAGTACCATCAAACGCAGCCACTGTGCCCATTAATTGCCACCACTGTGCCATCAAACACAGCCACTGTGCCATCAAACACAGCCACTGTGCCCCATCAAATACAGCTGGAAAGCATGGTGGCTCTGCGGAGGGACTGCGAATGTGGCTGGTTCCCATCTCCTTTAGGGATTCCATCGAATGCAGCCACTGTGCAGCATTGAATGCAGCCATTGTGCCCATCATATGCAGCCACTGTGCCCACCAAATGCAGCCTCACTGTGCTCCATCAAATGCAGCCTCACTGTGCCCCATCAAATGCAGCCTCACTGTGCCCCATCAAAAGCAGCCACTGTGCCATATCAAATGCTGCCAGTGTGTCCCCCACCCATCGTCTGTACGTCGGTGGCGGTGGGACAGCTCCTCGATGTCTTCTCCCATCCTCTGCTATGATTGGATGCCTGATAGGCCTCCAATCACAGCGCCTGCCGTTTCAGCCAATCAGGTGACGGGTAACAGATCCGTGCACCTGATTGGTGGAGAGGCGGTTTAGTGTTAGGAAAGCGAATATTTATTTG
Organism: Aquarana catesbeiana; assembly: GCF_042186555.1. NCBI lineage: Eukaryota > Metazoa > Chordata > Amphibia > Anura > Ranidae > Aquarana > Aquarana catesbeiana. The sequence goes on from NC_133327.1 coordinate 192,955,896, forward strand.
CTTTTCTAACACAGCTGAGTGACCTGCGAGCGCCCAGCATGGTGCTCGCAGGTCACCTTTTTTGACGCCTATTAGAGCCTATGGCTCTAATCAGGTGCTTAAAAAAAAACCCTGCCACTGTAATTCAGGCACCGGGGGCCGGGCGCCTGAACAGGGGGTGACAGCGGCGGCCACAGATAGATTCATGCAATGCATGAATCTATCTATTGGTGCTACAGGGGTGGCTGGAGAGAGGGGGTGGTGCCTGTGTGCCCTTATAAACGCACCGCCGGTGCCACACAGGGATCTTCCGCCTCTGACTCACTGTCAGAGACCGCGACTGTTGGGTCGCTTGGTTGCGAAGACTCTGAGTATCTCTTGCTGGAAAGCATGGTGGCTCTGCGGAGGGACTGCGAATGTGGCTGGTTCCCATCTCCTTTAGGGATTCCTTAAGAACCCACCTAACCAGGGACTCCATCTGTTGGTCCGCACCCCCTCTCTCGCCCGCTGCCTGAATGTAGCAAAGATCACAGACCTGGGTGAGGGGCCCGAGTCTTTACTGTGGCGCTTTGATCTAGAAAGTGACCTGTGGCACCTGGATCTGGAAGAGGAACGCCGGTGCTGCGATTTTGGAGGATCACCTTTTTTGCATGCGCTGAGGATCAGACTTAGAAGGGCTGTAGAAAAAAATGAAGAGAAGAAGGAAGACCACAAAAGACAAAAAGTACACCATGATGCTCTGCCCGACCCCCCCCCCAGCAGGCAATACAATAAGGAAGGAAGCTCTCCTTAATATATCTGCTGTGAGAGGGCTGGCCACAGGGAGGTGGTGACGTGTCCATCTTCAGGGGAACTCAGCAAAGGGGAGGAAGCTGCAAGGAAGCAACCAGGTCAACAAGGAAATAGTGGAGTCTACACGTAGCATGGGTGTCCAGCACCTGCCTCTGCCAAAGAATCCTGGAGCCTGGGGAAGTTACCACATAGCCCGCAATCATTCCCGAGGCTGCAGAGCCCTGCAGTCGTTTAAATTTCCCTCCTCCCTGATATCACTGCTGGCGCCTGTGCACATGCGCAATTGGTGCCATCTTGATGGCGTCGTGCCTGCGCGGAGCAGGCCTTGTTTTCGGTGCATAGCCCCACATGGGATCTGTCCAGAATCAAGACGACAGCTTGGAACGCGGAAGCGATCCAGCCGCCATGGCCGGGAACACTAGCACCAGGGAAAAGGGAAGTCAAGGGAGAAAAAGAGATAAAAGAAAAAAAAGATATACAACACAAACACTGTTGCCATGAAAAAATGAAAAGGTACCTCTCACCACTTCCTGCCACGATCACGCCAGGCCCAGGGGAGTGCTGGTCTGGGGCAATTAAGGCCACCCGCTAATAGCTGGGCAATCTGGCCAATTCGACACTTCACCTCCAATGGCCAGGCTTAGCTCTTCATGACGCCTCTTCCACTGCCCACTCCTTACCCTGCTAATAGCTAGAGCTTACTGGAGTATCGCGACCCACCTTTGCCTCCTATGGTCACGGCTTGCCAGGCCTTTTTCATGGACGATTCATTCAAGGTAGGAACTTAAACCATTTAGGTCATTCGGAGGAGGACAAAAAAGGAACATGGCCGCTGGCTCAAAGTAAAAATTTATGGGAGTGGGGTCCTATAGTGTAGGAGAGGAGGCGGGGCTTAACCCATATGTATGCTGCCATGGAGTCTGTCAGATAATGTATTTTATTGAGATTTTATGTGATAGACCAACACAAATTGTGAAGTGGAAAAAAAATAATAAATGGTTTTCCAAATTTTTTACAAATAAATATCTGAAAAGTGCGGCATGCATTTGTATTCAGCCCCCCTGAGTCCATACTTTGTAGAACCACCTTTCGCTGCAATTACAGCTGCAAGTCTTTTTGGCAATTTTCAAGTCTTGTCATAGATTCTCAATTGCATTTAGGTCTAGACTTTGACTGAGCCACTGCAACACATGAATATGTTTTGATCTAAACCATTTCATTGTAGCTCTAGTTGTATGTTTAGGGTCATTTTCCTGCTAGAAGGTGAACCTCCGCCCCAGTCTCAAGTCTTTTGCAGACTCTAACAGGTTTTTTTCTATGATTGCCCTGTATTTGGCTCCATCTTCCCATCAACACTGATCAGCTTCCCTGTCCCTGCTAAAGAAAAGCATCCCTACAACATGATGCTGTCACAACCACCATGTTTCACAGTAGGGATGATGTGTTCAGGGTGATGTGCAGTGTTAGTTTTCAGCCACAGATAGGGGGTCATTTACTAAGATGAATGTGCTGCGCCGGTTCATACCTTAATTGGTACGCCGGATAAATCCTTAATTGAGCGTGTGAACCGGCACACACGTACATCTCGCACTCACTGGAATAGGAAAAACACATCTTCCTATTAAAGCAGCGCGAGAAAAACCGGCATGGGTTCCCCCTCCAGGTGTATACCAGGCCCTTCGTTCTGGTATGGATTTTAAGGGGAACCCCCTATGCCGAAAAAATGGCGGTGGGGGTCCCCCAAAATCCATACCAGACCCTTATCCGAGCACGCAGCCCGGCCAGTCAGGAAAGGGGGTGGGGATGAGCCAGCCCCCACCCTGAACCATACCAGGCTGCATGCCCTCAACATGGGGGATGGGTGCTTTGGGGAAGAGGGGCGCGCTGTGGCCCCCCCACCCCAAAGTACCTTGTCCCCATGTTGATGAGGACAAGGGCCTCTTCCCGACCCTGGCCGTTGGTTGTCGGGGTCTGCGGGTGGGGGGCTTATCAGAATCTGGGAGCCCCCTTTAATAAGGGGGACCCCCAGATCCCGGCCCCCCACCCTACATGAATGAGTATGGGGTACATGGTACCCCTACCCATTCACCTGGGGGGAAAAAGTGTCAAGAAAAAAAACACAATAGACAGGTTTTTAAAGTAATTTATTAGGCAGCTCCAGGCTCCTCCGACTTTGAAGTTAATGGAGAGCGGAGAAGAACTGGACAGCGGGAGAAGACCAGGCCCCTGCTAGCAAAAGAGCGCAAAAGAGCAGAAGATAGCAGAGGAGCCTGGCAGAATAACTGGACACCGGGAGAAGAGGCTGGAGAGCGTGGAAGAGACCCCTGAAGTCGGAAGAAGACCCCCGGAGCTGCCTAATAAATTACTTTAAAAACCTGTCTAGTGTGTTTTTTTTCTTGACACTTTTTTCCCCCCAGGTGAATGGGTAGGGGTACAATGTACCCCATACTCATTCACGTAGGGTGGGGGGCCGGGATCTGGGGTCCCCCCTTATTAAAGGGGGCACCCAGATTCTGATAATCCCCCCGCCCGCAGACCCCGACAACCAACAGCCAGGGTTGTCGGGAAGAGGCCCTTTTCCTCATCAACATGGGGACAAGGTGCTTTGGGGTGGGGGGGCCGCAGCGCGCCCACCTTCCCCAAAGCACCCACCCCCCATGTTGAGGGCATGCGGCCTGGTATGGTTCAGGAGGGGGGGCTCGCTCGCCCCCACCCCCTTTCCTGACTGGCCGGGCTACGTTCTCGGATAAGAGTCTGGTATGGATTCTGAGGGGACCCCACGCCGTTTTTTCGGTGTAGGGGGTTCCCCTTAAAATCCATACCAGACCGAAGGGCCTGGTATACCCCTGGATGTAAAATTTGGCGTGGAGTTCTCCCTCAAGATTCATACCACAGTGCCTGGTATTGGCGGGGATCCAAGTTGGATCCCCGTGCTTGTCGCTCATTGGGAAAGGAAAAAACATTTTTTCCTTTCGGCTCCTTTCACACTGAGGCGCTTTGCAGGCGCTAAGTGCTAAAAATAGTGCCTGCAAAGTGCCCTGAAAGAGCCGCTCAATGCAATCCAATGTGAAAGCCCCGAGGGCTTTCACACTGGTGCGGTACGCTTGCAGGGTGATCTAAAAAGTCCTGCAAGCCGCATCTTTGGAGTGCTGTAGGAAAGGTGTATTTACCGCTTCTAAAGCGCCCCTTCCCATTGAAAACAATGGGGGAGTGCTCCAAACCAGCCTGCAAAGCGCCTTTCGAGTGGTTTTAACCCTGTTTCGACCGCTAGCTGGGTCGAAACAGGGTTAAATATAGCAGTAAAGCGGCGCTATATTTAGCGTCACTGTACTGCCAGCGCCCGCATGCCTCAGTGTGAAAGTAGCCTTCCAGATGAGCGAGCCAGCTCGGCGCTGCTATCTGCAGCTGACACTGCACTGCGATTACCTGCGGTTATGTGCGGATAGCTGCACTAAATTGCTCCTGGATGCAGTCAATTCTATTTTTTCTATCCGCACCAAACCGCATGTAATCAAAACGCAGTGTGTGAATGGGGCCATTGTGTGCGTTTAGCTGCGGTAGAAAATGCAACTAAAAGCAAAATTCTATCCGTCCAAGGGAAAGGGGCCTAAGGATTTGTTTAAGACATGCATATCAGCCTAGTTAACTATTTATGCCCCGGAAGGATTTACCCCCTTCCTGACAGAGCACTTTTTACAATTTGGCACTGCGTCGCTTTAACTGCTAATTGCGCAGTCATGCAATGCTGTACCCAAACGAAATTTGCGTCCTTTTCTTACCACAAATAGAGCTTTCTTTTGATGGTATTTGATCACCTCTGCGGTTTTTATTTTTTGTGCTATAAATGGAAAAAGACCAAAAATTTTGAAAAAAAATGATATTTTCTACTTTTTGTTATAAAAAAATGTATTCGGCCACATGTCTTTGGTAAAAAAAAAGTCAATAAGCGTATATTTATTGGTTTGCGCAAAAGTTATAGCGTCTACAAACTAAATTTTCTGGAATTTACACAGCTTTTAGTTTATGACTGCCTATGTCATTTCTTGAGGTGCTAAAATGGCAGGGCAGTACAACCCCCCCCCCCCAAATGACCCCATTTTGGACAGTAGACACCCCAAGGAAATTGCTGAGAGGCATGTTGAGCCCATTAAATATTAATTTTTTTGTCCCAAGTGATTGAATGATAAAAAAAAAAAAAAATTTACTAAAAGTTGTCACTAAATGATATATTGGTCATTTGGGGGGGGTTTGTGCCACCTGGGCATTCTATGGCCTCCGAAACTGTGATAGGCAGTGAAGAGTGAAATCAAAAATTTACGTCCTTAGAAAGCCTGAAGGCGGTGCTTGGTTTTCAGGGTCCCGTACATGGCTAGGCTCCCAAAAAGTCTCACACATATGGTATCCCCGTACTCAGGAGAAGCAACAGAATGTATTTTAGGGTGTAATTTCACATATTCCCATGACATGTTTGAGCAATATATCATTTAGTGACAACTTTGTGCAAAAAAAAATTTGTCTTTTTCCCACAACTTGTGTCACAATATAAAATATTCCATGGTCTCGACATGCCTCTCAGCAAATAGCCTGGGGTGTCTACTTTCCAAAATGGGGTCATTTGGGGGGGGGTTTGAACTGTCCTGGCATTTTATGCACAACATTTAGAAGCTTATGTCACACATCACCCACTCTTCTAACCACTTGAAGACAAAGCCCTTTCTGACACTTTTTGTTTACATTAAAAAATATTTTTTTTTGCAAGAAAATTACTTTGAACCCCCAAACATTATATATTTTTTTAAAGCAAAAAATGGGTGTTTCATTTTTTTTTTTTCACACAGTATTTGCGCAGTGATTTTTCAAACGCATTTTTTTGGGAAAAAACACACTTTTTAAAATTTGAATGCACTAAAACACACTATGTTGCCCAAATGTTTGATGAAATAAAAAAGATGATCTTAGGCCGAGTACATGGATACCAAACACGACATGCTTTAAAATTGCGCACAAACGTGCAGTGGCGAAAAACTAAATACATTTTTAAAAGCCTTTAAAAGCCTTTATAGGTTACCACTTTAGATTTACAGAGGAGGTCTACTGCTAAAATTACTGTGATACCTAATTACATGTGATACCTGACATGCATGGTGCAATTGCTGTTTACATTTGACACGAGACCGATGCTTGCGTTCGCCTTTGCGCGAGAGCAGGGGGGGACAGGGGTGCTTTTTTATTTTTTATTTATTATTTTTTTGCTTTTTTATCTTATTTTTAAACTGTTCCTTTCATTTTTTTAAAATAATTTTTATTGTTATCTCAGGGAATGTAAATATCCCCTATGATAGCAATAGGTAGTGACAAGTACTCTTTTTTGAAAAAATTGGGGTCTATTAGTCCCTAGATCTCTCCTCTGCCCTCAAAGTATCTGACCACACCAAGATAGGTGTGATAAAATGCTTTCCCAATTTCCCAATGGCGCTGTTTACATCCGGCAAAATCTAAGTCATGAAATGCTCGTAGCTTCCGGTTTCTTAGGCCATAGAGATGTTTGGAGCCATTCTGGTCTCTGATCAACTCTATGGTCAGCTGGCTGAATCACCAGTTGCATTCCCAGGTTCCCTGTTGGGACAGGAGAGCCAGAGAAAAACATGGAAGATGGTGGGGGGGGCATTCCCTCCCACTGCTTGTAAAAACAGTCTGGAGGCTAATTAGCCACTAGGATTGCTTTTGCATGAAAGGCGACCACTGGCTGAAAATAATGATACCAAGATGATACCTAAACCTGCAGGCATCATTCTGGTATAACCACTTAAAGTCCAGCAACATACCAGTGCGTTGCTGGACCCTGTTGGGCATATATTATAAACTTTTTTTTCATGCAGCCTGTGGGTTGAACGAAAAAAAGAGTTTGATTTGTGGGTATGCCCCCCCATTAGAATACCTCCTTTCATCCACCCACTTCTAATGATGGGCATACATGCACCGTTTATATATGCCGAAGCATGGGGGCATCCGCTCCAAAAGGTAGGAGCAAATCGCTCCTCCGCCCCTGCTGCCCCCATGCTTTGGCCTATATGCTCTTTTTTTAACTGTGGTGGTGAAATCACCTCCTACAGTGCTGGAGTCATGGCTTTATGTATCGTGGGAGCAAACGCTGTTGCTGTCAAGATAAATAAATCTAATGAATCTAATAAATCATGCAACTGAATGGCGTACCTGCTAAGCAAATAATGGTTAAAAATAAAACAAAGTAACATTACAGTATTACAGTAAGACTTACCATACCTGCAAAGCAAATACAAAAAACATAGTAAAAAATGAAACATTTAAAGCAACCTGTGCCTAAAATATATATATGCTGAAGCATGGGGGCATCCACCCGCAAAAGGTAGGAGCAAATCGCTCCTCCGCCCTCTGCTGCCCCCATGCTTCGGCATATATGCTGAAGAATGTAACTGTGGAGGTGAAATCACCTCCAACAGCGCTGGAGTCACAGCTTTATGTATTGTGGGAACAAACACTGTTGCTGTCAAGATAAATAAATCCGTTCTGCAGCTGAATGGCGTACCTGAAAACAAAAAAATGGTTAACAATAAAACACAGTAAACAGTAAAGTATAAAAAAATTGCATACCTATAAAGCAAACATGATAAAACATAATAACAATAAAACATTGCAGAATAGAATACAGTAAAAAAGAGCAGAACAATAGAGAGAGAATAGGGAGAGAACAATAAAACGACAACTATTTTTGTTGTTTTTATTTTATATATTTTTTTGTGGTTTTTTTTTTTTTTACTCTTTTTTTACACTTTTTTTGTAACTGTAACTTTTGTAACTGTAACCGTTTCCAGGTTCGGGTCTCTCAAAATGCGATGGCATCTTGGGAGACCCTGTGAAAGTGTGCCTGGTCTGTGCAGTGCTGTACCCTACGCTAATACTCAACTAGTGTATGGTAGCGTTCAAAACATTCACCAATGCAAAGACCAGGATTGTCAGGACAGGAGGGACAATAATAGCGGGTGTCATGCCTATATCCGCGCTTGCTGCAGACACAACATCTTTTTGGGGGGGCTCGTTGGGTAGGGGTACTCGGGAGAACATAAAGAAAATGCCTCTCATGCAGCCGGCTTACTGCATTTGGTTGGGGAAGGTGAGGTGGAGCACCATCTGGAAACAGAAGGGCTCTGAAGATCTCTTCCTGGAATTTAAGGAAGGATCCAGTCCGTCCTGAAGCTCTGTATAGCACATAAGCATTCAGCAAAGCCAATTGAAATAAATAAACAGACACTTTTTTGTACCAGTGTCTGCTTTACGGGCAACTAGGTACGGCGCCAACAACTGGTCATTGAGGTCCACCCCTCCCATATTTTGGTCATATTCGTGGACACAGAGCGTTTTTTTTCCACAACACCAGTCGCTGTAGTAATTTGGACCGTCGTGTCTGCAAGAAGGGAGGTAAGAATGAAAACATTCTTATTATCCCTCCACTTCATAGCGAGCAAATTATTACACTGCAAGCAGGCTCTCCCCCCCAGCCTAAGACGGGAATCTACAAGCCGCTGGGGAAAGCCCCAGCGATTTGGTCACACGGTGCCACATGCTCCAATCTGCTGATCAAACAAGTGACTAAAAAGTCGTACGCTCGTGTAATAATTGTCCACGTACAAGTGGTACCCCTTTCCGAATAAGGGTGACACCAAGTCCCACACAATCTTTCCAGCGCTTCCTATGTAGTCAGGGCAGTTTGTCGGCTCTACGTGACTATCTTTTCCCTCGTAAACCATAAAACTACATGTATAGCCTGTGGCCCTGTCACAGATCTTATACATCTTGACCGCGTATCTGGCAGGCTTACTGGGAAGGTACTATTTGAATGACAAGAGGCCAGAAAACTTTATCAGGGACTCATCAACGCAGACAACTTGATGGGGAGTAAACAAGTCTGCAAAACGTTGGTTGAAGTGGTTTACGAGGGGCCGAATTTTGTAGAGCCGATCGTATCCAGGGTCTCCACGAGGACGACAGAGTTCATTATCATTGAAGTGCATGAACCGCAAGATCTGCTCGTATCGTGCTCTGGTCATGGAGGCAGAGAACAAGGGCATATGGTGAATTGGGTCAGTGGACCAATATGACCGCAACTCACTCTTTTTGGTTATGCCCATGTTGAGGGAAAGGCCCAGAAAGAGCTTAAATTCGGAGACCGTAATTGGTCTCCAATCTCTGGCAAGGGAGGACTGGGGAATAGTGGCGATGTGTTGACCAGCGTACAAATTGCTTTGGTCCACAATAGATCTATAGAGATCTTCAGTGAAAATCAGCGAATAAAAATTAAGTGACGTAAAATCAACTGTTTCCACCTGAACGCCGGGTTGGCCAGTGAATGGGGGAAGTACGGGTGCTGCAGAAGTGGTGAGTTCCCAACTAGGATTGGCGAATGCAGCAGGAAGGGTACTATGGGCACGACGGGCCTGTGTTCGTCTTCTTGGTGGCAGCGGGATACTACTTGTGCTTGCCATCTCGCCAGCTTGAACTGCACTTATGGGACTCACCACGTCACCACGTGATACTGCAGTGCTGGATGTACGACCAGGGTGTACTAGGCCGCTGGTGCTTGCCAGTTCACCAGAAGGAATAGCGGCGCTAGTACTGCTCTGCTCCATACGATGGACCTGCGGTTCTTGCACATCAACAACAGAAGAAGCTGAGGGAGCTAGGGAGGAGGTGGAATCCTTATGGGTAGAGCTCCAAAGGGATGAAGCTAAGGGGAAAATAATACTGGGAGTATGCTATAGGCCCCCTAACCTGAGGGAGGAAGTGGAGACAGATCTCCAAATTGGATTAGCAGCAAGGATGGGAAGTGTTATCATAATGGGGGATTTTAATTATCCAGACATAGACTGGGCGGAGGGAACCGCGCATTCATTTAAGGCTCGCCAGTTCCTTAATGTCTTGCAGGACAATTTTATGGGTCAGATGGTAGACGCGCCAACTAGAAATAAAACATTACTGGATCTACTGATTACCAACAATACAGATCTGATCATGGATGTGGAAATACGGGGCAATTTAGGTAACAGCGATCACAGGTCAATTAGTTTCAGTATAAATCACAAAATAGGAAACATAAAGGGAATACAAAGACACTGAATTTCAAAAGAGCCAACTTCTCTAAACTACAAACCTTGCTAAAAGGCATAAATTGGGATAAAATATTAGGAACAAAGAATACGGAGGAGAGATGGTTTGCTTTAAGAGCATATTAAATAAGGGCTTTAGCCAATGTATCCCATTGGGTAATAAATTTAAAAAAGCGAACAAAAGTCCTGGATGGCTTAACTCCAATGTAAAAATGCATATAAAAGCAAAGGAGAAGGCCTTCAAAAAATACAAGGATGAGGGATCATCCTCAGCATTCAGACTTTATAAAGAATGCAACAAGAAATGTAAGGGTGCAATTAGGACAGCTAAGATAGAACATGAAAGACACATAGCGAAGGAGAGCAAAAAAAATCCCAAGAAATTCTTTAAGTATGTAAACAGTAAAAAAGGGAGGACAGTCCATATTGGCCCCATAAAGAATGCGGAAGGACATCTGGTTACAAAGGATGGGGAGATGGCGAAGGTATTGAATTTATTCTTCTCCTCAGTCTTCACGAGTGAATCGGGGGGCTTCAGTAACCAAAACTGCAGTGTTTATCCTCATGACACAACACAGGAAGCACCTCCATGGTTAACAGAGGACAGAATTAAAATTAGACTTGAGAAACTTAACATTAATAAATCACCAGGACCAGATGGCTTGCATCCGAGGGTACTTAGGGAACTCAGTCAAGTGATTGCCAGACCGTTGTTCCTAATTTTTACAGATAGTCTACTGACTGGAATGGTACCAGCTGATTGGAGAAAAGCCAATGTAGCACCAATATTTAAAAGGGGCCCAAAATACATCCCTGGGAATTACAGACCAGTTAGCCTAACATCAATAGTATGTAAACTCTTGGAGGGGATGATAAGGGACTATATACAAGATTTTAGTAATAAGAACGGTATCATTAGCAGTAATCAGCATGGATTCATGAAGAATTGTTCTTGCCAAACCAATCTATTAACCTTCTATGAGGAGGTGAGTTGCCATCTAGATAAAGGAAGGCCCGTACACGTGGTGTATCTGGATTTTGCAAAAGCATTTGACACAGTTCCCCATAAACGTTTACTGTACAAAATAAGGTCCGTTGGCATGGACCATAGGGTGAGTACATGGATTGAAAACTGGCTACAAGGGCGAGTTCAGAGGGTGGTGATAAATGGGGAGTACTCAGAATGGTCAGGGGTGGGTAGTGGGGTTCCCCAGGGTTCTGTGCTGGGACCAATCCTATTTAATTTGTTCATAAACGATCTGGAGGATGGGATAAACAGTTCAATCTCTGTATTTGCAGACGATACTAAGCTAAGCAGGGCAATAACTTCTCCGCAGGATGTGGAAACCTTGCAAAAAGACCTGAACAAATTAATGGGGTGGGCGACTACATGGCAAATGAGGTTCAATGTAGAAAAATGTAAAATAATGCATTTGGGTGGCAAGAATTTGATTGTAATCTATACACTGGGGGGAGAACCTCTGGGGGAATCTAGGATGGAAAAGGACCTGGGGGTCCTAGTAGATGATAGGCTCAGCAATGGCATGCAATGCCAAGCTGCTGCTAACAAAGCAAACAGAATATTGGCATGCATTAAAAGGGGGATCAACTCCAGAGATAAAACGATAATTCTCCCACTCTACAAGGCTCTGGTCCGGCCGCACCTGGAGTATGCTGTCCAGTTCTGGGCACCAGTCCTCAGGAAGGATGTACTGGAAATGGAGCGAGTACAAAGAAGGGCAACAAAGCTAATAAAGGGTCTGGAGGATCTTAGTTATGAGGAAAGGTTGCGAGCACTGAACTTATTCTCTCTGGAGAAGGGACGCTTGAGAGGGGATATGATTTCAATTTACAAATACCGTACTGGTGACCCCACAATAGGGATAAAACTTTTTCGCAGAAGAGAGTTTAACAAGACTCGTGGCCACTCATTAAAATTAGAAGAAAAGAGGTTTAACCTTAAACTACGTAGAGGGTTCTTTACTGTAAGAGCGGCAAGGATGTGGAATTCCCTTCCACAGGCGGTGGTCTCAGCGGGGAGCATTGATAGCTTCAAGAAACTATTAGATAAGCACCTGAATGACCGCAACATACAGGGATATATAATGTAATACTGACACATAATCACACACATAGGTTGGACTTGATGGACTTGTGTCTTTTTTCAACCTCACCTACTATGTAAGAAGAAGTTCGGGCTCTGGTACGCCTGACCTTGGCAGGGACCAGAGCTATCTGTCATGGAGCCACTGTCGTCTACAGGATCGTATTCTGAGCCTGAATCTGACAGATGAGTGACTTCCTCTTCACTATCTCTCATGCTCAGAAACGTGTAGGCCTCTTCACTAGTGTACCTTCGATTTGCCATTTTGGGCTCTAAATTTAGTGGTACACTAGTGAGACTCACAGGTAAAAAAGCTCCTGACTGTTAGCGAATGTATCAAAACGCTACCTAAAAAACTTAGCGATCGCAGGGATCGCTGGGCCGAGGGGCAAAACACAGGTGCTAGCAGGTATCTAGGCTGATCCCGCTAACACTGCGTTTTTGGGAACCCTAAACTGCTGGGGACGCTAGTATAGATCTGATCGGATCAGATATTGATCTGTTCAGATACTATACCACTAAGGGAAGTGTATACTGCTTGCGTGGGTGTTAGTGGTACTGGCGCTAACCTGGCGCTGCCTGGGGCGATGCAGACCTTATCAAACCCTAAAACTTAACTTATATCACCGCTGGGCGATCAGGGGGTTAAACCTTTATTAGGTAATAAACGGCAGGTGCCCTGAAACTATAAAAAACAAACTAACCAGCGTCACCCGTAACAGTTATACGGTGATCACTGGTGAAAAAGTTAACTAGGGAACAATCAGGGGGGTTAAAACCTTTATTAGGTAGTATATGGGGGTCCCTGGCGCTATAAAACGCTGACGGCGAACCTAAATACTTACCTCCCTAACTAGCGTCACCTGTGACACTAATAGAGCGATCAGAAAAATGATCGCTTATTGACACTGGCGACGGGGGGTGATCAAGGGGTTAAAACTTTATTAGGGGGGGTTACTAGGGTATCCTTAACCTAAAGGGGACTACCACTAACTGCCTTACCACTTATAACTGTCACAAACTGACACCAATGCAATAATCAGGAATAAAAAAAACCTGCTATAGGTGTCACTATGACAGGGGGTACAGAGGGGTGATGGGGGGGTGATGGGGGGTGAAAAGTGTGCCTAGAATGTTCTACTATTAGTGTAGTGTTGGTGCACTTACTTGGATGTCTTCTCTCTCCGGAACGAAAAGACCGGCTGGAGGAGAGATGACATCACTTCCTCTGCCGCTGTTTACATTACAGCAGCAGAGGAAAATTGTCATTCGTTGGGAGCAATCGGTAGGGGGTGGCCACAAATGAGTGGCCTCCCCCTCACCTCGGATCTCTCCCCTAACGAAGCCGACCGCCTCGGGCATTTGAGACACTAACAGAATATGTTTGAGGTTTGATCCTTTTGCAGTGTAAATTAACAGGAGTTAAAAGGAGTGCACCCACAAATGGACATCTATTAAGGATTAAAACAACATTAGGCACAACATCTTGAGAAAGAATTTTAAATATAAGGCAGTTAAATCAAAGTGAACAACGTAAAAACAACAAAAAATGGCCAACATAAAAAATATTTCATGGTAAAATAACTACCACGGGTTTTTAAAAATTCCTTTATTGAAAGTCTCTTTTTTCCATCTTCGGGTCTTCTTCCTTCCTTCATCCTTCGGTTTCTTCCTCCATCTTCCTCTTCCTCTGCTTCTTCTTCCGATCCTCGGCTTCTTGCTCCAGTGTTCTCGTCCAGCATCTTCTTCCGTGGCGTCTTCTTCCCGGCTTAGTTTTCGGGCCGCTCTGCATCCATGGGAGGCTCCTGCTGTGTGACGCTTCTCTTCTTCTGACACTTATATAACGGAAATGTGCTTCGGAGGGGGTGGGGTCAACACGTGGCCCCGCCCTCTGTTATTCAAGAAGTGTCAGAAGACGAGAAGCATCACACAGCGGGAGCCTCCCATCATGGATGCAGCCCGAGAACTAAGCCGGGAAGAAGACGCCGCAGAAGAAGATGCCAGACGAGAACACCGGAGCAAGAAGCCGAAGATCGGAGGAAGAAGCAGAGGAAGAAGATGGAGGAAGAAACCAGAGGATGAAGGAAGAAGACCCGAAGAAGATGGAAAGAAGAACGCTTTGAATAAAGGAATTGTCAAAAACTGTCTCTTGTCATTTTTAACATTTTTGACACTTTTTTGTGAAATGGTAGGGATACTTTTGTACCCCTTACCATTTCACACAGGGGGGGAGGCCGGGATCTGGGGGTCACTTTGTTAAAAGGGGCTTCCAGATTCTGATAAGCCCCCCGCCCGCAGACCACCACAACCACCGGGCAAGGGTTGTCGGGATGAGGCCCTTGTCCCCATCAACATGCGGACAAGGTGCTTTGGGGGGCCGGTACCCCAAAGCACTCTCCCAATGTTGAGGGCATGTGGCCTGGTACGGTTCAGGAGGGGGGGCGCGCTCTCGTCCCCCCCTCTTTTCCTGAGGCCTGCCAGGTTGCGTGCTCGGATAAGGGTCTGGTATGGATTTTTAGGGGGACCCCACACCATTTTTTTTTAAATTTTGGCATGGGGTTCCCCTTAAAATCCATACCAGACCTGAAGGGCCTGGTATGGATTTTGAGGGGCACCCCCACGCCATTTTTTTTTTGGCGTGGGGTTCTCCTTAATATCCATACCAGACCTGAAGGGCCTGGTATTGAATTTCGGGGGAACCCCACGCATTTTTTTTTCTTAATTTTTTTTTTTTTCTTAATGCTGTTTTTATCAATGAACTTTTATGTGTATTGCCGGACCGACATTTCATTATAGCAGCAAAGTGAACCAGCGTTAAAAAAATAAAAATAAAAAAAGGTGTAGAGGTGCGCCCGTTCAACCTATGCAAATGCATTTACATTGCTTGACATTTGAACCAACGCATTTGAACAAGCGCAAATGCCGTTTGAGCATGAGCAGTGCATAAATTGACCTCCCGCAGTTCGAAATGTATTTGCCGGCGCAGCCGGCTTGTTCGGAGAAAGTTACTTTCTCATTCTATTTTGGGCATATTTGTGACTTGGGCAATTAGTACCATACTTCATCACATCACCCCACATCACCCCCATAATATTGGCACTTCCAGCTTGTTTAAATTTGCAGTTAAAGATGCCGTGCGCCATGTCTATAGTGGCGTACCGATCGCCTCTTCCCGTGCGCCGGGAAGAGAATAGTAAATGGGGAATTGCGCTGTGTTACCGGCGCATATGTTTTGTAAATACAAAAATGTAATTTGCGCAACGGCGTGCACTGCAACTCATGACGCAAATGCTTCGTAAATCAACCCAATAGTGTTTTGCTTTTCGGCCGAAAAGTTCAATTTTGGTCTCATCTGACCAGAGCACCTTCTTCCACATGTTTGCTGTGTCCCCCACGTGGCTTCTCGCAAACAGGACTTCTTATGCCTTTTTTTCCAATAATGGCTTTCTTCTTGCCACTCTTCAATGAAGGCCAAATTTGTGGAGTGCACAACTTATAGTTGTCCTATGGACAGATTTTTCCACCTGAGCTGTGGATCTCTGCAGCTCCTTCAGAGTTACCATGGGCCTCTTGGCTGCTTCTCTGATTAATGCTCTCCTTGTCCGGCCTGTCAGCTTAGGTGGACGGCCATGTCTTGGTAGGTTTGCAGTTGTGCCACACGCTGATGCTCCGTGCGATGTCCAAAGTTTGGGATATTTTTTATAACTTAATCCTGCTTTAAACTTCTTCACAACTTTATCCCTGACCTGTCTGGTGTGTTCCTTAGCCTTCATGATGCTGTTTGTTCACTAAGGTTCTCTAACAAACCTCTGAGGGCTCCACAGAACAACTGTATTTATACTGAGATTAAATTACACACTTTGTGTTGGTCTATCAGATAAAATCCCAATAAAATACATTTACTTTTTGGTTGTAACATGACAAAATGTGGAAAATTTCAAAGGGTATGAATACATTTTCAAGGCACCGTACATAGTGTCCAATTGCTTTCCAATGCTGTTCCTCTGTAAATCAATCAGTGATGTCGCATTTCAAAGTGCTCTGTGTTCAAAGTGCCAAAAAATGATATACATATATTCTCTTCTGTGTTTCTTATCCTCCACCGTGCATCACCACCACACTCACACTTACTGGTGGTAACGCCTCCTGAAGACATTATGTGACGAAACGTACGTCGGGGCAGGGATACAGGAAGCTACCTGTTCTGAACGAGAGCCTGACACCTGGGAGTGGTGAGATATTGAGGATGGTCTGTGCTTGCACTAAGAGATAGTTGAGCCAGCTGGTTATACAAAAGCAATTCAACCCAGGTGCAAAGGGAATGACTTTATAATGTATATATTGATATTTTTTTAGATTATATTTGAATAAAATGTTTTTATACTATTAGACAACAAAAAGAGGAGGCTGGTATGAGATGGGTATGTTTCAGTCCCAAAAAGTATTGAACAACAACTTATTTAAATCCCACTGGACCTTTTGAGTCACACCTCAAACGCAGGTTAAATATACAAAAATGTATTCACATTAATTTAAAAACAGCAAGTCATACATGTATAGCAAAGATAGAAGTACATTCTAAATACTGTATAGTTCAATTACTGAAACTTTTACATAGAACCTATTTGGTCTGTATTGATATCCGCCATCAGCCTGGAAAATCTGTGCTGGTATTCTCAACGTGTTTCGCGAGATCAAAACCTCGCTTCCTCAGGAGAAGCACAGAGAATATCTGGAGACAAAGGATACACATAAGTACCAATAATATATATAACAAAAAAAACTTTTTTTGCTATATATATTAAAAAACTTCAAGCCCCGCCATACATCACACCTCACATATTTGACTTAATTCTGAGAGTTATGGCCAAATTCCACCTTGATATAATAGTATGGCAAGCAGATTATTAAAATCAAATGTCTTCCAAGTATGTACAAAAAGCAGAGGCCAGGATGAAACAGCCCACAGGTCCATTGTTTTCTAACTGGGAGTTGTGGATACACACAGAGGGAGAGGAAGCCAAGCACTTCCAGGGTGAGCCCCCAGGCGTGAGTGTCAGATCCAAAAAGAGACACTCAAATCCTAAAAGATCAATAAAAATTCACCTAATCAATTAGTGAACATATGTATATATAGCTGTTCAGAACTATTTGGATTTTGTGGGAATTGCAGAGACCTGGTTCTACAGCTCTCATGATTGGCTGGCAACCATTCAAGGTTCAAGGTTATACCCTTTATTGCAGGGATAGAGCGGGTAAAAAGAGGGGAGGGGTATGCCTATATTAAGAATAATGTACAAGTGAATGTGAGAGATGACATCACTAAGGCTGCATTCACACCTGAGCGTAGCGTTTTTGAGCGTTTCTTCCGGGGTTTTGTCGCACGTATGTGCGCGTTTGTATACAGCGTTTTCCGGCGTTTTTGAGCTTTGGCGTTTTTTTTTTAGCCAATAGGAAACATGATCATCTCTTTCATCATTTGTTGCTATGTTTTTAGATTTTTTCATCTGCTTCCTGGGTGAATATTTTTCTTACGGTTCATCATTGTGCTTCCTGCTCCATGTGTTTGTATTGTCCTCTGCAAAGATGAGTGATGATGAGATGGTGTGTTTTGTGGCAGCAGCCACTGTTACATTGTTCCTTTCTTATCATGTCCACTAATAAACCCCACTTTTTTTTTTTTTTAATCACAGCTTTGATGAGTTAATGGGTTTACTCAGTAGTCGGTTGCAACAAATGGATACATATTTGCGTAACAGTATATCCTCTGTGGAACGACTAATCATCACACTGAGGTAATTTTTTCTTATTTTTTGTATTTTTTTAAAGACTGATACATGAAGAACCCAAGATTAAAAATTTTGTATATGCATAAAATAAACACCAAACACACGTTTTTTAAAGCAAAAAAAAAACTTTACTTTTTTTAAAATATTAAACATTTTTTAAATATAACTTTTTCTGTTCGTTTATTTTTTCTTCACATATACAGCTCAACAATATAAAAAAAGAAATAGAGCTAACGTAGCTCATAAAACAAAAACAAAAAAAAAATTTAGAGCTGATGAAATGGGGGAGGAAGGTAAATAGTAGGTGGTGCTGTTGGCAGAGGAAGGTGGGTGGCAGAATGTGGTGATGACAACCGAGGTGGTGCTGGCAGATGGGGCGGGGGAGATTTGCATAGGGACCATAAGGTGATGGAGTTTCTGAAGACCTATATGTGGTGGTTGGTGGAATAAAAGTCGCGATGTAACGGCTGGTACCTGCCAACATGTCTGCCTGGAGTTCTGATGGTACCTTCTCCATCAGACCTTCCAGACACCTTGCAGAAACCTGCACATGCGACCTGTTGCTGTTCATTCTTTCAGACATACTGGCCATAATGTCCAACATGCGATGAAAATCAGGTTCAGGAGCCCTCCTTCTTGTTGCTCTAGCAGGTACACGAGCACATATGGGTGGTGTGGACTCCTCGTCTCCCACAGGTGTCGCAGATGTCGAACGTGCTGGAGTTGACAATTGGCTCTCCGGCTTTTGGCCTGCTTGATCACCTGATGCTTGGCTTGCTTGCTCACTGGCAGAAGCTTGGCCTGCTTGCTGACTGTTTGCATCTGTGTCCAAATCATTATTTGGAGTACTGCAGCAACTGCAACTGTACCCAGCAGTTTTCAGTACTGAAAATAGAAATTATTATTACAACTTTCTCTTTACATTTTGTTTAATGACATTCGTACAGATGATAGCTTACCGCCCCAAAGCCAGCAATGGCCGAAGGAACTCCAACTCTTTAGCATGCATGTATTCTCTAGGAGCACACACCGCAGATCCACTCCTAAATTCCCTGAGTAGTCTTAGATGTCGAGTGTAGGCATCACGTATACTCTTCCACTTCATTTTGAGCAGTTTAACTGTAAAAAAACAAATTAACAAATTAAAATATATATATTTATTTCTTTGTAGGTACCTAGCAACCGGACAATCATTAGCAACTCTGCACTATGCCTTTCGGGTTGGAAAATCAACAGCAAGTTACATAGTCTGTGACACCTGCTCTGCTATTTGGGATGTGTTGAAGGATATTGTGTTTAACAAACCTACAGTAAAAGCACGGTCACAGATCTCTGAAGTTTTCTGGCAAGGCTGCAACTTCCCCAATTGCGTTGGAGCGATTGATGGGAAACATATTCGGATCGTAAAGCCCATGGGTAGTGGAAGCCAGTATTTTAACTACAAGAAATATTTTTCTTTTGTTTTAATGGCAGTGGCTGATGCTAATTATTGCTTCCGTTATATAGATATTGGGTCGTATGGCAGCAGCACTGACTCTACTATTTTTGGGAATTCTTCATTTGGATACATGCTGCGTACCAATAGTCTGGACCTTCCGGAAAACAGTCCACTCCCGGGCACAAATGGCCCTCCCCTACCCAGTGTTTTTGTGGGGAATGAGGCCTTTGCTCTGAGCGAGCATCTTCTACGGCCTTATTCGGGGCACAATCTAACTGTGGAGAAGAGTGTGTTCAATTATCGGCTAACAAGAGCACGTAGAGTTGTCGAATGTGCATTTGGCATTTTAGCAAACAAATGGGGGTTCCTGCACACTCCCATTGTTCTAAACATGTAAAATGCAGTCTGTACTGTTAAAGCTGCATGTGCTTGCATAACTTTGTAAGGCAACGGGATGGATTTGAGTTTGAGGACCCAGAACATGGAAAGAGCTCATTGGACTGGTGTTCGTGGAAGCAGACAAGGTACACATGTTAGGGATCAATTTGCGTCCTACTTTATGTCTCCAGCAGGACAGGTCCTATGGCAGCTTGAGGCAACTGAATAATTTTAAATCTTTAGTTGTTTGTTAATAGAACCATATACTATGCTGTACTGAATAATGAATAAAAATGCTTGATGTATTGATAAGAAGTCTCATGGTTTTTTTTAAATATATCTTTGTGTGCAGTATCCATACAATATCCACTAGGGGTCAGAGTGTGCCTTCATGTATTTGTGACATGCTAACATTACTATACTCATACTCCTATGCATTAGGTGCTTATATTTATATAAGAAGGAGGCAATAGATGTGCCATTCCAGTTCATCCTGGCCACATTCCTACACACATGCAATTAGTGTGTACACATATGTGGCCATAGTGAACTGTAATTGCACATCTATTGTCTGTTTTCTCATATGTATGATCTTGTAAGCAAAGCATAGGAATACAAGCATAAGCTAGTACTGTTTTTCTGGTGGTAAGATTCTGTTATTTATAATGTACTAAATAACAATCATCCTATTATCTCCCTATGGTCGGTTATGTTTGCAGGGGTTTATCTTACCTTTATCATCCTTCACACGGGCATTTAGGTCTGCCCAGTTTGTGAAAACTTGGCAGGCAATCTGGTTCCATGCCCTCCTCTTGCTCGCTCGCAGCTTGTAGCGTGGATCTCTGGAATCATAGAGACAGGGGTGCTGCTTTACCATTCTGATAAAGCTCTCCTGATCTAAAAGACATACTGTCTCATCCAATTCACTCTCTATATTGCTGGCCTCCATGTCTTCTAACCAAAAAATGGTGATCTGTGCACTTCCTGTGTATGTTTTATGTCATTTCCTTTATGTAAATTTATTTCATTTGAGCAGATAAAAGCCACAAAACGCCCGTAGAAACACTCGTTATCACGCTAGACGCTTGAATCGAACGTTTCCATTAGTTTCTATGGGAATACAAACGCTCCAAAAATGCCCAAATATGCCAGATCGATTTTGTCGAGCGACAAAAAGAACTTGTTTGAGCTTCAGGCGTAGGGCTTCAGGCGACTTGGAGTGGAGATGTGAACCATATCCATAGAGAATAATGTATTTTTTCCCCTCAAGCGTTTTGTAGCTTCAGGCTTCGAGCTACAAAACGATCAGGTGTGAATGGAGCCTAAGGGAGCTAGGGAGGAGGTGAAATCTTTATTGGTAGAGCTCCAAAGGGATGAAGTTAAGGGGAAAATATTACTGGGAGTATGCTATAGGCCCCCTAACCTGAGGGAGGAGGGGGAAACAGATCTCCTATCACAAGTTGGATTAGCAGCAAGGATGGGAAGTGTTATCATAATGGGGAATTTAACCAACCATATGCCCTGTACACACGATAGGATTTTCCAATGGAAAATGTGTGATAGGACCTTGTTGTCGGAAATTCCGACCGTGTGTGGGCTCCATCTCACATTTTCCATAGGAATTTTCGACACACAAAGTTTAAGAACTTGCTATAAAATTTTGATAACAAAATCCGTTGTCGGAAATTCCGATCGTGTGTACACAAATCCAACACACAAAGTGCCATGCACACTCAGAATAAATTAAGAGACGAAAGCTATTGGCTACTGCCCCGTTTATAGTCCCGACGTACGTGTTTTATGTCACCGCGTTTGGAACGAACAGATTTTTCGACAACTTTGTGTGACCATGAGTACGCAAGACAAGTTTGAGCCAACATCCGTTGGAAAAAATCCATGGATTTTGTTGTCGGAATGTCCGATCAATGTCCAACCACGTGTACAGGGCAATAGACTGGGTGGAGGGAACCATGCATTTGTCTAAGGCTCACCAGTTACTGAATGTCTTGCAGGACAATTTCATGGTTCAGATGTTAGATGCACCAACTAGAAATAAAGCTTTACTGGATCTACTGATTACCAACAATACAGACCTGATCACAGATGTGGAAATACGGGGCAATTTAGGAAACAGCGATCACAGGTCAATTGGCTTCAGTATAAATCACACAAATAGGAAACATAAGGGGAATGCAAAGACACTGAATTTCAAAAGAGCCAACTTCCCTAAGCTAAGAACCTTGTTAGAAGTCATAAATTGGGAAAAATCTTAGGAACAAAGAACACGGAGGAGAGATGGGTTTGCTTTAAGAGCATATTAAATAAGGGCATTAGCCAATGCACCCCACTGGGTGATAAATTTAAAAGAGAAACAAAAGTCCTTGATGGCTTAACTCCAATGTAAAAATGCATATAGAAGCAAAGGAGAAGGCCTTCAAAAAATACAAGGTTGAGGGATCATCATCAGCATTCAGACTTTATAAAGAATGCAACAAGAAATGTAAGGGTGCAATTAGGGCGGCTAAGATAGAACACGAAAGACACATAGCGGAGGAGAGCAAAAAAAATCCCAAGAAATTAAGTATGTAAACAGTGAAAAAGGGAGAACAGATCATATTGGGCCCATAAAGAATGAGGAAGGACATCTTGTTACAAAGGATGGGGAGATGTCGAAGGTATTGAATTTATTCTTCTCCTCAGTCTTCACGAGGGAATCGGGAGGCTTCAGTAACCAAAACTGCAGTGTTTATCCTTATGACACATCACAGGAAGCACCTCCATGTTAAAATTAGACTTGGGAAACTTAACATTAATAAATCACAGGGACCAGATGGCTTGCATTCAAAGGTACTTAGGGAACTCAGTCAAGTAATTGACAGACCATTGTTCCTAATTTTTACTGACAGTCTACTGAGTGGAATGGTACCAAGTGATTGGAGAAAAGCCAATGTAGCACAAATATTTAAAAAGGGCCAAAAAATACATCCCTGTGAATTACAGACCAGTTAGCCTAACATCAATAGTATGCAAGCTCTTGGAGGGGATGATAAGGGACTACAAGATTTTAGTAATGAGAACGGTATCATTAGTAGTAATCAGCATGGATTCATGAAGAATCATTCTTGCCAAACCAATCTATTAACTTTCTTTGAGGAGGTGAGTTGCCATCTAGATAAAGGAAGGCCTGTATACGTGGTGCAAAAGCATTTGACACAGCTCCCCATAAACTTTGACTGTACAAAATAAGGTCCGTTGGCATGGACCATAGGGTGAGTACATGGATTGAAAACTGGCTACAAGGGCGAGTTCAGAGGGTGGTGATAAATGGGGAGTACTCTGAATGGTCAGAGGTGGGTAGTGGGGTCCCCCAGGGTTCTGTGCTGGGACCAAGCCTATTTATTTTGTTCATAAACGACCTGGAGGATGGGGTAAACAGTTCAATCTCTGTATTTACGGATGATACTAAGCTAAGCAGGGCAATAACTTCTCCGCAGGATGTGGAAACCTTGCAAAAAGATCAGAACAAATTAATGGGGTGGGCAACTACATCGCAAATGAGGTTTAATGTAGAAAAATGTAAAATAATGCATTTGGGTGTCAAAAATTTGAATGCAATCTATACACTGGGGGGAGAACCTCTGGGGGAATCTAGGATGGAAAAGGACCTGGGGGTCCTAATAAATGATAGGCTCAGCAATGGCATGCAATGCCAAGCTGCTTCTAACAAAGCAAACAGAATATTGGCATGCATTAGAAAAGGGATCAACTCCAGAGATAAAATGATAATTCTCCCGCTCTACAAGACTCTGCTCCGGCCACACCTAGAGTATGCTGTCCAGTTCTGGGCACCAGTCCTCAGGAAGGATGTACTAGAAATGGAGTACAAAGAAGGGCAACTTAGCTAATAAAGGGTCTGGAGGATATTAATTATGAGGAAAGGTTGCGAGCACTGAACTTATTCTCTCTGGTGAAAAGATGCTTGAGGCCCACGCCATGACACTACCACCACCACCATGCTTCACTGATGAGGTGATATGCTTTGGATCATGAGCAGTTCCTGTTGATCTTGGCCTCATCTGTCCATAGGATGTTGTTCCAGAACTGTGAAGGCTTTTTTAGATGTTGTTTGGCAAACTCTAATCTGGCCTTCCTGTTTTTGAGGCTCACCAATGGTTTACCTCTTGTGGTGAACCCTCCGTATTCACTCTGGTGAAGTCTTCTCTTGATTGTTGACTTTGACATACATACACCTACCTCCTGGAGAGTGTTCTTGATCTGGCCAACTGTTGGTGAAGGGTGTTTTCTTCACCAGGGAAAGAATTCTTCGGTCATCCACCACAGTTGTTTTCCGTGGTCTTCCAGGTCTTTTGGTGTTGCTGAGCTCATTGGTGCGTTCTTTCTTTTAAAGGATGTTCCAAACAGTTCATTTGGCCACACCTAATGTTTTTGCTATCTCTCTGATGGGTTTGTTTTGTTTTTTCAGCCTAATGATGGCTTGCTTCGCTGATAGTGACAGCTCTTTGGATCTCATATTGAGAGTTGACAGCAACAGATTCCAAATGCAAATAGCACACTTGAAATGATCACTGGACCTTTTATCTGCTCCTTGTAAATGGGATAATGAGGGAATAACACACACCTGGCCATGGAACAACTGAGCGGCCAATTGTCCCATTACTTTTGGTCCCTTAAAAAGTGGGAGGCACATATACAAACTATTGTAATTCCTACACCATTCACCTGATTTGGATGTAAATATCCTCAAATTAAAGCTGAAAGTCTGCAGTTAAAGCACATCTTGTTAGTTTCATTTGAAATCCATTGTGGTGGTGTATAGAGCCAAAAAGATTAGAATTGTGTCAATGTCCCAATATTTATGGACATGACTGTACAATGTAATACTGACATATAATCACACACATAGGTTGGACTTGATGGACTTGTGTCTTTTTTCAACCTCACCTACTATGTAACTATGTAACTGAATAATATGTGCAATTCAAAAGAAGTGAATAATAGATGAGTGTATGAATAATATACATAGTATTAAATCTTAAAGGTGATAATGTCAAAAAAGTGCAATAATTGGTGCTAACTATATAAAGCGATAGCTTTAAAGGGCATATGCTAATTGCCAGGTGAACCCACTAATAAGGTCACAAAAACCCAATTCTGATTACTCACATAAATCTGTGAGTGAAGTAAAAAAAAATATTAGCTAGGTAGTGTTAGTGAAAGACCACATACTAGCAAACATAAAAAAAACTGTGATGATAGAAAGTGAGGGGTCCATGCATTTGCTTGGACTTCCCAGTGTCATGACTACTCAAATCCCCCCCCCCCCAAAAAAAGTGCAATGAACCTAAAAAACAAAACAAAATGACCCAAACGCTAAACAGTGATCCCCATTGAATCTATGGCAGGACAAAGGATCAACCAACCTGGTCTCATCCACAGATGGATAACAACTGAGAGAGCTCAGTCAGCAATATGTGGATTCAAAAATGTTTGCACCAAAATAGATCAGACAAAAAATAGATCAGACAAAAAATCTAACAAAATCCAAAAAAAAAAGCCATATATAAAACATAAAAAAAAAAAAAACGGGGCAGACTTGATGGACCACTTGGTCTTTTTTCTGCTGTCACTTTTCTATATTTCTATGTTTCTCATAGTGTCACAAAGTTTTGGTTACAAAATTGGTGAGGAGGGTTCCTCCTGAGAGGAAACCTCTGACCCTGAGGAAACAGCCTCTAAATCCCTTTCTTCTCCCTCTTCATCTGCCCCACGATCATCATCTGGGTAAGGGACCCTGTGAGAGCTGTATCAGAGACAGATCCTGGAAGAGAGGGGGACGGGGGTTGCTTACGACCCTGACGGCGTGCAGCCTGAATAAGGCCCAAAAATCTCACCCATGAAGACGGACATGGATGCTGCAAAATCCGCCTTACTAAAGCAGGAATGTTGCATATTTGAAGGGGCAATAGAAATATCTGAAGATAGGAGGGACAGCTAAGAACGCTATGAGAGCATGAACCCCCTCTCAATAACCCCTTCAAACCCATTGGCTGCCAGGGCAACATAAAGGTCGTCTTTTCCTGTCCCTTACCTGTTTCTACATAGGTCTGCCGAAGTGAGGGGATGCACTGGGGAAGAGTAATCACTACAACCCGGATGGAGAAATGAGTATGGGCGGTTCCCCCCATCAGTCCACAGAACCTTTTGCCTGTGCGACTTGCCACTATGCTAAGCCCTTCTGCCAAGTGGCACATCTTTCTGTTTCTGGTCCTTGTAATGTGGCATGGTCACCACGCCACCTCACTCGGTACGCTTGTGCCACTCAGGACCCCAGGGAGGGGGCCGTGCCCTAACATTTAAAATTTAACCCCAGTTAAACCTGCAGTGCAGCCACTGTAAATGGGGGGGTGGGGGGGGTAGAAGCAGCAAACCTGAAACTACAACTATGGGAAACCCCTTCTCTCAGGTAAAGGTAGGCGACAGGGGTCATTTTCCTATTCCGGCAACACCCAACCCATGGGAGAAGGGGGGCTCAATCCTCTCTGACTTCACCCACTTCAGAAGGGCTTTACAGGAAAGGATTGATTCAAGCTGTAAGTGCAACAGGGATCCTGCAGGTAATTTCTGAATCTGTTTGTGTCCTGTACTGTAGGATGGAGAAATAAGAGTTTTTGTGCTCACTACAAAAACCTTTCTTTTCATGTTCTTTGAGCGATACAGCGCTGTATATACATGAAGCACCCTGTAGCTTAGGCAGGGAGCTCCTCACCATTTTACTTGACAGGAGTAGTTATCCTGGATGATTGATAGAGATCCATTGATTTCTCCCTAAGTTTGGCCTTGTTGCACTTTTCTCTTCTACCACTAGTTAGGCTGTTAGGCTGATCTGTTAGGCTGGAGATTGGGCCTATCCCGGGGGCATCTGGCTGCCAGGCCGTGTGAGGGCCTATCCAGAAGTAAGAGGGCAGCACAGAGTTGGGACTGCAGCTTGCAGTCCAACCAGAAATGACGGTTCTGGCGGCCGGAAAACCTGTCGTGGTCGGGGGGTAGAAGGGGAGCTGTCACCACTAAGGGACCAACCAGCTTTACCAGAGGGCATAGTGAGTAACTGAAGCAAGTCCTGAGCAGTATACTCACTGAACGGGCATGGCGGAGAATCGGGAAACTTCAGGCGGGGACCCAACCAGCAGAGGCGACACTTGCAGAGCAGCCTTGTGTGTCAAGTCAGGGACCGAGCCAGCGGGGGTGAAGCTTGACAAGTATCTGGAGTGCCAAGCTAGGGGCCCAGCAGGGAAGCGTGTATGACACTTGAGGGAGATACCACCACAAAGATTGGAGAAGCTCCAGGCATTCAGAGTCAGTGAATCAGAGGGTCTAGCGAGAGACCGGGAGCTCAGTGTTTAAGAACTACAAGAGGCAGTTGTAGTGAAGCTGAAGGAACTGTTATGTTTGAGTTATCAACTGTTAAAGACTGTTACCATAGGAGACAGCAATTCTGCATATGCAGATGTGGCGCCTTGCTGGGGCCCTTCCCTGTAGGGCTGTCCTCCTACTGAAGTCTTGGAGTCTGCCAATTGAAATTGCAACTGCTTAAGGGTGTCCTGGCCCTAACCCTCTTTCCCTCAGAAATACAAAAAGGACTATTAACCGCTTCAGCCCCGGACCATTTGGCTGGCCAAAGACCAGAGAATTTTTTGCAATTCGGCACTGCGTTGCTTTAACTGACAATTGCGCGGTCGTGCGACGTGGCTCCCAAACAAAATTGACGTCTTTTTTTCCCCACAAATAGAGCTTTCTTTTGGTGGTATTTGATCACCTCTGCGGTTTTTATTTTTTGCGCTATAAACAAAAAAAGAGCGACAATTTTGAAAAAACATTATTTTTTACTTTTTGCTATAGTAAATATGCCCCAAAAATATATAAAAAAACATTTTTTTTCCTCAGTTTAGGCCGATACGTATTCTTCTACATATTTTTGGTAAAAAAATCGCAATAAGCATATATTGATTTGTTTGCACAAAAGTTATAGCATCTACAAAATAGGAGATAGTTTTATGGCATTTTATTAATAATTTTTTTTTTACTAGCAATGGCGGCGATCAGCGTGACTGCAACATTATGTCGGACAAGTCGGACAATTTTGACACATTTTTGGGACCATTGGCATTAATACAGCGATCAATGCGATTAGAAATGCATTGATTACTGTAAAAATGTCACTGGCAGTGAAGGGGTTAACACTAGGAGGCAGTGAATGGGTTAATGTGTGTCCTAGGAAGTGTTCTAACTGAAGGGGGATGTGGACTGTGCAGGGAAACTAACAGATCGCCTGTTCATACTCTGTATGAACAGAGGATCTGTCAGTTCTCCCCTCAGAGAACCAGAAACTGTGTGTTTACACACACAGCTCCCGGTTCTCCGTGTGGCCAAGCGATCACGGGAGCCCGGCAGTAGGGATGAGCTTCGTGTTCGAGTCGAACCCATGTTCGACTCGAACATCGGCTGTTCGATCGTTCGCCGAATTGCGAACGTTATGGGCCGTTCGCGCTAAATTCGTGTGGCGCGTCACGGCCCATAATTCACTGCGGCATCGCAGTGCATTGCTGGCTGATGATTGGCCAAGCATGCACTATGACCCGCATGCTTGGCCAATCACAGCGCTGTCAGTAGAGAGAGCTGTAATTGGCCAAAGCCAGGGTGGCTTTGGCCAATTACGGCTCAGGGCATTTAGTACACACCCCACACTATATAAGGCCGCCTGCACGGCGGCCCTGTGTAGTGTGTGTTCCGGTGTGCTGAGAGATAGAGAGAGAGAGAGACAGTGTCATTTGATTTGAGTTAGATAGATTAGGCAGAACAGTCAGTCAGTTAGCTGCACTTACAGTGTATTGTGTATATATATGCATCCCAGGTGTTGCATATATATATATACACTGTATTCAGTTTAGCTAGATCCGTTCCTGTTATCTTCTATCTAGACTATTTACATTTAATGCAGTGCGTCCTGCTCACAGTGTTCAGCTAGATCCGTTCCTGTTATCTTCTAGACTATTTACATTTAGTGCAGTGCGTCCTGCTCACAGTGTTCAGCTAGATCCGTTCCTGCTATTTACATTTAGTGCAGTGCGTCCTGCTCACAGTGTTCAGCTAGATCCGTTCCTGTTAAATTCCTACTGACCGGCAGGCTTGTCTGGTTACAGTATATAAAGCTACCTGAAGAAAATTACAGGTGTTCTATTTGATCCTATTAGTACCACGGTCAGGCAGCTAGACTATTTACATTTAGTACAGTGTGTCCTGCTCACAGTGTTCAGCTAGATCCGTTCCTGTTATCTTCCTACTGACAGGCAGGCTTGTCTGGTTACAGTATATAAAGCTACCTGAAGAAAATTACAGGTGTTCTATTTGATCCTATTAGTACCACGGTCAGGCAGCTAGACTATTTACATTTAGTACAGTGCGTCCTGCTCACAGTGTACAGCTAGATCCGTTCCTGTTATCTTCCTACTGACAGGCAGGCTTGTCTGGTTACAGTATATAAAGCTACCTGAAGAAAATTACAGGTGTTCTATTTGATCCTATTAGTACCACGGTCAGGCAGCTAGACTATTTACATTTAGTACAGTGCGTCCTGCTCACAGTGTTCAGCTAGATCCGTTCCTGTTATCTTCCTACTGACAGGCAGGCTTGTCTGGTTACAGTATATAAAGCTACCTGAAGAAAATTACAGGTGTTCTATTTGATCCTATTAGTACCACGGTCAGGCAGCTAGACTATTTACATTTAGTACAGTGCGTCCTGCTCACAGTGTACAGCTAGATCCGTTCCTGTTATCTTCCTACTGACAGGCAGGCTTGTCTGGTTACAGTATATAAAGCTACCTGAAGAAAATTACAGGTGTTCTATTTGATCCTATTAGTACCACGGTCAGGCAGCTAGACTATTTACATTTAGTACAGTGCGTCCTGCTCACAGTGTTCAGCTAGATCCGTTCCTGTTATCTTCCTACTGACAGGCAGGCTTGTCTGGTTACAGTATATAAAGCTACTTGAAGAAAATTACAGGTGTTCTATCCCAGCTTAGTGCAGCTACAGGCCATTAGTATGTCTGGAAGGCCAAGAAGGAGAGGCAGACAGTCACAAGCCAATAAGAGAGGGCAAGCAGGCTCTGTGTCTAGTGCTGGTCGTGGAGACGGTGCATCCTCATCAGCACGTGGCCATGGGACACGCTTGGCCTTTTTTTCGGCAGCTGGCCATGTTGAGCCGCAACATGCGGAAGACTTGGTCGAGTGGATGACCAAGCCGTCCTCATCCTCCTCATCCTCTCTCACCCATGCCCAGGGTGCTTTGTCTGGCAAAGCAGCGGCCTCTTCCCTCAGCTCAATGTCATCAGTGACTCCTTCCCTAGCTCCACCATGTCCTCATGAGGATTCCCTCGAACTGTTTGACCACAGTGTTGGGTACATGCTCCAGGAGGATGCCCAGCGTTTGGAAGGCTCTGATGACGATACTGAGCTCGATGAAGGCAGTAACATGAGCGCGGACAGAGGGGGTGCCCAAGAAGGACAGCAATCTGGCAGTCATGCTCCCCCTGCTGCAGCATACTGCCAGGTTTGCTCCAGTGATGAGGAGGGAGGGGATGATGAGGTCACTGACTCAACGTGGGTGCCTGATAGGAGAGAGGAGGAGGAGGAGGAGGAGGAGGAGGAGGAGGAGGAGGCGGCAGCACATCACCAACGAGGCAGGATGCCCTCCAGGGGCCAGCCTAAGGGCAGCACATTGACTGCATCACACCCCAAAGCTCCACATGTGCAGGGCGCTGCAGTCTCTGCGCGTTATTCAAAAAGTTCTTTGGTGTGGGCCTTTTTTGAGACGAGTGCATCAGATCGCACCGCTGCTATTTGCAACATATGTCTCAAGCGTATCTCGCGTGGCCAAAATATCTCCCGCTTGGGTACCACATGCTTGACCAGACATATGTTGACCTGCCATGCAGTTCGTTGGCAAGCGTATCTAAAAGACCCACACCAAAGAACAAAGAGGATCTCTCCTTGCTCCTCATCAGCTGAGATTTCCAACCCCACTAGACCTTCAGTCCTCTCTGAGACCTGCAGTGAGAGGAATGAAGGTGTAGAATTAGGTGTGTCACAGCCAAGTACTTGTGGGCAATCTGCTTTTGGTACACCGACGTCAGATTGTACCAGGCAAATTTCCCTGCCCCAGCTGCTGCACCGCCGAAAGAAGTTTGCTCCCAGCCATCCACATGCCCAGCGGTTGAATGCTAGCTTGGCAAAATTGCTAGCACTTCAACTGCTGCCTTTTCAGTTGGTAGACTCTGCCCCCTTCCGTGAGTTTGTGGAATGTGCGGTTCCTCAGTGGCAGGTACCCAAACGCCACTTTTTCTCACGGAAGGCGATTCCGGCTCTCTACCGGCATGTGGAAGGCAATGTCCATGCCTCGCTGGACAGGGCGGTCAGCGGTAAGGTGCATATTACCGCTGACTCATGGTCCAGCAGGCATGGACAGGGACGTTACCTAAGTTTCACGGCGCATTGGATGACTCTGCTGGCAGCTGGGAAGGATGCAGGACAAGGTGCAGTAGTGTTGGAGGTTGTTCCGCCACCACGCCTCCAAAATGCTGATTGTGACACACCTCTCTCCTCCACCCCCTCCTCTTCTTCTTCCTCCATGGCCTCTTCCTCGGAACCAGCGGTGCTCCGTAGGCGTTCAAGGGGCTACGCAAGTACGCAGGCCAAAAGATGCCATGCGGTGCTTGAGCTGGTGTGCTTGGGGGACAGGAGCCACACTGGGGCAGAGGTTCTGTCAGCTCTGCAGGGGCAGGTTCAGAGGTGGTTGACGCCACGCCAACTTAAGGCAGGAATGGTGGTTTGCGACAATGGCACCAACCTCCTCTCTGCCCTCCGACAGGGACAAATGACCCATGTGCCCTGTTTGGCTCACGTCCTTAACTTGGTGGTGCAGCGGTTCTTGGGCAGGTACCCGGGCTTACAGGATGTCCTGAGGCAGGCCAGGAAAGTCTGTGTGCATTTCCGCCGGTCATATAATGCCAGTGCTCGGCTGACGGACCTCCAAAAGGAGTTTAACCTGCCCAAGAACCGCCTAATCTGTGACATGCCCACCAGGTGGAACTCAACGTTGGCCATGCTGCAGCGGCTGCACACGCAGCAGAGGGCCATCAATGAGTACCTGTGCGACTATGGCACCAGGACAGGGTCAGGGGAGCTTGGTTTTTTTTCCCCACGCCAGTGGGCCATGATCAGGGATGCATGCACTGTCCTGTCACCATTCGAGGAGGCCACGAGGATGGTGAGCAGTGACAGTGCATGCATCAGTGACACTGTCCCCCTTGTCCACCTGTTGGAGCACACGCTGCGTGGAATAATGGACAGGGCACTTGAGGCAGAACAGAGGCAGGAAGAGGAGGACTTCCTTAGCTCTCAAGGCCCCCTTTATCCAGACAGTGTTCCTGCGTGCCCGCCGATCACACAGGAAGAGGACGAGGAGGAAGAGGAGGAGGAGGAAGATTGTGTCAGTATGGAGGTGGAGCCTGGCACTCAGCATCAGCAGCAGTCTTTAAGGGATCAGTCCCAAGAAACACATGGACTTGTACGTGGCTGGGAGGAGGTGGCTGCGGACCATGTCGTTCTTAGTGACCCAGAGGACTCCGGACCGAATGCCTCAGCAAACCTACGCTGCATGGCCTCCCTGATCCTGCAAAGCCTGCGTAAGGATCCTCGTATTCGTGGTATCAAGGAGAAGGACCAATACTGGCTGGCAACCCTCCTTGATCCACGTTACAAGGGTAAGGTTGCGGACCTTATCTTGCCATCGCAGAGGGAGCAGAGGATGAAACATCTTCGGGAGGCCTTGCAGAAAGGTCTGTGCAACGCGTTCCCAGAGACTGGGAGGTTACAAACTCCTGTTTCTGGACAACGTGTTGCTGAGGCTTCGGTCAGTCAAAGAAGGAGCGGTGGAGAAGGTGGCCGTCTGACCGATGCGTTCAGACAATTTTTTGGTCCGCAGCCCCAAGGTATGATCGGTTCCAGCAACCATCGCCAGCGTCTGTTTTACATGGTGCAGGAATACCTAGGGGCAAGATCAGACTTGGACACCTTTCCCACCGAAAATCCTCTGGGTTACTGGGTCTTGAGGATGGATCACTGGCCAGAGCTTGCACAGTATGCAATTGAGCTACTGGCCTGTCCTGCATCCAGCGTTCTTTCGGAACGCACATTCAGTGCTGCTGGAGGCGTGGTAACCGATCACAGGGTGCGTCTGTCCACCGACTCGGTCGATCGGCTGACCTTCATAAAAATGAATGAGTCTTGGATCACCACCAGCTACCAAGCACCTGATGCTGATGTAACCGAATAATTTTTTTTGAAATCTCAGATCCCTTCAAAGACTGCCTATGCTGATGCTGAGTGACTATCCCTGAGTAATTATCCTCTTCCTCCTCAATCATCACGCTGATAGCTTGTAAGAACATTTTTGGTTCTGGGCGCCACCACCAGTGCCTAAGGCACAATTTTTCAGCCCCTGTTTAACAGGGGCGTGTAATTACAATTTTTGATGTAATACTTTGCAGCAGGGCTCGTTCCTGCATTCCAACTAGAGTGTCTGTGAGGGGTTGCAGTGTTGTGGCACCAGCACCAGTGCCTAAGGCCCAATTTTTCTGCCCCTGTCTAACAGGGGCGTGTAATTACAATTTTTGATGCAATACTTTGCAGCAGGGCTCGTTCCTGCGTTCCAACTAGAGTGTCTGTGAGGGGTTGCAGTGTTGTGGCACCAGCACCAGTGCCTAAGGCCCAATTTTTCTGCCCCTGTCTAACAGGGGCGTGTAATTACAATTTTTGAAGCAATAATTTGCAGCAGGGCTCGTTCCTGCGTTCCAACTAGAGTGTCTGTGAGGGGTTGCAGTGTTGTGGCACCAGCACCAGTGCCTAAGGCCTAATTTTTCAGCTCCTGTTCAACAGGGGCATGTAATTACAATTCTTGATCTAATATTTCACAGCAGGGCCCTGTGAGGGCTTACAGTGTTGTGGCCACAGCAACACCTAAGGCCCAAATTTCTGCTGAGTATATAGGGCAGGACCCTACTTTCAAACATCTAACTTACAAACGACTCCTACTTGCAAACGGAAGGAGACAACAGGAAGTGAGATGAAATCTACCCCTAGGAAGGGAAATTCTCTCCTGTAAGAGTTAATATGGGAAAACAAGTTCTCCTTTCCACTGATGCTTTCCAATCCTTGTTCCACAAAAAAACCCAAATTTTCAAAAAACATTTTTCATTGGGACAAAAAAGTGAGGTGAAATCTTCTGAAGAGGAGGAAAGACAGCAAAACAAATGTCACAGGGGTGATAACCCTTCCCTATGTTTTCCAAAAAGCTTAGAAAAGATTTTTTGGCTGGAGCTAAACACGTTAAAAATGTTCAAAATTACAAACAGATTCTACTTAACAACAAACCTACAGTCCCTGTCTTGTTTGCACCGCCTGTATACTGCTGTTCAGAGTATATAGGGCCTGGTGGCCCCACACCTTTCCTTATTTTAATTTGGGTGCGGGGTTCCCCTTAATATCCATACAAGACCCAAAGGGACTGGTAATGGACTGGGGGGTACCCATGCCGTTTGTCTCACTGATTTGCATCCATATTGCCATGACCCGACATGACATTAAACCCGCAAGCAGTTTTAAATGAGATTTTTTCCTTTAAAAATGACATTTGGTGCAGGGACTGTTCTAAACATGGGAAACACGCGTCACTTTACAGGCATACTATAGACACCCCCCAGGTACGATATTTAAAGGAATATTTCACTTTTTTTTTTTTACTTTAAGCATCATTAAAATCACTGCTCCCGAAAAAACGGCCGTTTTTAAAAGTTTTTTTTGCATTGATACATGTCCCCTGGGGTAGGACCCGGGTCCCCAAACCCTTTTTAGGACAATACCATGCAAATTAGCCTTTAAAATGAGCACTTTTGATTTCGAACGTTCGAGTCCCATAGACGTCAATGGGGTTCTAACGTTCGTGCGAACTTTCGGTCCGTTCGCGGGTTCTGGTGCGAACCGAACCGGGGGGTGTTCGGCTCATCCCTACCCGGCAGTGATCGAGATGTACCATGACGGCGATTCGCTTGCCTGTGCCATTCTGCCGCAGTATAACTGCGGTGGACGGTCGGCAAGCGGTTAAGAGAAATTAAACCTCTTTTACATCCAAGAAGTATATGACGTCCAATGACTTTCACCATATTTGCACCCACTATGCCTCACAACCCACTACATATTGAGGGATGTCAGCTATCTCTGGCCTTAGAGGTCCTCATTAGACTGGAAGAGGCTAAAGACTTTACTACATACAATACACTTGGTTTAGGTTACTACAAGCCTAAGTATTCAAGACAAAGCAAAACCTTAGCTGATTGTATAGGTTTGTAAGAGCCCAAATCAGGTGAATTGCATATCTTGAATGTGAATGCACTACTTCTCATAAATAAATAAAGTGATGCGCTCGTATTATCCAATTGATATCATGCTACCTCATTGTGTTGACAAAACATATCCTAAAATAAGTGGATACATTGTTTAAAACTTGTTACAAATCATGAGCAGTGAAAACCAATTCAAAACATATAAAAATAAAATAATAAAATGCAATGTGTTCGGAACCTTCATGTAAGATTCCCTTATTAGTAAAAGACCTCCCGGAGACCTTATTCCAATAAATAATGTTTTATAACCAATGTTAATAATGTTTTATAACCAATGTTCTTGTGAGATTGTGATAATAAATAAAAAAAATATATATAAAATCCAATACACCTCAAATAATGGTTGTATTTAGTTCACTAATTAGAAGCAAAATGATACCTCCTCTTCGCTTTAGATCGGGGCTTTGTGAGTTTAGATGGATCAGCGGTGGCTAAGCTTAATCCCGTTCATCCGCCGGCATGGATCAATTACTTTCCGGTTCTAGTGTTCTCCCCCATATGAAACATAAGAATGGGAAAATGCCATTGCGCAAATATCAGCCAACATATACATGAAGCAAAGACCCAAATAGATTCACTCACATGATCCCCAAAACATAGATCGCATTTCCAGTTATATGGTCAGTTAACACTCAGCTCCATGCTGCTCCGTGCTGCTGCTGCTTGAATCACTCGCAGACAGCACACTACCAAAAGCGTCACAGGCTCCATCTCCCCACGTGTATCGTCACTGGGCATGTGACTTTTTCAAGGGTGCTAGTGTGGCCGCTCGGTATTTATGGTTTGTGTACTGGTTGCTATAGCAACCTTCGGAGTGAATGTTTCATCATGCCATAATGCGATTTCAAAGATACATGATGTTTTATTCATTTACACAGTTTAACATACTATTTAATAATATTAACAAGAATCCATATACAAAACACATTAGTTATATTAACACAAATCTATATATTAAAACCTCATTGAAATTTCCCTTACATATGGTTTCTAATAAGCATAAAGCAAATGTTATTAATATACCTTGATTAATTCACCTTTATTATCTTTAGAAGCCCCTATGTCACTAAATCCGTATACTTTTGTGCAAACACACTACCATTTTGGAATCTTATATGGAATGACCCCTAAAAATTATATATATATATATATATATATATATATATATATATATATATATATATATATATATTGTGCTAAATGTATACATATTATCACCAATTTTTTAAAACCATAAAAACTGATAAAAATTATAATTGATTTAAAACCTATTCATAGAACCATTATCAAAACATGTTATATATTCAAGAATCAGCAATAAAACAGTTAAGATCAAATTCGATATTTAACCCCTTAGGGGCAGATACCATATTATATATCCATTTAGACTCTTGTTTGCTTAATTGCCTTATTTTATTACTGCCTCTCCAATGGGGTTTAAACTTGTCTATTGCCCAGAACTTTAATAACGCTGGATTTTTTTCATGGTGTGATAAAAAATGTTATGACACACTATGCTTTGCATAGCCTTTAATAATATTTTATATGTGTTCCCTGATGCGTTTCCACATCGGTCTTTTGGTTCTACCCACATATTGAAGTGAGCACGGACATTGTAAAACGTAGACTACCCCCTCTGTCTTACATGTCATAAAATCTTCAATCTGATATTCTGTATTGTTGCTGGTCGATTTAAAATTGGTACATTTATGCCCATTTTGTTTTGTGTTTATGCACGCATAACATCGTTTACAAGGGTAGAAGCCTTTGCTTTGAAAAAAGTTAATTCACGTGGTATCGGTGGATCTATAACATTTTTAGCGATTTTATCTCTTAGCGTGGGTGCCTTCCTGTAAATGAACCGTGGTTTTTCCGGTAATATATTTTGCAATTGTTGATCGGCAAGAAGGAGTGGCCAATGTTTCTTAAAGATACATTCAATTTGTCGATGTTGGATATTAAAATCCATAATGAATGGAACATCTTTATATTGATTAGATTTTTTTGGTTTATCTTCAATTAATACGTCCCTGGTAATATTGGATACCTCTTTGATTTTTTCCTTAATGAACTCCTTATTATAGCCCTTTTGAATAAATTTATCTCCAACTTCATTTGCCTGTTCCAAAAATGTGCTTAATTCTGTGCAATTTCTCCTTAGACGTATGAATTGTCCTTTTGGTATATTTAGCAGCCAGGGATCAAAATGACAGCTATCTGTGGATATAAAACTATTTCTTTCAACTGGTTTAAAATACGTTTTTGTTAAAATCCCATTAACTGTCATTTCTATGTCTAGATCTAAGAACTGAATTGTTTTATCACTCACTTGATAGGTCAACTTTATATTTTTTTCATTCCTATTAAGTTTTTCCAAGAATTGTAGGAGAAGTGGTTCTTCTCCCTTCTATAACATTATACAGTCATCAATGAAGCTTTTGTACATTATAAGTTGTGGGGGTGTATCCTTATATACTGCTTCCTCCTCCCACTGGGCCATAAATAAGTTTGCTATGCTAGGAGCGTATTTGGCCCCCATACCAATGCCATTGAGTTGTCTGTAGAATTCTGAATTAAACCAAAAATAGTTATGCTCTAGACCAAATGCTAGGCATCTTAAAATGAACCTTTTTTGCTTGGAAATTACCGTATTTATCGGCGTATAACACGCACAGGCCTATAACACGCACATTAATTTTAAGAAGGACGTTTCAGGAAAAAAAAGCTTTAATTTTAAATAAAGGAACTTTGGGTCAGTGCCCATTGCCATAAATGCAGCAGCATCTCCATTGCCATAAATGCAGCAGCATCACCATTGCCATCAATGCAGCAGCCTCACCATTGCCATCACTGCAGCCTGATCGATGCCCTTCTGCAGTTTAGAGGGGACAGGGAGCGGGGCGGAACGAGCGCCGACAGATTACATACAGTGAGAATCTTTATTCATAGCCCATTTAGAAGCTGCAATGGCATCCTCATGACCAATATTTGTGTAGAGGGATGATACAGCTGCTGTGATTAGTATATATTTTTGGTCTGGCTGTATGACAATTTTATTGAATTCCTGTATCAGATGTTTGGTGTCCCTTAGGTAGGCTGGTGTTGATGGGACTAACGGTTGTAGGAAATTATCCACATACTTTCCTATTCGAGAATTTATTGATTGAATACCATTAATGATGGGACGTCCAGGGGGTTTTTCTTGATTTTATGCAACTTCGGAACTGTATATATAATTGGAACCCTACATGTTTCCGGGATAAGATAACTTTCTTCCCTTTTGGTGAGTAGATTTTTCATACTTCTTTTCTTAATTAATTTCTGCAATTCTATTTTGTACTGTCTTGTTGGATTTTTTCTTGATTTTATGTATGTATTAGCATCATTTAATTGTTCTTGGAGTTCGTTGTTATAATATTCTTTTGAAAGAACCACGATCGCACCACCCTTATCCGCCAGTCTTATTACCACTTTTTTGTTATCTTCTATTTCTTTTATTCCTTTTCTGATAACATGCGGATCTTTCATTCTTCTGATCTTTAATCTATCCAATTCTTGTGTCGCCATTTGGTTAAAGATCTCAATATGCTTATTGTTGTGGACTGGAGGGTTAAACAAAGATTTGTTCCTCAATTCACTGTGTATCACTCTTCCTGGTGTGTTGATACTTCCCCTGTTTGTAGAACTGGCTGCTACTGCTTGGCTCAGCATATATTTGTTGATGTTTAACTTCCTCATATATTTTTGGATATCCACATATAGGTTAAATTTGTTCAGATTACATGTAGGTGCATACTTTAATCCTTTATCAAGTAATGCTAGTTCATTATGCGTAAGCTCCACTCCACTAAGATTATATATTCCTTCACCTACTATTCTCTCTTCCTTTTGGGTCTTGTGTCCTCCTCTGCATCCTCTCTTACGTTTGGACTTCCTGCATTGGTGGTCCTGTCCTGCCAAGGGGGACTTTCTTTCCTGCGCAGGTCTAAAAAAGGTGTAGGTGGATTTGGGTCTCTGTAGTCCCTTAGTGCTTCATACCGATTCTGCGTTTTAATAGGACTTTATCTAGGACCATATTGATAATGGTCATATCATCCTCGATCTTCATCCTGTTGGTACTGATATTGGTGACGTTCTCTTCCATCGTTTCTATTATCCTGGTGATAATATGTGTTATCTGAATAATTATACATAGGTCTTGCTTGGTACCCTTGTGGTTGAGATCTGGGAGGATGTTGGTACTCATTATAGTACTGTCCATTAGCTTGGTTGTAGTCCCTACTACCAGATTGATCATAATGGCCATTCTGGTGATTTTTAGATTTTTTCCGTTGTTTTTCCAAAAGGTTTTTTTTGGAGATTTACTCCATGGTTTGGGATTGTTGTTCTTATTGTGCCACCAAGGTCTAGGTGTTCTAGGACCATTGTTTTCATAATGTCTGGGCGGTCCCTCAGTGTTACTTCTATATTGACTTTCTGTATTGGTCTCTTCATGTGTTGGCCTAATTGGAGATCTATTTCTTTGATCTCTACTAGGAGTTGATATCCGCACCTCTCTAGCAGGAGAGGAAGTGGTAGAGCCAGTTTTACCTTCCTTCAGGTTCAGTTGCCATTGATAACTTTGCTCTAATTTGTAATCATTGGTGTCTCTTAGGTATTTTCTTCTTTTCCTCTGTTTCATCTCTATATCTTTTCTTTCCAAGACTTTGTTAAGTTGATTGGTAAGTGTAGTAAAGGATGGTGTTTCTTTGTAGGATTCTAATGCAACTTTGCATTCTGCGATTTGTTGGTTAATTATCGCAACTTTTCTTTGTTTTCTTTTCACTAAGAATTGTAATACTTCTATTCCCTTGCCATTGAAAAATTTGTACCATTCACTCACTCCCTCCTCATCAATGATTCCATCATTAATGGGAATAACCCACCGGAGTCTTCTAGGCACAATTTTTTCTTTGATGTATTGTTCATGGGTTGTGATATCCCACCACAAGCTCACTTTTTTCTCCATTAAATGCCCGAACCTCCTAAAATAAGTGTCCAGATCCCCTGTCTCACTGCTGCTATTGGTAGAAAAAACTTCCTCTAACACTACCGTGCGATTCTCCATAAAATTAAATATGTCCATTTCTGCTGCTGTAGTGGTATTGGTGAAAAATGTGAAATTCAATTATATATTTGCTAAAGCGCTGAAGTGGAAATTAATCTAAAAATTATGTGAGAATAAAATAAAACAAATAAATATCAAAATAATACAGCTGCAATCAATCAGTGACACTCCACTTATAAATGAATAAATAAATAAAGTGATGCGCTCGTATTACCCAATTGATATCATGCTACCTCATTGTGTTGACAAAACATATCCTAAAATAAGTGGATACATTGTTTAAAACTTGTTACAAATCATGAGCAGTGAAAACCAATTCAAAACATATAAAAATAAAATAATAAAATGCAATGTGTTCGGAACCTTCATGTAAGATTCCCTTATTAGTGAAAGACCTCCCGGAGACCTTATTCCAATAAATAATGTTTTATAACCAATGTTAATAATGTTTTATAACCAATGTTCTTGTGAGATTGTGATAAAAAATAAAAAATATATATATAAAATCCAATACACCTCAAATAATGGTTGTAATTAGTTCACTAATTAGAAGCAAAATGATACCTCCTCTTCGCTTTAGATCGGGGCTTTGTGAGTTTAGATGGATCAGCAGTGGCTAAGCTTAATCCCGTTCATCCGCCGGCATGGATCGATTACTTTCCGGTTCTAGTGTTCTCCCCCATATGAAACATAAGAATGGGAAAATACCATTGCGCAAATATCAGCCAACATATACATGAAGCAAAGACCCAAATAGATTCACTCACATGATCCCCAAAACATAGATCGCATTTCCAGTTATATGGTCAGTTAATACTCAGCTCCGTGCTGCTCCGTGCTGCTCCGTGCTGCTGCTGCTTGAATCACTCGCAGACA
This sequence comes from Aquarana catesbeiana, assembly GCF_042186555.1. Taxonomy (NCBI): domain Eukaryota; kingdom Metazoa; phylum Chordata; class Amphibia; order Anura; family Ranidae; genus Aquarana; species Aquarana catesbeiana. The sequence continues at coordinate 192,997,036 of NC_133327.1, forward strand.
GCACACTACCAAAAGCGTCACAGGCTCCTTCTCCCCACGCGTATCATCGTCACTGGGCACGTGACTTTTTCAAGGGTGCTAGTGTGGCCGCTCTGAGCGGTATTTATGGTTTGTGTATTGGTTGCTATAGCAAACTTCGGAGTGAATGTTTTATCATGTCATAATGCGATTTCAAAGATACATGATGTTTTATTCATTTACACAGTTTAACATACTATTTATTAATATTAACAAGAATCCATATATTAAAACACATTAGTTATATTAACACAAATCTATATATTAAAACCTCATTAAAATTTCCCTTATATATGGTTTCTAATAAGCATAAAGCAAATGTTATTAATATACCTTGATAAATTCACCTTTATTATGTTTAGAACCCCCTATGTCACTAAATCCGTATACTTTTGTGCAAGCACACTACCATTTTGGAATCTTATATGGAATGACCCATAAAAATGATATATATATATATATATATATATATATATATATATATATATATATATATATATATATTGCGCTAAATGTATACATATTATCACCATTTTTTATAAAACCATAAAAACTGATAAAAATTATAATTGATTTAAAACCTGCGGATGAACGGGATTGAGCTTAGCCACCACTGATCCATCTAAACTCACAAAGCCCCGATCTAAAGCGAAGAGGAGGTATCATTTTGCTTCTAATTAGTGAACTAATTACAACCATTATTTGAGGTGTATTGGATTATATATATTTTTTTTTTATTTTTTATCACAATCTCACAAGAACATTGGTTATAAAACATTATTAACATTGGTTATAAAAACGTATTTATTGGAATAAGGTCTCCGGGAGGTCTTTCACTAATAAGGGAATCTTACATGAAGGTTCCGAACACATTGCATTTTATTATTTTATTTTTATATGTTTTGAATTGGTTTTCACTGCTCATGATTTGTAACAAGTTTTAAACAATGTATCCACTTATTTTAGGATATGTTTTGTCAACACAATGAGGTAGCATGATATCAATTGGATAATACGAGCGCATCACTTTATTTATTTATTCATTATATAATATATCACTACTTCTCATACCAGTCTATTTCTCCTAAGTGCAGTAGCCAAATGAGTTCATCAGCTGTAAAAAGTCAGTAACAGCTCACAGTGCAGGCTTTTCCCACCATGTGACATTGTAGCGGCACCTCATAGTGTAGGTTGCTGACAGTATACAGTATTACAAGGTTATTTGAAACAGGTCCTCTGGTGTTGGTGAGTCTGTAAATGGCCAGCACAATGCTGCTAGAAAGATCATGCTTTTTTTCCTGTGATGTGTAGCCAAACCCTGTAGTCCATCTTTTGATTACGCCATAAATACAGGTAGCGCTGCTCTTAGGACTCATGCACACTGCTGCTCAAAAAAAAAAGCTGCTTTTACAGGAATTTTAGCTTTTCTCTGCCTAAAAGTTCGAAGAAGCTTGTGCTTTTTTGTGCTCTTTCAAACGTTTTTATTGAGCTTCTTTAAGCTTCTTTGAGTATAAGTTTTTTTTCTCTCAAACCCTCCCTTCAGCTTATTTTATCTTTTTTTCTGCATTTTTGAGCTACTTTGAGCTCTTTCACTCTTTTTCACAAGTTTTTGGGCACTTGGGTGTCTTTTCTGCTCGAAAGTTCCTCAAAAACCCGAGTTTGGTGGGGTTTTTTTTCTGCCAGTAAGAACATATGCCTGTAAACTCCTGAAAAGGCCAAATTGTGCATGGACACACTTGGCTAACATGGAGGGGTGTTTCTAGGCAGAAAAAAATGAGAGCTCATTAACTACAGCCCCAGAAGGATTTGCCCCCTTCCTGACCAGGCCATTTTTTGCAATACGGCACTGCATCGCTTTAACTGACAATTGCGCGGTCGTGCGACGTTGTAGCCAAACAAAATGTATGTTCTTTTTTCCCCACAAATTCTTTTGTGGTATTTGATCACCTCTGCGGTTTTTATTTTTTGCGCTGTAAACAAAAAAAGTGTGTCAATTTTGAAAAAAAAACACAATATTTTGCACTTTTTGCTATAATAAATATATAAAAAAAACTAATTTCTTCATCAGTTTAGGTCGATATATATTCTTTTACATATTTTTGGTAAAAAAAAAAAAAACGCAATAAGCGTAAATTCATTGGTTTGCGCAAAAGTTATAGCATCTACAAAATAGGGGATAGATTTATGTAATTTTTATTATTATTTTTGACTAGTAATGGCGGCGATTTGCAATTTTTATCAGGACTGCGACATTGCGGCGGACAGATTGGACACTTTTGACACTATTTTGGGACCAGAGCTAAAAATAGCCACTGATTACTATATAAATGTTACTGGCAGGGAAGGGGTTAACACTAGGGGCGATCAAGGGGTTAACTGTGTTCCCTGGGTGTGTTCTAACTGTAGGGGGGGTGGGACTGACTGGGGGAGGAGACTGATCAGTGTTCCTACTTAGCATGAACAGATGATCTGTCTCCTCTCCCCTGAGAGAACGGGGATTGTGTGCATGTTTACACACACACATCCCCATTCTGTCACGAGTGATCATGGGTGCCTGGCGGACATCGCGCCTGCCGGACATGCACATCAGCTCTGGGGACAAGCAGCGGGAGCGCCTGCTATGGCGTCTTAAAGGAGTGACGTATAGCTACGGTAATTTGCGAAACCGTGCCAACCTGCGGGGGAGGGGGGTGCTATCTGGGCGTTTCATGGCCTCCGAAACTGTCAAAAAGTCTCACACGTGGTATCCCCATACACAGGAGAAGCAGCAGAATGTATTTTGGGGTGTAATTCCACATATAACCATGCCGTGTTTGAACAATATATCATTTAGTGACAACTTTGTGTAAAAAATAAATAAATAAATTGTAAATTTCCCGAAACTTGTGGCAAAATATCAAATATTCCATGGATACAACATGCCTCTCAGCAAAAAGCTTGAAGTGTCTTCTTTCCAAAATGGGGTCATTTGTAGGGGTTTTTTGCTATCTTGACATTTCAGGGCCTCCAAAACTGTGGGGTAGTGAGGAAGTGAAATCACCATTTTACGCCCTTAGAAAGCCTGAAGGCGGTGATTGGTTTTCGGGGTCCTGTACACAGCTAGGCTCCCAAAAAGTTTCACACATGTGGTATCCCCATACTCAGGAGAAGCAGCAGAATGTATTTTGGGGTGTAATTTCACATATGCCCATGGCAAGTTTGAGCAATAGATCATTTAGTGACAACTTTGTGCAAAAAAAAAAGTGTAATTTTCCCGAAACTTGTGGCAAAATATAAAATATTCCATGGACTCAACATGCCTATCAGCAAAAAGCTTGGGGTGTCTACTTTCCAAAATGGGGTCATTTGGGGGTTTTTGAACTGTCCTGGCATTTTATGCACAACATTTAGAAGCTTATGCCACACATCACCCACTCTTCTAACCACTTGAAGACAAAGCCCTTTCTGTCACTTTTTGTTTACATGAAAAAAAATTTTTTTTTTGAAAGAAAATTACTTTGAACCCCCAAACACAATATATTTTTTTAAAGCAAAGGACCTACAGATTGGTGGGTGTTGTAATTTTTTTTTCACACAGTATTTGCGCAGCGATTTTTCAAATGCAATTTTTTTGGAAAAAACACACTTTTTTTAAACACACTAAAACACACTATATTGGCCAAATGTTTGATGAAATAAAAAAGATGATCTCATCCTGAGTACATGGATACCAAACACGACATTTTTTAAAATTGCGCATAAACGTGCAGCAGCGACAAACGACATACATTTTTAAAAGCCTTTAAAAGCCTTTACAGGTTACCATTTTAGATTTACAGAGGCGGTCTACTGCTAAAATTACCTCCCTTGATCTGACCTTCTAGGTGATACCTCACATGCATGGTGCAATTGCTGTTTACATATGACACCAGACTGACGCTTCGCCTCTGCACGTGAGCATGGGGGGAAAGGGGTGCTTTTTTTTTTTTTTTAATTATTTTTTATATTATTTTGCTTTTTTATTATATTTTTAAACTGTTCCTTTCATTTTTTTTTTAATCATTTTTATTGTTATCTCGGAGAATGTAAATATCCCCTATGATAGCAATAGGTAGTGACAGGCACTCTTTTTTGAAAAAATTGGGGTCTATTAGACCCTAGAACTCTCCTCTGCCCTCAAAGCATCTGACCACACCAAGATCAGTATGATAAAATGCTGTGCCAATTTCCCAATGGCTCTGTTTATATCTGGCGAAAGTCATGAAATGCTCGTAGCTCCCGGTTTCTTAGGCCATAGAGATGATTGGAGCTGTTCTTGTCTCTGATCAACTCTATGGTCAGATGGTGGAACCACCGGCTCCATTCTCAGGTTCCCTGTTGGGACAGGAAAGCCCGAGAAAACTATGGAAGATGGTGGGGGGGGGTGTTCCCTCCCACTGCTTGTTAAAGCAGTCTAGAGGCTAATTAGCCGCTAGGATTGCATTTACATGAAAGCCAATCGCTGGTTGAAAAAAATGATACCAAGATGATACCTAAACCTGCAGGCATCATTCTGGTATAACCACTCAAAGTCCAGCAACATACCAGTACGTTGCTGGTCCTTGTTGGGCATACATTGTAATGTTCTTTTTTTCATGCAGCCTGTGGGCTGAACGAAAAAAAGAGATTGATCGGTGGGTATGTCCACCATTAGCATACCACCCTTCATCCACTCACTTCTAATGATGGGCATACATGCACCATTTTTATTTTAACTGTGGTGGTGAAACCACCTCCTACAGCGCTGGAGTTGCTGATTTACGTATCGTGGGAGCAAACGCTGTTGCTGTCAAGATAAATAAATAAGTGCTGCAGCTGAATGGCGTACCTGCTAAGCAAATGATGGTTAAAAATAAAACAAAGTAACATTACAGTATAACAGTAAGACTTACCATACCTGCAAAGCAAATACAATAAAACATAGTAAAAATAAATTTTTTTTTAATGCAATCTGTACCTAAAAAATATATGCCGAAGCATGGGGGCAATCCGCCCCTAATGTTAGGAGCAAATTGCTCCTCCACCCCTGCCTCCATATATGCTCTTTTTTTAACTGTGGTGGTGAAATCACCTCCAACAGAGCTGGAGTCATGGCTTTACATATCGTGGGAGCAAACGCTGTTGCTGTCAAGATAAATAAACCCGCGCTGCAGCTGGATGGCGCACCTGAAAACAAAAAATGGTAACAATAAAATCCAGTAAACAACAAATTATAAAATAATTACATATCTGAAAAGCAAACTTGATAAAACATAGTAACAATAAAACATTGCATTGTAGAATACAGTAAAAAAGAGCAAAACAATAGAGAGAGAATAGAGAGAGAACAATAAAACGACAACTATTTTTGGGTTTTTTATAAATTTTTTTTTTACACTTTTTTTGTAACTAACAGTTTGGTTCCAGGTTCGGGTCTCCCAAAATGTTTGGAGACCCTGTGAATGTGTGTCCTAGTCTGTGCAGTGCTGTACTCTACGCTAATACTCCACTAGTTTGTGTGGTAGCGTTCAAAACATTCACCAATGCAAAGACCAGGGTGGTCAGGACAGGAAGGACAATAAAAGCGTGTGTCACACCTATATCTGCTCTTTCTACAGACACATTTTCTTTGGGGGGCTCGTTGGGTAGGGGTACCAGGGAGGACATATGAAAAATGCCTCTCATGCAGCCGGCTTACTGCATTTGGATTGGGAAGTTGGGCCACAGCACTGTCTGGAAACAGAAGGGCTGTGATGATCTCTTCCTGGAATTTAAGGAAGGATCCAATTAGTCCTGAAGATTTGTATAGCACATAAGCATTCAGCATTGATAAGCATTCAGCAGAGCCAATTGAAATAAGTATACAGACACTTTTTTGTACCAGCGTCTGGCCTTACAAATGGCAATTGGGTACAGCGCCAGCAACTGATCGTTGAGGTCCACCCCTCCCATAATAAGGTTATATTTATGGATACAGAGGGGTTTCTCCGCAAACAACAATTGCCATAGGAATTTGGACTGTCGTGTCTGCGCGAAGGAAGGACAGAACGAAACATTCCGATTATCACTCCACTTCACAGTGAGCAAATTATTACACTTCAAGCAGGCTCTCTCCACCAGCCTAAGACAGGAATCTACAAGCCAATTCCGTGATCAAACAAGTGACTAAAAAGTGGCACGCTCGTGTAATAATTGTCCACATATAAGTGGTACCCCTTTCCGAATAAGGGGGACACCAAGTACCACACAATCTTATCAGCGCTCCCTATGTAATCTGGGCAGTTCTCCAGCTCTACGTGACTATCTCTTCCCTCGTAAACCATAAAACTATATGTGTAGCCTGTTGCCCTGTCACAGAGCTTATACATCTTGACCCCATATCTGGCACGCTTTCTGGGAAGATACTGTTTGAAAGACAAGCGACCAGAAAACAATCAGGGACTCATCAATGCAGACAACTTGATGGGGATTAAACAAGGCTGCAAACTGTTGGTTGAAGTGGTTTACGAGGGGCTGAGAGCCGATCGTATCCAGGATCACCCCGAGGACGACAGAGTTCATTGTCATTGAAGTGCATGAACTGCAAGATCTGCTTGTATCGTGCCCTGGCCATGGAGGCAGAGAACACAGGCATATGGTGAATTGGGTCAGTGGACCAATATGACCGCAACTCTTTTTAGTTATGCCCATGAGGAGGGATAGGCCCAGAAAGGTCTTAAATTCGGAAACCGTAATTGGTTTCCAATCTCTGGCAAGGATCAAATGGGGATTAGCAGCGATGAATTGACAAGCATACAAATTGCTTTGGTCCACAATAGATCTGTAGAGATCTTCCGTGAAAAAGAGTGAATAAAAATCAAGTGACGTAAAGTCAACTGTTTCCATCTGAATTCCGGGTTGGCCAGTGAATGGGGGAAGTGCGGGTGCTGCAAAAGTGGTGGGCTCCCAATTAGGATTGGTGAATGCAGCAAGAAGGGCACTATGGGCTCAACGGGCCTGTGTTTGTCTTCTTCTCGGTGGCTGCGGGACACTAGTTGTGCTAGCCACCGCACCAGCTTGAACTGCACTTATGGGACTCGCCACGTCACCACGTGTTACTGCAGTGCTGGTTTGACTACGACCAGGGTGTACTAGGCCGCTGATGCTTGCCAGTTCACCAGAAGGATGAGCAGCACTAGTACTTGCTCTCTGCTCCATACGAGAGCCCTGCGCTTCTTGCACCTCAACGACAGCAGAAGAATGGGTTTGGATACGCCTGACCTTGGCAGGGACCACAACTCCATTGTCAGAGTTATCTGTCAGGGTGCCGCTGCTCTCTACAGGATCGTATTCTGAGCCTGAATCTGACAGATGAGTGACTTCCTCTTCACTATCTGTCATGCTCAGAAACATGTAGGCATCTTCACTAGTGTACCTTCGATTTGACATATTGGTCTCTAAATTTAGTGCTACACTAGTGAGACTTACAGGAAAAAGAGCTCCTGACTGTCAGTGACTGATTCAAACGTTACCAAAATAAAACTGTTAACGTTCGCAGGGATCAGGCCTGACTCTGCGAATGCTGCAGTTATCTGTGTTGTGTTTTTGTAAGTGACAGTGATCGATTGATACTGCACTTGGGTTGTCTGGGCTGGGCTGGGTGGAGGGGCTAAACGCAGGTGCTAGCAGGTATCTGGGCTGATCCCGCTAACACTGTGTTTTTGGGAACCCTAAACTGTTGGGGACGCTAGTATAGATCTGATCAGATCACATATCGATCTGTTCAGACACTATACTATTAAGGGAAGTGTATGGTGCGTGTGTGGGTGTTAGCGCTACTGGCACTAATCTGAAGCTGCCTGGGGCGATGCAGACCCTATCTGACACTAAAACTGATATCACCCGCCGGGTGATCAGGGGGTTAAACCTTTATTAGGTAATATACGCTGGGTGGCCTGATGCTACACAAATAAACTAACCAGCGTCACCCGTAACACTAATACGGTGATCACTGGTGACAGGGGGTGAAAGGGTTAACTACGGGGCAATAACCTTTATTAGGTAATATATGGGGTTACCTGATGCTATAAAAACCTGACAGTGAAACTAACTGGCTAACTAGGGTCACCAGTGACACAAATACAGGGATCGATTAGTGACACTGGTGACAGGGGGTGAAGGGGTTAACCAGGGGGTTAAAACCTTTATTAGGTAGCATATATGGGGTACCTGACGCTATAAAAACCTGACAGTGAAACTAATCACCTAACTGGCTAACTAGCGTTACCAGTGACACAAATACGGCGATCGATTAGTGACACTGATGACAGGGGGTGAAAGGGTTAACTTGGGGGCAATCAAGGGGTTAAACCTTTATTAGGGGGTAACCTAGACCTAACAGGGGTTACTACTAATTGCCCTAACACCTATTTCAGTCACAAATGACACCAACACCACTGCAAATTGGTCACACAGTGACAGGGAAAGAAAGGGTTAACTGCAGGAGTGATCAGTGTATCTGTGTGTACTGGTGTTAGTGTAGTGTTGTGCAACTCACCGTAAGACATCTTCTCTCCTCTCACTGGAATTGAAAAGACTCCACGTGGAGAGGTGTCATCACAGGCACGGGGGGTGGGGGGTGGGGGGGGGGAATCGCACCCTCCGCCCATCCGTGCCATTCTGCCGATGTTAATCGGCGTGCGGTGGTCGGCAACTGGTTAAAGCATTGCATGTTAAATATCTATTTACTTGGTGTAACATCATCTTTCACTTTATACAAAAAAATAGGGTGACTATTGTGGTTTTTTTTTAATTCATTCATTTTAATTTAATCCAAAAAAATTGCATATGAAAGACTGCTGCACAAATACAGTGTGACAAAATATTGTAACGATCACCATCTTATTCTCTAGGGTCTCTGCTAAAAAAAAAAAAAAAAATATATATATATATATATATATATATAATGTTTGGGGGTTCTAAGTAATTTTTTAGCAAAAATACAAATTTAAACTTGTGAATAAAGTGTTCCAGAAAAAGCCTGCTCAGCAAGTGGTAAGGAAGTGCATACACAGAGCAACCATAGAAGATCTGGTTGCAAAGAAATCTTAACTGATCAGCCTCTTGCAAGGTATGTGTAAAGAAACAAAATGTGCAGGAGTGTGATGACAATGCTACGATGCAAATATTCTACCCCACCCACCCTATCCCCTCACCTATGAAAATGAAAAACCTTTAATAATGTATCTCCTAAAAACATCTACCGAAAAAAATGCTAATGAGAAAAGATAACCTTATAGCACTATTTACTAATGTCTACACAAAATTGTGAATAAATGACTTGAATGAAATAAAGGGAAACTCTAGCAAGACACCCTGTTTTTAAAAATAATGTAATAATGAATGAAAGAAATAGAAGCAGAAATGTAAGAGTACAAGTAAAACAAAAATTAATTAGAATAAAAATATATGCAGTATCAAAATTCAAAAAGAACACAAAGCAAAATGACATATTTATATCGAGGGAAACTGAAAAAAGGAGAAATTGCATAATGACAGTAATGGATGTCAGAGAGGGAGTGACCATGCATCGATATATGTTCAATATTGTTGAGAGACGGGGGGCGTGGCCGAACGTGAACGAGGCAAGACGTGTTTCACTGGAGCTCAGCGTTTATCCTGAAGTTTGATCCGCTTTTTGGAGTCTTTTGCTCACTATACTGGGCCGGTACACTTGCGGGCTGAGATCGGGAAGTCCCGGTCATGAAAAAGGCCGTGCGCAAGCAGAACAAGACATCCCAGCACTCCCAGAGACAAACATGCTCTGCACGAGGCCCGGAACAAGGATCCTCCGCCGCCATCTTACCTCCTCGGCAGTTCACTAGAGGAGCTAAGCAACGAGACAGGCAGATGGAGAAAGCAGCGGCTGCTGCGGATCCGGAGAATCCCCCGCCGGCATCCCCAGGTCTGGAAACAGCTTTGGATGCTATTACAAGACCCATCCTAGAAGCCATAGACGCCAGCAAAGCTGCAGTGATGGTAAGGATTGATCATCTTGCCACAGAGTGTACACTCATTAGGCATGACCTGGATAAAATCCAGGGTAGACTTACCACAGCAGAGGACCGGCAAAAACGGAATAATGTCCGGGTGGTCGGGTTACCTGCAGGGGCAGAAGGGGTTGAAACCGCCACGTTTGCTGAGCAATTTTTTAAGCAGATTCTGCAGTTAGGCGACCTTTCCTCTACATATGTTAAAGAACGTGCACACAGAGTCCCTACAGGGGTGCGCCCCCCTGGAGCGTTCCCACAACCATTTTTGGTAAGATTTCTCAACTACCGGGATATGATCCTTACGGAATCCAGGAAGCATCAGGAGCTGCGCTTTGAGAACACCAAGATAATGCTGTTTCCTGATTTCTCTGCGGAAACTCAACGAAAAAGAAGATCCTTTAACAAAGTCCGTAAGAGAATGAGGGAAAGGTAGATCCAATATAGCATGTTATACCCTAGCAGGCTGCGGGTACAATACAAAGGAACAAAATAAAAAATAAAATTCTTTGATAATCCGTTGGAAGCCAGCGAGTGGCTTGACAGAAATTCCTAAAGCTGCTGGGAATACTTTTTTGCCTCTTCTATAATACATGAGGAGCTGTCTATGTCTACAAGCAATCTGTTTCTCCTGTTGCTCACGATTTTCTTTTTTTCTTTTTCGTTGTTATACCTGCAAGGGGCCACTAGAGGGCTCCAGGAGATCGTTTAATTGCCTTGCTGTAAGGCCAGGTGTATGATGTCTAATTGATCCTTATCCCATGGGGCTCCATGAAGACAAGAAGAGGATACGTAATAACTTGCCGAACATTTCGTCACTAGGTTGCTGACTTCCTAGTCTTTTTTTGTTCTCCCCATTTTTGGGAGTTTTGGGACTAAGCCACATACCAGTGGTTATGTGTTCTAGTTTTTGTTTTTGGTTTAAGGCTGGTATAATGGCGGGGGGGGGGGGGATAGTTGTAACTCGGTTCACTAATCACAAAGGGTAATTGTTTTAGGATGTTTATGTCATTGGTCTACTGTTTCATCCAGTACCTATAGATTGTATTGGGTACTGCACTCTGGTTCCTGGTTGATGGCTAAATGCGCTAAAATTGTGTCCTGGAATGTGAGAGGACTGAATAACAAACCCAAAAGAATATCAATATTTCAGTTCCTCAAGCATTCCAAGCCACATGTCACCTTCTTGCAGGAGACACACCTCGATGGTAGCAGGGTCCTGGCTTTACGCAGACCCTGGGTTCAAAAAGCCTTTCACGCTACCTTTTCTACTTTTGCCAGAGGAGTTTCCATCCTTATTAGCAAAGCTTTACCATGTACAATACATCAGGTGTTCTCTAACCAGGAGGGGAGATATGTGGCTGTCTTATTAGACATTTTTCAACACAGAATGATCTTGGCTAATGTATAGTTACCTCCTCCTATTAATGTGCAAGTGCTATATGACATGTTTACTAGATTGGCCCCATTTGCTCACCTCCCTCTGGTATTAATGGGCGGTTTTAACGCTATTTTGGATGCCCTGGACTCCCCGCCCAATCCAGGGAGGATGGGGTCGGCCAATATTCTTTCCTGGGCTTCGGTGACTGGGTTAACTGAACTGTGGAGAGCAAAAAATCCTCATCGCAAGGCTTACTCTCACATTTCTGTGACCCATCGTTCATCGGCCAGGATAGATCTGGCCTTTGGGAACCAATCGTTGCTTCCATTTGTGAAGGACATTGATTACCTGGCCGGAGGTATATCTGATCATTGCCCTTGTCCCTTAATCTTAACCTCTCTACGGAGAGGGGGACTGGGGGGTGGCGGCTTTCTCCGGGTTGGCTACAAAATGAGCAGGTGTCTTCCCAGTTAAGGGGATCAATCACCTCTTATTGGTCAAATAACGAGGATTCGGCTGATTCTCCGGTGGTATGGGATGCTTTTAAAGCAGTGGTGAGGGAAGAGTGCATCTCCGCCATCAAATCTGAAAGAGTGGACCACAATGCTGAAATACTTAGGATCCAAGACCACGAAAAGCAATGTGCGGAGAAACATGCCAGTGACCCCTCTGATACTACATATTTGTCGTTGATGGAGGCTAGGCATCTTCTCTCCCTGCATTTCTCGGATTTGGCTCATACGGAGGCGACCCATAAGGCGAACTCTGTGTTTTCGGAAGGCAATAAAAATGGGAAAATGCTGGCAAGATTAGTGGCAGTAGATAATCAGATTACTAATATGCCAGTAATTAGGGGGAAGAATGGGGTGCTGGTTAGTGATCCTGTGGACATACTAGGAAAATTTTGTGAATTCTTTGAGGACCTATATGCCCCTATCCCGAACTACGACGCTGATGACTTGGATGCCCTTCTGGAGGACCTTACCCTCCCGAGGTTATCTGACGAAGATAGGTTGATGTTAGATGCTGGGATAACTAATAAGGAGATAGTTGCAGCAATTTTTGATTTTCCCCCAATAGGGCCCCTGGACCAGATGGCATCCCTGCAGACTTTTATAAAATCTATGCTGAGGAATTGGCACCTAGACTGAATGTACTTCTGGCCAAGTGTCTAGAACTAAATGAGCTTCCAACATCCATGCTGGACGTGTATATGGTCCTGTTGCCGAAACTGGGTAAAGACCCACTAGAGTGTGCATCTTATAGACCTATTGCATTACTAAACACGGATCTGAAGATCTTGACCAAGAGCCTGGCAAATAGGTTGGTTGAGGTGATCCCCTCTCTGGTTGATATTGATCAGATCGGTTTCATGCCCGGAAAGTCTAATCTGAGAAGATTATTTACTCATCTCCAGCTTTCCCGTTGTGGGGCTGGCACTAGAATAATTGTGTCGATCGACATAGAAAAAGCGTTCGATTCAATTGACTGGAAGTACATGCTTAGAGTGATGGGAAAAATGGGATTTGGCAAGGTGGATTACTTTATTGTATAGCAATCCCAGAGTGGCAGTTCGGCTGGGCAAGTCTACATCTCCCTTTTTCTCAGCGAGCAGAGGTACTAGACAGGGGTGCCCATTGTCCCCATTTATATTTGCACTTATGATGGAACCCTTAGCAGTGGCTCTTAGGTATATATATATCCTGAGGCCCTTTACTACGATCCCACAACGGCCCTTTCACATGTTCTGCAGTGAGCTCCCTTCCTACTGTATTGGCCCCCCTCCCAGGGTGGCAGAAAACAAGAGATATATGTCACCAGCATACCAAGAAAATATAAGGGTCCAAGGCAGTGGGAGAACTATCAAGGTTGCAAAGGTTGTCTTGCCACCGGGCCCTGGTGTTCTGCCACTGTGGGGTTCCTCAGCCTCCTCTTCCTGTCCTGCCCCTGCTACTGACAGCGCTGGTCTGGCTGGTCTGGCTGGTCTGGCATCTCTTTTACAGGCTGGTTCTCCTGTCCTAAGGAGGGGAGAAATCAGTCTGTTTTTTCAGTAACTGAGAGTCCTGGTGGAGTCCTTCCTGCAACTCACTCTTCTCCCTGCCAATGAGGATGCAGGGGAAGGAGCAGATCGGGCGGCTGTGATGTGTGAGCGCTCGCATTATGCAGTGTCAGCGAGCAGAGGGAGGGGGGAGGAATCACCTGCAGGAGCTGACAGGGCACACTCTCCCTCTTAGACATTGCCTTTTTGTAAAAAAAAAAAAAAAATTTTAATTGGGTGGGCACATGGTGGGGCACAGCATAATGTTGGGGGGGGTCAGGGCCCTCTGCCCCCCCCCCCATTGGTCAATTATAGGGAGGATAAACTTATTAAAAATTAAAATTCTTCCAGTCATCTTATATTTTCTGAGACACGCTCAGGTGTGGGTCCCTAAGTCCTTTTTTAAACAATTGGACAGTATCACTAGCTCATTCCTGTGGGCTCCCAAGCAACCACGCATAGGACTCAAAGTACTTCAGGAGCCCTGGGGGAGTGGCGGGTTGGCCCTACCTGACTGGAGGAAGTATTATCTTGCCGGTCAGATGGTGCTTGCTCACAAATGGTTGATATCAGATGATGGGGACTCTGCTACAGTCGTGGAGGCGGCTCATTTGGGGTCATATGAGACCCTTCGATTGGCCCTCCATAGAGGTATTAAATCAGATTTGCCACTCACATTGGCTATGAAGGCTACTATTAAGGCATGGGAGGAGGTGAAATGATTAGCATGTCCAAGCTACTTGGGCTTTTCCCCACTAACCCCGTTGTGGGGGAACCCTAAGTTGTCTCATTTTTATTCGTTCTCTGATCACATGGTGTGGGTGGTCAGGGGCATAAAAATCCTAAAGGATATTACAAGGGATAGGATTCTTATGACTTTTGATCAAATTAAGGCCAGATATGGCCAGATAGAATCCATCCCGTCATCCATGGAAGATATGCTTATGCGGAAAGACCTTTACTAAAACATTATAAGTCACTTATAGAGAAATGTTTAAGAATAGTCCAGTGGCATTGTCAAAGTGTAGGCAGCGTTGGGAGGTGGAGGTTCCTGACATAGATGGTGAGGATTGGGATGCTATGTGGGACCACCCCTTCAAACACTTGGTCTCGGCGAGGGATAAACTTATACACTTCAAATTTTTACACAGAATCTATTTCACTCCTGCCAGACTGGCAGCAAGATACCCTTCAATCTCCCCGGAGTGTTGGAGATGTGGTTTGTCACCGGCAGATGCTAAGCATATCTTCTGGGAATGTCCTCACAATAAGTCCTTCTGGGAGGGGGTGGTCTCATGCATTTCAGATCTACTGAAGATCCCTATCCCAATTTCAATTAAGGTTTGTCTATTAGGTCTAGTCGATGAGGTGGTTCCCTCAATGGCTCTTAGAACGTTGCTAATCATACTATTTTTCTACGGGAGGAAGGCTATACTATTGAAATGGAGGTCCTCTACGCCTCCTGGTGTACCCTTTTGGAAGGGAATGGTGAATTCCATGCTTCCGTACTACCTTTTCAGGGGGTGTGATAAAAAATTTAATAAAGTGTGGTAAGCGTGGTTTAATTCAGAAAATACAGCTGGATAAGTCTGTTTAATGTATAGTCCCATATAATCAAAGTTTAAAACATTGTTTGTAACTATATAAGGTCTTCCATTTCTGTTAAGGGGGTTGGCACTGTATTGGTAAATATATTCTATGGGTTTAACAGTATTTGAGGGATGAACAGCTTTGCAGTACCTGGGCAATATTTTAGCGATTTGGATATATCCACTGTATGTGCTATGAGCTTTAACTTTGAGAGGTGGGGTGAATGTCCTGTCTGATGATGGGGGTGAACTGAGTTACAGGTTGTTTGGGGGGGAGGGCTTTGCACTTAGTCTGTTGCCAATGTTAGGTAGACTGAGTTGTAGTTGGGAATGACCAGGTCGGTCATGGAATGATCTGGCAGTGTGTCAGGGTCACTCTTTTGTTAACTTATTTGTCCGTCAAAGAAGAAAAAATTTCAATAAAAAGAATTTTTCAAAAAAAAAAAATATATTGTCGAGAGACTCTTAGATAACTCATAGAGAGGGAGAAAGGGGTACTGAATCAACAAATGGGTGACTCGACAGAAGCTATTCATAATAATGTGTGAGATCCCATTCGTAGTTTAACCACTTAAGGACTGCCCCACATACATTTAATGTGGCAGGGTTGCCCTTAAACGCACAATCACGTGCCTGCACGTCATCTCCTTCATCGGTTCTGGGTGGCGCACGCAGCCGGAGCCGTGCTCCTGCTGTGTCGCTGGCCACCCACGATTGTTCAGAGGAGAGACAGAAAGGCCGTCTGCCTATGTAAACAAGGCAGATCGCTGTTCTGTCAGAGAGGAAGAGAGAGATCTTGTGTTCCTGCTAATCTCTCTCTTCCTCCAGTCAGTCCATCCCCCACACAATTAGAAATCACTCCCTAGGAGCACCCTTTGATCGTCCCTGATGTTAACCCCTTCCCTACCAGTGTCATTTATACAGTGACCTCGCATTTTTTTTTTAGCACTGATCACTGTATTGGTGTCGCTGGTGCCCAAAAAGTGTTACATAGTGTCAGATTTGTCAGCCGCAATCCCCCTAAAAATTGCTGATTGCCGCCATTACTAGTAAAAACAATAAAAAGTCCATAAAAATACACCATAGTTTGTAGACGCTGTAACTTTTGTGCAAACGTCAAAGCAATAACTCCAAGGCCAATAATAAATAACACGTTATTTCCTCCGATTCCGCAACATGTCTGGTTGACGAACGGCTGTTCAGAAACAAACTAAAACGTGCTAAATGAAACCAAACTTCTACGAACAAAAAATTAGCAGAAGGAGACCAAAGGGTGGTGCTATGGAGCTGAAAAGCCACGTAGTACGTCAGTACGTTCGTGTAGACTTAATGAGCGTATCTCAGGAAAACCTAGTGACTCTTTGTTATTGCCTGGAGCATAGACAAGCTCCCTTCCCAGCCAGCAGGAACAAGCAGGAATATTAATTATGAATGTCCTAAGTTCCACTTTAAAAATGTATACATTTAAAAAAAAAATTTAGGTCCAAAACCTGGTCTCTGAGCAGCCCTTGAGAAATGTAAATGTTAAGCTCTACCAAAGACATCAGACAGTTATTCAATACCTGCAGATTTCTTTGGGTGCAGGAACATATAAGCTGTATTTGGGGGTCAAAAATGCATTTTCTGGAAGACACCACCTAAAGTACATCCAACTTGGCTGGCTGGTAGACAGAAAAACATATGTCCACTTGCTGCCATCAGGATAGAATATATCCAGTTTGTCTGAGCAATGAAGTTTTTCTTAAGCTGGAAGTTGAAAATATGAAACAAATTTTTATGTTGTAACATGACTCTGGTTTAATTGGAGTGTAATTATTGTGTTTGCGAGTTTATGTGCACAGGTGTGCTTTACAAGGCCTAACCTAAGGGGTTTCCTTGTTTTGTTTTAAAGTTGTAAACAAATCCAAAAACATATTATATTTCAGCCGAATAATCCTTACAGTGGTGGCAGCATTCGTTTTTTAACCATTTTTGCTTTTATTTTCACCTCAGCCAGCAAGTCTTAATCATAACCATACATTAAGGACACAGGCAGACTACTCATGCACCATGGGTAACAGGTGTGTACCTTCAAGTGATTGAACATTAACAAAGATTTAGAAGACAGGCCCTCTGTGCACGTCTCGTTTAAGTCTACCTTCAGATGTATGCACCTCGCTTGATGCGTTTTTCAGGCACATTTTGCAGTGCGTTTTTAAACCTATGTTTGTTTTTGCATGCAGCTTTCATGCAGTTTGCTTTTTGTTCTTCTTTAAAACACACTGTAAACATACTGTACATTGCTGGTTGCTAAGGGGGGGAGGCGTGAAGCCAGCCTTCATGTCCTTAACAACTGATGAATCATCAGCTGTCAGCGGGGTTCCCTCAGTCAGCGCAGCCCTCTACCAGGTAATTCTAGAGCACTTCATGCTTCTCAGCTTAAGGCCCCTTTCACACGATCGGACCGTTCAGGTCCGCCTGTCAGTTTTGACGGCGGACCTGAACGGGCGCTCCATGTTAGCCTATGGAGCGTCGGATGTCAGCGGAGACATGTCCGCTGACATCCGACCCCGTCCGATCCGCTAAAAGCAGACGTATGGCTCTACGTCCAGATCCGTCGCTGGCGGATCGGATCGGGTGAGATCTGACGAAAACGGACACGCTGTCCGTTTTCGTCCGATCCCTCCATAGGCGGCAGCGGCGCCTGACAAGCCCCTCCCCGCTCAGTGAGCAGAGAGGGACCTGTCATCCGCCGGCTCAGCGGAGATCAACGGACAGATCTCCCGCTGAGCCGGCGGACCGAGGCGGGCTCCGTAGAAACGGAGCCCGCCTCGTGTGAAAGGGGCCTTATGGAGATGCTGATTTTATTTTCCTGCAGGACTTGGCACCTGCCCACACTGCCAGAAGTACCAATACCTGGTATAGTGATCATGGTATCACTGTGCTTGATTTGCCAGCAAACGAGCCTGAACTAAACCCCATAGAGAATCAAGAGGAAGATGAGAGACACCAGACCCAACAATGCAGACAAGTTGAAGGGCACTATGAAAGCAACCTGGGCTTCCATAACACCTCAGCAGTGCCCACAGGCTGATCGCCTCCATGCCACATTGATGCAGTAATTCATGCAAAGGGAGCCCCGACCAAATATTGAGTGCATACTATACTGTACATGGACATACTTTTCAGTAAGCCAACATTTCTGTATTAAAAATCCTTTTTTATAGGTCTCATGTAATATTAAAATTTTCTGAGATAATGAATTTTGGGTTTTCACTAGCTGTAAGCCATAACCTTCAACATTAAAAGAAAGAAATGCTTGAAATATATCACTCTGTGTGTAAGGCATCTATATAAAATAGGAGTTTCACTTTTTGAATTGAATTACTGAAATTAACTTATGAGATGCACCTGTATATATATATATATATATATATATATATATGGAGGTTTTCGATTTGTATTTTTTTTTTTATTATTTTTTTTTTTTTTGGTGTTGAACTGGATGGACTTGTGTCTTTTTTTCAACCAGATTAGCTACAGTATGTAACTATATAATTGTAGCCTCCTTTGAAGCTGTACCAGTTGCCCAATTCCATTCAAGAACTCTCCAACATAATATCTTGTGGACCTGAAAAAAGCAGATTCCTTCTCTTGGCTCCTGTTCGGCCAAGCAAACAACTCCATATCTTTGTGGATCACCACCGCACCACCAACAGTGGGGAAGTCTTTAATTTCCTATCACTGGAAAGGTATCACAACAGACGGGAGTCTCTCAGGCTGGGAATGAGTGTTCCAGTCCCTAAGGAAGTCCAAGGAACATGGTCATTGGGGGACACAAACCTTTCTATCAGCATCTTGGAGCTCAGTGCAGTCACGCTAACCCTGCAGCAGTTGACTCCCCATCTGAAGGGGTACCCAATCAGGGTGCAGTCAGACAACACAATGGTGGTTGCCTACATCAACCGTGGCACCTGGAGTCTGGCTGCCTTGAAGGGAGCAAACCAGATCATCTTATGGACAGAAACTCACTGTCCAGCAATCTCTGTGGTCCACATCTTGGGACGGGACAACTGACAGCAGATTATTTTAGCCATCACCTGGATAAAGGAGAATGGACAGCCACATGTCTTCAATCTGATATGCCAAAAATAGAGGATTCTATATGTGGACATCTCAGAAGAACCTGGTACAGACAAACTTAGGACTTCTAGCATACAACACCTTGGCTCTTTCTAACAGCCCAGATCTGCTATCTCAAGGCTTTTTTTTCCATCCTGCTTCTCACCTTCTGGCTTTTGGTGGAACCACCACAGTTATCTGACTGGAAGAGTGGGATTGGCTACCTCCCAAAACCAGGTATCCCCTTCCAAAAAAGTGCCAAAAGTAGAAAGGGGGGGGGGGTTTGGGGGTTGGAGGAGGACTTGCATGGCATAAAGTGGAACTTCCCCCCTTTAGGAATCTGAAAACAGAAAGGCTCTGACCAGAAGTAGTAAACAAAGAAGGTATGCCACATCCCATAATATAGAAAAAGAACAATTGGTTCCCCTTGGGTGGGATTTTTAAAGGCATTACCAAGAAAAATACATAATAGGTAAAAAAGAGAATTTTATTACAAAGTACAAAAACATGACAGAAAATACACCATATAAAATTATTAAATCAAACATAAATGATACATACAAACAATTGCATCAAGGGCAACATGTATGGGACAAAAAATACCACAACATGGCAAAGAAAAACAGACCAATGATACGGAATGAGGTAGGTCTCACTAAACCGACGCGTTTCGGAAAGTCCTTCATCAAGGTTTGACAAGTGAGAATTATCATCTATTAAACATTACAAAAGCAAAAAGCAAAAAGTGGTTAACATCACATACATATGTGAGATGGTATACCCCCCCACATCCCGTGTGTGAGAATAAACTCACTTACCCAATGCAAATGTTATAAAGGCATTCAAAACAAACAATCAGCTCTGCTGTGGTATCCCAGGCCGTGTGCACATCGCGAAAATCCAATAGTGGGTGGGTGAAATACTGTAGAAAATTCATATAAGGAGTACCGTCCCCCTAGGTGCAGAAAAACGCCACGTCCAAGAGTTTGGCGCAGCGCCTGTGCGTGGGCTGGGGTCCAAGAGGATCTTCGGACCTAAGACCAAGTATATAGTACCATAAGAGATGGCAATTTAATAGAGGTGGACATCCATATGTACTGGGATCCGAAAGATAACGGGTCCCAGAAAAGGTGCAAATAACATGCATATATTATA
Source organism: Aquarana catesbeiana (assembly GCF_042186555.1). Classification (NCBI taxonomy): domain Eukaryota; kingdom Metazoa; phylum Chordata; class Amphibia; order Anura; family Ranidae; genus Aquarana; species Aquarana catesbeiana. Next base: position 193,017,343 of record NC_133327.1, read on the forward strand.
CAAGAACCCCCTAACGGGGCTTTAAAGCAGCCAATGAAGTACAATATCGATAGTTGAAAAAATTCAATTTTATTAGTACGAAAAATGTATAAATAGCAAATTATAAAAATCGCTGAGAATAAGTACTGACTATTCGAGTCAAGACATGACCTGAATATGACATACCATTACAGTAAGCAAAGCATACAATTGAACCAAGTGCCAGACACAATGCATTAAAAGGCGACCAAGGTTATCTTAAATATTAGATTCTTAAAATAAGTAGCAACAGATATTCCCTATAAATGAGGGTAATACAATACATGTATGTGGAACAACATTTGTATACGTAAATCCTGACGCGTTTCGACCCTTCCCGGGTCCTCTTCAGAGGATGGTTGTCCACTGTGAAAAGGTCAACATGTGTCAAACATAGCATCAAATCCAACAGTACCAAACTTATATATGTGCACCATCTACTAAAGTTGCCTGGATCGTATAATTACCTAGTACAGGAATTCTGACGTTTCCGTGTTCAGTTTAAGCATTGTAGATTATTTTAATTTTAGGTGGTACAGTTTCTCCTCAGCTCCCCCGTCTCCCCCGTGTCGGACCAACTCCCAGGAGAGCGGGCGGTGGACCAAGTGTATCTTGCGAGGGATCACATCAGCCCCCCATATATAGGAGGGGGAAGGAGAGGAGGGGGCAACGAACAACCCGAAATGCACCTGAATGGGTATACGTTAATGCTAGAAGTAGAAAAATATAGAGTATTAAATACTAAAAAACGAGGGGTCAATTGGTTGATCCGCACAGATTGAGAAATTCCCCAACTATGGAGATCTAAAGAAATGTTGGATAGTAGGTACATGGGTGTGCAGGGGGCATTGCTAAGGAGAAGGGGGAAAGGGGAGAAAGGGGAGGAAAAGATATGAGGAAAAGGATAGGGAAGAGGGAAAAATGGAAAGAGGGAAAGAAGGAATGGAAGGGAATGTGAGGGGAAGTGAAAGAAAAAAAAAAAAAAAATAATGAACCAACAAAGTTTGTGTGAAAAAATAAAAAGAGTGGAGGATAGCAAATGCCCTGCTGCCAGTCAATCCCCATGTACCATAGAAAATATATGCAAAGAGCAATCAGGTAAAGGTGCCGACAAGCCACCAATAGGTGAACGGAGTGAAATGGGGGGGGGGGATGGGGGGAAGGGAAAGACCAAACAGAATGGATTGGAGTGATAAAAAGAATGAGAAGGGGAAGGGGGAAAAAAGGGGGAAAAAAGGGGGAAAGGGGGAAAAAAAAAATGGGGAAAAAAGGAGGAAGGGAACGGAAAAAGGGGGGGAAGGGAAGGACGGGAAAAAGGGGGAAGATGCTGGGAGGGGGGGGGGAAGGGGAGAGAAAGAAAGGGAGGGGGGGAGAGGAAAGAAATGGGGGGAAAAAGGGGAGAACGTGGGGTTGGGGGAGATGGAAGGGAAAGTGAACTGGAAGAGTGAAAGGTGAGGGTGGGGTGGAAAAGGGTGTGTGACAGAGAGGGACAAGGGGGGAAAAAAGGGAAATAGGTGGGGGCTGAGGTGAAAAGAAACCATGTTAGGCAAACGTGCACAGTACAATCATCAAACGGTGAAGGTGACAAACAATGTGAAATGCAAGGGTGGTGTCGGAACTAATTACCTAATTCAGCAGAACTAAATGAACTGAAATGTTCTGGATACTGAAAAATTAAGGTATAGATAAATCATGACAGGGTCAGCAATAATATAAAAGGACCAAGTCACTAAGGAGATATCACAGTCATTCCGTGTATGCTTACCAGTATTTGCTGTCAATCTATGTAACCTGTCTCCAGATTTAAAGAATCCAATAGATGTCCCCTAAGAATTCCCATATTTATAGGGAGTGCCGATTGGCTAACTCCCTTCAGGTGTCAGCATGCCTTGCGTCCTCCCTCCTCCCCCTCCATTGGGGGAAAAGAGCAGCACCGCTGTGCGCCCTAGTGTGATCCCCCCCGGCGTTCCGGAAAGGAAGAAACCTTCGGGCGTCCCCGTTGCTTCCGCCGCAACTGCGCAGGCGCCGCTACATCACGCGCACGCGCCCTAGGGCGCGCGCGTGAGTGCGGCGTCCGGAAGGGATCCGGGACGCCGCTGGCAGGGAGAGAAGCGTCCCACCCAGGTGAGGCCACCTAGTGGGCGCATTTAGGAGACGCGGGGCCCAAGCGTCTCCTCTCTCACCCTGCCAGGAAGATACAAAGGTGCACCCCCGCCCCCAGAGGAGAAACACAGGCACTAGGGGAGACAATGAGGAGCATAGAGCCATACTGCCCAGGATATGCTGTTATGCAGAAATAGTAGTGATAATGATGAAACATGGCACAAACCATTTACGTAACCTATTCAATGGTGCTACACATATGGTCTGTGTGCCGTGGATTGATTGCTAGCTGGCCATATTAAATGCATCGTACTCTGCATGGCACTATATACTTTAACATAATTGCACAGTTGCAAAGACAATAATCTTTTGCAACCTGCGCAATCAAGATGGTACATATACATAAAAAAAAATGTTATTACATAATACCAAGTATTAAAGCAATGAAAAACTCTGAACTGTTTAAAGGCTAGATTTCACAAGGGGTATAACGGTACAAAGCACATGGTCCATTTTGTTAAATCCAATCACATACGCATAAATACGTATCTCATACATATGGACGTAGTGAGAAAAACAGTAATAATGATGACTATAATGATTGTGCGTGGGGAAAACCAGGCAGAAATATGCACAGAGCTGGAAACGCTGATGAAAAGAATGTATTGAGGAAAAATAAACTGAGGTCAGCATGGGGAAAAGGAGGAGGGAGGGGGGTGGGAAGGGGAAAGGGGGAGGAAAAGAGGGGGGAGGAAAAGAGGGGGGAGGAAAAGAGGGGGGGGGGAAGGGGGGGAAGGGGGAAAAAAGGGGAAGGGAAAGGGGAAGTCATTGTGTCTTCCCCGATGAGAACCCCTGCAAAAAGGGGGCGAATGAAATTGACTCATTTAAACCTGGTGGAGAGGTGGCCTGTAACTGGAATATCCATCTCTGCTCTTTTTTTGCAGCAGAGACTTATTCCAGTCGCCACCACTGTTGGGGATGTTTATTTTATAGAGGGCCACAAAAGTAACTTTGGGAACTCTGTAATTGTGTGTAAAGATTATGTGCCTCCCAATGGGGAGGTACGGGTTCCCCACCTCCATGCTGTAAACATGTTGAGAAATGCGTTTCCAGAATTCCTGCCTGGTTTTCCCCACATAGTATGCACCACACTCACATTCCATCAAGTATACTATTCCGCGAGTGCGACAATTCACAAACTGTTTAGGTGTGAAAGTGTTGCCATTGGGCAAAACAAAGATTTTATCTTGTTTGATGAGTGAACAATACGAGCAGTGTCCACAGGGGAAGGAACCCACTGCGGAGCAGTGCTTGAATCTCTTATTATCATTGGTGTATTCGCTACGAACGAGCTTGTCACGCAGTGACATAGCTCTTTTGTACGTTATGGTGGGATTGTCATGAACAAATCCACGTAACTTGGGGTCATCTGTGAGGATGCTCCAATAACGCTCTATGATCTTTCTAATAGCCTGATGTTGTCGGGAGTAGCGCATGATAATCCGGGTGGGGTTGCGTTCAGAGCTTTGGGAAGGTTTGGGTTTGAAGAGTAGCTAGGATCTAGAGTGTCCTATAGCCTGATTGTAAGCTTTTTTAAGGCAAGATCTACTGTAGCCCCTTGCTAGCAGTCGATTTTGGAGCCCCTCCGCTTCTTTTATAAACAAAGCGTCACTGGAACAGTTGCGCCGAAGGCGCAGATACTGTCCGTAGGGGATCGAGTTTTTCAATGAGATCGGATGGAAGCTATCAAAATGAAGGACCGTATTCCCAGCAGTTGTCTTGCGAAACAACGTGCTGGAAAGATGTCCTTCCGCAGTGGTCGAAACGGAGACATCTAGGAAGGTGACGCTGTGGAGGTCATGGGTCATTGTGAACTTCAAATTACGATCGTTCACATTGATTCTGTTGAAGAATTCGAATAGTTTAGTCTCGGGTCCCTCCCAGACGACGAAGACGTCGTCGATATACCTCAGCCATTTGGTTATATGGCTGGTGTATTCGACAAGGTCCTCGTCATCCAGGAGGGACTTCTCCCACTCCCCCAGGTACAGGTTGGCGTAAGAGGGGGCACAACAGGTCCCCATAGCCACACCCTGCACCTGGAGGTAGTGGGAGTTGTCAAAGCAAAAATGGTTATGATGCAGTATGTAATGCAGCCCATTCAAAATAAACCTAACCAAAGCCGGATCATATTGGGAATACTGTTGCAAGGCCCTTTGCACAGCAGCCAAACCCTTGGAATGGGGAATGCTGCTGTACAACGCCTCGACGTCTATGGTCACTAAAATCGCATTCCTAGGTAGCCTCAAATTGCTAATGAGTTGTAAGAATTGTATTGTGTCCTTGACAAAGGAGGGTAAGGCCAGAACGAGGGGTTGCAGATGTGCATTTATAACACGGCTTAGGTTTTCGGATATGGCCCCATTGCCAGAGACAATGGGGCGGCCTGTAGGTTTCATCGAATTTTTATGTATCTTGGGTAGACTATAGAACGTGGCTACCCTGGGGTGTGGAGTTCTGATAAATTCATAGATATTTCTGGTAATTTCCCCTCTATGGAATGCACGATCGATCATGTTGTAGAAGCTGGAATTATATTGGTTAATGTTGAGGCCTGAAATTACTTTGTACCATTCTTTGTTTTTTAATATGTCCAGACACATTGAAACATAGTCGTCATTATTCATGACGACTACGTTGCCCCCCTTGTCTGAGGGTTTTATCACAATAGTGGGATTTTTTATAAGGCTTTAAAGGGCTGCGTTTTCATCATCAGAAAGATTAGCCAGTTTAGATTGAGTTTGTGATAGTTTGCATATGTCACGGATGGTTTGCCTTAGAAATACTGCTACGTTGGGATTGATACTTGAAGAAGGGATTGTAGTAGAGGCCTTTTTAAACATCATAAGGGGATTCGGGGTCGATTTGTCCACCTCCTGCAGTAAGGCGTCCAGATCGATTTGGTCTATTAAATCCACTGTGTTGTTTTCTTGATAAAGGAGAGTTAAGTCTCGTAAGGCCCTACATTCTTTCATGCTAAGAAAAGGCCCATCCACAGCGTCACCTTCCGAGTCATCCTTTGCATGCAGGTATTTAAGTAATAACCTGCGTGCGAAGAGTTGTATGTCAGTAATTGTTTCGAAGACATCAAATTTTGTTCCGGACAAAAAGTTAGTCCACGGGACAAAAGTTGTATCTCACTAGGTGACAAATTGGTGGAGGATAGGTTAACCACACTTAGGTGGTTTGTTGTATCCGCACCACGAAGGGGTCCAAACCCTTGCCTGTTTTGTGGGTCTGTGGGGACGCAGGTCCCCGAGAGGAGTTTAAAGCTTTTTGTGAAGCTACTTTGTTAGAGCCAACAGGAGGAGTAGAGTATTTGGGGAATTCCTGCGTGGGTAAAGTGTTACTGTTTGATTCAGGGGGTGTTACTCTGCTCGCCTCCGTAGTGCAATCGTTTGTCGCAGTACGGCCGGGTTGGGCATCATGAGGATCTGCTTATGTAGAAACAGTATCCATCGCGCGTTTCTTAGAGTCGTGTTCAGGAGAATTCCTGAAGCTGCGATCTCTTTTCTGTTGTGTTTTACTCCGCATTTGATTGCGTTGAGAGGAATTTTTACGTTTGGGTTCAGGGTTCGAGGATCCCCGAAATTTCGAAATTTGAGTGTTCTTTTTGTTCTTGGGTTCCTGGCGTGGTTGGTGATTAGATGGAGACACATGGTTTCTCCATCTGTAGGCATACCCCTCCGAGAAAGCATGTTTATCCCTCCAGAATTGCATTTCCTTATTACGCAGAATGTTTTTATTAAAGGTCGAAAGATTTTCTTCCAAACAAGTTTGGGATTCAACAAAAAGGGGGTGTTGGGCATGTTGACTCAGTGTTTGTTCCAATTTGCTGATGATGCCATCTAGGAGGGCAATCTGTTTGCCGTACTCCCTGGACAGGATCGACATCATCTCCCTGGAGCACGACTTAAGATTGGCCTCCCACTCAGCCTTACATTCCTCACTTATTAGATCAACATTTGGGAAGATTTGGACACGTAATCCATAAGGATAAATTTGTTCCTCGAGGTATCTGCCAAAACTCTTGACGTGCCAGAAGAGGGCAGATTTTCTCTCGAGTACCTTAGTTAATTTTTGGAATAATGTTGTAATAGATAGGGTTTTTTGATCACCCTGTTCGAAGGAGTTCTCATACTGAGACATTAGGTTGGCCCAATCGGCCCCTGTAAATTTGCTCATCTTAACTCTCGAAATGCAATCTGTTAATGGCTAGAGTGGATGTTTCAATAACATACAAAATGAAATACACAATAAGAAAAAACCATATACCAGGATCGTATATACCGCTTAGAAAGCCAGTTCGCAGTTCATGTCTAGACTCGAGTGCCAAAAAGGCGGGGGAAGGTGTTTAACCACCAAAAAAAGTCAAAACAAACAGCATGGGCACTCACATGAGTGTAGACAGGTAGGCCGCGCACCCCATAAAGTGCAAAAAAATTATACAAGAACCCCCTAACGGGGCTTTAAAGCAGCCAATGAAGTACAATATCGATAGTTGAAAAAATTCAATTTTATTAGTACGAAAAATGTATAAATAGCAAATTATAAAAATCGCTGAGAATAAGTACTGACTATTCGAGTCAAGACATGACCTGAATATGACATACCATTACAGTGAGCAAAGCATACAATTGAACCAAGTGCCAGACACAATGCATTAAAAGGCGACCAAGGTTATCTTAAATATTAGATTCTTAAAATAAGTAGCAACAGATATTCCCTATAAATGAGGGTAATACAATACATGTATGTGGAACAACATTTGTATACGTAAATCCTGACGCGTTTCGACCCTTCCCGGGTCCTCTTCAGAGGATGGTTGTCCACTGTGAAAATGTCAACATGTGTCAAACATAGCATCAAATCCAACAGTACCAAACTTATATGTGCACCATCTACTAAAGTTGCCTGGATCGTATAATTACCTAGTACAGGAATTCTGACGTTTCCGTGTTCAGTTTAAGCATTGTAGATTATTTTAATTTTAGGTGGTACAGTTTCTCCTCAGCTCCCCCGTCTCCCCCGTGTCAGACCAACTCCCAGGAGAGCGGGCGGTGAACCAAGTGTATCTTGCGAGGGATCACATCAGCCCCCCATATATAGGAGGGGGAAGGAGAGGAGGGGGCAACGAACAACCCGAAATGCACCTGAATGGGTATACGTTAATGCTAGAAGTAGAAAAATATAGAGTATTAAATACTAAAAAAACGAGGGGTCAATTGGTTGATCCGCACAGATTGAGAAATTCCCCAACTATGGAGATCTAAAGAAATGTTGGATAGTAGGTACATGGGTGTGCAGGGGGCATTGCTAAGGAGAAGGGGGAAAGGGGAGAAAGGGGAGGAAAAGATATGAGGAAAAGGATAGGGAAGAGGGAAAAATGGAAAGAGGGAAAGAAGGAATGGAAGGGAATGTGAGGGGAAGTGAAAGAAAAAAAATAAATAAATAATGAACCAACAAAGTGTGTGTGAAAAAAATAAAACGAGTGGAGGATAGCAAATGCCCTGCTGCCAGTCAATCCCCATGTACCATAGAAAATATATGCAAAGAGCAATCAGGTAAAGGTGCCGACAAGCCACCAATAGGTGAACGGAGTGAAATGGGAGGGGGGGGAGGGGATGGGGGGAAGGGAAAGACCAAACAGAATGGATTGGAGTGATAAAAAGAATGAGAAGGGGGAAAGGGGGAGAAAAAAAAATAAAAAATGGGGAAAAACAGAGGAAGGGAACGGAAAAAGGGGGGGAAGGGAAGGACGGGAAAAAGGGGGAAGATGCTGGGGGGGGGAGAAAAAGGGAGGGGGGGGGAGAGGAAAGAAAATGGGGGAAAAAGGGGAGAAAGTGGGGTTGGGGGAGATGGAAGGGAAGGTGAACTGGTAGAGTGAAAGGTGAGGGTGGGGTGGAAAAGGGTGTGTGACAGAGAGGGACAAGGGGGAAAAAAAGGGAAATAGGTGGGGGCTGAGGTGAAAAGAAACCATGTTAGGCAAACATGCACAGTACAATCATCAAACGGTGAAGGTGACAAACAATGTGAAATGCAAGGGTGGTGTCGGAATTAATTACCTAATTCAGCAGAACTAAATGAACTGAAATGTTCTGGATACTGAAAAATTAAGGTATAGATAAATCATGACAGGGTCAGCAATAATATAAAAGGACCAAATCACTAAGGAGATATCACAGTCATTCCGTGTATGCTTACCAGTATTTGCTGTCAATCTATGTAACCTGTCTCCAGATTAAAAGAATCCAATAGATGTCCCCTAAGAATTCCCATATTTATAGGGAGTGCCGATTGGCTAACTCCCTTCAGGTGTCAGCATGCCTTGCGTCCTCCCTCCTCCCCCTCCATTGGGGGAAATGAGCAGCACTGCTGTGTGCCCTAGTGTGATCCCCCCGGCGTTCCGGAAAGGAAGACACCTTCGTGCGTCCCTGTCGCTTCCACCGCAACTGTGCAGGCGCCGCTACGTCACGCGCACGCGCGTGAGTGCGGCGTCCGGAAGGGATTCGAGACGCCGCTGGCAGGGAGAGAAGCGTCCCACCCAGGTGAGGCCACCTAGTGGGCGCATTTAGGAGATGCGGGGCCCAAGCGTTTCCTCTCTCACCCTGCCAGGAAGATACAAAGGTGCACCCCCGCCCCCAGAGGAGAAACACAGGCACTAGGGGAGACAATGAGGAGCATAGAGCCATACTGCCCAGGATATGTTATGCAGAAATAGTAGTGATAATGATGAAACATGGCACAAACCATTTACGTAACCTATTCAATGGTGCTACACATATGGTCTGTGTGCCGTGGATTGATTGCTAGCTGGCCATATTAAATGCATCGTACACTGCATGGCACTATATACTTTAACATAATTGAACAGTTGCAAAGACAATAATCTTTTGCAACCTGCGCAATCAAGATGGTACATATACATAAAAAAAAATGTTATTACATAATACCAAAGTATTAAAGCAATGAAAAACTCCGAACTGTTTAAAGGCTAGATTTCACAAGGGGTAGAACGGTACAAAGCACACGGTCCATTTTGTTAAATCCAATCACATACACATAAATACGTATCTCATACATATGGACGTAGTGAGAAAAACAGTAATAATGATGACTATAATGATTGTGCGTGGGGAAAAACCAGGCAGAAATATGCACAGAGCTGGAAACGCTGATGAAAAGAATGTATTGAGGAAAAATAAAGGTCAGCATGGGGAAAAGGAGGGGGGAGGGGGTGGGAAGGGGAAAGGGGGAGGAAAAGGAGGGGGGGGGGGGGGAGGGGGAAAAAAGGGAAAGGGGAAGTCATTGTGTCTTCCCCGATGAGAACCCCTGCAAAAAGGGGGCGAATGAAATGGACTCATTTAAACCTGGTGGAGAGGTGGCCTGTAACTGGAATATCCATCTCTGCTCTTTTTGCAGCAGAGACTTATTCCAGACGCCACCTTTGTTGGGGATGTTTATTTTATGGAGGGCCACAAAAGTAACTTTGGGAACTCTGTAATTGTGTGTAAAGATTATGTGCCTCCCAATGGGGAGGTACGGGTTCCCCACCTCCATGCTGTAAACATGTAGAGAAATGCGTTTCCAGAATTCCTGCCTGGTTTTCCCCACATAGTATGCACCACACTCACATTCCATCAAGTATACTATTCCGCGAGTGCGGCAATTCACAAACTGTTTAGTTGTGAAAGTGTTGCCATTGGGCAAAACAAAGATTTTATCTTGTTTGATGAGTGAACAATACGAGCAGTGTCCACAGGGGAAGGAACCCACTGCGGAGCAGTGCTTGAATCTCTTATTATCATTGGTGTATTCGCTACGAACGAGCTTGTCACGCAGTGACATAGCTCTTTTGTACGTTATGGTGGGTTTGTCATGAACAAATCCACGTAACTTGGGGTCATCTGTGAGGATGCTCCAATAACGCTCTATGATCTTTCTAATAGCCTGATGTTGTCGGGAGTAGCACATGATAATCCGGGTGGGGTTGCGTTCAGAGCTTCGGGAAGGTTTGGGTTTGAAGAGTAACTGGGATCTAGAGTGTCCTATAGCCTGATTGTAAGCTTTTTTAAGGCAAGATCTACTGTAGCCCCTTGCTAGCAGTCGATTTTGGAGCCCCTCCGCTTCTTTTATAAACAAAGCGTCACTGGAACAGTTGCGCCGAAGGCGCAGATACTGTCCGTAGGGGATCGAGTTTTTCAATGAGATCGGATGGAAGCTATCAAAATGAAGGACCGTATTCCCAGCAGTTGTCTTGCGAAACAACGTGCTGGAAAGATGTCCTTCCGCAGTGGTCGAAACAGAGACATCTAGGAAGGTGACGCTGTGGAGGTCATGGGTCATTGTGAACTTCAAATTACGATCGTTCACATTGATTCTGTTTTGCACTTTATGGGGTGCGCGGCCTACCTGTCTACACTCATGTGAGTGCCCATGCTGTTTGTTTTAACATGCATATATATGGAAACTAGCGACAGGAAAGCATACCTGGGAACTAGAGCCAAAGATGACACCTACAGAATATAACGTAGGGGAGGGGAGGAGGGCTCACAAAACACCATGCTGGCTGCCAAGCAGCTGACACTAGAAAGGAGACCTGGTATTGAGAAGAAAGTAGAACTCATAAAAAATATGAACAGGTTGTGGTATTATAAACCACACCAAATATTCAAGAATAGTCTAAAGAGTAACAGTCCCAAGTACCCCCAGTCAACCATAGTAGCTTACTTTAGCAGCCAAGAGCGCAGCGTGAGTGCATCATCCTCCTCCGATCACAAGATCCGAGTGAATGAGCTAGAGTATTTAACTCCGCTGGAAGCGCTCCCAGCTGATTGCAACAACAATCAGCTGTGCGCACCGTGTCCTCCCTAAGCTAACTCCTCCTACTCTCCCCCAGCTGACAGATAATCAGCCTCTAAACAGGCATCCTGTCACTTTGGTCCAATAATGGACCCCCTGGGAGTGGACCCCGCCACGCCCCCCCACAGGCGCCGGCCCCAACCCCATGCCGCGCATGCGCGCCAGTCAGGCTGGAGCGCATCGTCACGGCTGACGTCACGGTGCTGCGTCCCGGAGACGCGCGCCGCCATCCACTCCCACCGGCACGGGAAGCCAGAGCTAGACTCAGCTAACGCTGATCCAGATCAGGAAAAGAGGAACGAAGACAGTTCCCCTGATGTGTCCCAAAAGGACAGCCTTACCGTGCCGGGTCCGCGCACAGTAACAGCAAAAGGAAGGCACAAAGGAAATCATGCCATCCAGGGGAAAACAGAAAAAAAAAAAAACTAAATAAGTAGCAAAAATAAATATATATATATATATATATATACACACACAAAATGTTGTACAGTATAAGGTCACATAAGTATATTGAATGCCCGCCAGTGCACCTAAGGCGTGAGAGACCGCAGCAGAGCTGTAACATGGGGAGAAACATAAATAATAAAAAAAAAGAGGCATTTAGCCACAAAACAGACATGAAAGGGATCAAGCCTAATTGCCCCTCACTACTGGGGCAAGATTTTGAGAACAGGGGACCACCCGGATGTCTTACCAGTCCGAGGGGATGGATGTGCAGATTGGCCCCTAGCATTCCCTTTAGAAATCTGCTTCTTTCAGGTTACACACAGATTCCGGTTCTCGCTCTGTCACGATTGATCATCACGACAGCCGGGCACTCGCTGCGGGCGCGCGCACCCCTAGTGGCCAAAAGGAAAAGCGACGCAAGGAAACGTTCATTTGCCCAGCCGAGCCAACCTGCTGCAGTAAAACTGCGGCAGCTGGTCGGCAAGCGGTTAAGGTGTAGCTCATATTAACTGCTTGCCGACCATATAACTTGCATATACAGCAGCAAGGTGGCTCTGCTGTGCAGGATCACGTACCTAGTACGTGATCCTGCACTTCCAGGTTTGGGCCACGCTTCTAGGTCTGGGCCGCGCCAGCCCGCTCTCGCTGTGATTATACACAGCAGGAGCTGATATTTCGGGTACTGCGGACTAGATATCAGCCGGCACGTGCTGATCATTCAGCACAGAGGCAGAACGGCGAGATCGCCGTTCTGTCAGAAAGAAAGGCATATTTCCTGTGTTCCTGCAAAGCAGGAACATGGATCAATGCCTTCCCCTAGTAAAAGCACCTCCCACACGTTACACATACACTAGCTAGGCACACAATTAACCCTTTGATCGCCCCTGATCCCAGCCAGTGTCATTAGTACAGTGACTGCATATTTTTAGCACTGATCACTGTATTAGTGTCACTGGTGTCAGTGTCAAACTTGTCCTCAGTAATATCGCAGTATCACAAAATTCCATAAATATATCCCATAGTTTGTAGATAATAACTTTTGCACACTATAACTTTTGCGCTTTTTGGGATTTTTTTCTACCAAAAATGTGTCGCAGAATAGAGATAGGTCTAAATTTATGAAATTCTATTTTTTTACATTTTTTATTGGATGGGCTTTATAGCAGAAAGAAAAATATTTTTTCAAAATTGTGGGTCTTTTTTTGACATAAAAAAAACGCAGAGGTGACCAAATACTACCAAAAGAAAGCTCTATTTATGGGAAAAAAAAAAACTTTTTTATTTGGGTGCAGTGTTGCACAGTTGTCAATTATAGTAATGCAGTGCAGTATTGCAAAAAATGGCCTGGTCATGAAGGGGGGTAAATCTTCCAGAGGTCAAGTGGTTAAGCCACCCTGACTTCCATTCCTTGGTTTACTCTCCACTGCTTACTACAAACTGAGGAATCACAAAGTGGGGTAAGGGTTATAGGGGAGGGCACCCAGGGGGGCATGTTCTCTAAAGTTTAATACCTGAAAGTATATGCCCATAACCCATGGTTTATGAATGTTCTGCCTGTGTCCTGTACTGTTGTCTAAGATATGGAATTTACAGGTCAAAATTCCTCTTTTTTTCAACTTCTAACAGACCAAGCTGTCCAGCAAAAGTGGCAGTTTGAGAGTTGAGACAAACCATTTAACACTGACAGGAGTGCATACGGTTAACTTTTATTTATGTAAAACCTTTATCCCAAAAGGAAATGTCTTTTTTATAACTGCTTAAAGTGTGTTCGCTGGAGTAAAACTTTAACATGTCCATCTAAATCTGCAAGTGTATCTAACACCACCCTTTCACAATGCTACAGTGCTGTCCAAAAGTATCTCTGTTGCTCTCCTTTCAGACTAGGGACACTCAAAACACAAAAGGCATACTGCTGGTCGAATCACCAGGTGAAAAGAAAAAAGCCTCAGAAAAGAAAACTAATGCAGCCATCACAAGGACTGGTAAGCTACAACATTTAAACATTTTTGGGTTTAATACCACTTTAAAGGCTAAGGTTACCATTTTGAGCCCATTACACCCATATGTAGGGTGTAACATGCACAAAGCAGGCCCTCCTCCCCCAATGCTTTACCTGTGACAGAGGGCCGGGATCCTCGCTGTCAGGTTTCAAAATCAGCAAGGCCATGCAGGTGAAATCTTTGAATGAACTAAATGTACCATCTGTCATCATGGTAGACAGCTTGTAGTTCTCAACGAACTGCGAGGGCACTGATGAGTGCTCTCATTGCTCACTGACACCACCTACAGCTTTCAAACAGAAAGCCTGTAGAGAGGTATGGGCAGAAAGCTGTAGCAAGTGTCTTCAGGAGCCTGACATTGCACCTTCGATCCACTGATTGTGCGTGCAATGCTCTGCAGTATCCTGAGCAAAATGCACATTTTTTTTACCTATACGCATTTTTTTTCCCCCCCAGGTGGTGAATGTATCCTTACATATCACTGACACTGATATTAGTTTAAGCAAACATGGGTGTAGGACTGACTTTGGGACAGAAATTTCTTCACATAGAAATCCGGGCAGTTAATTCATAAAATTTGCAACCTCCCCAGATGAAGGATTTAATGTTTGTTTTGTCAAGGGAATGATCTAACAGTAAAATTTGGAATATAGGTAAGCACTCTTTACCTCATTATGGAGGACTCTTTGGGCCTGTAGCAGGAAGTTAAGCCCATCTCAGACAATGTACTGCCTTCAGAAGAAGAAAAGTGCTTGTGCAGAAAAGTTCATTATTACGCGTTAGCAAAATTCCATTCTCCAGCGTGAGTAAAGATTTCTTCACACCTAAAAGTGCACACTCCACTCACAAGCTGCTTACCAGCTACTATGACTCCAAGATGGGTGGCTGCACCTTATCCCAGTAACCCCATGGAATGGACGGAAATCATGAGCTGAGATTTTAAGATGGATTGTCACATACCAAGATGGTCATCAATAGGTCTCACTGAGCGGTCTTTGATCTTCCTATGGAAGATTGGGTTTAATGTACTGCCTTCATTGTGTTGAAAATGACAAACTAGCCACTGCACTGTATGCAATTTGAATAAGCTTTGTTTTTTGAGGTTGAGTTTTTCTCACACTACAATTTCCAGATTGAAGTTTTAACCCTTGATGGTGGGCCTGTGTAACACAAAATATCAGAAAGACTATGGGAAATAAACAGGGAACCCCACAAGAACATTAGAAAAGATGAATTTTTATTAGAGAAAACAATACAATAACAAGACACGCTTGGAATTTATGGAAAAAGGTGTTTCTTCTTTAGGACATGTCTTGTCCTGTTCTTCCTGTACACAAAACTTTGGCTTCCCTCAGAGCATAGCATATGAGGCAATACCATTTGATATGAGCATAAATAATCCACTGACTGTATATTAAACTTGCTAAACAGTTCTTTGACAAGGAACACAGCTACAATACAGACATTAAACAAAACATTCACTTTTTGGGGCTGAAAGGAATTCATCACCTGCTTTTATTCAACATCTGAATATATTCTTGCAGGTGTTTAAATTACAGTCGCATATACTGTTGAGCACAGTAATGCCATTTGAGAGCCATGTATAAAAACACGGAAAGCCATTTAAAGACCATTAATGGACCAGCACATCAATGTACAAATTACATTTCTCACAGTTCTTCTACATCTTCTACATCAGTGCAATAGCTTGAAGGTCCCTCTAGTGACAGATAAAGTAATTGCTGTCCAACAGCAAAAAAAAAAAAAAAACTAGTTGCTTGCTTGATAGAACTGAAAATTAGCTGCACAAGACCACGATTTCTTCTGCTGCAGTCGAGGGGCAAAATTCTTGGCCTCACCATTCTCTTGGGTAGTTATTAGATCGATAATAGCTGAGAGAAAAGCACAGTCTCTTGATTCCGTTTCACTCCAGTCTACAGGGCGAGGACTTTCTATCTTCTCTTGCAAAAGGGAATCAAGCTCTGTCTTCAAATCCTACAAGAGACGCAGTAAACAAAACACAATCACAATGAATTTCTGGAAGGCTGTAACCTGTCTTCTGCAAACATTCATGGGGTCTCCCTCTAGCCTTTGACACTACATATATTGGATTTTGCAGAGTTATCCAGAAGGAATGATACACAAGGATAGTTGATGGTGATCTTACAGATGGTAGGCTACTTATTGTACAACAGCAGCAATAGGGAATCAAGTCCACTGAGAGTACGGGATATAAAAGTGCCCTCTACCTAAACACTATGGAGCACTTTATGCATGGTCCCCATTGACTAGCATGATCATCACCTAACTTTTACTTGGAATGTATTCATGTATGATGTGTGAACAAAGGTTTAATTTCAGAATATGTGGATATCAATAACAACCTTTCTGTTTAAGAGACACCCAGTCACCACACACAGACGAATGGGCAGGCTAGGTTCATTGTGGCTGACGTTGGATTTACAACTGTGGATTTTTTTTTTTTTTAAAGGACTTTTCATTTTTATTTGTAGACAAAAACGTGTTTTTTTTTTTTTTTTTTACAAATTACTTTTCTTTGTTAATTGAGTTTCGCACCTGATGGAGCTAAGAGAGACTTTGAGAAGTGTGTGGACTCAAGTAGGGGGTCAACTATCCAGGCTGTTATTTTCAGTTCTCTCGGGAGGGACACTATTGGCCATCTTGCAACTGTTATTGGATCATGAGCTAGAGACTCCATTCAATGGAACTGCATTTGGAATCTGACGTGTTGCTCTGCTAGATTGAGGCAACTTAAACTTAGAAATCATTAAAAAAAAAAAAAAAACCTTGGGTACTCAAAAATCATATGCTGAGAGCAGGAGAGGTTCAATGGCTGAAGCTACTTCAGTGTAAGCAGCAGCAAGCACTAAGTGAAGCAAAAAAGCTTCTCTCTTGCCAATAGGAGCAATAGTGGAGAAAAAACAAACACTCTCTCAGGCTGAAATGGCAGCAATAAAGTGTGGTGTGCACATGTGTGAGACTCTGCAGTCTGTGATGCTGCACATAATTCCTAAGCATGCTAACCTTGGTCCAAACAAACTATTGAAAGCAACACAAAACCTGGAATTAGGTTTCATTCCACAGCACCATTCCCACTAGGTATAAATGTACAATAAGGCCCATGACCTTATAAATGCACTAGGACTATGGCCTTGTGCATGCATTGGGTCATGGAGTCCTCAGTAAATCTGGGGGGGGACAGGCTGGTACTGTTTTCCGCCGCCCCCCACTGGCCGCCACTGTTTGGAATTACATCAACATTTTAAATATTGTATAATGCTTTAGTGAATGGGTTTAAATCTAGTTTAAGGTGCCCCATAAAAGAAATAAGGGGCTAAAGCATGGTGTCTGATATTGATAGAATGAGGGGATGTAGAAAAGGAATATGAAAGATTGTTGCAGACTTTCTACTACATCAGGATTATGGGAAGTATACAGTAAAGTATGATTGGTCAGTATTGTAGGGGGGTTATTGCAGTAGCATTACCTTCACCAGGTGTGCAATCCGGCCAGGCGACTGAAAAACTATCCATTCATCAACAGCAATAGTGTCCTGCCCTTGGTCCTTCTGGATGGAAATATCTCCTCCAAAGAAAAGTAGTGAATATGGAGAGACCTCTGTGCAGTCATACAGGTAAATCTGTAGTGATTGACATAAAACCAAAATAAAGTAGTTGTGAACAATAATTGTGAGTCTCATTAACAAACAGATCTTTGTGAATGTTTAACCACTTGCTTACCGGGCACTTAAACCCCCCTCCTATCCAGACCAATTTTCAGCTTTCGGCGCTGACGCACTTTGAATGACAATTGCGCGGTCATACAACACTGTACCCAAATGAAATTTTTATCATTTTTTCACCACAAATAGAGCTTTCTTTTGGTGGTATTTGATCACCTCTGCGGTGTTTACTTTTTATTAAAAAAATGTAAAAAACTGATTTTTTTTTTAAAAAAAAAAAGTTTATTTTTTTATATTTTGTTTTAAAAAATTTTAAACGGGTAATTTTTCTCCTTCATTGATGTACGCTGATGAGGCGGCAGTGATGGGCACTGATAGGCGGCAGTGATGGGCATTGATGGGTGGCAGTGATGGGCACTGATGGGTGGCAGTGATGGGTGGCAGTGGCAGGTGGCACTGATTGGCACTACAGGTGGGCATTGATAGGTGGCACTTGTGGGCACTGATAGGTGGCACTTGTGGGCACTGTTAGGTGGCACTGTGGGCACTGTTAGGTGGCACTGTGGGCACTGTTAGGTGGCACTGTGGGCACTATTAGGTGGCACTTTTATTGGGCACTGATGAGGCAGATGTGCCTCTTCCACTTGGGGACCGATGTCCCTCACATCCGATCCGGTGATCGGCTTTTTTTTCTACTCGCGCTGTCAGCGTGAGTAAAAAAAAAACCGATTACCGATCTTTTGTTTACGTCATGTGATCAGCTGTCATTGGCTGACAGCTGATCACATGGTAAGGGGCCGGGACCGGCCCCTTACACAGATCGGTGATCAGCCGAGTCTCAGTGACTCGGTGATCACAACGCGCCCGGCGCGCGCCCTGCAGGGCGCGCGCAGGGAGCGTGCACAGGGGAGGACGTCATATGACGTCCTCCCGGGAATGTAGGTCCGCGCTATAGCCGAATGACAGGATGCCAGGTGGTTAAAGAAAATCTATCTTTTTCTCCCTAGGGGAACAAGTACATAGAGAGCATGTGGTCCCGTTCTATACCATCTCCTTCATTTCTAAGCTGCATGGTCAGACAGGTCCCCCCCCCCCCCCCTGCTATATGCACTTGGTTCCTTGGGGAGTTAAATAAATAAAAAAAAAAGATAATTCTTTAACAAATAAAACTCCAGTGACACTTTCACATTTCAGCTATGGGCCTAACACTATTTTGTTGGATAGAGTAGGGAAGGGGTCAGAACTCCTGTCAGGTTTTACTGCTATGGGACTCCATTTGAGATTTCACCACACCTTTTACCAGACAGGAAGTGAGGGAAAACATTCAACCTTCACCAGAGAGAAAGACAATAAAAACTGACAGGGGTTCTAGCATTCCCTTTATTTAACCAAAAAAAAAAAAGTGTGTATATCTATATATCTATAGAGAGAGAGATCTCTAGATATATCCATCTAGATATATATATATTAGGGCTGGGAGATTTTCTTGATTCGAATCGATTTTTTATTTTTTTTTTAAACCGCGCCGGTCCCGAGGTGCTGCGGGCATGAGCTTTTAGGCGAGGCCGCGGCTTCGGCCTAGTCCGCGGCGTCCGGCCTCGCGGACTAGGCCGAAGCCGCGGCCTCGCCTAAAAACTCATGCCCGCAGCGCCTCGGAACCGGCGTGGTGAAAAAAAAAAAAATCTAAAAAAAACGATTTGCTTAAATTTTGAATCGATTTGACCTCTCAACTCGATTCAAGATTTAAATCGATTTTTTCCCATTCCTAATATATATATACCTATCTATCCATCTATAGAGAATATATATATACATATATATATATATATATATATATATATATATATATATATATATATATATATATATATATATATATATATATATATATATATCTCTATAGATGGATAGGTATATATATATATATATATATATATATATATATAGATAGATATATATAGATAGATATATCTATATATATCTATCTATATATACACACACACACACACACACACACATATACACATACACTTCTGTGGAAGAGGAAAAAGTAGTAACTACACTATTTCTGTTAGCAAATCTCTGTTTGCTGTCCAGAGAAATTTTAAATTTTTCATACACATGTTAAAATCAGCATTTTTTTGCTAGAAAATTACCTAGAACCCTCAATCATATTTTCTAAAAGCAGAGGCTCAGAAGAATAAAATGGTGTCTGCTGGCATTTTTATGTTGAATGATATTTGCGCCGCTGTTTATCAAACACAAATTTACAAAATACAGTTAAATGAATTATGGTGCACGCAAACACAACATCCATTTATTGGTAAGATATAAAAGATGATTTTTGTATTGAGTAAATAGATGCAAAACATGTTGAGATTTAAAATGGTGCATGCCTATGAAAAGGCGATAAACGATGGTGCCTAAGATTGTCCATAATTGACACTTTAAAAGCCTTTACAGGTTATCAGTCTAGAACTATGGTGCTAGAATGATTACACTCACTCCAACTTTCACAGGGATAGCTCACGTGTGGTGCACATTTGCATTGGAGGGTGAGCACTTTAAATATTTTTTTTTTTCACTTTTCACTTATTTCCATTTAACTTCATTGCTATCACAAGGTGTGAACAAAGCATCTTGTGATAGATTTGGGCAGTGACAGGTACTCTTTATGGAGACATCAGTGGTCTATCGGATCTCTATAATCTCTCTTGCCCTTCAAAGCATCTGATCAAACACAGATGGTGTTTGATCAGATGCTTCCCTGCCTGTCAAGGCCACAGAAAGACAGCTCTGAAACTGAAGTGATAAAATCTTCAACGCTTCCGGCTTCATTTGTCACAGAGATGAGGAAACGGATGGCTGTGGGCAGCCAACCCGACGCTTACTGCTCCCAGGGTCCTAGGTGAAAACCGATCGCCGGCTCTAAAAAAGGATCATAGCTGCGCCATGATCCTGGTACAACTACTTGCTCTTCAGGATGTTTATATATGTACCCTGGATGGCAAGTGGGTAAACTGGACTAGTTAGATACATCTGGGAGTCAAAAAAAAAAAAAAAAAATATATATATATATATATATATATATATATATATATATATATATATATATATATATATATATATATATATATATGTTTACAGATTATCACTTTTACACTTTACAGCAGTTCTGTTACACAGATCAGGACCTAGATTGTAAAACTGACTTCAGGTCCCAGCAGCCACATCTGTGGGCATACAGTGCATCCGGAAAGTATTCGCAGCGCTTCACATTTTCCACATTTTGTTACGTTACAGCCTTATTCCAAAATAGATTAAATTCATTATGTTCCTCACAATTCTATAAACAATACCTCATAATGACAATGTGGAAGATGTTTGTTTGAAATCTTTGCAAATTTATAATTTTTTTTTTTTTTTTTTTAAATTATATGTACATACATATTCACAGCCTTTGCCGTGACAAATTGAGTTCAGGTGCATCCTGTTTCCACTGATCATCCTTGAGAGGTTTCTACAATTTATTGGAGTCCACCTGTGGTAAATTTAGTTGATTGCCATGATTTGGAAAGGCCCACACCTGTCTATATAAGGTCCCACAGTTAACAGTGCATGTCAGAGGACAAACCAAACCATGAAGTCCAAGTGACCATGAAGTCTGTAGACCTCTGAGACAAGATTGCATCGAGGCACAGATCTGGGGAAGGGTACAGAAAAATGTATGCAGCACTGAAGGTCTTAATGAGCACAGTGGCCTCCATCATCTGTGAATCGAAGAAGTTTGCAACCACCATGACTATTTGTAGAGCGTCCCGCCAGGCCAAACCGAGCGATCTGGAGAGAAGGGCTTTAGGTGACCAAGAACCTGATGGTCACTCTGACAGAACTCCAGCGTTTCTCTGTGGGGAATGGAGAACCTTCCAGAAGAAAAAAAATCTCTGCAGCACTCCACTAGTCAGGCCATTATGGCAGAGTGGCCAGACAGAAGCCACTCAAACTCCTTTCACACAGGCAATTTTCAGGCATTTTACCGCTAGAAATAGCACCTGTAAAGCACTTGAAAACTGCCTCCCATGCTGCCGGAATATGAAAGCCCGAGTGCTTTCAAACTGGGGCAGTGTGCTTGCGGGATGTTAGAAAAAGTCCTGCAAGCAGCATCTTTGGGGCGGTTTGGGAACACTGTATACAGCGCTCCCGAAAAGCCCTGCCCATTGAAATGAATGGCAGCGTTTCGGAAGCGCCACAACACAGGCACTTTTAACCTTCAGCCGTTAGCGGGGGTTAAAAGCACCCCGCTAGCGGCCGAAAGACAGTGCTAAAGCGCCGCTAATGCGAGTGGCGCTTTAGCGCTACCGCGGCCCCAGTGTAAAAGTAGCCTTAGTAAAAGGCACATGACAGCCTGCCTGGAGTTTGCCAAAAGACACTTGAAGGACTTTCAGACCATGAGACAAAATTCTCTAGTCTGATAAAGGACTGAACTTTTTGGCCTGAATGGCAAACGTCATGTGTGGAGGAAACCAGGCAACGCTCATCACATGGCCAATACCATCCCTACAGTTAAGCATGGTGGTGGCAGCATCATGCTGTGGGGATGTTTTTCAGTGGCAGGAACTGGGAGACTAGTCAGGATTGAAGGAAAGATTAATGCAGCAATGTACAGAGACATCCTTGATGAAAACTTGCTCCAGAGTGCTCTGGCCCTCAGACTGGGGTGAAGGTTCCTCTTCCAACAGGACAATGACCCTAAGCACACAGCCAAGAGAAGAAAGGAGTGGCTACAGGACATTTCTGTGAATGTCCTTGAGTGGCCCAGCCAGAGTCCAGTTTTGAACCAGATTGAACATCTCTGAAGAGATCTAAAAATGGCTGTGTACCAATGCTCCCCATCCAGCCTGATGGAACTTGAGAGGTCCTGCAAAGACAAATGGGAGAAACCGCCCAAAAATAGGTGTGCCAAGCATGTAGCATCACACTCAAAAAGATTTGAGGCTGTAATTGGTGCCAAAAGTGCTTCAACAAATTATTGAGCCAAGGCTGTGAATACTTCTGAACATGTGATTTTTGTTTCGTTTTTAATAAATTTGCAAAAATTTTAAACAAATTCCTTCACATTGTCATTAGGGGGTATTGTTTGTAGAACTTTGAAGAAAATAATGAATTTAATCCATTTTGGAATAAGACTGTCATAACAAAATGTGGAAAAAGTGAAATGCTGTGAATACTTTCCGGATTCACTATATACCTGGCAGGGAAGAACTCCAGAAGCACATCCTAGATCAGGGGTCCTCAAACTACGGTCCTCCAGCTGTTGCAGAACTACACATCCCATGAGGCATTGTAAAACTCTGACATTCATAGACATGACTAGGCATGATGGGAATTGTAGTTCCTGAACAACTGGAGGGCCGTAGTTTGAAGACCCTTGTCCTAGATCATTAAGTGGTAACAATACATTACAGTGCCTTGAAAGGGTATTCATACCCCTTGATATTTTCCACATTTTGTCATGTTACAACCAAAAACAAATGCATTTTATTGGGATTGTATGTGATAGGCCAACACAAAGTGGCCCATAATTGTGAAGTGGACGGAAAATGATAAATGGCTTTCAAAATGTATTACAAATAAATATGTGAAAAGTGTGGTGTGCATTTGTATTCAGCCCCACTGAGTCAATACTTTGTAGAATCACATTTCGCTCAATTACAGCTGCAAGTTACATAGTTACATAGTAGGTGAGGTCGAAAAAAGACACAAGTCCAACCTATGTGTGATTATATTAAGTCTTTTTTGGGGATGTCTCTACCAGCTTTGCACATCTAGAGAGTGAAATTTTTGCCCATTCTTCTTTGCAAAATAACTCAAGCTCTGTCAGATTGGATGGAGAGCATCCCTAAACAGCAATTTTCAAGTCTTGCCATAGATTCTCAACTGGATTTAGGTCTAGACTTTGGGCCATTCTAACACATGAATATGCTTTGATCTAAACCATTCCATTGTAGCTCTGGCAGTATGTTTAGGGTGGTTGTCCTGCTGGAAGGTGAACCTCTGCCCCAGTCTCAAGTCTTATGCAGACTCTAATGGGGCGTACACACGGTCGGAATTTTCGGCTACAAAAGGCCGACGGACTTTTGGGACTGTGGGCTTCCCCGGACTTTCAGCGGACTTTTCCAGTCGCAAATCTGACGGACTTTAGATTTGGAACATGCTTCAAATCTTTACGTCGCAACTCCGCCGGACCCAGAAATCCGCTCGTCTGTATGCTAGTCCGACGGACAAAAAACCCACGCTAGGGCAGCTATTAGCTACTGACTATCAACTTCCTTATTTTAGTCCGTTCGTTAGAAAGTCCGCCGCAAGTCCGCCAAAAGTCCGTCGAAAGTTTGTCGGACTTTTGGAGCCGAAAAGTCCGACCGTGTGTACGCCCCATAACAGGTTTTCTTCTAAACTTGCCCTGTATTTGGCTCCATCTATCTTCCCATCAACTCTGACCAGCTTTCCTGTCCCTGCTGAAGAAAAGCATCCTCACATCATCATGGTGGGGATGGTGTGTTTAGGGTGATGTGCAGTGTTAGTTTTCCGCCACACAT
Organism: Aquarana catesbeiana; assembly: GCF_042186555.1. NCBI lineage: Eukaryota > Metazoa > Chordata > Amphibia > Anura > Ranidae > Aquarana > Aquarana catesbeiana. The sequence goes on from NC_133327.1 coordinate 193,041,132, forward strand.
AGCATTTTGCTTTTAGGCCAGAAAGCAAAATTTTGGTCTAATCTGACCAGAGCACCTTCTTCCACATGTTTGCTGTGTCCCTCACATGGCTTCTCGCAAACTACAAATGGGACTTCTTATGGATTTTTTTAAACAATGGCTTTCTTCTTGCCACTCTTCCATAAAGGCCAGATTTTGGAGTGTTCGACTAATAGTTGTCCTGTGGACAGATCCTCCCACCTGAGCTATGCATCTCTGCTGCTCTTACAGAGTTACCATGGGCCTTTTGGCTGCTTCTTCGATTAATGCTCTCCTTGCCCAACCTGTCAGTTTAGTAGGTGGATGGCTATATCTTGGTAGGTTGGCAGTTGTGCCGTACTCTTTCCATTTTTGGATGATGGACAGTGCTCCGTGAGATGTTAAAAGCTTTGGATATTTTTTTTTTTATAACCTAACCCTGCTTTAAACTTCCCCACAACTTTATCCCTGACCTGTCTGATGTTTCTTGGCTTTTTAAATGCTGTTTATTCATCAAGGTTCTCTAGCAAACCTCTGAGGGCTTCACAGAACAGCTGCAT